>NC_080783.1:165110777-165748277 GCF_028018385.1 Neofelis nebulosa | reverse complement strand
ATCAGGAGTTGCATGCTCCACTGACTGAGACAGCCAGGTGCCCCTGTCTTCCAGAGATTCTGACCTAAATGTAACATCCCCAAACAGAGTGGCAGGGCCATTTAAAATAAAATTCTGCAGCACCCGGGTGGCTCAGTTGGTTAAGCGACTGACTCTTGATCAGCTCGGGTCATGATCTCACTGTTGCATGATCGAGCCCTGTGTTGGGCTTTGCACTGAGTGTGGAGACTGCTTGGGATTCTCTCTCTCTCTGTCCCTTCCCTGCTCGTTCTCTGTCCTCTCTCTCTCTCTCTCAAAATAAATAAACTTAAAAAAAGTTCTTAGAGGGATGTATCTAAGGTTTATAATCTAGATAGGTTTATAAAATAAATATAGGTAGTTGGATATAAGAATGAATGTCTGGGTTCTCATATCCAGGAGCCATGGTCCTGGCTTCCAAATCTCAGGCTCCAAAGTGGAATGATGAATTTTCTAAGAAGAAACACAGGTTTAGATTTAACTATTGGAAATGAGGGCAGAAATACATCAAAAGGGACCCCTGGAGTGAGAAGCATTAAAAATAAATTTTTTTCCGAAACTGTAAGAATCTTGGATTTTGACATGTTCTGCAACTGACACCCAATGAGCCCTTAGGGTAGGGAGATAGTACTTTTTCCCCTCAAATGTCCTAGACTAATTTGGGGAAAAGAAAAATGTTTAATTATTAAATTAACATTTTTTTATATTTAATAAACTCTAAAAGAATAATAACTATTATAATAAGTATGATCATTGATATTTTCATCATTTCTGAAGCCTTTTCATGGATATTTTATTTGAAAACAATAACATCAGCTTAGTATATCATATCCACGGATAACTTCTAAATTGGCAAGTCTAGGGGCGCCTGGGTGGTTCAGTCGGTTAAGCATCTGACTTCAGCTCAGGTTCGTGGGTTTGAGCCCCGCATCAGGCTCTGTGCTGACAGGTTGGAGCATGGAGCCTGCTTCGGATTCTGCGTCTCCCTCTCTCTGCCCTGACCCCACTCACGCTTTGTCTCTCTCTCAAAAATAAATAAATGTTAAAAAAAAAATTTAAAAAAAAATTAAATAAAAAACAAATTGGCAAGTCTAAAGAAATAGGCCAGTTTGGGATGAGCACTGGGTGTTGTATGGAAACCAATTTGACAATAAATTTCATATATTGAAAAAAAAAAAAAAAGAAATAGGCCAGTGCTTGAAAACAGGTTTTGCAAATTAATCTTTCTCCCCCAATGACAGTGTTTAAACATGGATTTGTAACACAAGCTCTTTCTTGTAATAGTGCAAAGTGAAGAAAACAACAAAAATATTTTACAACAAAGTGAAAATTAAAAATGAAATAAAAATACACACTAGGACCACTGCTAGCCTCGAAGGAGCATTTGTGGAAATTTGAAGAAAGCCTGTTTCTTTAGGATGTACAGAGCAGGACCACAGAGCATACAGCTTGGCCAGGGAAGCACAGCTGGATTCCAGCCCCCCAAAAAACACCCTTTCCACTGGGTGCCCTTGGTTAAGGCACAACCTGCCCAACATGATGTGCCCACCCTGCAAAATAACATGAAAGGATACTGCCATTTGTGTACATACATACACACACACACACACACACACTCACACACACACACACATATCCACACTTATACAGACTATCTCTGAAAAGCTATGCAAAGAATTGGTAACATTGGGTGCCTCTGGGGAGGATAACTGGTGAGGAGGGTAGGAAGCAGACACGTTTCCTCAAATATCCTTTGGTGACTTCTGAACTGCATGATTATTGTATGTATGCATTACTTATTAAAAATATAAAAAATTTAAAGGAGTTTTTATTTTGAAGTAGGGGATAAAGTACACAAATGAATCTTGGAAACCATGGGACAGAGTAATGAGGCTGTGGCCATCAAGAGAAGAGTGGGCACTTCTATTTGGGAGGATCAAGAAAGGGGAGTGACACTGGTCATCTATTTTGGGGCCTGGATAAGATTTCAGTTAACAGACAGGAGGGAAACTGAAGGAGGTATTTTAAGGGGAGAGAGAATGGTAAGGGTAAAAACCGGAGGTAGCAAGGAGACTCATCCCCAGAACTCAGTAGGCCAGTTTGTAGTGTAGTGGGTCTGTGTAGGGAGGGGTGGTGGATAAAACTGTCAGGAGTCTGGAATCATATGTGGAAGACTTTGGTTTCTAGGCTGAGACATATAAAACTTGCATAATAAATGAATTAAAGATTTGTAGTTAGAGATGACATCAGATCTCTTCCTAACAGGTATATATATATATGTAAATTTTTCTTGGAAAAGGGAATTTTTTTAAGTGTTTATTGATTAGCAAATGCTGGCAACATTGTATCAGTTATCTGAAGTTGTATTCTTTTTTTTAAATGTTTATTTTTGAGAGAGAGAGAGAGAGAGAGAGCAAGCATGAACGGGGGAGGGACAGAGAGAGAGAGGGAGACACAGAATCCAAAGCAGGCTCCAGGCTCTGAGCTGTCAGCACAGAGCCTGACATGGGGCTTGAACCCAAGAGAAGTGAGATCATGACCTGAGCCAAAGTCGGACACTGAACTGACTGAGTCACCCAGGCGCCCCTGAGGTTGTATTCTTTAAAAAAACTTTTCCCCCAATTTTTCTACACTAAGTATTTACTAAAGTATTATTAAATTTTAAGTGTACTAGAACCTAAAAAAGTTTTAATCCCATCTATGCTAAGTAAGAAAACTGCAGTATAACAATAAATGAGATCAAGAAAGGGGAGGAAAAAAACCCACCCAATAATGACCCCAAAAAACCAAAATCAGAAAACATGATTTTCTAGATTACAGGTCAGGTTTTGAGTGAGTATGAGGCAAATAAAAATAGAATTCCAATTCTGAGATTATGACTTTCTGTATTGCAGGAGTGTCTCTCTCTTTTTAAACCTTTAAACATATTAATTTAAAATTTTGTGTGCATAAATGCTTTTTGTAGGTTAAGTCCAGAAAATGAACTGCAGATATCATATCCAAATTCTGGAGGAATGGAAAATGTATTTAAATTAAAATAAGAAGCTTAAATTGGATAGATGTGAATGAAATGCTTCATCGAAGGTATCCATAGAAACCACTTAAAATAAAGAGAAATGTTAATTCTCTTTGTAAATTGAGCTCCCAGAATCAAAATGAGAGTGAGACATTTAGTATAGGTATGAATACACTTTGGCCTTATCTACATGAAACACACTAATTGACAATTATATTTTTTGGCCATGGTCTCAACTGATAATGACAACTTATGGCTATAAAACTGATGGGATTCAGCTAGTAAAATAGCTAAGATACATTGGCCTAACTTGTTGATTTAGTCAGCCATGTGATCCGAGAACCATGGCTTTAAGTGTCCCAACCTTTCAGCAGTTTTTCAACAGACAAGAAATTAAACTTTACCACTTTATAGTGATTATATAAGCCATGTGGGGACACCATTAAAAGTAATTTGTAGGGGCGCCTGGGTGGCGCAGTCGGTTAAGCGTCCGACTTCAGCCAGGTCACGATCTCGCGGTCCGTGAGTTCGAGCCCCGCGTCAGGCTCTGGGCTGATGGCTCGGAGCCTGGAGCCTGTTTCCGATTCTGTGTCTCCCTCTGTCTCTGCCCCTCCCCCGTTCATGCTCTGTCTCTCTCTGTCCCAAAAATAAATAAAAAACGTTGAAAAAAAAAATTAAAAAAAAAAAAAGTAATTTGTAAAAGAACAAATTTTCCTATGCAAACTTCCCAAGCCAAGTCTCCTTTTTTCACATTCCCATTTTAGGTGTGTGTACTAGCAGACATGTTTGACATTGCTGCAGTCGCAATGTTTGGAATTCAAAATTATTTCCCTGTTATACACACACACACACACACACACACACACACACACACATATAACATTTTCTGGTTACTAGATTCTTAATCCCTTTTATTATTTTCTATTTATTTATCTATTCAATTTTAGAGAGAGTGAGCGAGCACAAGAGGGGACATGGACAAAGGGAGAGAGAAAGAGAATACTAAGCAGGCACCACACTCAGCACAGAGCCTGACTTGGGACTTGATCCCATGACCCTGGTATCATGACCTGAGCCGAAATCAAGACTTGAACACTCAACTGACTGAGCCACTCAGGTGCCCTCTTCTTAATTTCTTAATTTTCCCTTGTCACAATCAGAAATGATGTCCCTGAGTTGATCATTTGAGAAGTGCTAACTGTTCATTATTACTAAATATAATAATTCATTATTGCTAACTGCATGGCTCTTTCTTATTCCTCCCCATTATGGGTAATTCTATAATGAACTACTTTTGACTTCGCTCATTTCATATTCCAGCTGATGTACACGAGGCCTGCTGTTTTTAATGGCCTCAAACATTCCCAACCATTTTTGCTACAGGACATCTTTCTACTCTTAAGAATTACTGAGGTTCTAAAGAGCTTTTGTTTATGTGAATTCTATCTACCAGTGTTTACTGCATGAGAAGTTAAATTGGTACATTTAAAAATACTTGTCTTAAAATAACAATGATGCATTCATTATATGTTAACGTAAATAACTTCATTTTTATGAAAAATGACTGTTTTCCCAAATAAATTCAGTGAGAAGAATGGCATTGTTTAGCATTCTGCAAATCTTTTTAATATTTGTGTCAATGGAAGACAGCTGGAGTCTCATGTCTACTTCTGCGTTACATCTGTTGTAGTATCTCACTTCACATAGCCTCTGGGAAACTTAGTGAAAAAGGCATGAACATCTTAGTATTATCATGAAAATAGTTTTGGGGCACCTGGGTGGCTTAGTTGGTTAAGCGTCCAACTTCATGATCTCATGGTTCGTGAGTTCGAGCCCCATGTCAAACTCTGTGCTGACAGCCCGGAGCCTGCTTTGGGTTCTATGTCTCATTCTCTCTCTCTGTCCTTCCCCTGCTCGCACTCTGTCTCTCTCTCAAAAATAAATAATAAAAACACTAAAAACAAAGTTTGAAAATAGTTTTGACCTGAAAGGATGTTGGTTATCTCCAGGGACTTCGACCACACTTTGAAAACCTACTGGTGCATACCCTAGCAAATACACAAAATTCTTACATGGCTATGGGGTGATATACTTTGTAGTCCTCAAAGACACTTCCCAAAGAAAAGTCTTCATTTATTTTGCTGTTTAAAGAAATTGATAACAGTGATTGTTTATTGTCAAGATCTCTTTCTATTTTCCTTTCTCTGCAGGTCGGTGAGTACTCACTGAATGCTAGTGAATTAAGTTTCAAATTTAATAGGCATTAATCTTAACTTTTCTAATTAGAATTGAAGTGTTTCAGAGCTGGAAATACTCAGAAAGAAACACAGTATCTATCATCTGCTCACATACAAGATGGGGACTTCTGGTTGTATGTAAAACAATTTTAGGTGAGATAACTTGAAGTAGTACCATAGCCAAGATGGTAAGTAACATTGAGTAAGGTAGTGAGAAAGGTGTGTCCAGTTGGAGTCTCTTCCCACCTGGTTACATTGAGGAGAAAGTCTCAGAGTGTATTTGTTAATATGTCTTCAATATACTTTAACTAACTGCAGTGTCTTTAACTAACTTGCGTATTTTCCAATTTAACATAAGGTTAGCCTAAGTCTTAGAGCTAGCCTACGGCTGGCAAGAGTGTCTAGCTAGAATTTAACGTTATTATTTTTAATCATCTTATTTTTATTATTACCATCTATTTAGAGCAAGTCATGTTGGTTTTTAAGTTTAACTTATTTAAAAATATTTAGTTTTTAAAAGTACATTGATTTAAGGAAGAATAGTTATTAAATAATAATATGAGTGGTATGAGTAATAAAGTGAATGACTGAGGTTTGGAAAAAAACTGATTTAATTCTATCTTCAATTTGCTGGTAGTGAAATCAAGGCATAGAGAAAATGGACTTGATGGAAGTGGCCACAGAGACGCTGGCCTCTTTACTGTCCGTCAAGAGCTCTTTCTACTACAGCCTAAGGAGTGCTAACGTCTAACATTTAACATTTCAGCATTAGGGCCTGCCCCTGAGGCCAGACAAATCCAGGTTAAAACCCCTGCACCATTCCAGGCTGGCAGTGTAATCTTGGACAGAAAGCTTAGCTTCTAACTCCTATGTTTCTTTACTTAGGAAGTCAACATAATTCCTATTTCACCTTAATACTTTGCCAATATTAAATGAGATAATATTTTCAATGATTTAAAATGGCTCCTGGCAACTTAGTCGACAAAGCTATTTTTATTAGCCGAAGTTACTTTCAGTGAACTGCAGAGCATTTGGAGCAAAAGAATCTTCTTAGCCAGGGCTTGGCTCCAGTGTGTGTGAACTGCATCTGCCACTTGGATCCTTAATTAATTAAAGACTGGAAATCATTGCATTTCTCCGGAGGAGATGAACACGTCAATGGTTGCAGGGAATGAAAGGTAAAAAGGGTTAACTGGAAAACTTGTGCAACCAAGGGTTAAAATAGCCTTGAAGCAAAAGCAGAAGAGTTCTGGCCTCTGGCTTATGATGCAAAGCCAAGTGTGTTTGCCTTTGTGAGACCAGGAATGCTTCTGGTGAGCCTTGTTTGTTGTGGAAACTGACATGATCAAAGTGGAAAGAATTAAAACGATCCATCAGAATAATAGCCAAGGCTGTATATGGACTCCCCAGACAGAGACTTGAACCTGAAAGTTCCCACTGAGGACAGACAAGCCGGCTGACAGCAAGCAGCTGGAAAGGACGGGAAAGTGTCTCTCTAGGCAGACGTGTGCAGCTGGGCAATAAAAACCCTGCGTCTGAAACTAGATGAGAGTTCATTCAGATTTGGGGAGACGAAATGGTGAGATGGAGTGTGGACCTCGTGTTCTTTAGGAACCTTGGCAACACCTAGGCTGTGGTTTTCAGGTGTCAGCTTGTTGAGTGGAGTTACTAAGTGAAGCAGGCACTTTGTATTAAAGCATTTGGGGTAAGAAAACTGCTAATTGTGATGGAGATTCTGTGCCAATGGCACAGCTCTAAGTGTTGGAGGCATTATGTCATGCTTTTCCCCAGAGCAGTCTCCAAATGTTGAAAAATTCTCATTATGATTAAGTAGAATTAAGAGTCCCTAAGTGGCTGGCATGATTTTGTATTGTTTGCTCACTTAGTCCTTTATCCCAGGATGAGGATTAGTTAAACTCTTTGATATTCTATCAAGTATGAAATGACCTTGGAGCCCCAACTGTTGCTAAGTTAGGGTGCCTACTGGAGGCATCCAAGGAATTACAAGACAGAAGAGTGGGATAAGATCTTAAAGAAGCCCGGTGCTACTTACATATTTTAGAGGTGGGGAAACTGAGGCCTGGAGAGGAGAAACAACTTGCTCAATATTACACAGAGTCTTCTGCTTTTCAGGCCAAGGTTTGTCTGTTGCTATGTTAAGGAACCCCCAGAAAATGGACTATTGGCTTAGAATAACACCCACAAGAGGTAGTGTCACATTGTGGGCATATGTAATTTGAGATACTGAAAGGTTATCACGCTGTTTTTATTTTCAAAAATAATAATGATCTTGCTTTTTGTCTGGGTTTTTCTTTGTATACATTGGTATAGCATTTTAATCTTTCTCCCTCCCAGGGCACATTTTACCAGGATTCTCCTGGACAGAGGCAGGTAGATGCAGAGTGAGGCTTTTACAAAGATCACTAACATGCCCAATACTGGGCCCAATGAGATAATTTAATAATCATAATACCTTACACTGAGCGCTTTACAAATCACTTTTTAATCTCTTCTTTCATTAATCCATACACAATCCTAAGAGGGAGGCAGAGCAGTTATTACCACCATCCATCTTATGGATGCACTAAGCAGGAGCCTGGGCGCTTCCCTGGGGTCACAGGCCCCAGAATAGGTGAACAGAGTCCAGCCGGGGGCTCCAGCCTCCCAGGACTGTCAGGTTGGGCACTTCTCCCAGTAAGCAGCGGCCTGGACGCCTGGATTCCCTAGGGTGCACGCTCTGAGCTCTTGACTTGATGGGAGTTTCAGGAAATTCTTTTTTGCAGAATTCACTTTTTTTTTTTCTCCCAGAGGGAGGGACTAGAAGTGAAGAGAGGTGCTCAGAAGGAGCTAGAGCAGGTTGGTGGTGGAAAGGGTGGGGGTGGGGGGGGTGGGGGGGGGTGGGGGGTGGGTTGAGGGGGTGGGTGAGTGGAGAAGGCAGCCTGGAAGTCTTGGCATTTAAAAAAATTAGAACCGGGAAAAGGTTTGAGTCTGTAGACTTCAGATGTGAAATCCCAGGAAGAGGCTCCTCCTTGTCCTTTCTGTGGGCTCCCAGCATTTGCTAACTTGAGGAAAAGGTTTGACGTTTGCATTTCTTGTTATCTGCCCTCCTCCAGGAGGGTACCCGAGGAGTTAGGGTTCACAGACTTCTAGGCACTGGGCCCCATTCGGCAGGGAGGTGGGGGAGAGCCCACAGGCCTCCTGTGGAGCAGCCTGGGGATGGGAGGAGAAAGTCGGCCTGGAATCAAAGCAGTAAGAGAAACCCGGGGAAGGGGGGATGGGGGCGGGAGCGGCTATTGGGCTGCCTCTCTGCTCTCAGCCAAGGCTTTGCCCAAGCTAATTTCCTGCCAGGCCCTAACACAGGTACCACCCCTTTCCCACCCTTCTTCCAGATCCACTCCATCTCTAACATCGCTAAGGGAGGGAACCCAGAAAAAGAAAGCTGGGCCTTCTAGGTTTCTGTTTGCTTTGAAACCACTTATGGGACCAGAATTAGGGCCCACAAATGTGGCCCCTCAGGAATGGCCCCCACCCCCACCTCCCAACTCTAGTTGAGTTACCAAATGAGGCCAATTCATTCTCTGGAATGTTGCAGCCCAGGCAATGATGATTGATACTGACAGGGAAGCTTTCATGTAGCAATATCCCCGGCCACCGGCTGTGAGGCAAAGAGAAAGAACTCTCTGGAATTCACAACATTCCCCCTCCAATTAATCCCCAGCCACCCCGCTGTGTGTGAATGGGTTGTGCTGGGGATTCGTAGCTCTGATGCGGGGGATTTGCTGATTCCTTTGAGCCCCCTGAGGAGAGGTGATATGGAGAGCAAATAATCAGCATGCAGCACGGAGGCGAGGTAATGAATTGGCTCGGCTGGGCCTGGCTTCACTATTTGTACACTTTTAGGCACCTCGGAAACTGGGTTTGCAGACAAAAACCTGTGCTGAGGGGCCCTCAACCCCCGACCTTTTGTGGGCCTGGACCCCTGCGGACTCTCCTGCTAGTTTAAGATTGGAGCCCTGTCTCAGAAAGGAGGAGCCAGAGGTAAAGTGCCCAGTGCCCGGATTCTGACTCTCCCCACCCCCACCCCACCGGCGCCGTCAGACACTCACCCCAGTCAGGACCAGCTTCGCTCTGTTTGCCTTCGACTGAGTTGCAGTTTTCAGTCTAAGTCCACTGCCTTTCAGAATGCGGTTTACTTTTCACTCAGGGCTCCAGGTGCATCTCTGCGAAGCCTTCGCCGCTGGCAAGATTAAGCTGTGGCTTTTTCGTGTTTGCAGAGCATTGTGACAGGCCCACGGTATTTTGTTTTGCTGGATGAGGGGTCTGTCTCGGTCCGCTTCGGTGCCTCCCATGGTACTCAAAAATAATAATAGTACCTGACTAAAATAGTAACTAACGTTTGTTGAGCACTTACTATGCAGGCACTAAGAGTTTACATGCATTATCACATTAAATCCTCACAGGGATCTCTGAAGTTGGTGCCATCCTCTGCTTTATTTTATAGGGAGGACAAAGAGGCTTAGAAATTCCTAACCAGCACGGGGTCACAGACTGGAAGTGGTAACTGGTAAGTAGGAGGAGTCAGATTCCCACAAGGGTCTGTCCCTCCGTACAACCTCCGGTTCCCACCAACCCCTTGCTTCTGTTTAGGCTCTCTAGGCTCTCTGTTGCTTCTCGCCTGGAGAGCCTGCCACATATCTTCCAGCTTCCAACTGGCAGAGCTTCAACCCCCCATCCACACTGCAGCCAGGAGGAGGGCTCTAGGAGAGACACCCCAATGGGTCACTCCCCTCTTAAACTCTTCAGAGTTTCCCCAAACCACCTAGAAGAAAGTTCAAATGCCTCAGCTTAGCACACAAGCCCCTTTATGATTGGGCACCTGGAAAGAATTAAATAAAGATTGAGGAGATAATCCTAATAACCCCTTGAAGGAGTCTGCTGGGTGGGGCTGTGAAGGGAATATGGGTCCCTTTTTCTGAGGCTCCAGAGTCTCCTTCTGGGCCTGGCTCCCCAGGGCAGTTTCCACTCTGACCCTGCCCTCATCTTGTCATTCTTGACAGTTGCTACTATTTACTTGCCTTCCTGTGTCCCTCCTCCTCCATTCAGGACCGAAGGTGTTGGATGCAGATTTTACTTTTGGTTCCATGATATCTGAAGGGAATTCACACTGAACACTTTTATTTTTAAGGATTTTTGTTGTCAGGAACCACAGGGCACTAGACAAAAACTATGACAGTGTCCCTAACTATTTGATGCTCATTGTCAACCACTCTGAGGTTTCATATTTTACGGGCCAAGAAATTGCATTTTTGTACACTGAATTTGGGTTTTCCTCGATTGACTGACAAATGAGCCGCTCAGGCTCTCCCACGGGTCCTGCCTGCCAGTCCCTGTGCGGTGTTAGCCACAGCATCTTTGTTTTCACAGCAGTGCTACTATAATTATTTAAGCATTTCATTATAAGCTGTCCTTATTTTATACAAACACGTGTAAAACTGAAATAGTCAATAGTCTATCAACCGTACTTATTGAGATGCTGTTATAAGTGGCAGAATGTGGCAAACAGAACAGCTAAGATCCCTGCATTATGTAATTTACGTAAGGAGGGCTGAGAAAGATCATGTACAAATAAATAAATATGCAAGATCATGGTTAGCAGCATAAGGAAATAAAACAGGGTAATGTGATAGAGAAGTGGTGATGCTGCTTTAGATTAGTGACAGGACGGGCTTTCTTTTTTTTTTTTTTTTTTTTTAATGTTTATTTATTTATTGAGAGAGAGACAGAGAGAAGAGGGGCAGAGAGAGGGAGAGAGAATCCCAAGCAGGCTCCACACTGTTAACCCAGAGCCTGACCATCAGTTGCAGAGCTTGACCTGGGGCTCAGTCCCACTAACCGTGAGATTGTGACCTCAGCCAAGAATCAGATGCTCAACTGACTGAACCACCAAGGTGCCCCTAGAGGATGGGCTTTCAGAGCAGGTGATATGTGAATGGTAACCTGAATGGTAAGAAGGAACCATCCATGCAAATAATAGGAAGTAAGGCATTCCAGGCAAGTGCCAAGGACCCGAGATGGGAAGAAGCCTCTCTTTGAAGGCACAATAAAGAGGCTGGAAGTGATGGAGTATGTTGAATGAGCAGAAAGTGGGATGGGAGATTAGGCAGGAGATGTGAGCCAGCAGATCTTTAAGATCTTGTAGGCCAGTGGCTTTCAAACGTATTTCCCAGAGAAAATACATTTGACATTGCATTCCACTACACACACACACACACACACACACACATCTGAAAGAGAAGTTTCATGAGATAATGTTTATTCTTACTACATACAATAAACTCTGATATTTTCTATTTTATTTTATTTTAAAATGCTGATCCTTCCCCAGAACATTGGTTTCACACTTTACTAAATGGCTTGGTTTGGACTGCTCTGTTCTAGACCATAGCAAGGAGTTTGGATTTTATTCTTGGTATAATTGGAAACCTCTGGGAAGTTGTAAGTGGAGAGTAATATGGTCTGATTTATGTTTTTAGCTTTGCTGTCTAGAGAGCCAATTATGTGAAGGTGGGTGAGAACAACAGCAGGGAGATGAGTTAGGAAGCTATTGCATTGCATCTAGTGGAGAAATAATGGTGGCTTAGACTAGAGTGGTAGCAGAGGAGACTGAGAGAAGTGGATGAATATTATAACATTTGGAGGTAAAGCCAACATTGGATGTGTGTGAAATGTGAAGAACAGAGAGGAGGCAAGGATAACTCCAAGAGCTGTTTGTTTTTAGCAATATGTGGTGTAGTCATTTCCTGAGATGAAAAATTGCAGAGTGATCAAATTTTGGGGAATGAGAACATTGCTTTGGATATTTCAAGTTTAGGATTCATACTATACATCTTATTGGAGATGTTAGGTAGGGATTTAGAGATACCAGTAAAGGTGCTTTGGTGAAATATCAGGGTTAGCAATGAAGCTCTAAGAGTCAAGGGCATATGGATATGATTTAAAGCCATAGGTCTACAGGAATTTATCTAGAGAGAATGTGTGGCTAGAAAGGAGCAGTAAATCATTAGATTTAGTAAATCTAAGTCATTAGATATACTGAAAGTCTCAGGTAGTCATCCATTGGACATAAGGAGGGCAACTGTTAAATTACAGAGGAAAAACCAAATCTAAGAATATATGTGAAATGTTAGCAGTATATCATCTAAAGTGTCCTTAGGAATTGTCTAATACATTTAATTTTCTGTGGATTGACCTCCTCTCACACTGTTTGCATGACTTCTTGTTGAACTTTTACTCATACAACTTTAGTGTGCTTTTCTAGAAGTTCTTTACAAAAGTGGAAGACTATCTGTATACAAGATCTTATTCTTTGTTTAAAACATTGCTCTTATTCTCTCACATCTATGTAGATATTCTAGCTGAAGAAGTTTATATTCTCATTCAACCTAACTTTCTTTCTGGGGCTGGAACACATCTATTTTCACCTTTCTTGCTAAGGAGACGCCATTCTTTGTCTACTATTTCCCATCTCTTTCTGTCACATAGGGTGTCAGGATGACTTAATTGTGTAAGCCATTCCAAAAAAAAAAAAAGATTCTTCCCTCCTTTCCTTTCCTTTCCAGTCCTTTTCTTTCCTTTCCCTTCCTTTCCTTTCTTTCCTTTCCTTTCCTTTCCTTTCCTTTCCTTTCCTTTCCTTTCCTTTCCTTCCCTTCCCTTCCCTTCCCTTCCCTTCCCTTCCCTTCCCTTCCCTTCCCTTCCTTTCCTTTCTCCTCTCCCTTTCCTTCCTTTCCTTTATCCTCTCCCCTTCCTTCCTTCCTTCCTTCCTTCCTTCCTTCCTTCCTTCCTTCTTTCCCTCTTCTTTTTTTTCCCTTTCTCTTTTTCTCAAGGGCAGTGGTTTTCAAGCTTCAAATGAAATCTTAAGTTAAAGCTCCAGAGAGAAAATGAGCAATGGAATAATGGTACCTTCTTCTTTCCTTTGTGGAGACCTTATCAGCAACTTTATGAAATCTAGGTTTCCTCAAATCATTAATGAAGTGGACTCATTTCCTCTTTGAGGAGTCTTCAGGTAAGAGGAATCTCTAATGTCTATGAGCCAGTTGTTTACCCAGAGAAGGTAAGTAAAGATGGTTTCCTGTGACAGCATCACTGATAGTATTTCACCCTCGAGGAATAGTGGAGAGCCAGAGAGCTTATACAGATTGCATCTTAAAAAGAGAATCATATTTCGTGAGTTGGTCAGAAAATACGGTATGCCCAATGATTTAAATAATTTAATACAAATACTAAGTTGTGATTTCTTTTTTCCAAAAGGCGATACAGTATAGTTTAAATAATGCTCCCTCTGGAATCAGAAGCCTTGAGTTCAGTCTCTGCTTTATCTCTTATCAGCTGTAAGCCTGGCATCAGAGCAAATAATGTAACGTCTCTGAGCTTCAGGTTCTTCATCTATCGGTTGGGCAAAGAATCTTCCTCATTTGTTGCAAAGATTAACCAAGAAAAGAACACACAGAGCACCTAGTACCAGCAGTACTTGTCATACAGTAGGCTCTTAACATAAGAAAAATAGTTATTATGATTATATTGTTGCATTGCCTACTTTGGTGACAAACATGAAGACCTGGATCAGATATGACCTCCAACCCTGTAAATGCTGATGAGACATCTGGCTGATATTGAGATGGAGCATGACATGTGTCTAAGGGCTAAGTGAAATGGATTTTGTAATATATGGTCATACCTTGGATGACTTCTCAGAAACTCAAGTCTGTTATATACCTAAGGAAATGAAAAAGCCAAAAACTTCTGGCACCTGGCCTAACGGCCTGGGTTCTTTTGAGTCAATATGGTTTGTCCTCTTTGTTCTTATTTAATAGGAGTTAGGTCCTGACCACAGCTCATTTCTACATGACTTCATCACTGGGATGCCTCCCTAAGTTTTCAGAATAGCAGACCACAGAGGATAAACATAACTAAGTCATAATTTCTATGGAAATGGAGGCCTGCAAAATGAAAACTGAGATTCATTTATTCGTTCTTTCATTCACTCCATAAATATCTACTGAACTTTGTGTACTGAGGACACATATGTATAGAGACTGTATCGTGATAGTGACAAGACAAACAAAACCTTGCCCTCATGTGAGGTCAGGCAATAAATAAATACATAAACAAAAAAAGATAATTACAGGTTGTGGTAAGCGTGGTGGGGAAAGTAAGCATGGTTCTGTGACAGAGACTCTAATAGTTAGGAAGGGCTTCCCATAGGAGACGGGGTTCAAGATGAGACCAAAAAACCAGCCACATGAATAGTCAAAAGAGAAGCTCTCCGGACAGAGGCAGCACCAAGGGTGCTGAGGTGCGAAAGAACTGGAAAGTTTAAGAGCTTCTAGAAAGCCAGCATGACTGGAGTATAATGAAGGAAAGAAGGGGAAACTTGAAAATTTGCTGCATCTATGGGAAGTCACTGGGGGCTTTGAAATAAGGGGAGTGACATAAGCTGGTTTTTATTTTCAAAAAAATCAATGTAAAAAAGAGCTGATGGGAGAAGGCTAAGAGTTGGCACAGTAGGAGAGCTAGGAGGTGACATAGATGAAAATGGATAGTGGCTTAGGGCAGAGAGGACTAGAGAGTCTCAGGATATAGTTTGGAGACAGAGCAATAGCATTTGCTGATAGTGAGAGAAAGGAAAAAATCATAATTTCTGGCTTAACAACTGGTGGTCTGTCATTTTCAGAGAAAGGGAAGACTGTGATATGATCAGTTTAGGAGTTGAGTGAAGAGGGACTCATATGTTTTCATTTCAGAAACGTTTAGTTTGAGATGCTGGTGAAACCAGCAGGCAGATATGCCAGAAAGTCATTGGATGTGGAAGAAACTCTAGAGCTCAGATGAACTGCTAAGCTGGAGACAGAAGTTTAAGGATCTTTAGAAACTGTTTATATTTGAATCCAAGGGGATGGGTAAAACCATCTAGGGAGAGGAAGAATGAAAAAGGGCCCAGAATCTGCCCCTGGGGACTCCAAAATTAAGATGATTATAGAGGAAAAGGAATTAGTAGTAGAAACTAAAAAGCCATGGCCTTGAGGTAGGAGGAAAATTTTAAGTGATGTCTCTAGGGGGAAAAAATAAAAAAGCTTGGAGAGGTAAGTGTGGTAAGAGTGAAGAAGTGGTCAACTGTGTCAAAATCCATTTGTAAACCCAAACTTCTCTATATGACACTCAACAGCACCCACTGGGGCAAGGTTGATCCTGGCTAAATCTCCCAAAAGTATCAGAAGGGCAATTTATTTAACCTTTTTTTTTGAAGTCAATATAAGAACTTTATTATTTTTTAATTTCAGCTTTATTGAGGTATAATTGAATTACTTAAACTTTCTGAGTGTTTCTTCATTTATAAAATAGGGGAAATACATGCATCTTATAGGCATTTGTAAATAGTGAATAAGATAATTTATATAAACTATTCATAGAACATTAGGTATACAGTGTTCAATAGATGGCAGTTATTATTATTAAATAGCATTATGTGTAGAAACCAGAAGACCCACATTCTAGTGATTTTAACGTAGACTCTGCATTTAACAGTGGTTTTATTGGGCAATAGTAGTAATTTGAATTTCAGTTTCCTTACTAGTCAATTGGGGACAATAGTTCCTGTCCTGCCTTCTTTTCTTATAAGGCTGTCAGAAGGATTCAATGGTGTAGTGACTATGGGAGGGCTTTATAAGCCATCCAGTACTGAGGAGATATGAGGACTTTCTATTTGTTCAGTAGAATTTCTATTTGTCTAGCTTTCAAATCAGCCCACTGCCTACACTTTAGGAGTGCTGGGAATAGGTTTGAGGGAAGCAATAGACAAAAGTGGAAAATGACGTTTTTTAACTCGACCCAAACCTATCAGATTTAAGGTTCAGCTTGGCCACACTCTGTTTCCTTCATTTTCTTTTGAAGGGATCCACAAGAATCAAGATATTAATGCAAGTGCAGAGCCAGAATCTCTCTGATATTCCTTTGATGGAAGCAGAATGTTCCTACCTCAGGCCCTTTGTACTTGATGGTTTCCTCTGCCTGAAACATAATCACATATATCTATATTGGCTCATTCCTTATTCTTTCAGTTCTGCTCAAAATTCAGCTTATCTGAACCTTTTCCAGACCAGCTGCTTTAAATTAGCACACACACTCAGCCCCCCATCCCCCCACTTCATTTTCCTTCTGACATGGTCCACTCACTAGAATAGAAATTCCACAAGGAAAGAGATTTGTTGGGTCTTTGAGTCCTTTATTTCTAATATCTGGTGCTTATTAGGCACTGAAAAAAATGTTTGCTGAATGAATGAATAAATTAATCAGAACCTGATGACTCCATAAAGGAGCAAAGACATTAGGAGTTTAAAAAGACGTGGAGACAACCCTTAATTCTGTCATTCACCACAATGATAAACTGATCAGTGTCAGTTCCTTTGGTCTATTATGTGAGGATACCTGACTATATTCCTTAGAAAGCTGTGAGGATTAAAGGAGACATGGAATTTAACTGTAATCAGAGTAGAGAATTAACATTTATTGAGCATCCACTACAGGCTGGACCCTTTACATAAAACCATTCTCATAATACTATTGTAAGGCAAGTATCATTTTTTTCCCTATTTAACTGAGATCAGTCTGAAGCTCAGAGAGTTGTTACCCAAACAGTAAATGGTGGAGTTACTGTTTTCATCTAGCACCTTTCATACCCTTTTCACCATGGGCCACTTTTCACATGTCAGTTGTTATTTTCAGGAGCCAAATGTGGAAGCCAATGCTGCATATTGAGTTGTCATCAAATCTTGATAAAAGGACAGCAGTGTGAAAGAAGAGATTTTGGCAAGTGAAACTTGTCTCCTTGTTGTGGTTAAATCTTGCAAAGGAAACTGCAGCCAACTCTCCTGAAAGTGCTGTAGTCAATTTGTAGGGTCAATAACAGCTTCCTCAGTCTCTGCCTGACCAGGGGGCTTGACTTGTTTCAGAGCCTCTCTGGAGCATTTGGTGGCTCATTTCACCTCTGCTCTTCAGCAAATGTGGGATCTACTGAAGAAAGGCTCTACACTCTGCAGACTCCCTTCATGTGCTACAAAATAGAGACAGAAGGGCCAGGTCAAAGCAAAATCCTGGCTTTCTTCTTTCGAAGCCTGTTCTGGCCCTTTCTTTAAAAAGATTTTTTTTTATATATATTTATTTTTGAGAGGGAGAGATAGAGAGCGAGCAAGAGCGAGCATGCAAGCTGGAGAGGGGCAGAGAGACAAAGGGAGAGAGATATCCCAAGCAGGCTCTGCACTTTTAGCACAGAGCCTCAATGCCAGGCTTGAACTCAGAACTGTGAGACCATGATGCAAGCTGGAACCAAGAGTCAGACATTTAACTGACTGAGCCACCCAGGTGTGCCTGTTCTGGCCCTTTCTTTATTTAAAAACAGTTTTTAATGCTTATTTATTTTTGAGAGAGAGAGAGAGAGAGAGAGCGCACAAACAGGGGAGGGGCAGAGAGATAGAGAGAGAGGGAGACGTGGAATCTGAAGCAAGCTCCAGGCTCCCAGCTGTCAGCACAGAGCCTGATGCAGGACTCAAACTCATGAACCATAAGATCATGACCTGAGCCAAAGTCAGAGGCTTAACTGACTGAGCCACCCAGGAGCCCCTGTTCTGGCCCTTTCTAATGTATGTTGTAACTGCTGCCCAGGTCTCAGAGAATTTCATTTTTAGATTTTCTACGTCCCAAATATATTTTTAGTGAATGGTGTCTTCTGCCCTTCAGGGTTTCTGGGCCACTTGGGCCCAGGTGAGTCACCTGTCTCAAAAGAATGCTGCTGATTCTGACAGAAAGCTCCATGAATGTAGATTTCTGTCTCACTAGTCTTCTTCTTCTTCTTTTTTAAGTTTAGTTTACTTATTTTGAGAAAGATAGTGCACAGGAGAGGCAGAGAGAGAGAGAGAGAGACTCCCACACAGGCTCTGCTCTGTCAGCACAGAGCCCGACGCAGGGCTTGAACTCACGAACCTCAAGATGATGACCTGAGCCCAAATCAGGAGTGGGTCTCCTAACCAACTGAGCCACCCAAGTGCCCCTTATTTTTCTTTTGGTTGTACTGGTGGGGAAAGGTGGTTTTTGAACACAATAAATTGCTTTAACAAGCCGGGTTTCCCATTTGTTTCTCAGTTTAGGTGAGGTGGCAAGTCTGGTTACATAAATAGGTTTCTTAGAACAGTAATTCTCACACTTTTCATGTTCCTGGTATTTTTAGTTGCAGGACTTAAAAGGATTAAAAGATTCATCCAACAGCAGTAAACAAGTTGGCAGTCATTATTGATCAGTCTGAACTACAGAGAGTAATATTGTCGTACATTTTAATTTTTTTTCAGTATTCCCTTGATCTTCCAGCATTGCTGTTGCTGTTTGCTAGAAAATTTGAATATCCTAACTACTCTTTTTTATATACACAGAGGACAATGTTCTCAAGTGTTCCAGCAAACACTTCTTTCTTTAGTACCTGCTTGAATCTGTGATACAAATCTTTCTGGTTCAGAGCAAGTTTTGCTCTGACTACATCATGTTACATAAGCCACTGAATGCAGTGCTTAATCAGTGGGCTTGGCTAAACAGAATATCTTTAGTGATAGCCAAAGTGTATTGAGCATGTTGATAAAAAAAAATTAGTCACACATACAGATTGTTGGATACATAGGTGTTCTGTGTCACACTATTGGTAAACTATTGATCTGGACAAATGCAGTCTAAGCTTCTGACTTTCTCTGTTCTCTTTTATTTTCCTCTTTTACATATAACTGTATTTAACTTCTGCTTTTGCCAAGATAGTTGTGGGAGGTTTTTTTTTTTTTTCTTCCCCAAATACCAGCCTTCTTTTTCTCTGAGTCAAATAAGGTCACAAAACAGAGTATCTTAACACAACTCTGGTCCTCAATAAAAGAATCCAGTTTGTAGAAATTACATTAGTGGGAAAAAAAATATGAGTTTGATATTCAGCCACTTGGTAGTTGGGGGGTGTTGGTCTGCACTCCTATTCATTCCTCTGTAAAATAGAGATAATAATACCTCCTACTTGTGAAAAGTGGATAATATATGGAGTATATGTGGCACAGTGCTTAGTCAGTATTCATTTCCTTTTCTTTATGACCTTCTCCTCTTCTGGGGACCTCTATGTGTTTGCTGGTGCTGCCATTTGAAAAATTTGGGTGAGGTCTGAAGGATAGATGAGTTGGAATTGACAGACAATGAGTAAGCAAGAGTTGAGGCTGCCTCCCTGAAGTGGACAGATGCATATTAACATTATTCTTCATAGGATGTTTAAACATAGCCCCCTGTTTTCTTGCATCTGGTGTGTGTGTGTGTGTGTGTGTGTGTGTGTGTGTGTATGTACTGTGTACACATACATACACACACACCCAGAAAATCTCAGTAATTCCATTCTCCCTTGGCTTGGGTTCTCCTAATCCTAGACAGCAGGGCTGAAGAAGGAGGAGAGCAAGATAGGGATATTGGGGGAAGAGCTGATGAAAAGGTGCATTATTAAGCTGGTTGTATGTGGTATCAAGTGTGTCTGTTACCTAATCTCATGGGACTTTCTGAGAGACCATAAAAACAATTGCTTCTTAAGTCAGTCCTTTCTGGGAAGAAAAGAGGGAGAATTTATCCATGTGCTTCCATTTCTTAGTGGTCCGAAGTTTGCTTCCTAGGACATTAATTCTTTTGCCATTCCAGGTTGTGCTTTGTGGTACCTAGCAGGTCCCACGTCATCTCATCCTTCAGCATCAACTGGAGTAGGAGGCAAGATGTGCATTGTGTGGGCATGTGTAAAATTCTGTTAGGTGGTGCCCACATTAGGTTTGTCAGAGTCCAACCAGAGTTTGTCAATATGTTAGCTATTGGTGCTGGAATAGTTTTGTAACTACAGAGGTCGAGAGAATCTGAAGCAACCATAAATGGTATATGAAACAATCCACCCCCTTGCACTATTCACATCAACCCATGTGCTGTCATGATACCTGTCTACCACATCTTTCTTTTGTTTGGTGAGAACAGCATGCTGTCAGCTTCAATTGATTCCAAGAGTATAATAAATATCATCTCCCTTCTTCTCCATCTATTCTAGAATTCCACCACCTTCAGTTGCTTGCCTGCTGGAATGACATGGATTCTCATCCCTGAGGGTATGTATCCATACTTGCCTTGCCTTTGTCAAGCTATGGTTGCTACAATTGATTATTTGCTCAGCATAAAACCACCAAGAGATCCCATACTGAATTCCTGGGTTCCTGACACATCATTTTTTTATCCCTATTACATAGAAGTAATTCTGGATTCCTTCTCATGATAATGAAGATCAGTTACCCTTGACAAGACAATAACTCCTTTCTTGCCTATTGTTTCCTGGTATAAGGAGCTCAAAGTGAACAGGTAGGTCACACCTTTAAGTTCAGCAGGAACCTTTCTGTGTCATGCAATAGAAACATTCTCCCATCCCACCCTACCCCATCTGGTCCCCAAGGTCTCTAACTTTGTAGAACCTATGATTGGAAAGTACAAATTCTATGAGTTTTAGAAATATGGTAAAAGAACCCATTTTATTTTCACCCTGTGTTTCTCATACCCATGTATTCATGCTACTTATAATTTTTTTAAACGTTTATTTATTTTTGAGACAGAGAGAGACAGAGCATGAACGGGGGAGGGTCAGAGAGAGGGAGACACAGAATCTGAAACAGGCTCCAGGCTCTGAGCTGTCAGCACAGAGCCCGACGCGGGGCTCGAACTCACGGACCACGAAATCATGACCTGAGCCGAAGTCGGCTGCTTAACCGACTGAACCACCCAGGTGCCCCAATATTCATGCTATTTAAAATAAAGCATCACTGTGTATATGCCATTAATCAGCACATACTCTCCATCCTAGAGGACAGCAACCAATCCTGACCTGGCAACCTTAGCTACATGGGGCTCTCCAGTGTTCTATCAGACAGCTTCTCCTGGTGAAGGTCTATGTAGTTAGATGAGTGATTCATGTAACTGCATCCACTGCAACACTTCTTTTGGCATAAATAGTGATCTTGCTCCAAAAAGTGGTGTATAGAACAAGATGCTAATAGAGAAGGTATCCTGTGAGCTGGTGGATGGTGATGCTGAGGGAAGTGCAAGGGAAGGCAAATTGACATCCTAACTAGATTTCTATTTCAGTGAGACAAAATCATTATCCTTTTCATGGTAGAGGCGGCCCATTGTATTTGTCTACTGCCAACCTTTAGGTTGCCTCAAGGGATGGTGCCATAATGTCCACTCAGAGTTAGTCTCTTTTCCTGGGAAACTGGATATTCACCATGGCAGCAGCTGTATCTGTCTCGATGAGAGGATGTCCATGCTGTTAGGACCATCTAGTGTCTTTAGTCCTACTGTGTGGCCATTCTGCTGATTGGCCCATTTCATGAGTTTTGAGATTGCTAAGGCATGGGGCAAATGATGATATCTATAGGAAGTCATCCTGTTCCCTTAATTGTTGAGAGCCTCCTCTGCAGTGAACACTCTCTAATGAGCATTGTGGTGAGACACAAAGGTCTGCATGCTTCATCCTCGCTTCTATTAATTCATTTGCATACATCTTCCCCAGAACTAATTGTGCTAAATCTTCCAGTGTTGTTCGTTTGAGGCCCCTCGACAGCTAGCCGAGTCATGCAACCTCTTACCAGGAGTCTAAGTATCTCATGTTACATGTCCCTCCACCGAGTACACTCAGTGACCAAGTGTACTGCTAGCAGCTCTGCCCCCTGGGAGTATTTCTCTTCACTGTTGTCCTCTAGAAATACCTCTGAGTGGAACTGTAATGGTAGTTGGCCATTTTCAGTCAGCACCAGCATATTATACTAACCCATCTGTGAACTAAGCCCAGATTCTTTCCTCTTTGACAATTGGTTGTAGGGAATCCCACTATGAGCTATAGGTTTGAGTTTTAGGAGAGATAATTATACAATAAAGATAGGTGAGTGGGAGTCTGAGCCACTTGCAGTTTACTTGTACCTTGTTGAATTAGTTGGGCCCAATCCCCAATGTACTGTTTCCATAGATTGTGTTGCACTTGCTTGAACTTACAACACAGTGGGTCAAACAATATCCAGCATATGATGGGAAGCTCTGGTCACATAGTCCTTGATATCAGTACTTAGTCCCTCTTAGGGTCTGGGTAGAATGTCGGGTGTTGATTTTCAAACAGATAGTTGTTCAGTGCTACAAATGACATGGCTTTACCCTCAAGTTCTAGGAGATTATGTTGCGACTCTCCTATTGGGACTTACCTGATCCTCCACCCAGCATTCTCACCTGCCACTGCAACCTTCAGTTTATAGTCAGAGTGGGAGAGCAAGTGGGCCCAGAGTCTCAACTTCCTGCAAACTCCTCTCTTGCTTTGGGTCCTATATGAAGCCGGCAGCCATCTGAGTCATCTTATAAATGGCTCCCCATTTATATCATACATAAAAAATGTTCCCCATTATCTTATGTTTCTTCAGAACCTAAAGAGGCCAACTCAGTGTTTGAAGGCACAACTGTGTGTTTGAAGGCACAACTCTTTGTTTGTTTCTAATTTATTTTTATTTTATTTTTAATTTTTTAATGTTTATTTATTTTTGAGAGAGAGACACACAGAGTGTGAGCAGGGAAGGGGCAGAGAGAGAGAGGGAGACATAGAATCCGAAGCAGGCTCCAGGCTCTGAGCTGTCAGCACAGAGCCTGACGTGGGGCTCGAACCCACGTGAACCCACATGATCTCACGTGAACCGTGAGATCATGACCTAAGCCAAAGTCGGACACTTAACCGACTGAGCCACCCAGACACCCCTCTAATGTTTTTTAAAAGATTTTTATTTTTAGGTAATCTCTACACCCAATGTGGGGCTCAAACTTACAACCCCGAGATCAAGAGTTGCATGCTCCACTAACTGAGCCAGCCAGGCTCCCTGGCGCAAGTCTTTCCTAATGGGAGGAGGTACAAGATGCAACAGCTTGTTTTTATCTTAGAGATGTGCTTTCCAAAAGAGTAGCTGCTAAACCCATGTGGCTTTTTAATTTAAATGAATTAAAATAAAAAATACGTAAAAATTCAGTGTTACAGTTTCATTAGCCACATTTCAAGTGCTCAATAGCTACATGTAGTTAGTGGCTATTCTACCAGACGGCAAAGATACAGAAACATCACTGTGTTGGCAGAAGTCCTACGGCACAGCACTGCCTTTGAGGCCATGTCTGTACATGGCAGGTTAAGATTTGAACACAGGCCTGATATGATGTTAAAGGCCCATGCTCTTAAGACTTCAGTAGGTTGCAGAGGGGCTGAGTCTAAGCAGATGCTTCCCTGCAACTGTGTTCAACGGCAACATGAGCTCTCCAATTAGATTTTTGGGCAACTGAGTTTTGGTTCATGCGAACATTCTCTTTGCATTTCAACAAATGAAAAAGGCACTTTATGTAAAGGCCAGGTCTGCTGTGGCAGCTCCCCACTTCTCACCTCTATTTCTGGGCAATAGTCAACTCAGAAAGCAGTTTTCTTTTTAAAGGAAGTTTTCATAACAGCTCGGAAATATTAAGTCTTTCCAAAGAGAAGGGCTGACTAGAATTGTTGGCAGACAGCAGAATCTCTCTGAATGCCGCACTTCTGCATTTCCATCTGCACTCCATGAAAGGCAAGGATCATTGTCCCCACAGAATGCAGCTAAATGGCAGCTGGAGCATGAATGGACAGGAAAAACACTCTCCTCCCTCTAATAACACCACTTAGAGCAGACAGGCGAGGTTCTCTTCTGAATGTGCTAAAGAGATGCTGTTATGATAAGAGTAATTATTGTACATTAGTTAAAATCCCATTTAGGGAGCATTATATTGCTGCTATTTTAAAAGAGGTTTGCTAACCTTCCAAGTTGTAGGGAGAGATTAATTAGTGTCAATGGAAGGATCTCCAAGATAAAAACAAATTAAGCCTCCTCATCCAGCCTTGCCTGCATGTCCTTGAGTTGCTGCTTCCTTTGTGACAGAGATAGTATTTGGTCTGATCTATTCTGGTTGGAAAGAAAGGAAGGGGACGCACACTTGCTGAATGGAATCTGATGTGTCAGACACCATGATAGGTACTTTAAAAGAAGAAGGCACCTTTGAACTAGGCTTTCCCATTGTTCCCACCCAGCCCACTGGAGAACATTGCTAAACTGAGGCATTTGTACCCTACGTACTACTGTGTTTATAGCATAAATGGAATCATCTATTTTGGATGGCCCCTCCCAAGCCATTCCAGATGATTTACTTCTGCTTCATTCCAATAGGCAAAAGAAAATAGGGATTAAAAAAACCACGTTAGTTATTTGTTTCTTTTAAGTGTTTCCATGAATACTGAAGACATTTCCTTTGTGATTGATGGCTCAGAGAATATTTTAAAAATATGGCAGGACCAATACCTACCTGAAATAAGTGTCATTAACTTATCCTTTGTCCAGTCTCACTGGCTATAATATCTCATCATCCTTCCCATCAAATATTTTGAACTTGTAACCCAGATTTGCTGAGACAGACCTCATTTCATGTACTGCAACTATTGCCAGGTAAGGCAAATTACTACATGTGTACTAACAAGGATTTTGATTTTTTTAAAGTTTATTTTGAGAGAGAGTGAGAGCGAGCATGTGAGTGGGGGAAGGGCAGAAAGAGAGGGAGAGAGAGAGAATCCCAAGCAGGCTTTGGGCTGTCAGCTCAGAGCCCAGTGCAGGGCTCAGTCTCATGAACCGTGAGATCATGACCTGAACCAAAATCAAGAGTTGGATGCTTTACCGACTGAGCCACCCAGGCACGACCATTTTGATTTTTTTAATTGTTTTGAGATTTATTATGTAGATAATCTCATGGCATGTGCCTAATTTTAGTTTCAGAAAACTGATGCACCTATCACCCAATCTTGACCTTTCCATGTACTTCAGTTAGTTTTACTAACTGTGTAACTTTAGGCCAATTATGCAGCCTCTCTGAGACTCAGTATTTTGATTAAAAAAAAAAAAGGATAATAAGAGTCACCTTGTGAGGGTTCCTCTGAGGAACAAATGAAATGATGTATAAAAGCATTTTTGACTTTCCTTTCAGGTTAAGATTGGGATAACAGGGACCAGATTTACCCTCCTGGCCAAAACAAACCAAAACTGGCTAAAATATGTGACGCAATAGTTTTTAAGACACTGGACAACAGGCAACGAAAGGCAGTAATTCTTGAGATGGGAAACACATGAGGCAAGCCATGTAATTGTCCCATCTTCCTGCCTTTAAAGAGTTTCCAGGCAGTGGAGCAGGGAGGCAAAGTCAGTTTCAGAGAAAAGAATATTACCATGAATAATCAATGTCATTTCATTATGATAAAGGGGTCATTGCATCAGGTGTACATTATAATCTTAAACACATGTGCACCTAATGATAGAGCTTCAAAATACATGTGGCAAAAACTGATAGAAGTGCAAGGAGAAATAGATCAATCTACAGACAGCTTTCTTAAACAGCTTTCAGTCTTAACTGCGATGAAACATTTGTCAATAATGTGACAGATTAGAAAACTCAACATGTTTTGCAAGTTATGTCATAGAAAACAACAAACGCAAACACAAATGAAGAACAGCTCAGCCGCACTTAGGAGAGAGGAGGTTTGGATAACGGAGCATTAGGAAGCTGTGGAAGGGCTGGATAAGGAGCAGCAGGTGAGGTGCTGAAAGTGCCCGTGGATGACTGGCAAACTAGGGCGACCATGTGTAAGATGGCAGGATAAGGTGTTAGGGGTGTCACAGCAGAAGTCCTCATACTTACCATTTTGTGAGAATGCCTTCCTTCAGGGTTGAACCAGATGTTCACTAAAATGCAATTTCACTTGGATAAAAATCTAAAAGGATGATGTATTGGTCAGGGTAGGCTGTTGCCCAAAATTCAGTAGTTTAACACAATAGGTATTTTCTTTTCCCTTTCATGTGACCACCCAATAGCATTCTGCTCTACATAGTCATTCAGGAGCAAACTTCTTTTTGTCTTAGTTCTGTATTCCTTCACTACCTTCCAGATTCTGTCTATTTAGCTAGTGGTTGGGGAAGTGGTTGGGGAAGGAGGACCAGGAATACGTGAAGGAGGTTTTATATTTCAGCCTGAAACTGGCTCATGCCACATAGGTTCACATCCCATTGGTGGTCGTTCAGACACATGGCCTCAGCTAACTGCAGGATGTGGTCCAGCTCTGTGTCCAGAAGAAAAGCAGAACCCTGGCATTTGTAAACACCAGTAATCTCTGTATCAGATGTCCTGATCTCATCTATTTATTCATGCTCTGAGAACCGCATGACTTTGTTGGGCACAAATCCTAATTCCCAGTTTCTTTTATTTTTTTAAAGTTTGTTTATTTATTTATTTAGGGAGGGGTGAAGGGGGGCAGAGAGAGAGGAAGAGAGAATCCCAGGAAGGTTCTGAGCTGTTAACACAGAGCCTAACGCAGCGACTTTATCTCACAAACAGTGAGATCATGACCTGAGCCAAAATCAAGAGTCAGACACGAAACCAACTGAACTGTCCAGGCACCCCACTACCCCAGTTTATTTTCTAAGTGAATTCAGTGGTTTTTATTATAGTAAATACTCATGGAAAGAATTTGAACTGGAGTCAAGCATGAATATTTTCTAACATAACTGAATGAAAATAAACCATTATACAAAGATATAAAAAGGCTTAATACATCATCAAATTTCAGAATGATAGAGGAGAGCAAAAGAGTCTTAAAAACAATCCATTTCGGTCTCCTAATTTTGCAGTTAAGTAAATTGAGACCAATAGAGGCTAAATGATGTGTTAAAATCTATGTAGACAATTAGTAAGAGATCTGGGGTCAAAACCTAATTGGTGTGGCCTCATGCTTTAAACTACCAACAAGAATTTAACACATCAAGATAAAAAGTCTCTGTGTGATACTTTCATAAGACACAGAATAGTTAAACAGTTTTGAATTTAGTAAATCTTTTAATTACATGGTTGCATAAAGGAATCTTTTATTTTTGATAGGCATTTTGCTATTTCAATTGATGAGATGGTAAGGGTCTACCAGAGAAGTACCTGTTGCCCACAGACTGACAATGACTTGAATTGGTATAACACTCAGAGTGGGTTTTCTTTAGGCAATAGTTGACCAATTTTCTTGGTTTTCATAGTTATAAATTTAGATCAAGTCAGAAATCTGATAAGGTACAGCCCTGTGCTCTTCGGATAGTTGCATTTTTCAGTTCTACACATAGACTCGCTTTGCAGTAAATGTCCTTTTTTTTTGTTTATTTATTTATGTATGTATTTATTTATTTATTTTTTTGTGAGAGGGATAGAGAGTGAGCAGAAGAGGGGCAGAGAGAGAGGGAGACAGAGAGTACCAAGCAGGCTCCACACTGTCAGTGCAGAGCCCAGTGCGGGGCTCAAACTCATGAACATGAGATCACGACCTGAGCCGAAACCAAGAGTCAGATGCTTAACCAACTGCAGCACCCAGGTGCCCCTCAACAAATGTTCTTTTTCTTAATCTGATCTAAATGCTGCCATTTCCCCCTTCTTCATCTTTTGTATACACTGCAATGCCTCACTTACTTGCATTTGTCACTAGGGATTCTGCATGAATGGATTTTCCAGACAAATTAAAGTTTACCCACATTTACCAGAACACAATAATTTTACAAGGAGATCTCTCTAGACTGTATCATGTACATATCTATCACCTTTAAAAAAGCCTTGATGTCTTCCCTTTAATGTAGAACTAAGAGCGGGGGTCTGAAGCCATACTGCTTAGGTTTAAGACCTGGTTCTGACTCTTACCAGCTGTGTGACCCCTAGCATGTTACTCAATTTCCCCATGTCTGAGTTCCTCATTTGTAAAATGAGAATAATATTAGGACATTCATCTTAAAGTGGTTGTGAAGATTAAGAGTTGATATATGTAAGACACTTAAACCAGTGTCTGCGATATAATCCGTACTAAGTAAATATTAGCTCAAAGCATCACAGCCTATACTGTGGAGGAGGGAGAGGGAGAGCAGAATTAATTACTGGAAAAGACAAATACATTTTCTAACTTATGACAAGTTATAGGAAGGCAAAGTACTAAGTGCCATTAGAGTGTTAACAGGGAAACCAGATTTAGCCTGGCATTGTATTATAGAATTCTTTACATTTTAGTTTTTCCTGCTGATGTGTGAATTTTTTGAAAGCGAGAAGCATGTCTTAATCTTCCTTATGTAACTGTCAGTAAGCACAGAATCTGGTGCATAGCAGGGGCTCGAGACTACTATGGAAAGAGAGATTAAAGGAAAGAAAGAAAGAAAAAAATCGTGATTCTACAGGTATCATGATGAGAATATAAAGATGTTGGAGGCAAGTATTCCACAGAGGGTAGACAATTATGCTCCCTGGTGACCCCCACCCACAGAGGGGCAGCACCTCCTGAGTGAGGGTCACCGTCCTGGTGATTCCAGGCATCTGCAGCTTAATGAGGATGTATCCATTTATGCATTAAGGCTTATTCACTTTATTCAAAGCAATCCCTCAGGTCTTCCCGGAGGACTGGTTTGCTTATTTTATACAGGATTCTTAGAATACTGCTGGCATGTTTGATAATCAGGGAGTCTTGGTTGGGGGCGGTGCTTATCTTGGGGAAAGGCAGTAAGCTATGTTTGAAGGCAGGTTTTCCTCCTCTCTTGAGAATTGAACAGTTTGAAAATAGGCTGCTTTCAGTCTTGCCTGGAATCAAGGGTGAAGGAGAAATATGGGGATTCAGTATCAAAGGGGCCCTGCCATTCTCCTGGTCTGAAGGTGAATTGATGCCACAGATCACCTGTTACGAGTGAGCTATGGAGGATAAAAGGGAGGAGCAGGTGGCCAGGTGCCTTGCCCCAGGTCACACAGTGGCTGAGCCTGAAGACCTCAGACCTGTAGGCTCCCAGTCTACTCCCACAGGGTGCAGTCACCCTGCACCACAACAAATGGGATTTTGAACAAATGAAACAACTTTTTAAAATCTATAAATAAGGAGAGAGAAGGGAGAGACTGAATTGTTTGAACCTTCAGTTTTAAATTGTGTTAACCTAGATGGAAGCCTATTTCATTTTATTAAAAGATTTTATTTTTAAGAAGTCTCTACACCCAAGCTTGAGCTTACAACCCTGAGATCAAGAGTTGCATGCTCCGCTGACTGAGCCAGCCAGGTGCCCTAAAACCCAATTTCAAAAAAAAAAAAAAAAGCAATTAAAATAGCGAATAATGACAATAATACCAACAAACCCTTACATGTTATTTATTATTTTCTGGGCATCATTCTGAGTTTTATATGTATAGCTCATCAAATTTCTGTAACAATCCCATGCATGACCTAGCTTCTATTATTATCCCTATTTTACAGATGACAAAACTGAGGCATAAGAGGTTAAGCAGCTTGCCCCCGGTCATACATTTGGTAGGCTGAAGAACTAGTAAAGATTTAGTTAGAGGAAGCAGGGTCATTATTAAATGCCTACTATGTGTTAGGTGCTTCCCATCTTGGTCAGGGTGCACCTCTCTGTCCCTTTAAATTGGTCCCATTCTCACCCATGGTAGGGACAGATCTTTCAATGTTATTATACATCCAAGCTATGCTAAGGAGACAATCAGGATCAGCAAGAGTCTTGTTTCATTTCAGGAGCTCCACTCAGAAGGTGCCTGGAATATGGCTTGTCTCAGGCTCAGCCACGAGGGACAGACCCTGCCTGTGGCTGGGACCCAGGGCAGAGGCTAGAAAGGAAAAAGGAAGTAAAGAGGAAATAGAGATTACAGATTCTTTGTGGACTGAAAGACAACCTGTTATGAACAGTAGCAAAAAATGTTTGCAACATCCTCTGAATTCCAAGTGTGTTTGTGATCCAGCTACAAGAAAACCAGGCTCTTTCTGGTAATGGTCGATATCTGCATTCCTTCCCAGATGCTGTATAGCATAAAGGTAAAACCTCATCTCGTCCAACTGTCAAAGTTGTCCTCTAAGCTAAATAGTTTATTCCCATTTAAAGAACTAAGCAGGCTGAGATCTAGATAGCTACCCAACATCAGACAGCTAGTATAAGGCCAAGCAGGCCTGAGACCCAGGTATGCAGTTTTTTTTTTTTTTTATTTATTTTTGGGACAGAGAGAGACAGAGCATGAACAGGGGAGGGGCAGAGAGAGAGAGGGAGACACAGAATCGGAAACAGGCTCCAGGCTCCGAGCCATCAGCCCAGAGCCTGACGCGGGGCTCGAACTCACGGACCGCGAGATCGTGACCTGGCTGAAGTCGGACGCTTAACCGACTGCGCCACCCAGGCGCCCCCCAGGTATGCAGTTTTAAAACTGATACACTTTCCTATAATCCAGATGCTGCTTAAATATCCAGCCCAGTCCATAAATGCTTCCCCTTTTCTCATAAGCTAGCTGAGTTAGGGTACTAGCTGTTTAAGTCTAAGTCCTGGGTCCCTCTTCTGCGCCCCCCCACCCCCAGCCTCCGAACCCCAGCAGCTCAGGATCCTGATGCTGCCCAGAGCCAGTAAAATCAGGGCCAGGTTGGGAAGTCCGAGGAGAGTAAATGGGTTGTGCCAGGAGGTGTCAGTGGAGGAACACAGGGGTGTCAGTGGGCTCCCAGGGGCCCTTTCCATCACCCAGGTGCTCAGTAACAGACTATCGATAACATCTTAAAAGAGAGAGCATCTAACAGCCCACCGACCCAGATGGCCAGCACCAGGAGCATTAGCACATTTTGTTCTTCTAGGAAGAAAAGAACCGCAACTGTGTCCTTGAGTCTGTTAAACAATGTTAACTAGAGGGAGGGGTCAGGAGAGAGGTACGTGTGGTGGTTTATGGGCAGGAGATGAGAGAAACCACACGGCTCATTTGCCCGGCGCTAATGGATCTGAAGTGAGGAGCCCTGATGCCAAGGGGACTGCTGTCTTGAAATGAGAAGAACTGAGAACAAGGGAAGTCCATTAGTGTCATGTTTGTATTTCTCCTCCTCTGAAGCTGGATTCCAGGCACACGGGGAGAAAAGACCAACAATTTCCACCCTCAATAGTTTTGCCCATTAGTGTCAAATTATCCCAGGAGGGAGGAGGAAAAGAAAAAACTCCAGCCGTGTAAACAGAAAATTTGGAAGCTTACTAGGAGGCCTCTCTCAGGCCCAGGCCATAGTCTGATGTCTTGGGGAGATGATTCGTTGGTAATTGGGGCAGGGGCTTGTTCCTTCCACCCTCTCCACCTACAGATTCTCAGCAAGAGATCGCCTTAACCTATAACAGGGCGTGAATCGAGTTCCACTGCCTAAGTTAAGCCATCATTAAATTTGCCAAAACAAAATGGTTTTGATCTATGGAAACCAAACATAAAGAAGTAAAATAGAAATATCTAATATTTATTAGCACTTACTTTGGGCTGGGTATTGTTTTAAGTGCTTTATAAATTCTAACCTGTTTAACTTTTATCGTAGTGCCAAGAGCTGGAAACTGTTCTTATCTTCATTTTTAGTCAAGAACACTGAGGCCCAGTAGTGTTTCATCATCTATTACCTCTTAACAAACTACTCCAACACTTATTGGCCTAGAACAACAATAATACTGTTACCTCTTGCTTCTTTAGGTCATGGATTTGGACAGGGCATAGCAGAGTCAGGCTCATTACGGTGGGGATGACTTACTGTCTGGGTGCTGCTCAGGCATCTCTTTCTCTGCATGGTCTCTCTGCATGGCCAGCTTGAGTTTCCTCATAGCATGATGGACTCAGGGTAGGTGGGCCTCTTGCATGGTGCCCCAGGACTCTGAGAACAAGGATTTCAGAGGCCTGAGCTGAAGCTGCAAGTCTTCTTATGATATAGCCTCAGAACCCCCAGAAGGTGACTTTACCACAGGCAAGTCTTTAAGACCAGCCAAGATTCAAGGAGAAAGGAATAGGAGGGACATCAAGGAATTTAGAATCATTTAAGATTTACCATAGGAAGTAATTAATCAAGTCATATAGACACTAAGTTGGAAGACAGCATTTTAATCCTGACACCCACTACACCAAGTTTAGTAATCTGGAAATTGAATTTATATATCATTAAGACAAATCCAGTGGATGATGGATGTTCTGGCATTCATTTGTAATTTGTAATTCATTTGTAATTCAATTGTAATTCATTTGGAATACAGATTACATTTTCTTCTAAATATGTGATGTTTCTTTCTCTCCCTCTTCCTTAGACCTTTGTTAAACACCAACTTTGTGCCAGGTGCTGTCCTAGGTGTTAGGTGCATAAAACAAACAAACTACTGTCCTTGCTTTTAAGACTCTTGTGGACTGACAAGGAGGGGACAAATATGTTTTTAATCATTGTTCAATGGGATCAGCACTGCATGATAGGAACTAATGTGGAAACTGAAGGGGAGACATCTAATTCTCAAGTCTGGGAAGGCTTTCCAAAAGGAGATGAAGTTTTGTTATATCTTAGAGGATTAAGAGGAGATTTCCAGGTGTTATAAACTGAATGTTTGTGTCCTCCCCAAATCCACATGTTGAAGCCCTAACTCCCAATGTGGCTGTATTTGGAGGTAGGGCTTTTACCAAAATACTTGAGGTTAGATAACACCATCAAAGTGGAGTCCTGATCTAAAAGGATTAGTGTCCCTATGAGGAGAGACACCAGAGAGCTAACTCCCTTTTCTCCTGCCACCCCATGCACTAAGGAAAGACCATGTGAGGACATAAGGAGAAGGTGGCCTTCTGCAAGCCAGGAAGAGAGTCCTCACCAGAAACTGAATTGGCCAGAACCTTGATCTTGGGCTTCTAGAAACTGTGAGAAAATAAATTTGTGTTAAGTTACTCAGTCTGTGCAATTTTATTATGGCAGCCTGAGCTGATTAAGACACCAGCTAAAAAGGGAAGGAAGAATATTCCAAGGAGAAGCCACAGTGTATTTAAGCGAAAGGAGACTTAAAAGAGCATGGCATATTTAGAGAACCAGCAGTAGTTCATCAGGCCTGAAGTATAAGGTGTTGTGGAGAAGCAGTGGGAAATAGGCCAGAAAGATGCCCAAATCTGGGTGCTTGGACCTCCCTAAATTGCTGAATTAACCGGTCTTGGGGCTGCCTGACTTCTGGATTTCTCCTTATGTGAGATAAGCTTCCATATTCTTTGGACCATTGCAACGTAAGTTTTCTGTTCTTTGTATTCCAAGACACTGAATCATTTAGGATGAATCTTGACTGCATGTTACAAAAATCCTAGAATAATCATGACTTAAACAATACAGAATTGTCATTCTCTCTTGACAAAAATGTACCGGTGTTGGCAGTCCAGGGTAGGCATACACAGTGGCAAAGGCCTGGCCTCCCTCTGTCATGTTGTTAGGCCATCCTCAGTGGATGACTTAGGGATCGTGTTGTAAGAACCAGCTATCGTGTCTATGTTCCAACCAGGAAGACAGAAGGATACTGATCACACGTGTTCCCCTTTTAGAGAAACCACATTCAACACATCTACTTGCCTGCCACTGGTCAGAACTTAATCACACAGGAGCTCATATGTGGAAGCTGGAAAGTCTGTCTTCACTTTGGGAGGTTATGCCTCCAGATAAAATTTACAGGCTAACTAAAAAAAGAAGAGTAGATATAGTGAGGAGCACTTACCGGAATTTGCCACAGAGAGACTTCCTCTAACTCATCTAGATGATGATGCAGTTGTATGAAGGGTGGTGAGGGGAAAGGGGAAATGAATTCTCAGAGGGGATTTTGTGTGTTACTGTTAGGGTAATTCTGGTGTAATAGAACTTTTGCCATGGTACCACTTTCCTGGAGTTTTATAGGATTTTCATACAGCTGTCTTTGTAGATAAGGAAGAGACATAAAATAGAATATTTTTTATCAGTGGGATATATGTTCTTGTTATTTCTTAGTATTTCACAGTCTTTAGGGTGCTTCTGTATCATATAGCCCACTTGGACAGTAAAAATAAAAGCCATATTAAAGAGTCATTCTCATTTAAAGAGGAATTCTGGCTTTGACTACTGCAGCTACTGGAATCGAGACTGTAATACTCAGGTAGAAGACACCAAGTTCAGATATTTAGAATAGATGCTAGAGAGCTTCCAACTCAGGGCTGGAAGGACTGAATTTATATTGGAGCTTGAGAACCTATACACTGTACAAAAACAGTATGATAAGATAATTTATAAGTAATAAGAATGTGTACTTATCAATGAGGTTCTGTCACTTTCTATTCTCCTTTTCCCTGAGGAACTGATAAACGTCCTTAGATAGTATATTGCTGTTCTGGGGATGCCGTAAATCAATACCATAAACTAGGTGGCTTAAGCAACAGAAATTTAGGGTAGAGGTCCGAAATCAAGGAGTTGGAAGGGTTAGTTCCTTCTGAAGGATTTAAGGGAGAATCGGTTCCAAGTCTCTCTAAATTCTGGTAGTTTGCGGGCCATCTTTGGCTGGTGGATGTCATTACCTCTGTGTCTTCACATCATCTTCCTTCTATGTGCGCCTGTCTCAGTGTCCAAATTTCCTCTTTTTATAAGACTGCCTGTTGTATTGGATTATATAAGCACACCCTAATGATCTTATGTTAACTTGAATACTTCTGTGAAGACCTTATTATTTTTTAAAGTTTCTTTTGAGAGAGAAAGAGAGAGAGAGAGAGAGAGAGAGAGAGAGAGAGAGAGAGAGAGAGAGAGAGAGAGAGCGCAAACAGGGGAGGAGCAAGAGAGAGGGAGAGAGAAAATCTCAAGTAGGCTTTGCACTGTCGGCACAGAGCCTGATGCAGGGCTTGAACTCACAAATCATGAGATCGTGACCTGAACCGAAATCCAGAGTCAGACACTCAAGTGACTGAGCCACCTAGGCATCCCAGACCTTATTTTAAAATAAGGTCACATTCTGAGGTACTGAGGGACTGGGAGTTAGTACCAACATATCTTTTTGTGGGGAAGCACAATTCAATTCATAGCAGACAGGTATTGTTGAGGAGGTTAGGTTTGATTTTGATACAGTTTAGTTTTATCTTCTTCCAGCTTCCTCTGATTTTCCTCTGGTGTCCCACACTCCTTGTTCCCAAGTTACTCTGTGCATATTTGTTAGGGCACTTAGTAGGAATTACTTACGGTATTACTCAGGATCCCATTGAGTATCAAATTTTATCATCAGTATTGCTGAGGAGACTGGAATCCCCCCAAACCTGCTGCAAAATGCTGGCTGCCTGCCTTTGTGCTGTGGGAATGGTTGCGGGGTGTTTCATCTGTGTTTCCCTCATTTCATCTCTATACTCTGGGTGTTGAGTTTATATATGGTACTTGCCTCCTCTGTTCTCTCCCATCCCCTCCCCCCCATACATGTTAACTTTCTTTTTTTTCTCTATTTGCTGCAATGAAGGGAAACTTTAAGCAAGGAAAATTATTTTCTGACTGGAACCTAACCTCTTTTTCCCTAAGCCATGGCACCTTCTGTGGGACACCATTAAATATACCCTCAGAGTACTCAGGGGGCAGTTTCTATTTACTGCTTCTTTCTCAACACAGTGTACTCTGTGTTCCTGACTTATTTTGGAAATGTCAGTGATGTTTCCTGCCACATACAGTATCCCTTGGCCCATCTACAGCACCTTAATCAGAAGAGTAGTGCTCGACTGTTCTTTGAGCAGGAGTGGCCATGGATTGAGCCAGTGTGGGCTTGTTTAGAGACAATCTTGTGTGGGGGCCTCTGTTTCATGGAGGCCATAATGATTTGCTAACTTACCCAGATTGGTTTGCTTCAGGATTCCATCTAGATTATACAGTGAGCACTAACCAGATAGGTGGAGAGAAATAGATGCAATGAGAAAGAATTTGAAAGAATTGTCTGGTTCTCAGAGGGGTCTTAAGTCTGTCACCTTCTTGTTCCTCCTCCAGACAATATAAATCCTGAAAATAAATGTTCTCTCTTTTTGAAAGATGGCCCTTGCAACCAAAACCCTACCTATCTACTTTCCTTTTCCCCCTCCTCCCTTACTCCTTCCCTTCTGTCCTTCCTCCTTTCCTTCCTAACCTAATTCCTCTCAATAATCTCTTGAAGCCCAGAGACTTTGAGGGATTTGCCCAATGCTGCACGGCTATTAAATGGTAGAGCTGGGACTTAAACCTGATTTTTTGGTACCAAACGTCACACATAAAGTAGTACATAAGTGTTACCGAAACTGTGCTTAGAAGCAAGGCACAGGGATGACATTATGTGCTAGAGGGCTACAGCGGTGCTGGACACGGCATAATAATAGCAGTTCCCCAGGGGTTTCCTTCCTTTTATCTCACTAATTTCATTGTATTTTCAAAGCAAATCTGGAGTAGAGGCATGGAGGGCAACTTTATCTTCAGTTTTAAATGCAGAAATTGACCTTCTAGAAGTTAATGTACTTGAGTAAGGCCATGGAATCGGGAAATAGTGTGGCAGAAATTAGTACTGTCCTTTTAATTTTTAAAAATTTTATTTATTCATTTATTTATTTATTTATTTATTTATTTATTTATTTTTGAGGAGGTTCCATGCCTATATGGGGGCTTGAACTCACAACCCTGAGATTAAGAGTCACATCCTCTATTGACTGAGTCAGCCAGGCACCCTGGGACTGTCTTTTTAAATAAACAGCCCAGTGAGTGGCACATTCGATAAGTGTTTTTAAGAAAGAAGAACATAGGGGCACCTGGGTGGCTCAGTCGGTTAAGCATTTGTCTCTTGATCTTGGCTCACTGTTCGCCGGATTGAGCCCTGCATTGGGCCCTGCACTTACAGTGCGGAGCCTGCTTGGAATTCTCTCTCCCCCTCTCTACCCCTCCCCACTCACACACTCTCTTTCTTTCTCTCTCAAACATGAAAGAGAGAGAGAGAGAGAGAAAGAAAGAAAAAAGAAAGAAAGAACAAATGGACATAAGGCAAGGAAGGAAGGAAGAGAAGGGAGAGTCTCTTCATAACTTCAAGCTATGGTCAACATGCAATGAGCAGACCCAGCTCTTGTTATCATTCCTTCAACCTAGGCACCACCTAAGCCATGCTAGCAGTCCCCAAGCTTATTTCTTGTAAGCCCTGTTGGGGACACCTAAGGCCTCAGTAATTCTGCACTCCGTGAGTCATCCTCTCCTCCATCTGTTTATGTAACAAGTCTAACCACAGCCATTGTTGCTGATTACATGCTGGAAATGACCTAACAATGTTGTATTTAATGATCTCCAATCATTTCCATCTGGTCCGTGGGTGGCTGCATAGTCATTATTCATCAATGAAACTTTGCAAACACAAACACATATGTATGTATATAATAAAACCTCGATAATTTGCACTAATTGGAGGGCAGGCCTATCTGAATTAACAAAAAGTAAGAAATGCTGTTTTATTACTTTCAAGCTCATGATGTAATTAACCACCTAATGAGAATGAGGCATGGTGGAAAGGGCACTGTAATGGGAGTTTTGTGAACTGGATGCTGTAAAGGAGAGAGATGAGATGAACAGAGCAGATACTTAGTCGGGATCACACAAGTGCAACACGGGAGCATGGTGGCCACGTTTTACGGTCTGGCCCTTAGATCTGTAGGTTCAGAAACGTGAAATTGTTGGTATTGCTAGAAATGACCACTTAGAGAGTCTAGAAGACACATCCCACACAATAAGTAAATGAATCATGTTAAACAAAGTCATATATGACCTCAACATAAAACTTAATGCTAATTTGTTAGTTTTGTTTGAAAGCGATCTTTCAGTTGGACCAAATATGTATGCTGGCTGATTGGTACATTGTCTCTTCTGTGGGAAAGTCCTCACGATAATCCAATGCTGACTCATTAGGTTGCATTTTGTTGTAAGTAACAGGAACTGCATTTCAAAATGGGTGACATGAATGGTGGCAGTGGTGGTGGGGGTTGATGGTTTCTATGTTTGGAAATCCAAAGCAGAATGTAATGGGGAGTTCTACTGACTTAGGTACTCAGCCATTTTATCAGGTTCTGGTTTTACTTGTTTGTTTGTTGTGTGTGTGTATATGTGTGCATGCTCGTGTGCCTTACCTCTGCCTCCTACAGTGTTGTATTCATTCTGAGGCTGATTTCCTCTTAGGGTAGCCAAATGAATGCATTGGTTTTACATCTGCATACCACATGGTCCTGAATAGAGTGGGTCTGAGGAGGGTAAGGGAGGAAGATAAGGGGAGAGGAGGGGAGAGGAAGCCAGAGGAGAGGAGAGAGAAGGGGAGGGGAGGGAAAGAGGGGAGAACTAGAGGTTGAGAAGGCAAGGATATTGTTCTAACATTTATTACTCTCAGGTGCTTAGAAAGCACAGAATCAGAAAAGAAAGCATTCCCTGGATGAATGTAACAACCAATATCATCCAGCTCATGGCATCACCTCTCTTGGACAAATTTGGAGGCAACATGGCCAGTTTATGTTCTTTTCTGGCCCTTTTTTTAGTTCCTCTGCAGATCCCCTTCCATTGTCATCTTTCTTTAGGAAGATTAAAATAAAATTCATTAGGCCACAGCTCTTTTCCCACCATCAATTGTATTCTGGTTATACCTTCCTGAGACTTCACCTCAATTATTTTACCTAGACTTTGAAAATATCCATGTTTATTAGGCTCTCAGGATGGTTGGCTTTTTCTAATTTTGTGTAGATTCCAACAGGGCCCTCTGTTAGGATACTAGTCAACAAGTTCGGGGTGGGGGGAGCATTAAGTTCATTTAGTAAGCTTTTCCTGTGTGGCAGCCACTGAAATAAATGTAAACTTCAAGCAACCTCCATATATTATCTCATGTAATCCACAGAAGGTATTAGTTCCATTTAGAAAGGCTAAGGATCTGACCCAGTAACCAACAGCTCTGAAGGATACAGCCGGTTCTTCCTCCAATTCTCTGAGAAGTAGAGGTTTTAGTTCTAGCTCTGCCATTATCATCTATGGTTGTGGCCTTGGTGTCTTCACCTGTGAAATGGCAGGAGGGGACTACATAATCTTCAAGATGGTGTCTAATTGTAAGATGTGCTGCATTACATATGGAACTATGGTCTTACTTAGTCTGCTTTACCTAAATAGATAAACTCAAGAGTGGTTAGCAATGTGTAATGTGAAAATAAACATGGCAAAGGGACTTGAAAACTCTTTGTTCTTTTTTACTGGTTAGATATTGCCCTCAAAAAATCCTAAAAGGCCACATGATGAGCTCCAGCCCCACTGTGGTGGAATGTGGGTGCCAGAATCAGGTTGACTTCCCCTGGGGATAGGCAAGATCTTCTCCCATTAACAGTAGTGTCTTCTTGGGGTGCCTGTCTGGCTCAGTTGTTAGAGCATGCAACTCCTGCTCTGTGTTGTAAATTCAAGCCCCATGTTGGGTGTAGAGATTACGTAAAGGTAAAACCTTAAAAAAAATAGTGTCTTGTCTTTCTTTAATGCCTCTTATGTCTTTCATGGATCAAGAAGGTCTCGATACCATCTGAGTAGTTCCTGAACTGAAGCACAGTTAATGAACTTTCATTATATACGTTTGGCTGAAAAACAAACCAAACCAAAGGGTGAATATTCTCAACAAGAAAGAAACTAAGCAAATTCACCTGGGTGTGGTTAGAGTTACACTTGTGTAGCAGTGGTTGTTACTCTGTTTCTTTTCCTAGTACCCTCTACTTTGATTGTCAGAGATTATGCACGTCAGTGGCTACTAAGCCTTGATCCCCACAGTGCAGTGTAAGCAGAAGATAGTTCTGATATATTCAGGGAAATTTTTAAAATGCTACTTGCATGTGTGAACCAATTGGTTTAATTAAGAAAATGGTGCTTGATTTGCCTTCTGTGATCAGTCTTCTTTGCTACAAAACTGTTCCAGTAATGAGCAGCACAACTTGGAGTCCATCCAGGGGTGTAATCTCAGGTCTGCCACTTACTGGTTGAGTGACCTTTCATCTCAGAGATTGCCATTGCTTGTTTTCTATCGTTGAGGTCTTTTTCATATCCTTAATTTCTTATCATGCTTATGCTTTGCTCCATCATTTTGAACATATGGAGTATATTTATAGAAGCTGTCTTAACCTCCTTGTTTATTATTTACATCATCTGTGGTATTTCTGTATCTGTTTTTATTGACTGATTTTTTTCCCCTCAGGTTTTGGGTCATATTTTCCTGCTTCGTTGAATGCATGTTAATTTTTTGTTGGGTGGAAGACATTGTGAATTGTATGTTGCTGGTTGCAGATTTGTTTTTCAATCCTTTAGATATTTTTTAGGCTTTTCTTTTCTTTTTTTTTTTTTTTTTTTGTGGGAATGCAAAATTCCAAGTTACTTGGAAACAAATTGATCCTTTTGATTTACTTTTAATTTTTCTTAGGCGGGTCCAGAACAGCCTTTAGTGTAGGGTTGATACAACCCTACTACTAAGGTGATATTTTTTTGAGGAGGCAAATACTAGGAGATCTTTTTACTCTGGCTGGAAGGAACATAAAATATTCCCAACCCTGGGTGAGCCTGGGAAGTGCTCCTCTTTGATCATTCTGTCTCTGGGTCAGCAGTTTCCTTACACACATGTGCTGATTAGTACTCAGCTAAAGATGCAAGGGGAATCCTCTGTATCTCTCTGGAGTTTCTTTCTGTGCAGCTCTCTCTTCTTCAGTTCCTTGCCTCAGAAACTTTAGCTGCTTTGGCCTCCAGGAACTCCATTCACGCTCTGTGTCCTCAAACCTCTTTCCTTTGGTATAGCCTGGAAATTCTGCAGACAGTAAGCAGGGGCATCCTTGGGCTTACCTCTTGATTTACCTTCTCATTGGGGTCATTGTCCTGCTCTGCCAGTTACTGAATGTCTGAAAACCATTATTTCATGGATTGTGTTCAGTGTTTTAGTTGTTTAAGGTGGGAAGGTAAATCTCATCTCACCATGGCTGGAAGCAGAAGTCCACATTCTGCTTTATGAACCACAGCCCCACTGCTCACCAGCTGAGTGGGCCTAAGCAAGTTACTGAACCTCACAATTCCTCAATTCCCTTAGATCTAAAGTGAAAATTCTGGTGATATCAGCATATAGTGTGCTTGTGAGAGTTAAGTAAACTAATTCATATGGTATTTTTAGTATATTGCTTGATGTATAGCAATTACAGTTGATGCTTGAGCAAAATGGGTTTGAACTGCGCAGGTCCACTTAAAAGTGGATTTCTTTTTAATAAATATACATATAGTACTATAAATGTATTTTCTCTTCCTTATAATTTTCCTAATGACATTTTTTTTTACTCTAGCTTACTTTACTGAAAAGGATACAGTATTAATATATGGAACATACAAAATATGTGTTAATTGACCATTAATGTTGTAGGTAGAGCTTCCAGTCAACACTAGGCTATTACCAGTTAAGTTTTAGGGGAGTCAAAAGTTGTATGTGGATTTTCAAACCCACAGAGGGTTGGCATCCCTAACTCCTACATTGTTTGAGGGTCAACTATCATCATAAAGTTCTAGCAATGATGATGATAATGATGCTCAGAAAACATCTGTTTAAGCTGGACTCAAAACCACACGTTTCCATATGCCACAAATTTCACGTGTATAAAATGACCACAATCTATTTTTATTGCCGAGTCCGATCTGGGTTTTATAAGGTTCTCCTCTCTGCTTTTTAGAGTACCGCTTGGCAAACCGTGTTTTGTGAACCAAATCTAGGCTTCTGCCTATTTTTGTAAATGAAGTTTCAGGGGAACACAGCTGCATCCATTTGTTTATATATTATCTGTGGTTGTTTTTGCGCTACAATGCCAGCATTGAGTAGTCGTGACAGAGATCATGTGGCCCACAAAGCCTAAAAAGTTTGTTATCTGGCCCCTTACAGAAAAAGTTTGCCAACCCTTCTCTAGAGGTTGGGTCAGAAAAATCTGAAAGATGTTAGCAGATTCCTGCCTCTTTAAATGCATGTCTCTGGCTTGGAAGGCTGGGAGTGAAGAAAGAGGCTGCATATATCAGGTCATACAAGGGCCCTGTCTGGAAGAGGTGGGAGTTCCTAAACCAAGCCTTCTGTGGGCCTTAACTCATCTTGACCACCTGGCCCTTCTCCATGGCTTATCCCTACTTCTTGCTTCTTGCTGGCAATTCCTGAAGTGCTAGGAGAACTGAAATGTCACAGACAAAAAAAAAAAAAAAAGGTCACAATAAAATGTGAGAAATGATGTGGGCTTGCACCTTTTATTTTGGTTCATTAAAACTATTTTTTATTTTATAAAAGAAAGGACATTTAATCCCTTATGGTAGTTCCCATGTGGAGTAAATTTGGCTTTATAAAAAAGTCAGGAGAACGTTCTTATTTTTCTCTTTTCACTGCTGATTAGCAGTGCCCACAGACAGATGTTTAGGACAGCCTGCTCTATGTGTTCCTTTTAGCCCCTGGTCTGTCTCCCTCTGTAGTTCCTGACATATCAGTTCAGCATCTGGCTCTGTGTTTAGTGCACTCCTTAGTTTTAGATCCTTCTATGACACTTCCTGTGGTCCTCTCTTCCATCAGTGATACTCATTAGGCTGTGTCTCTTTTACTCACTTCTTCATGAAGAGTAACTTGATCACACGCATGCAGAACAGCTTCCTTCCACATGCCTTACATATTTATTGAATTGATTTCGTTTTAATTTTGGGCTGACTTTCCTTTGGAAAATGTCTCTCTTAAAAAAAAATTATTTATTGTGAGAGAGAGTGAGCAGGGGAGGGGCAGAGAGAGAAGGAAGCAGAGACAGGGAATTCCAAGCAGGCTCCACACTGTTGGCACAGAGTTCCATGTGGGGCTCGATCCCACAAACCATGAGATTATGATTGGAGCTAGAACCAATACTTGGACGCTTAACTGACTGAGCCACCCAGATGCCTCTGGAAACTTTCTCTTATTAAATGCTATCTTGTCAGGTAGCTGTGGTCTTTCTGATTCATTACACCTTCTCTTCTCCTGATTGAACTCAGGGACAAGAAGGCTTTTTTCAAACTGTCCCCAGACCCATCCCCTTGGTAGAGGAAAATTGAAGGAAGGAGAACAAATGGCATCTCTTGGGAAATACAGGGGCGTAGATCAAAGATGCCCACCCAATATGGGAAATTTCTTTGAGGTCTCATGGTTTAACTTGAAAATTTATATGAATGTTATATTCTACTCCATAATATATCCATTTGTTTAGTAGAAAAATATTTTTTTTAAGTTTCTTAACAACATGAAAGGATGCTCCGTTTCACGAATCTTTAGGGAAATGCAAATCAGCACATTAGGTAAATGCAACAGCCATAATGAGATACCACTACCCACCATTAGGGTGGCTATTATTAAAAAAAAATAGGAACGTAAAATTATGAAGCCACTGTGGAAAACAGTATGGCCATTCCTCAAAAAATTCAATGTAGAATTACCATATGACCTAGCAATTCTGCTTCTGGGTATGTAACAAAAAGACTGAAAGCAGGGATTTGAACCAATATTTGCATACCAGTGTTCACCTTATTCACGATAGCCAGAAAGTGGAAGTAATCCAAATATCTATTGATGAATAAATGGATAAACAAAATGTGATATATCTCTAGAATGGAACACTACTCAGCCTTAAAAAAGAGGGATATTCTGATACATGCTACAACGTGGATGAACATTGACAACATCATGCTAAGTGAAATAAGAAGTAAGCCAGACAAAAAAAAGGACAGATATTGTATGATTCCACTTATATGAAGTGTCTAGCTAGAATAGTCAAATTCGTAGAGACAAAGCAGAATGGTAGTTTCTAGGGACAGGGTAAAGGGATTGTGGGGGTTGTAATTTAATGGGTATGGATTTTGAGTGTGGAATGATAAGAGGGGTCTAGAGATGGATTGGTGGCATGGCAGGTGGTTGCACAACAGTGGGAATGTACATCATCCTATAGAACTGTATACTTAAAAATGGTTAAAATGGTTGATTTTATGTTACATGTATTTTACCACAATAAAAAAAAAACAAGTGACAACAGTAATAATGGTTCATTTTAGAAAACTGAGAAATGACAGAGGGGTACACACTGGAAGTCAATACTAACTGTTTGATATATGTGTTTTGATTTTATCCTTTCTATGCATGTGTATAAATTTTTAATGATTATGGAACCATGCTGTTTTGTATTTTTATAATCAGGGATGAGATCTAACATTATTGAGCCTCTATATGTGCCATTGTCCTGACTCTATTTGATTTCATTCTCAGAAAGCACTGTGAAATAAAAGGTTTTCTATCTCCATTTTGTAGATGAGGAAACTTAGAAGACTTTTTTGGGTTCATATAAATGACAAGAACAGGATTTGAAGCAAGTCTGTGTATTCATAAAGCCCATATTCTTTCTAGGATTCTGCATTGCCTGCAGCCCTGGGAGACAGAGCAAGTTCAGAAACCTGGTTTATGCTAGTTTTACAAAGGAGAAAACAGGATTGGAGAAATTAAAGTGAGTTACCTACACATTTGGACATTATAAACCCAAATCTCACCTTTTCACAAGTATCTTATAAGGCATGCAAAGTGGTTTCTGAGGGACTCAGCATCAAATTCTTCAAAGGGTGCCCTGGTGTTGGCCTGGGTCACCTGTAGCTCTTTACAAGGGCATCTGTCATGTAGTAGATGGGCTGGAGAGATGTCACTTGACTCTTGGAGTCCTAGTTGCTCCTCTGGGCTTGAGACAAATCAGTGTCTTCTTTGCAGAAAGGTGCTAGAGACTTTGCTTTCCCATCTCCTTTTATAGCCTGATAAGACTCCATTTCAAAGTCTTGGCTACTGCCAGGCTGGAATATTCTGTTTGTTTTGGTCCCGAATTCTGAAGTCAAGTTCTTCCTGGAGATGGGGATGGAAATAAGGAGTGGCCAAGCAACCATGTGGCAATCCTGCCGGCTAGTGGCGACACAAAGTATGGGCCTAAACTAAGGACCCTGCAGCCTTGAGATGAACTACCAGGTTGACTCAGAGTCAGAGGACCCAGGTTTTATCACCTTGATTTACACATGATGGGAGGGAAGGATGCCTAGAGAGAAGAAGTGAATTGTTCAAGGTGTTGACGGAGTTGGGATTAGAATCTGGTCTCTCTTGGATCCCAGCTCATCTGAGACATTTATTAAGCATGTTCAGCAACAGTGACAAACAGGCTACCATGTGTAAGATTATTTCTATTTTCCACAACAATTCTCCAAAGAAGATATTTTTTATGTCTCTTTTATTGATGATAAGCATAGGCCAAAGAGATTACTTGTTCAAGGCTATTTGATAGCGAAATTAGGGTCCACCAAGAATGACTTGGGTCTGTTGAGGCTAAAGTATCAAGCCCTCACAATATATTATCAGGTGCCAATTATTTTACTCCTGGTCCCAGTTTCTTCCAAATTCTAATAAGTAAGTGTTGTTTTTTTTTTTTTTTTTTTGATAAATACATACAGAAAACTATTTCTTTTCCCTAACTAAAACCAGTGTAAGTTAAAAAAAAAAAAGCCATCACGGAGAAAGTAGTACTGAGGATGGATCTTGAAGGACCGATAGGTTTCGAAAGGCAAGTGATCTGATAATAAAAGACATCCAGGAAGAGTGAACCGCATGAAAGAAAAAGTATGAGAACAATTTGGGAAATAGCAGATAATCCATTTTGGGTAGAATTAAGGTATAGGCTGTAATTTGGGGAACCATGAGACATATGAGCTAGTTTGGGACCTGGGTGCAAAAGGCTTGGAAGAGGAATTTGTTTATTTTCTTTGAACAGTTGGAAGTGAAGGAAAGTTTTGATGGATAGGAGCATGGCATGTGTGAAGTTACACTTTAGGAAGATTTTTTTGGAGAGCTGTATATGGGACAGTTTATACAGTGGCACAACCCTAAAGGAGAAGCAATAGGAAAGGAGGTAATTTGTTCTATCAAGAAGGGTGCTGATAGGTATCTGGGGAGAGAGAGGGCCAGGACGTGGCTATCCTTTTTGTTACAGAATAATAAAAATAGCAAAGGTTTTAAAAATATGCCTTACTGGAAGTATATATAAAATTGACCAAAATATCAACTGTCCATATAAAATTATCATTTTCAAAAATTTAGGTGTGGTGGGTGTGCTGATGGGGATTTGGGGGAAAGTTAGGGGCCCCCACCCCAAGCTACCCTTTAGCACTGCTTACTGACTGTAATTGATTACCTACAAGTGAGGTCAGTCTTTAACCACTTACCATCTTCTCTCTTTAGAAATGTGATCCAGTATAGTTTCTGGGATTTGACCAACTCTGTTCCTTGAGGTTTGGGGTTAAAGGAGGGTGAAAAGAGATTCTGGAGTTTTCTAGAGACACCAATTTATGGTCAAAATGTATTGACCATACAGGTCTTGGAAAGTATCTGGGGGTGACGTGGGGATCTATATACATAGAGTTCTATGTGCCAAAGCTGGGCACTTTGCAAAATCTCCTTCTTTTAATCTTCATAAAAGCCTTGCAGAGTATGTATTGTTATTCTCCTGTTTAAGGATGAGGAAACTAGTACTCCAAGAGGTGAGGTAATTGTCCTGATATCACAACTACATAGAAGAGCTGAGATTGATTTCGAGTCTGTGGAGCTCCACATCTTGTGTCCTTTCTACTTTGCTTGAGAGATGGGGTGCTAGGAAGTGGGGGAAAAAAAGGAGATGAAGATTAAATCCAAAGTTTTGAAATTGAATAAGGCTAAAAGAATAGGAATAAGGCAGAAGGATGGACAGGCTTGTTGAAGAAAAATTAAGTTTTGGATATATTGATCTCCTGCCTTGATGGGGTATCAAGCACATAGTTCTTAATATGAAAATTGGGTCTGGAAGGTATGGAGTGAAGGGTAGATTTGGGAGTTATCGAAGAAGACACTTAGGGGCAGGGCATAGAATAATGGTTCTCAATCCTTTCGGGGGTTAGTATTGGAAATAAATTCTGAACTCTTCTTAGTAGTTTTGTTTATTATAGTACTATTGGAGAAGAAATTCTGAAACTATTGAGGATGTACTATTGGACTCAACAATTGAATAAATATGATGTTGGAAATCAGGATTCTCTTTGTGGAAGAAGGGACATACAACTGTGGAATATAGAAAAGCAAGAAAAAACACTGTAGGCATGAGTTAATGGAAATTTCATTGTGGACCCTTGAGTTCTTAAAAAAATGGATGTATGCATATCATTATATGTCCATGTATTTTAATATATTTATGTATATATGCATATTTGTATGCCTGTGTATGCATAGGTTTTTTGGCTCTGGTTGAAAAAGCCAGGAAGTAAAGACCCTCTCTCCCCCAATGGTAGGAGTTAGCACACATATTACCCAAATCTTGATTTCTAATATGATTCCCCACCAAAAGGAAGTAGGGCTCCTTAGAAAAATGGCTGATTGCAGAATTGGAGCAAGTTAGGATCAAGATGGTTCTGGAACATCTTATTATACCAGGTAGTAAGGAAATGCTACCAAAAAAAGAATCATAAGGACGCAGGAGCTAGCTTTGAAGGGCTCCTACTGGCCAAATCTGGGATAATTTAAACAATAAAATAATTAAGTACAGTAATGAATTCTAAACTACTGAAAAGCATAGAAATTCATGAGTCCATACTGGTGGTAGATAAATGGAGGAAAAAGAAGGATTCTTACTTATAGTAGAATGCCAAGGACTGACTGTTCTGTAGTGAAAAAATCATAAATTTTATAGCTATCATAGTGAAGATTGAATGAGGCAAGCATCATCAACAGATGCTAAATTCAGAAGGAAATTTTGCTTAGCAGCAGGATATTTGTATGGATTTTTAGTGTCTTCTCGCATATTGCTTATTGTAAGGAGCAATTTAAATAGCAGTTAAGTACATAGCAGAGAAGTCAGATAACACCTTGACCAGATGATCAAAATTATTTCCAGTGAGGGACAGACGGAAGTGATTGGGCTCCAATTGTGATACCCTCAGAAGGACATAACATAGCCTATGCATGCTCTGGCTGAGAATATATTTAATCACATGGACACATTAGACAATCATAAAATGAGAAAAAAAAGGGAGATGGGGCTATATTCTTCAGTAATGTTAAGTTCATGAAAAGCAAAGAATGTGGAACTATTCTAGACCAAGGGAGACTGAGGCAACATTACAACTAAAAACAGTACTTGACCCTAGACTGGGTCCTCTATTGGAGAAATGGCATAAAAGACATTAGTAGATTAACTACTAATATTGGAATTTGGACAGTATAATTGATTGACAATATAACTGATTATTTGATAGGCTATCCCTATTCTTGGGAAATACACTTTGAATTATTTAGGGGTAAAGAGTCACTAACTGCAACCATATATAACGGTAAAATGTTAGCAATGGGCAGATCTCAATAATGAGTGCATGGGTATTCATTTGTACTATTTATTTTTGCAACTTAAAAAAAATTTTTTAAACATTTATTTATTTATTATTGAGAGATAGAGAGAGACAGAGCATGAGTAGGGGAGGGGCAGAGAGAGAGGGAGACACAGAATCTGAAGCAGGCTCCAGGCTCTGAGCGGTCAGCACAGAGCCCGACGTGGGGCTCAAACCCACAAACCGCGAGATTATGACCTGAGCCGAAGTCAGACGCTTAACCAACTGAGCCACCCAAGTGCCCCATTATTTTTTCAACTTTTTGGAGGCATGGAATTACTTCCAAATAAAAAGCTATTTAAATTAACATGTGAAGTGTTAAAAATGAACAGAAGAGGATCTAGAACAAGTGTTATCTAACAGGTAGAATAAATGGGTGAAAATTATTATGGCAGTTAGACAAATCCTTCTATACAAAATTGGCTTGATTTATTAAGTGGACAAATGTAAAACAAGCTTGTAGTATTGTGCAATAGTTGTTTAAAGACACAGCTTAACTGTCTTCTTGTTATAGTCTATCTGTTTCTAATGCCACAGTAAAAGTTATAAATATTTCAAAATGAATCAACTTGAAAACAATTCAAAAGTTCTCATTCTTGGGGCGCCTGGGTGGCGCAGTCGGTTAAGCGTCCGACTTCAGCCAGGTCACGATCTCGCGGTCCGTGAGTTCGAGCCCCGCGTCAGGCTCTGGGCTGATGGCTCAGAGCCTGGAGCCTGTTTCCGATTCCGTGTCTCCCTCTCTCTCTGCCCCTCCCCCGTTCATGCTCTGTCTCTCTCTGTCCCAAAAATAAATAAAAAACGTTGAAAAAAAAAAAAAGTTCTCATTCTTAAAAAAATAACTCTATTTATTCAATCACAATATGGCATTTATTTGGCAAAGGAAATAACATTAATTCGGGGATAAATAACAAAACTGATTTCTTAACAAGTCTAATGCAATCTGTTTTCAACTAAGAAGTACCTAAGGGGGTGCCTAGGTGGCTCAGTCAGTTAAGCATCCAACTTTGACTCAGGTCATGATGTCACAGTTTGTGGGTTCGAGCCCCATGTCAGGCTCTGTGCTGACAACTCAGAGCCTGGAGCCTGCTTTGGATTCTCTGTCCCCCGCCCCTCTCTCTCTCTGCCCCTCCCCCACTTGTTCTCTCTCTCTCTCTCTCTCTCTCTGTCTCTCAAAAATAAACATTAAAAAAATACCTGAGAAACAACTAACTGTCTTGTTAAACGGGAAGTGTAATTAATGTTTACTGTCAAAGGACATTCTCCAGCTGCTGTTTGCATGGCATTAAATCTTTGGTAAGGTATTTATTTTCCCTTTCAGTTGTGTATTGTTTATTTTGAGCATTGTTCATCATGTCAGACACCTTTTGTGTGCTTCTTGCTTGTCTCTGAGGCCTACGGCCACTTGTTCCAGACGTAGGCACTGAATACCTAGCTGTGCATGAACTGGGACCAATTCCACAGAATAATCTGACATCATTTTTCCTTTTTCTGTTTCTGTGTATCTCTCACCTTCTGTTCTGTAGTCACTAGCATGAGACACTGAAAATATGCTCAGTGTCCACAAACATGCAACTCAGACATATGGAGTGAATTAGTGCCCACTGGGTGAATCTTTGACAATGGAAGATTGAACCAGTCTGGATAGTCAGTTCTATGAAGCAGCTTTTATATGGCTTTGTAGTGGAAGGTACCATAAGATCCAGGAATCAGTGTGTTCAAGAGGTGACCTGTGCAGTAATGTATCTTCTTGGATTGGTTCTTTTTCCCAGCCTTCTTCTCCTTTTCCCTCATTCTTGCTCCCTGGGAGTACATTCTATAATAAAGTAGTAGCACATAAGCTTTGCCTCAGGCTCTGCTTTCTGGGGAATCCAGGCTAATACAATTATTAGTTGCTCAATGAATATTGAAAAGTATGGGAAAATCGAAAGTACTGTACTTGGTTTGTATTTTTATTTTGAGACTTAGCACCCTCTAGTGGAAACTATTTTTCATTTTCAGTCATTCCACGACAGCCCCCAAAAGGGTTTTTTTGTGTACCAGTTAGTTTTCCCAGATAGAAATAGGTTTGGCTGATACAACAGGAAATAAAGAAGCTGCACTCCCTGCTTTTGTCCATTTTAGGTTATATTTCTATTGCTATCTGGAGGAATACTTAAAAAATTGAAAAAGTAAGACAGACTGACTGAACCCATATTGTGTAATGTGAATCAAACATAAATAGAAAGAAAATCAATTCTGATTATGCCACAGCAAGATACCTGATGGATCTTCCAGAGAATCTTTATTAAAAAATGGATTTTCTTGGTTGTATCTTATGTCGCTTTTGCCCCTTGCAGTCTGTGTTCCTGTATCAACACAGTTGTCACTGAGAGCCCATAGTCTTGACCTCTGCCAAAGCTCAGAGCTGATTTTAACTACACCTTGTTTATCAGTGAGGTTTAGATTTTCTTAAATGTCCACCATATCCTGACTGTTATTAACCTCAGAAATCATATTTACCTATAAGAGATAGTTATCTTTTGGTTTCACTACTTATGTCCACTACCCTTTTTGTGGCAATAATGCCTGATTTTGTTTTGGGATATATAACCCTCCTCCATTTTTAGCCATGAACTTCTTTTTGAGGATGACTTAGCAGGATCCAATGAGCACATATTATCATCCTAGCAATAGTGATTGGTTCAGGGTTAGATCTCTGCCCAAATCAAGACCATAAAGGATAAAGAGACTTGATTTTGGAATTTTTTGTTTAACTTTTTGGAAAGAGAATTTCCTCTTGCACTGAATGAAGTCTTGTGATGATGTGCACCTGAAGCTGCCGGGAGACACCATGCAATGTTTGAAAATATAGCCAATCTAGAGGAAGTAGAATTGAGAGATGGATCCTGGTGATATCACTGTATTCTTTTTTTTTTTTTTTAATTTTTTTTTTTCAACGTTTTTTATTTATTTTTGGGACAGAGAGAGACAGAGCATGAACGGGGGAGGGGCAGAGAGAGAGAGAGACACAGAATCGGAAACAGGCTCCAGGCTCCGAGCCATCAGCCCAGAGCCTGACGCGGGGCTCGAACTCACGGACCGCGAGATCGTGACCTGGCTGAAGTCGGACGCTTAACCGACTGCGCCACCCAGGCGCCCCAATATCACTGTATTCTTAAATGAGGCCACTGGTAATGTTAGCCGTACTTATTAAATTATGTTTAATGTTTGTTTATTTTTGAGAGAGAGAGAGAGAGACAGAATGCAAGCAGGGTAGGGGCAAAGGGAGAGGGAGACACAGAATCTAAAACAGGCTCTACGCTCTGAGCTGTCAGCATGGAGCCCAACATGGGGCTTGAACTCATGAGCCATGAGATCATGACTTGGGCTGAAGTCAGATGCTTTATGGACTGAGCCACCCAGGTGCCCCTTAGCCAGCTGTACTTATAAATTTTACAATTACATGAGTTACCACATTTTTTTCTTTCTTCAAGTGAGGTTGACTTTGGTTTTTTGGTCACTATCAACTAAAAGATTCCTAACTGGTAAACTGTTTAATTCTGAACTCATAGCCTTGTCCTCCATCTTGGTTCTCTTTTGTTATTTATTATTTTAGTGAATATCATTATCATTCCATCTATCTGGGCCTCTAGCTAGGAACCTATGAGTCATCTTGACACCTCTCACTCTCTCTCTCTCTCTCTCTCTCTCCCTTTTTTTTTTTTTTTTGGTGATTTATTTATTTTTGAGAAAGAGAGTATGTGAGCCAGCAGGGGAGGGACAGAGAGAGAGAGGAGAGAGAGAATCTTGAGCAGACTTCTTGCTGTCAGCACAGAACCTGAAGTGGGCTCAATCCCATGAACTATGAGATCATAACCTGAGCTGAAATCAAGAGTTGGATGCTCGATGACTGAGCCACTCAGGTGCCCCGACACCCTTTTCTTTCTTAAGCCCCATATCTGGTCCACCAGTGAGTTTTGGATATTTTGCCAAGTAAATATTTCTTGAATCCATCTACTTCTCTTTGTCCAAGATAGTCTCATCTTTCACTTAAGCTCTAAAACAAAACAAAGCAAAACAAAATGAAACAAATAAACAAAATGTCCTAAGTATCTCTGAGTATCCCCTCATGCATCCTCTAATCTGTTCTCCATTCTTGATCCAGAGAGATTTTTTTCAAAGTACAAATTTGATAATATCATCCTTCTTCTATCCCATTCTTCTGATTAAAACCCTACCGTTACTCTTAGGATAATGAAACTTATGTGAGAATGTCTGATTTTCAACTACCTTTCTAGTCTCATTTCATAACCCTACCTCAGTCACTCAGAGCCCCTGTACATGTAGATTCTTCTGCCTGGATTGTGTGCTTCCCTCCCCTTGTAAGATCTTAACTTTGAACTATTTCTTCAAATAAGCCTTCTCTGGCCCCTTAGATTAGGTTCAGTAATGCTATAATAGCCTCTCATATCTTGATTTGCGATCTATCCTGAATTAGGGATGATTTCTCTTTCTTGGCCACGTTTAAAATTTTTTTTTTTTTTTAATTTTTTTTTTCAACGTTTTTAATTTATTTTTTGGGACAGAGAGAGACAGAGCATGAACGGGGGAGGGGCAGAGAGAGAGGGAGACACAGAATCGGAAACAGGGTCCAGGCTCCGAGCCATCAGCCCAGAGTCTGACGCGGGGCTCGAACTCACGGACCGCGAGATCGTGACCTGGCTGAAGTCGGACGCTTAACCGACTGCGCCACCCAGGCGCCCCTAAAATTTTTTAAAACAAGAATGAGATGCTAAGACAAAAACTGATAAAATTACACATCCTTTTATCAACTACTAAAAGCAACGTCCAAGCTATACTTAAATTATTACTTGCACTGCCATCTGGCAGAATGTGGTCTTGATACCAGAGAAGGTGTTCTTAGGACAGGTATGTGGTTGAATGGTGAGAGGAGGCAGTGAGTGGGAGGAAATGAATATATAAAAGGATTGATATAGAGTAGATGTACCAGGTTTCCTAGTTCTTTCTTAAAACATGGTGAATGAAGAGGTTGTGAGTGGTCTTACTCCCCTAGTAAAATCTTTATAATTGGAGCAAAATCTTTATAATTTCACTCTAATGTCCAAGTTTGAAGCCCAATCCATCATCCCAGATTAGACATCATAGATCTTGTGGCAGCTAATGGTGTATGTTGCTCATATCTTTCTTGATGTGAGAATATGCTGCAAAGAGAATAGTTAGCTGACAGCCTCCAGATGTCGTAGCTTTGGGATCTGTTGAGGTGTCTGTGTCAAGGAGCCTACATGCTCTTTGGGCTGCTCCAAGCCAACAACAACATGGCAGAAGTACTACAGCTGGGCCATTCCTACCCAACAGAGGGCTTCTTGAATGGGTAAACTTGGCTCTGGGGTGCCCCACTGGTCTGCTCAAGACTTTCTGAGATCTGTACTGTACTGAGATCTATAACTACCTACCCAATCCTCCTTCTTTCCTCTCCTTTTACAACTGTCAGGTGGCATCATGGTCGGAAAGCTTTTTCCATTTACTATTCCTTCCCCTTTATTCTTCATAGTTGTTCCCCCCCCCCACTCCCCCGACCCCCAATTAATTGTCTGTTTCCTGGAGGATCTGAACTGACACACACATTTGGTTGGGAGATAATAGTGGAAAAAAGAGGTGTGAAATATTATCCTCCTTCCTTTCATCGTTTCTGGAAGAATTAGTGTTGGGGGACAGATCCTTTCATGATTACCTAGATGTTGGTGTTGGCTAATGAACTGCACAGTCCTCAATTGGTCATCGCCATTGATCAAGCTCATTCCAAATCTCCTGTTGAGGGAGAACTTTAGGTCTGTACAGGTCTGGATGGTGATGGACTTGTCTCTGAGCAGCTATCTAGGCATCTGTGGTTTCCATTAAGTACTTGGTGGCATCTTCCATTTGACAGCCATCTTACCTACATCTCTGGTGAACATGATCCATTAGGTAAAAACCTTCCCTTCCTATCCATATTTTGATATCCTTGTCTTCCTGTTCTTGAGGTCAGTGGGGGTGGTTGTGATCCCGTTGTTCACATCTCTCAGGAAACATGGTGTATGTGTGGTGGGAAGAAGTTGGGGTCTGAGCCTTGCCCTCTTCTGCCTGACCTCGCCAGTACTCATGCCTTCCTCCTCATATTCCTTCACCCAAGTTCTGGTAGCAAGCCCTAAGGCTCAGCTGACAAGAAATTGGCAAGCAAGGTACAAGTCCCCACTTCTTGCAGCCCCACAATAATATAGCTGTCTGTCTCATGGAGCCCCCAAACAAGCAGTGAGGGAGTAAAGGTTCATGTAGCAAATTCTAACACCTAGGAACTTGGATCTGACTTCAGCTTATTTTATCGTTATCTCTTATCCCCTAGTAAGGAAGGCTACAAGAATTGGGAAAACGAACCATTCTAATTTCCTCAGACTTTTGTGGTCTCACACAATAAGTTCTTTACTGAGTTTAATATTGGCATTTTTGAGTGGATATGAGGAAAGCCACGAAAATGAAGTAAAATCGATGTCTTAAGTGGCTGTCACATATATCTTGCAAATCAGTTATCGTGCCCACTTTATTGAGTTATGAGGACTAAATAAGATAATACACATACTGTGTTTAGAATGGTGCCTGGACATTGTAAACAGTAAGTGATATCAACCATTATTTTGCATGATGAAAAATTTATCTGAAAATAAAAAACACTTTTACTCTCTAAAAATTTTACAATTTTTTTTCTGTTTCTATTTCTTGAGTTTTCCAAAAAAAAGAAAATGAAAATTTGTAAGACACACCCATTTTGTTCCAAATGGAAAAAGAAAGTATTATGTTGTATGTATAATAACAAAATCATGAAATTCTGATTTACCGGGAAATCTTTGTTTGTTTGAAGCTAGAGGTGTGATAAAATGACATGAATAACCTTTTATAATAGCAGGGGCAGAATCCAAAGGAAAGGGCACTGTGGTAAGCCTCCTTCAACATCATCTGCATTCTAATGCTGTGCTTCCTTTGGGATTTCTTCTCCGCCTGTACATCAAGGTATCTCTTACTCAGAAGTGAATGACTTTCACTGTGTGAAAATAACAAAGTTTTTGCCACATGTAGTGCCTTCTGAAAGAGTCATTTTCACTCCATCTGTTAAGATCTGTATCAGCATGTGTACGTTGTTTAGCAGACTATTGCCTTAACCACTCGGTCACTTTATCCTTTATGAGTATATGGTTTAAATTGGGCCACTATGACTCACTGGGTTGTATTTCCCAGGCTTTTATATTATCACAATGCCCAAGTGCTAGAGCATGTTTTTCCTCAGTTATCATATTGGCGTGAGTTTAAAAATGAGTGACCATTAAAATATCATTTTAGTATAGTTTCATTTCTTGAATGCTGCCAGTATTTGTACTTCTAGATAAGGGGTTACCAATTGTAGCCCACCAGCTGTTTTTGTAAGTAAAATTTTATTGCAACATAGCCATGCTCATTTGCGTATGCATTGTCTGTGGCTGCTTTTGCATTACAGTGGTAGAGTTTAGTAGTTTCAATACAAATCATATGGCCTTCAAATTTAAAATACTTGCTATCTGGACCTGTACAGAAGAAGCTTGCCCCCTTCTGTTCTTCCATGTGATTATTTCTGCATAAGGATGTTTACAACTGGGACACAAAAGATGGGCTTCTCACACCTTCTCTTAGGGGCAGATCTTTGGCCATTTCTGACAAGGAGGAAGGGTGGATATAATTATTTTCTAGATTGTTTTAATTGAGCAGGGTTTATATGAGCAGGGAGAATGAGCAACAATCAATGCTGCTTCCAGAAAACCTATCATCCCCTGTGCCATGGTCCCATTATAAGTTTATCCTTAGGCATGTGGCTTTTAGGACCCAGCTCCCCACTTCTTTTGGGATTGTATTAATATGACACTATTGATTTCAGTGAGAAGGGAGAAGAGGATGGTCAGACTTTCCCTTTCATCTATCTTTTGCCTCAAGTTGGCAGACTTTCCTCTCCGCTTTGGAACTCAGCAATTACCCATGCTCTTTTAATATTAATAATCTGCATAGCAGGGGGCAGCTTTTGAAGTCACCTGAATTTTGCAGTTGATAGAGCTCATATTCCCTTCAGAGTTTTCTTACCAATTCATTGAGTAAGGCAGACTTTCTCACTATCTCCTTCAGTTGTCTTATCCTCTACTTCATAGTTTCCTTTGTCTTTCTGGGTAGTGATTTGTAAATTTTTGTTTTAATATCTATCTTCCAATTCACTAACTCTCTCCACTGCTGAGTCTAATCTGCTGCTTCTTGATTTTGATTTTTTTTTCTGTTTCTAGAATTTGTATGTGGTTCTATTTTAAATCTTGCTGTCCAATTCTTATAGTCTCTTGTGCCGTGCCTTTGCAGTATTTCAATGCTTGTTTTTGTTTTTTGAAACATATTAAACATACTCATTTAATATTTGGGGCCTGGTTATTCCAACACCTAGTCTTTTTTTTTTTTTTTTTTTTAATATATGAAATTTACTGTCAAATTGGTTTCCATACAACACCCAGTGCTCATCCCAAAAGGTGCCCTCCTCAATACCCATCACCCACCCTGCCCTCCCTCCCACCCCCCATCAACCCTCAGTTTGTTCTCAGTTTTTAACAGTCTCTTATGCTTTGGCTCTCTCCCACTCTAACCTCTTTTCTTTTTTTTTTCCTTCCCCTCCCCCATGGGTTTCTGTTACGTTTCTCAGGATCCATATAAGAGTGAAACCATATGGTATCTGTCTTTCTCTGTATGGCTTATTTCACTTAGCATCACACTCTCCAGTTCCATCCACGTTGCTACAAAAGGCCATATTTCATTTTTTCTCATTGCCACGTAGTATTCCATTGTGTATATAAACCACAATTTCTTTATCCATTCATCAGTTGATGGAGATTTAGGCTCTTTCCATAATTTGGTTATTGTTGAGAGTGCTGCTATAAACATTGGGGTACAAGTGCCCCTATGCATCAGTACTCCTGTATCCCTTGGATAAATTCCTAGCAGTGCTATTGCTGGGTCATAGGGTAGGTCTATTTTTAATTTTCTGAGGAACCTCCACACTGCTTTCCAGAGTGGCTGCACCAATTTGCATTCCCACCAACAGTGCAAGAGGGTTCCCGTTTCTCCACATCCTCTCCAGCATCTATAGTCTCCTGATTTGTTCATTTTGGCCACTCTGACTGGCGTGAGGTGGTATCTGAGTGTGGTTTTGATTTGTATTTCCCTGATGAGGAGCGACGTTGAACATCTTTTCATGTGCCTGTTGGCCATCCGGATGTCTTCTTTAGAGAAGTGTCTATTCATGTTTTCTGCCCATTTCTTCACTGGGTTATTTGTTTTTCGGGTGTGGAGTTTGGTGAGCTCTTTATAGATTTTGGATACTAGCCCTTTGTCCGATATGTCATTTGCCAATATCTTTTCCCATTCCGTTGGTTGCCTTTCAGTTTTGTTGGTTGTTTCCTTTGCTGTGCAGAAGCTTTTTATCTTCATAAGGTCCCAGTAATTCACTTTTGCTTTTAATTCCCTTGCCTTTGGGGATGTGCCGAGTAAGAGATTGCTACGGCTGAGGTCAGAGAGGTCTTTTCCTGCTTTCTCCTCTAAGGTTTTGATGGTTTCCTGTCTCACATTCAGGTCCTTTATCCATTTTGAGTTTATTTTTGTGAATGGTGTGAGAAAGTGGTCTAGTTTCAACCTTCTGCATGTTGCTGTCCAGTTGTCCCAGCACCATTTGTTAAAGAGACTGTCTTTTTTCCATTGGATGTTCTTTCCTGCTTTGTCAAAGATGAGTTGGCCATATGTTTGTGGGTCTAGTTCTGGGGTTTCTATTCTATTCCATTGGTCTATGTGTCTGTTTTTGTGCCAATACCATGCTGTCTTGATGATGACAGCTTTGTAGTAGAGGCTAAAGTCTGGGATTGTGATGCCTCCTGCTTTGGTCTTCTTCTTCAAAATTACTTTGGCTATTTGGGGCCTTTTGTGGTTCCATATGAATTTTAGGATTGCTTGTTCTAGTTTTGAGAAGAATGCCGGTGCAATTTTGATTGGGATTGCATTGAATGTGTAGATAGCTTTGGGTAGTATTGACATTTTGACAATATTTATTCTTCCAACCCATGAGCAGGGAATGTCTTTCCATTTCTTTATATCTTCTTCAATTACCTGCATAAGCTTTCTATAGTTTTCAGCATACAGATCTTTTACATCTTTGGTTAGATTTATTCCTAGGTATTTTATGCTTCTTGGTGCAATTGTGAATGGGATCAGTTTCTTTATTTGTCTTTCTGTGGCTTCATTGTTAGTGTATAAGAATGCAACTGATTTCTGTACATTGATTTTGTATCCTGCAACTTTGCTGAATTCATGTATCAGTTCTAGCAGACTTTTGGTGGAGTCTATCGGATTTTCCATGTATAATATCATGTCATCTGCAAAAAGCGAAAGCTTGACTTCATCTTTGCCAGTTTTGATGCCTTTGATTTCCTTTTGTTGTCTGATTGCTGATGCTAGAACTTCCAGCACTATATTAAACAACAGCGGTGAGAGTGGGCATCCCTGTCGTGTTCCTGATCTCAGGGAAAAAGCTCTCAGTTTTTCCCCGTTGAGGATGATGTTAGCTGTGGGCTTTTCATAAATGGCTTTTATGATCTTTAAGTATGTTCCTTCTATCCTGACTTTCTCAAGGGTTTTTATTAAGAAAGGGTGCTGGATTTTGTCAAAGGCCTTTTCTGCATCGATTGACAGGATCATATGGTTCTTCTCTTTTTTTTTGTTAATGTGATGTATCACGTTGATCGATTTGCGAATGTTGAACCAGGCCTGCATCCCAGGAATGAATCCCACTTGATCATGGTGAATAATCCTTTTTATATGCTGTTGAATTCGATTTGCTAGTATCTTATTGAGAATTTTTGCATCCATATTCATCAGGGATATTGGCCTGTAGTTCTCTTTTTTTACTGGGTCTCTGTCTGGTTTAGGAATCAAAGTAATACTGGCTTCATAGAATGAGTCTGGAAGTTTTCCTTCCCTTTCTATTTCTTGGAATAGCTTGAGAAGGATAGGTATTATCTCTGCTTTAAACGTCTGGTAGAACTCCCCTGGGAAGCCATCTGGTCCTGGACTCTTATTTGTTGGGAGATTTTTGATAACCAATTCAATTTCTTCGCTGGTTATGGGTCTATTCAAGCTTTCTATTTCCTCCTGATTGAGTTTTGGAAGAGTGTGGGTGTTTAGGAATTTGTCCATTTCTTCCAGGTTGTCCAATTTGTTGGCATATAATTTTTCACAGTATTCCCTGATAATTGTTTGCATCTCTGAGGGATTGTCCAACACCTAGTCTTTATTGTCTTATTCTATGTATTCTGCCTGCTAACTTTTATTCATCATGGTTTGTTTCCTTCTCAGTTCAACAATTCAAAAAATGTTTTTTTTTTAAATTAATGTTTACTTTTGAGAGAGAGAGAGAGAGAGAGAGAGAGAGACCGCGAGTGGGGAAGGGGCGGAGAGTGAGGTAGAGAATCTGAAGAAAGTTCTGTGCTGTCAGTGCAAAGCCTGATGTTGGGTTCAAACCCATAAACCGTGAGATCATAACCTGAGCCGAAGTGGGCGCTCAACCAACTGAGACACCCAGGTGCCTCTCAGTTTCATAATTTTTTATTGTGAACTTATGTATCTTAGAATTTTATCTCTGAGAATTTTCTTCGAGTCTGTGCCTAAAATTAATTTCTCTACAGTGGATTTAATTTTTCTGCCAGGTTTCTGGGAGCACTATTAACCAAGGGTCAATTTGCCTTTGGCTTAGGGTTTCAAATACATGCAGTGTAGATTTTCACCTTTAAACCATGAGAATGTACGTTTTATGAGGAATTCCCAGGGGAAGCATTACTTTTTCTTTTATTTTCATATTTTTCCTTTTCACACAAAGCTAAGGCTGAGAAAGGCAAGTATCATCAAGAGTCTCACTATAGGGAGAGAGAGACTCCCTATTTCTAGTTCACTCATTGAGGGTATTACCCTTTGGTGGTCCTGACTTTATGAAAGAGTCTTTGATTCAACCTCCCACTCTACTTAGGCCTCTGACTGTGTCTCCTGCTTGCAGAAACTCATTAAAATTCAGATTTTAGGCCACCAGGAATCAGCAAGTACCCCAAGGAAAAGGTTGGCTCTTGCATTAACTTAACTTTTTGTGCATTATTGGACTCCTTTGAGTAATTCTATTCCTTCCCACCAGCTCTCTTATACATTAAAAAAAATTTTTTTTTGCAACAAGAAAATTTTTTTTCCTTAGCATTTTCTAGTGCGTTTTATTACAAGCGGTCTCATTTAATGTTTATAAAGCCATGTTGCCAGAAATTCCCATTCATTTAGAAAGATCCTTTTTATCTTTTCTTGTATGCTTGTGTCTTGAACTCCCACATATCTTGCATTTTTCCTTTATTCCTCATGTTTCCCATTCTCATCTTCATTCAAATTCAAGTCCTTTATACATTTGGACTATTGCAAGGGCCTCCGATACAAACTCCTCCCCCTCACCCTGTCACCACCATCTCATTTTCCAGTTCACCTTGCTTGTGATAGCCAGCCATTTACTTAGATAAATGAAACTCAGAACAGTCAGCAACAGCATTTTGTATCAGCATCTTGGAAAAGAGCTCAGAAAAAAAATCATCAGCAATCCAAGGAAATGGTATATTGTTGGAGGAAACCTGTAAGTAAATAAATATATGTAACAATCAGATGAACAAAGCAGGTCCAAGAGGCTGTCCCTGTGAACAGAGAGAAAGGGAGAGCTCAAAGCTGACTGGATAGGGGAGTGGGATTCTGAATGGCTTTACAGAAAAGGTGGTCTCTCAGTCAAGTCTTGAAGTTGTTATTATCTAGGAGAAAAGAGGATAAGAGAAGGTATTCTGGAAGCAGAAACAATATGTTCACACACTACTCTTACGGTTTATTTGGGACAAGAAAGTTGAATAAGATCTAGAACAGAGGATATCCCCATTGCAGAAGACGTAGTTGCGATTTGGATTTCTGCCCTGCAGAAACATGTAATAATAACAATCCCTCTCCAATTCTTTCCTGTATTTTATCATAGCTCACCAACCCAACAGGCTGGCAAAGAGGTAGTCTTATGTTCTAGACATTTGAAGTTACTTTATTTGTCACCTAATCCGTGCCATATCTGAGGTTTACATTTTCTCAACTTCATTTTTCCAAATGGGTTTGGAGTCTCTTCTTTAATGCTTTTATGTGCACATAGTGTGGAGGCAGTTATTTAGACCAGGCTTAGGAGTCAGATTGCCCACATTCAAGTCCTAGCTCACTACTGTGGCGGGCCATGGCCACAGTAATGGCAATGGCATGGCATGGAGGCTCACATGGGCACCTTGCCCAAGCAAGAACCAAAAAATGGAGATAATTAGATTAGATAACAGTGGCTTAACCAAAAATTATGAAGCTGGAGCCTTGACGCTAGGGTCTAAAGGTCCTTCCACCTTGAAAAGGATTAAAGGGCAAGTAAAGTATTGCAGATTCTTCCAACCTGGAGGATCTCCCAACTACATGAGTTGCTGAAATGATTTCACTTTAGGCTGGTTCCTTGAGAAAAAATGTTGTTGCTAGAGAGCTTTATCTCTTTTCATTTGTCTTTTATTTATTTTTTTAAAGTTTATTTACTTTGAGAGAGAGATCATGCATGAGCCGGGGAGGGGCAGAGAGAGAGGTAGAGAGAGAATCCCAAGCAGGCTCTGTGCTGTCAGCATGGAGCTGGATGGACATGGGGCTCAATCTCATGAACCGTGAGATCATGACCTGAGCCGAAATCAAGAGTCAGATGCCTAACTGACTGAGCTGCACAAGGATTCCCCCATCTTGCTTTTATGTGTGTTTTGGTTTTGTTTGTTTGTTTTCGCATGGCTTGCTGGTTGAAGCAAGAGTAAAACAACAGGAAAGTTAACCTTAACTCACTCAGAGTTATCAGTTTTGCCAGTCTGAACTCAGACCAACCTCTGCATAGCTTAATCACTTACAAACTCTGATTTGCTCATATGTGAAATGGGACTGATTTGAGGATTAAATGAGATAATGGTGAGAAGAAAAGCTAATAAAACCAAGATAAAAGGGACCAGCCAGATGCCCAAGGCTGGATACTCCCCTTGCATACTTTTGGCTTCTGTAATCTTGTTTGCCTCCTGCCTCCACCAACTACCTGTGTAGCACCACTGATAAGGGCCCCCTCCCCTTTTTCTTTTGTCTCTCAACCCCCTACCATCCCAGCCATAAAAGGCCGATGCCAAGGTTTGGGGCTCAACCTTTGGAGGTGACTCTGCTGGGCCGGCACTGGTGCACAGTAAATAGTCTTTTCTGATTCCCCGAGTACGTGTGGCTTGTCTCTTCCTGGGCGCCGAGTACTTGCTGTAACAATGGTAGCAAAGTCCTTAACAGTGTCTGGCTCACAGGAAGTAGGAGCAAAGGTCGGTATTATTACTAAGTCGCTGTCTCACATATTTACCCACTCTTTTGGTGCCACTGCTTTCTTATCCTGAATCAGATGGTGGTATCTATGCACTCTACCTCTTGGCTTTCATCCAAAACTTTTATAGAGTGAGTCAAATTCTGCCTTCACAGATGTTCTCTTTTCATGTTACCTTTAAATCATTTAGCTTGCCTACCCCATCTTAGCTCATGGCCCTCCATCTTGCCATCTTATTAAATCTAAAATCTTAGAGTCATATCGACTCCTTTCTTTTTCTGATATCCAATCTGTTGTACTCCCTGTTACCCCTTGTCCAAGCTGCTATAATGTCTCTCCTGGCTTATTGCAGTAGCCTACTAATTGTTCTCCCTGTTTCTGTCCTTATCCCCATTTAACTTATACTCAGTGCAGCAACCAAAGTAATCTGATAAAATAAAAATTGGGCCAATCAGTTACTCCTTTCTTCAAACCCTCAAATGACTTTCCGTCTCAGAGTAAATGACAAAGTTATCTTAATATGAGCTAGGAGACCCTATGTAATTGAACTCCTATATCTATGATCTCATCATCTCCTACTCTCCTTCTTGCTCACCCGTATACACAATGACTTCCCCAAATTGGTATTTGTGCTATGGTATGAATTTCTGAGTTCCAATGCATGGCTTACATTATGTATACACAAATATCTTTTGCTTAGATGTGGCTTTTTTTTGTAAAATTGTTATTATAGTTGTTGTTGTTTTAAGTAGGCCCCACACCCAATGTGGGGCTTGAATTCATGACCCTGAGATCAATAGTCACGTGCTCTACTGACTGAGCCAGCCAGGCACCCCTAGATGTGGCTTTTCGATAGCATCTCAAGCTCTGGTACTCTCACCCACCTAGAGACCATTCCAAGTACGTGTTGTGTTTACATTTGATCAACACATCAGTTGTGTCCTTATTCATGTAAGTCATAATAAAAATATTGAACGGATCAGACTGGAGAACAAAGACCTTTTGTTCATCACTAGAGGCTTTTAGATAATGCTACTAAGATGAGTCATCCAGTTGCAAATACATATATCTTTTCACTTTACATTTCTCAATCTTGTTCCTTAGCAAGATGAGGAAATGCAGAAAAGGTAAGTGAATTTCTCAAGGACACATAGCTTGTATGCAGTAGATGTGGATCTAGACTGTTAGTCCAAGGTCTTTCCTAATATTGCATAATACTTCTAGCATTTTTGTATTTTTCACCACACCAAACACTATTTTGCAAATTTTCAATACACATATGTTTATTGTTGATTCATATGCCTTGCCCTTGCCTTCCTGTAAGTTAAGTCCTTCATTTAGACCTATGGTTCTCCACTGGGGGCAGTTTTGCTTCCAGGAGACATCTGCCATTATCTGGAGACAATTTTTGACTGTCACAAATGGGAAATGCTACTGGAGTCTGCTGGTTTGAGGTCAGAGGTTCTGCTAAACATCCTATGTACACAGCACAGCATCCTACAATGAAGAATTATCTGGTCCAAAATGTGCTGAGATTGAGAAACCCTGATTTAGAACTTAGCTTATTGATTTATAAGCAGTTAAGAGAAGGTCTAAAAGTACACCAAAGCAAGCTGATTATTTTTTTCTCTCTGGTTTCCTTGTTAATGGACCCAGCTTTTAAATAAAACAAAAGAGCACTCGAGCTGAAAAAAACAGATACACAAATAAAACCTTGTAGCCCAGCTCCTTTTAGTACCTGAGGTCCTTGTACTTGTACTGAGAGGTGATAGCCAAGCAACAGCCACCCTCCTCAGCTGGGATAAAGAAAGTTGTACTCATTACATATTCATATTTGCAGTGGCATTCTTCACTTAAGAGATTCAGGGCACATCATTAATTAAAGCAATGAATTCCCCAGAAACAACACTAATTAAATCTAAAAATCAAAACAGAATAAAAAGGCAGACCTCATTTTTCCATCCCATCTGAGCAACTGAGAAAAACCATCCAGCTTCACTAAGCCTAGTGAGGGATGGTGGGATTTATCAAGAAGGCAGACCAGAGGGCTTCACTTACACTTTCTTTTCTCTCCTTTCTTGCTCCTGGTTCCAAAAATGAGCCATAGACAGAGCTGCCAAAAAGCAATAGCTGGTTGGTAGTGGCGGTACCAGCATTTACATGGTGTGGATTTTATCTTCCTTGAGGAAGCAGTGGGATTCTGTAGCAGCCGGAGGGTTAGGGTTTCAGGAGTCAGAGATCCACTGTTTTAACGAGGACAGCCTTGACCCTCTGCTTTTCTCTTCCGTATCTGGTATTTGGGCCGTCTCGTTTAACTCACACACATTTACTGATTACTTCCAGGTCTATATTTTTCATTCCAGGAACTGTGCTGAATGCTTTGTACGCCTTGTCTTTTTAAAATTCTTTAACAGCTCTATGTACTCTTATTCACATTTTCTAGATTATGAAATTCAGGTTTGGAGAAGTAGTTTGCCCAAGAGCACATGTAAAAGCTGGGGCTCAAACCGGTCTTTTATCCCCACTTCATTCTCAACTCCATTGTCTGGTTCAGGTTCCCATTGTTTCTCATCTGGGCTCTTATCCCAGTCTGGACTCCCTGGTCTTGCTTCCTTCCATGCCGTCCTCCACTCTGCGACCAGAATAATCTTTCCAAAATGCAGATCTAATAACCCTAATGACCACAGTCCCCTATTAGTCTTACTAAACGATTTATGGTTCTCTGAATTCATCAGATTCTGTGTCTTCACACATGTTGTTTACCCAACTGACATTTAGTTTCCTTAAAAATCCAGCTAAAGGGTCTGCTATATTGAGTAGAAAGGTAGTCATACCTTTCTTAAAACAGAGACCATGTTACCTGCCTTATTAACATCTGTGAAAACAAAAAGAGAGGGGTGCTTGGGTGGCTCAGTTGGTTGAGCATCTGACTTCTGCTCAGGTCATGATCTGACAGTTTGTGAGTTTGAGACCCACATTGGGCTCACTGCTGTCAGTGCAGAGCCTCTTCAGATTCTCTATCCCCCTCTCTCTCTGCCCCTCCCCTGCTTGTGCTCCCTCTCTCTCTCTCAAAAAATAAATAAAAAACACATTAAAAAATAAAAAATAAATAAAAATAAAACAAAAAGAGAAAAAAAAATAAACTTTCTGGGTAATCCTAACATGTTTGCAAAATAATTTCCCATCCACAATATTAGAATACTTTGTTTGGTTTTGTTGATTAGGTCATTTAAATGGATTGATTTCATCCAACCATCTTACTGTTGGATGATGATGAAGTTCACCACTCTTCTCTTTTCTTTGTCTCTAAAATGACAAAAATTTAATTTTTTAAGTGTTCTGAAGCCACCCCAAGCATATTTCATGGATCTTCTTTGCTCTGAAAATTAAATACGTGTTCAGAGTACACGTTTGTGGGTGTTCCAGTTGGCGCTTCTTTCTGTCCACTGACACTTTGACTCATTTGGTCCAATCTTTCAGGAGATGCTGCATCCCAGGAAGTACAGTCCTTCAGAATCTGTTTCACGTGCTTCTCTTGAAGGGCATAAATGGGACTAGAGATTGTATCCAGTGGCAACTCATGAACATCCCTGGCTACCTCCGGTAGCACCCAGTAGCTTTTCCCTGTCTGTCATTCCATCCCTACCATCTTTCTCAATCCCCTCCTACTCTTCCTTTCCATCCACCTGCTCTGTCACTTTGCAGCTCTCTCTGCTCTTACTCTAAATAACCACCCAGTCAGCTTTTGTATTTTTGACACCTCCCCCATTCTGGGGACTCCATTACATGAACTCTAAGTATTAGCCTGGCGATATGAGAGCAGGGATAGAGGGGACCAAGTAGACAGAACCAGGTCACTTATACTTTAATAGTTTAGTCCCACTGCAGTGACAATTTTTTGGTAGGATGGGGTCCCTACTTCCACTTGTAATTATGATTTTAGTGGTGTGAGGAACCTTAGGTCAGATAGTCTACCTTTCTCATTATGTAGGTGAGGAAACAATGGATGCCCAAATAGATATGACTTGCCCATGGTTACTCCACTTGTGAATGCCATAGTTAAGCCAGACCTTCTGACTCAGGGTCAGGGTATCATCTTAGTAATGCTTAGTAATGACCATATTCTAGAGTTATTTGGTGCTGTTTAAACTCTTCACTTATTGAAATAAGTCATACAGAAAAGGACAGATACCATATGTTTTCACTCTTATGTGGATCCTGAGAAACTTAACAGAAGACCGTGGGGGAGGGGAAGGAAAAAAAAAAGTTAGAGAAGGAGAGAGCCAAACCATAAGAGACTCTTAAAAACTGAGAACAAACTGAGGGTTGATGGGGGGTGGCAGGGAGGGGAGGGTGGTTGCTGGGCATTGAGGAGGGCACCTGTTGGGATGAGCACTGGGTGTTGTATAGAAACCAATTTGACAATAAATTTCATATTGAAAAAAATAAACTCTTCACTTAGTACTAAGCACAGTGCCTCTTGAAAGATATGTGTTCGGTGAATGTGGGAACAAACATAAAGAGATGCAATTTAACTATTACAATTAAAGTAGAGGATCCTTCTCCCAACCACACTATGACCGAAGAACCAGAGGGAGTAGCAAAGTAAATTTGGTCTGCCAGTCTGCTTATGCTGTTTTAGTTATGATATTTTGTTATAGATTACTTAGGGATCTAGTATTCTATTTTAATGATATCATGAACCTTTAAAATGAAGGCCAACACATCCCACCCCACCCCAAATGGCTTTTTGAATTTTTATTAGCTATGTTTTATAATAGTAATAAAAATACTAACAAGAATACTAATAGCTACCATTACTGATTGCATTCTATGTGCCAGCCCCCACTAAACACTTATATTCTTTCACTTAATTTAATGTTCAAATAACTCTGTGAGATACCAGTATATATATTATACATATACATATATATATATATACACATTATGTATAATATATATATACACACAATATATATACGCATTATATATACATACATATATATACACTATATATAATATATATTATATGTATACTATATATAATATAATCTTATAGATTAAGAAATGGAGGCTCAGAGGAACAAGATAATTTATTGTCATTTGGCAAATAGTAGAGTCAAAGTGTAAACCCAAGCCATCTGGTCTCCAAGAACCTATGCTTTTACTCACTGCCATATAAAGCAGAAGGTGAGAACTCCTACCTCATCCTGCATTGTCCTATATATAGCTCATTCTTTCCTTCAAGTAACTTTTATAACTATGCACTGGTACCAGTGATAAGAATACAAAGTTGAAAAAAACGCTTTTCTACCTTCAAGGAGACTATACTCTAGCAGGGAAAACAGACAAGCAAATTAACAATTGCAAATCCACAATTGTGCTGCAAGAAGCCGTTTTCCTAGAGGTGTAAATGTGATACCTGGGGTGCCATGGGGGGGGGCATCAAAACCAGCAAGAGTGGGGGTGGTCAGGGAATGCTTGCAGGACCAGCAGGGTATTGAGCTGAAAGTTTAAGCAGGAACAGATGTCAGTTAGAGAAACAATATGTGTGAGGATGTGGAACATGATGAACTCAAGGAGTGGTGAGTAATTCTGGTAATTACTGGAGTAATTCTGGAGGGAGGGGACCATGTGGGGCTCGGCAGAGAGGTTATCTGCAGCCAGGTCTTACAGGGCGTTTGGACCGTGTTGAGTGTTTGGAATTGATCCTCAGTGCCATGAGAAGTCACCACTGAGTTTTTATCACTGAAATGATGTAGTCAGAGATGGTTTGGGGCATGTACTTGTATTGGATGAGGTGTGGAGGATAGAAAGGCAAGGTGGGGCATTGGATGGGAGCATGAGAGATTGTGGGCAGGGTGCTAGAGGAGAAGCTGCTGTATACAATCCAGGTACAAAGGGAGGAGAGCAGACAGGCCCCTTGAAGGGAAAATTGGAAAGGAGGAAATGGGTTCCCAAGATTTACAGCAGATCTTCAGCTCCCTGGGGACTCAGTAGATGTCCCTTGTTTGCTCCCTTGACGTTTGACTCTACCCCTTGCTCAGGGAGAATTTGCTACATGTGCTGGCTGTTGGAAAAGAAGGAAAAGGTCAAATGTGAAATGAATCACAAAGAACTGTGATGAAGAAAGAGAATCAACCAAGGGACCTGAGGGAGGTCAAGAAGGAAGAGATGTTATACCTTAAGTCTTGTATCCCCTTTCCTCTGCCTTCTCTCTTAGTCTTTCTCTGCCTCTGCCTCTGTGACTTTAGCACACAGTGTCTTATGGTTAAGAATCCTAGGAGGGTGCAGAACTGAAACTACAGCACAGATTAACTCTAGAATATGGTCATTACTAAACTTAGGGGCCTTTCCTAAAAGAACTGCTTCGTGGCTCAAACACACTGCGTTGGGGGAGGGCTGAATTCAGGGAACCTCAGTGTTTGCTTCTACAATATTCCTTGAAAAAACCTAAGAACTGCTTAAGAATAGTATCTATGTTTTTCCATTGATATGTTGCTATGAGTTTGAACCCAGGCCTGTAAAGTTGCTGGGATGCTAATGACCTTTTGTTTATAATAGATCTAAGAGAAGATTCTCAAATTATGCAATCCTCATTGCCAAAAAGCTTTTGGGTGGCCTTTTGAGCAAAATGAAGAAAAATAGCACATAAATTCACATCCATTTTCCAATGTAAATGGCCATTTTATTAAAAAAGGAGTCTATAACAGGGCAATCATAATTTAAATTAATGAGTCCTCAAATAATACTTATTATTGCCAATTATTTTTCATATAATATAAAATCTCTGGGTTCATAAATAACATTCTTTCCCTATTCAGGAAAAGCCGTGCTCAGCAATGTGTTATTCATGACTTAATTATTCTATAGATGCTTCATTCATATGCATGCAGATATATCTGGCAGCATTGCATTTTAATGAAGATGCTGAAAGGCAGCAGGCTATAATTTTTAACAGAGAATTCTGTCAGGGTTGAACAATAGCAGCTCCTGGAGAGGACTAGGAAATAGCATAGCCCAGAAAGAAAATTAAAAACCTATTTAAATATTTTAATTATAATCTTCATTAGTGAAATTTTGAAATCCTTTTGCACATCCAGAGTGTCTGTGGTTTAGAAGCTGTTTTTGCTGGAGGAGAGTAATTTTGAGGAAGGGGAATATTTTCAAAGTTCCATGGGTTGAAGTACGACCCCTACTGAGGGAGCAGGGGAATAGACCTCTGTTCCTGTGCCCTGCACTTCCTAGCCTGACTTCTTTTTATTGAAGTAGTGAGGTCAAAATGACCGATTAGGTCAACCTTGCAAGGTACAATGAGAGCAAGAAGAGAGGGAAGGCTCATTTCAGATTTTTTTTTTTTTTTTTTGTATGTGTGTGCTGCATGCACACATATGAGGTGTAGGATTTTAGCACTGGCTGGATGCACCTCACATATCTATCCCGTGACACTCCAGAAAGCTCAGCTTGACTAGAAACAGTAAAGAACTATTTTGACTGCAGAGATTGCCTCAATTCTGTTATGGGAGAAATTTCAGATAAATGACAGAATTGTCAAAAGCACATGAAATCACCTAAGTAAATTGTGAAACAGGTCATAATTATACTTTTTCGGTTATAGAAATCTGTCTCTACTATGCTTAGGTATTTGAGGACAACTGGGAATTTGCAAGTGCCGTGGCATTTTGGGTATTTAGGAAGGTGTGGCATTTTCTGGAAGGGGATGTATAAGCAGTCCATGCACTACCTTGGGTTTCCTCCAACTTGGTTGAAACGGCTCTTGTTCTCTTCACCAGTGTTGTTTGTGTCTTTAAATCCAATGCACACTTTACTGTGTTCCTCTAAGTCTGCCTCTCAGTAGAATTGAACACAGATGGCAACTTCCTGTCTTCAAATACTCTTCCCTGGTGACTCCTGAGATGCCATACACGTGTGCTTTTCAGACTTCTTGTCTTTTCCTTCCTTGTTTAGTTTTTTTTAATGTTGACCTTCCTTTGATAAACAGAATTTTAATTTTTGTGTGTACTTGAATTTTCAATCTTTTCCTGTATTTTAAATCTTTGAGTAAGGAATTCCTTAACCCAGGTTCATGAAGTACTTCTAAAATTTGTTATAAACATGTGAGGGCTTCTATTTGCTGGTCATATTTTAAGTAGAGATCCGGTCTTTTTTTTTTTTTCCTGTGTGTCTGACCATTTGTCCTAGAATTACTCATTGAATAGACCTCCCCCTCCTTCATCAATGATCTGCGAAGTCAGCTCTGTCATATATCAAAATTTATACAATTTTATTCAAAATTTATAAAACCATAGACCTGTGTATTAGTTATGTAACAAATTACCACAAATGTTTTGGTGTAAAACAACACAATTTATTACCTCACAGTTCTATGGATCAGAAGTCCAGCTCAGCTGGGTTTTCCTAAATGTTGAAAGTGTTGTCTGGGCCAGGCCCTTATCTGAAGGTTCGGGAGAATAATCTGCTTTCAAGCTTATTCAGATAGTTGGCAGAATTCAATTCTTTGAGGCTATAGCATTAATGCCCTCATTTCTTTGGCTATGAACCTGGTCCACTCTTAGCAACTCAAGGCCACCCATAGTCTTTGGCATGTGACCCTCCATATTCAAAGCCAGCAGAGGCATGTCAATTTCTCATTATGTTTCTAATCTCTGAGTTCATTTTCTTCAGCCAGCCAGAGAAAATTCTCTGCTTTTAAAGGGCTCATTTGATTTGATTATATTTGTTCACATCATCTCTATCTTTCTATATAACATAATCATATATGAGGGATATTTCATCATATTTGACCTCATTCAAAGTGAAGGATATTACCTAAGGGCGAGGATCATCGGGAGTCATTCTTGGAATTCTGCCTACCACAATCTATGAGCTTTCTAACCTGTACCATTGGTTTATCCTTGTGGCAATATCCACACTATCTAATCAAGTTCTATCAAGAATCCTTTTGGGGTGCCTGGACGGCTCAGTCAGTTAAGCTTCTGGCGTCGGCTCAGGTCATGACCTCATGGTTCGTGGGTTTGAGCCCCACCATTGGGCTCTGTGCTAACAGCTCAGAGCCTGGAGCCTGTTTCAGTTTCTGTGTCTCCCTCTCTCTCTCCCTTCCCCCACTCACACTTTGTCTCTCTCTCTCTCTCTCTCCCAAAAAAAAATAAAACATTAAAAAAAATTAAAAAAAAGAATCCCTCTAGCATTTTCACTGGAATTGCATTGGATCTATATAGTTTTATCTTATTTATTTATTTATTTATTTATTTATTTATTTATTTATTTAGTAGCCTTCACACCCAGCATGGAGCCCAATGCAGGGCTTGAACTCATGATCCTGAGAGCGACCTGAGCTGAGGTTGAGTTGAACACTTAACCGACAAAGCCAATAAGGCACCCCAGTTTTATCTTTTAGATATTGATTTTTAATTTAAAATATCATATGCCTCCTCATTCATAATTTTGTCCATAAACTTTGTGTATCTTTTCTTTGTTCACATGTCATAATGAAATGTTACAATGACCCCTGACCCAAAGCAAAATTTTTGACTTGAAGTGCGACTTCTAGAATGGTTGAGTGAGGAAGTCAAAAATTTTCTTCTCCCCAAAAAGCAAATATAAAACCAGACAAAACTGTCAAAAACAACCATTTTAGGATTTTGAAAATTGACCAAAGGCATCCATCTAGTTGAGAAGTATTTATTCAAGAAAAACCCCTAAACGTCAGTAAGAATGGTGGGAGTTGTGGCATTTTATCCTGGGGCTTCTGCCATTCTACGCTCCAGCTCTGCTGTTCAGTGATTTTACTGGGGGCATAGCAAGCTGTGAGGACTGACAGCCTCTTCCTCAGAGGGGACTGGCTCGCTTTGGAGTGGAACACAGATACCCAAGGGTATTGTCATACATGATAGGAAAATCCAGGAATAATAGCAAACAATTTAAGAAGGACAATATTGCAGCTAGCCTGAGATCACAATACTGCTTGGATAAGCAGTAGACTGACAGACCAGCCAGAAAATTCAAAGGGAAATCCAGAGATTGAGATAGTGATAGTGGGCCTTCATAAGTGTTCACTTAGTCATGGTGATTTGGAAGACTGTATGCATGCTCCAGGATATACTCACACAGAGGAAAGATCAGATAGGGCCTTGGCTATCTACTTGCCTCTGATGAATGTGAAGCCTTGAGTATGTGGGAAGAATAAGCTAGAGCAGACCTGTAAACTTCCTGAACTTTGATTACACTCCTTAAATACACACAGCTCCATTGGCAAAGAGTGGAAGCCTTACAAGATGTTAATGCATAACCTCTAATCAGTCACTGGCTGACCACTCAGCTGTGCTGACTCCTAGGGAGCCAGGCTTAAAAAATAAAACAAAAATACATTAAAAAAAAAAAAAAAGAGCAAACATTGATTGCTGCACACTATTGGGAAGACAGACTCTACAGAGTTAATCCTGGCAAGTCATTAAACAAAAAAATCAGCAACAACAACTACCCCTGGAGGGCATAAGAATCCAGAGTTGCTACCATATATTATGTAGAATTTCCAATTTAAAAAAATTATATGCAAAAAAAGCAAAATCAACAAATATAAACCCAGGAAAGTGTGCCCATACACAGGAAGAAAAATGAATGGGTTCATGACATGCCACCCCAAAATATGCCAACTTGGCGTTTTGATTATTTTGAATTAAAGGCACTTAAAAATAGCAGGTGCAAGAAAGGCAGTCTGATTACCCCTTTTCCTCCTGACAGCAGAAGTTGAAGGACCATGGGAGAGCTGCCCTCCCTATGCCAGGAGGAAAGAAACATCCTTATCACCAGAAGTGGAAGTCAGGGTCACGAGAATTCTGTACAAGCCCACCTTGTTAAAATAACTCTTATCTTCTTTCAGTCTCCTTATTTATTTTACTTTTCCACAATTGCCATTCTTGTTCAACCCAGTATATAAGTATTTAGGTTTTGCTACTTCTTTGGGTCTTCTTTTCCTTATGAAGGTGCCCATGTCATATAAACTAACATTAAATAAATTTGTATGTTTTTCTACTGTTAATTGGCCATATGTAAATTTAATTCTTAGACAGGCCCACCCAGAAACCTTAAGAGGGTAGAGATAAAGCTTTTGCCTCCCCAACAGTTTCTGGAGATGAGAATGGGATTGTACTGGCTGGGACACTGTTCACTCCAGGGACCGCAGCTGACAGAGCCCGGGACATTGACAAAGTCTGCAGTAGGTAAAGAGTTCTTACATGTCAGTCTCCCAGATCTCTGCCTGTACGTTCCAGTTAGATGAGAGTGGGAAGAGTCTCCTCTTGTCCTTTTCTCTTTCCAAGTTCACATTGGCAGAGGAAAACATTTGTGTAAGCTAGTTCTTGGGGTATAGCAACTCCAGTACTTTCCAAATACTCTTGTTTTTGATTGATTTCCTTCCTCCCAGAGATGGTCATTGTTTTTCTTCGTTTCTGTCTTTTGTGTCACTTGTCATAAGGAGGAGAATTATAGGGTAAAATACAAACATAGGTCCAAGAAGCCTGTTGTTTGAGCTGGCCTCATAGACTGCTAAGTTTATAGTTCTCATCAAGTCAGTATCTGTTTGGACAAACTTTGCTGTGGGTCACAAACTAAAAACCCAACAACTGGCTGATCTTCTCCTTTCATCTTGTTTTATGTCCTGAGATCTTAGCTTGTGACTACTAAGAATATCCTCTTTGGTCTCTGCCAGTGTTGGGGGGTGCGGGTAGGGCACAGGTGGTGGGGTTTTTATCAGGTGGCCAGCCAACAGGCTGGAAACCCAAGACAAGAAGTGACAAGCAGCATTCTCTTTGTCTAACCATGCCAGTTCTCAGGGGAACTGGTCTTAATAAAAGGCCCAGTCACCTTAACCTTCATTGCCTTGTTAGTGTGAGGGAAGTCCCATCCAAGTATTGCCTATCCTGTGTCACAAATGAGTAGGTCTGGGACTGGGGCAATTTCATGTTCTTATGGGACATTGGAGACATGGTTTTCACAAACACTATTATCATTTGTGATAATGAAGATCTTTGCTGAAGATCTTTGCTTACTTAGGGTCACTCTGGAAGTGAACTTTTTGGATCGTGGGGCTGCATCTTACATCCATGCTTGGAAAGTGACCTCTGGATCTTTCCATAAAAAGGCTTATTGGATTGAGTGACTACTGAAATAAATATAACCTTGAAGATCCTACTTGTCAATGGGCAGATAATGGATTGTTTGAATTGGAGAAACTTCTATATTTGAAAAAATTTTAGAAAGCTCTCATATTAAACAAATGTCTTATCAGTACTTCTGGGAAGATCAAATTAAAAAGAGGACGCAACTGGGGCACTTGCGTGGCTTAGTCCATTAAGTGTCCAACTTTGGCTCAGGTCATGATCTGGCGGTTCATGGGCTGGAACCATGCACTGACAGTTCAGAGCCTGCTTGGGATATTCTTTCCCTCCTCACCCCCTCTCTGCCTCCTCCCCGCTTGCACTTTCTCTCTCTTTCTCAAAATAATAAATAAATACACTTAAAAAAAATAGTGGACACAATGGCATGTAATGCCTAGCCTTATCAAGCTTAAAACAAAAATTTTAATCCATACCCACTTAAATCTTCCTTCTCCACCCACTTATACTCCCTGTACCCCCTACTTCTTGTCCCTGACCCTTCATATGATCTACTGAATCTCTGAGTCCCTCCCTCAAACCCTTCTTCTCAAAATCTGACCTTATCTCCTTAGCAAATTCTGTTAACTCTCAAAACTCCTTCAACTTACCCTCAAAATCTCTTAAACATATATCTTGCCTTTCCCTGCAAGATATACAGAGAGCACTCTGGCCTGATCTCCAGGCCTGGAATATACAGGTTACTTATGTAAATGCTGACAGCCAGGAAATAAATTTGCCATAATTTACACCTCCTCCTACTACCCCCAGCTCAGTAAAACAAACTCAGTCAACTCTAGGGCTTTCTATGCAGTGCCCCACCCTGTGGGTGTATCCTGGACCCCTCCCACAGAGAATCCATGTACCTTGGACAGCAGGTCCAAAGAATTCCAAAGTATGCTATTTTGCCTCTAATTCCGGAAGATCCTACCAAAGTTTATTTATTTATTTTTAGAGATCAGAGACAGCATGAATGGAGGAGTGGGGGGGAGAGAGAGAGAATTCCAAGCAGGCTCCTTGCTGCCAGTACAGAGCCCAATGCAGGACTTCAGCCCATGAACCACCAAGATCATGACCTGAGCCAAAATCAAGAATCAGATGCGTAACTGACTGAACCACTCAGGCACCTCTAATTTTTTTTTAGGTTTATTTATTTTGAGACCGAGAGAGAGGGAGAGAGCGCACACACTCGAGAGCAAGAGTGGGGGAGGGGCAGAGAAAGAGGGAGAGAGAGAATCTGAAGCAGGCTCTACACTGCCAGTGCAGAGCCTGAAGTGGGGCTCAAACTCATGTACTTGTGAGATCATGACCTGAGCCAAAATCAAGAGTTAGACACTTAAACAACAGAGCCACACAGGTGCCCTGATCCTGCCACATTTAGAGATGAGTTAGAAAGATGTGTGGCCTTTCACACCTCCATTCACAGGGACCTTGACTGGCTATTCAGGGTTATTCTTCCAACCCATGGTTATATGGTAGTTGTGAGATAGGCTAGATGGTCCCAGGAAGAAAATCACCCCCAACAGAGGAAACAGGTAGCCAGAACTTCTCCCAGACTCTCCTGCAAGTGACTCATCCAGGCCAATAGTCAGAGCTTGATAGTGGGGATAATAGAGGTCTTTTCCTCTAAGGTAGTCAGTTTTAAAGTTGAATGATACACTCAAAAGGAAGGGGAACATCCTAAGACCTTTGTGGTACACTTTCTACAAACATTACATTAAACCCTGAAACACCGGAATATAGAAATCTTTGAATTTCTACCTTAGTCTCTCTGATATAAAGAGACAAACCCAAAATAATGTCACTGGCTGGGCAGGTATCAGTATTATTATTGATATAGCTACGTAAGTCTTTGAAAATGGCTTATAGGAAAATAAGACAAAAATATTAAAATCAACAGCTGTTGCTGTGCATATCGAGTCTTTACAAGAACAAAAATGATGACTCTAAGAGTAACTCAGAGTCCACTCATTTTTCTCATCAATCACAGGGCCTTCCCTATTTGCCTCCAGACTTCTGTAGATATTGTGAAAAACTAGGACCTCAGAAAAACAATTATCCTGAACTTAAGTAAAAGGAAGCTCAGACAATTTCCCTAAACACCAGCACCCTCAGAAGGTCCATTTTTCTCTGCCTGTAGGATGATACCCCACTAATTGATGAGATAAACTAATTCTCAGTCACACCTCAGAACCTACTATTAAATTTAAATTGAGGATTGGAAGCTGTATATTGTTTTTAAAGTTTATTTATTTATTTTGACAGAGAGAGTATGCGCGAGAGCACTGGTACGGGCAGAGAGAGAGAGGGATAGAGAGAATCCCAAGCAGGCTCCTCACTGTCAGGTCACAGAGCCCAATGTGGGGCTTGATCCCACAAACCACGAGATCATGGCCTGAGCTGAGATCAAGAGTTGGATATTCAACCTACTGAGCCACTCAGGCACCCCTGGAAACTGTACTTCTTAAGTAACACTGGTGCAGTTCTCTCTACCACTCACTCAGGATTATCGCTGTCATCTCTGATTCTATTTAAGCTGCTGGAGTGTCTGGACAATGTATTCCATTACCCATATCTCAGGCCACCCCAATATCCTTAGTCCCTCTTAATACCCCTCATGCCTTTCTTATTTCTGAATCCTCACCAGTGATCTTTTAGTTAGGGATGTGGTGTGTAACTTAATGCCACCATACAATGCTGTAAGGAAGGCATTTTTATTTCCATGCCCTTGGACTAAACCTCAAGCTTGCTACTTTCCTTAATGAAAACCTGTCTCAAATTAAAATCCTCTGAAGAAGATGCTACCTTAAAATTTGCACCACTACTCTCTGGGCCTCACATGCAAATGAGACTGGATTGCACTGAGTGAGTGTAGATCCTGTGCAAGTTTCCTGGAAAAAGAACACATTTTTCCTATTAGTAGCCCAGTATACCCCTCAGGAGAGGCAGAATTAGGAATTGAACCTATAATAGACTTTTTTTTTTTTTTTTTTTTTTTTTTTTTTTTTTTTTTTTATAGCAGGATGTTCTTATCTTTACTTCCTCACCCTGTAACATCCTAATCTTGGCAAAAAAAGGGGGGGGGGATTTTATTCAAATGGGAATGAAATCTGCCCATTTGTACAAGATCTAAGGGTATAAACTCCTTTGTAATTCCTCGCCACCCGTAGTTTCTAATCCAGCTACCATTCTTACCTTGATTCCTGCTGACGCAGCCTGGTTTACAGTAATTGATGTCTGCTGAGCCCTCTTTTCAATTCCATTGCATTCTGACTTGCAATTTCTCTTTGCATTTATTTTTAGAGGGAGACAGTTGACATGGAGACTCACATCCCTGAGGGATATTTTGAGTCTCCCTCAATATTCTTCCAAGTCCTTAAAGCCAACTTAGATTCTGTAGCCTTTACCTGAGGCTCCACACTTGTTCAGTATGTTGATGACCTTTTACTCTGTAACTAAACTGCACACAGTGCTCTTATAGATTCTCTCATTCTCCTAAAGGCACTAAAAGCAGCCATAAAGCCTCCCAGAGTCTAAACTTCAATGGGTACAAACAACTGTGACCTACTTAGGACATGAGATATCTCAGGCACTCAAAAGCTAACTCCAAAATGCCTTGACTCAATTTTGTCCATTCCTCTCCCTAAAAAAATGCAACCACATATATTTCTAGGGGCAGCGGGCTATTGTCACCAATGGATTCTTAACTTTGTTGCTTTTGCTAAGCTTCTGCATGTTCTCCCCACCATACCACCTCAAAGCCCATTTCCTAGGGCTCCCCCACTCCCTGCAGAGGCATTAATTTTCTTTGAAGCTCTGAAATGAACATTGTCACACCCCCAGATCTCAACTTACCTAATTTTGACAAACCTTTTCAGCTATATTGCCATGAAAATAATGGGATTGCTATAGAACCACCTTTTACCTTTCAGATATGTCCTAAAGCATATTTCTCATATCGGTTGGACCCTGTAGCAGCAGGCATGGTCCTGTACCTGTGTGTGGTATCTGTGGTAGCTGCGACAGCTGCCCTAATTGACGAGGCCAGTACTCTTACATTAGGCTCCCCTGTTCACTTCTATGCTCCCCATGCTGTGTCTGCTCTCTCACAAGTGCATAAGACACAGCATCTCTACATGGCCATAGACCACCTATGAACAAGCCCTACTAACAGTCTTTCCATCATCTTACATCATTGTAACACTTTAAATCTGACTATTCTATTGCTCCCTGATGATTCCATGTGACTGCCTTGTGACTATAGAATTGGTCCCAAAGCCACCAGAAAGCTTCTTAGATGCCCCTTTAGACAACCCAGACTTACTTCCATTTTGCGGTGACTCTTGTCAATGACATTTCTGGGGAAACATAATAACTGGTTATGCCTTAGGTTCCCCACATGAAACACAAGGCATACTCTTTGCCCACTGTAAAATCAGACTGAATTGCTAAACTTACAGATCTTACTAAAGCTTGCACACTGATGAAAGGAAAAACTGCTATTTACATTGACTCCAGACATGCTTTTGGAGTCAGCCATGCTGTTGGCACAATGTAGAAACCTCACAGATTGTTAACCTCTGTTGGTAGTCCTATTGCCAATGGGCATGATTGGTCCTACTATAAGCTATACACCTCCCTACTAAAATTGTTCATTTTCCACCTCATACTAAGGAGACCAATACTGTATCTCTAGGAAATAATACGGCTGACAAAGGTGCTAAACATACAGCCTGAAATAGACCCCCTATTTTATCACTACCCAATTTATAAACTTGCCTTATCTTTGATTGATATTATTGATTATCAAATGTCCCCAAGTCTGACAAAGACAATGAATACAAAAGCGTGCCCAGTAATTAACCAGATTATACATTGTGCTAAGCGAACTTCTGTCGTCCTTTTTCTTTTGACCTTTCGGCTTGCACTTATCTCCCATCAATGGGGACATATGTGCAGATGGGGGATAGTAATGGAATTAAAAGATAATTGGTTCTGTTCTGGCATCCACACGATTTCTGACCAAATTATTTCCCAGTGTACTGCTTGTAAATGTCACCAAAGTTTTAGAAGAAACCAACTTGCTTTAGGAAGTCTTCCAAGGCCCACATTGCCCCTTGCAGTACTCCAAATGGATTTTACAGATTTGCCTCCAGCTTTAGGCCATTCCCACTGCATGGTACTTGTCTATGTGTTTAGTGGATGGACTGAATGCTATTGAACTAGATGTGCTGATGCCACAACAATAGTAAAGAAATTAATAACTTAGATTTTTCCTTGTTTTGGCATTATTTTATGGATTGAATCAGATCAAAGAACTCATTTGACAGCAGAAATAAGTTGCTGCTTGCAAAACCTCTGAGATACTCATTTCATACCTCAATCATAGGACAACTGGAACATAAAACTCAAGACATAAAAAGGATTTTAGGAAAAGTCTGTCAAGAAAATGGACTTAAATATTATCTCTTACCCTTATAAAAATCTAGAATACTCCAAATAGGGGACATGGTTTATCCCCTTTTGAAAAGTAAAGTTCGGTTGCCCTATGCCTACTGGCATCTCTAAACCTTCCATTCCCAGACTGAGTGAACATTATGGGGACTTTAGTGAGCAATGTGAGATTATGATTAGCTATATACAAGAATTAGTTAGGATACTTGGAACAGATCATCAATAGGTAAAAAAAAAAAAAAAAAAAGTCACAACCTCCAAACATCCCTTACCATCCATTTCCACCGGAAAGGTGGATAGAGCAAGGTTTTTAGAAGATAGTACACACTGTCATCTCACTGAGAATGACCTTATCAAGTACAGTAACCATTTACACTGCCATCAAAACAAAAGAAAAATCCTCCTGAATTCCTATAAGCTATGCCAAACTAAACCCAGATCAGCACTCCCAAGACAACTGGAAGACCATTCCTACAGGTAACCTTACAGTAAGGATTTCTAGGATCAATTCCCAAGCCCAAGAAGCATATGATATCATGAAGTAAACAGCTTTCCCCAAGAACATGGATTAGAAACTATACTTTCATCTATTTTCTCTTTCTACTAAGTCTCCTAGTCTACAAAAACAAAAAATAAAACAAAGTAAAACAACACTGTTACTTTAAGTGAAGCCTCCTCTTTCTTTGACCATTTACTTAAAGGCTTACTAAAGATTGCTTATCTCAGTCTTATTCTCCCTCTGTTCCTCCGCTATGGACTTTTTCTCAAATTGTGTCTTGCTCTTATTAACCCTCACTGTGTTTTTCAACAGGTCAAGCATAGACCTGACATTCCCTTACTCTGGTTTTCCAAACACTGGCCACATTAACTAACTAGTCTGGCTATTGGTCATGTCAACCTCTAGATCATGCAAAAGAACCTGAACTGATTTTTGTTCCTGCCCATATGAACTACCTCTGGCAAATGGATATATGACAGGGTATGGTATCCACATCCACGAAAACAATATTACTTTGTTTCCCCTTCTGCTAATCGGACATGAGAAAACATTTAAAGATTCTCAAGGACTGTTCTTTGCTCAGGTAAAGTCATTAGAAGGGAATTTTTCCCTCTGTGTTGAAAACAGGAATGGTGCTGGATCCTTCCTAGGTGACATACCAGGGCAATATTACAGTAAAACTCTGGTTTGGCTCCCTAGGTGACGTCTTCAAGCCTCACAAAGGTCATAGATGGCCCTGGCACTGACTCTTATAGTACAAACACATGTCAAATCACTAGATGTTACAGCTAGCTCACAGGCCACCCTTATGCAGTCTGGGGTGGCTTAGTTGCTCCCCTAATTATGCTCCCCAACACCCAAGATTACATATGGCTAGACCAGAATTATGGACTAGGTCACAGTATTTTAGCCAGGTAACAAAACCAAGTCTCATAACTGCCAAACTTGAACTATAAATCTTCTATATCAGATACTTCACAATCTATTCTGTTCCTATGGATGGATATAAATGCATGGAAAATGGGAGGTATCAGATGACAGATGACAGATGACAAAACACACCAAACACCAACCTGATGCATCAAAAATTTCATTCCGATCTTATTTGATGAGGTATATGAAGGATTCAAAAATGGGCAGGACAATATGGACTTGGATACCTGATGCCTTCTGTCACCAGTGCTCTACTTCAAATGTAAGCCAAATTGCAAACTTGGGTACCTTTGTTTATAAAGTACTGCTGCATAAACATACTAAGTGTACTAGGCACAATGTCATAGAAGACCCACAGTTCTAAATTGTTTTCAGCATCGAGACCCCTTTTCCCAGGCTTTGGTAGTGCTGAGCTGGAAAAGGCAGTTTGTAATCTTTCCATAATAATAGAAACGGAGTTCAAACTTCAGTGTGCAAACATTGGAAGCACTTCAAATGGAAGTTAATAGTCTAGCCTCTGTTTCATTCCACAAATGTGCCCTGGACACACTGATGGCCCAGTTAGGAGCAGCTGGTGCAATTACTGGTGGGGAATGCTGTTCCTGTGTAAATCACATGGGAAAATAGTGTCTAATCTGCACCTTTAAAGGACAAGATAAACACTCTCCATCAGATGTATGAGGCTCAACTAGTTTTTTTTTTTTAATTGGATTGGACTATTCCCAAGGATGGGAGACTGGTTTGATGGAATATGGAGAAATGTGCTTAGATTTTTTTCTTTTCTGCTTATTCATTCTTGTTCCAATCTATGTTCTACTCTTCCTTTAAAGATTCCTTGCCAGTCAGTTACTAACTCATTTCTTCTCTGCACAGTCAACAGCTCAGCTTTTAATATGTGAAACTTTGGGGAATTTCTCAGATGGAGGAAATAAAGGGTTCAGGACATGCCACCCCAAAAGAAGTTGTCTTGGCATATTGATTATTTTTGAGTTAAAGGAACTTAATAGTGAGTGTAAGAAGGGAACTCTGTTTTTCCTTTTTCCTTCTGGAAGCAGAAAGTAGAGCTGCCTTCCCTATATCAGGAGGAAAGAAACATCCTTGTCACCAGAAATGGGAGTCAAGACCAGGAGAATCCTCTACAAAGCAACCTTGTTAAAATAACTCTCAATATTCCTTTGTTCTCGTCATTTATTTTAATTGCTTTTCCACAATTGCCACCCTTCATTCAATGCAGTCAGTATATAAGCATTTAGGTTTTATCACTGCTTTGGGTTTTTATTTCACTATGTAGTCTCCCGTGTCATGTAAAACTAATATTAAATAAATTTGCATTTCTCTTGTTAATGTGTGTTATATCAATTTAATTCTCAGGCCCAACTGGAGACTCTAAGAGAGTAGAGGTAAAATTTTTTGTTTCTCCTACAAAAGCAATCAATAGAAACTTTCTCTGAGGGGGCCATATATTGAACTTAGCAGAGGAAGACTTCAAAGCAATTATTATGAGCATGTTTAAAGGAACCAGTACCTTAAAAAATAAAGAGAAATATAATAGTGATTAGTCAAATAGAGGATATCAATAAAGAAATACACATTATTTAAACAATCAAACAAATTCTGGAATTGAAAAGTACAATAATTGAAATGAAAATTTCACTAAAGGGGCTCAATAACAAATTTCAGCTGGCAGAATAAAATGAATCAGTGAAAGTGAAGATAAATCAAGAATTATGAGAAATTACAGAAAGAAAAATGAACAGAGTCTCAGAGACCTGAGGAGTACCAACAAGTGATCCAACATAAGTGTTTCAGAAGTAGAGGAGAGAAAGAGGAAGAAAAATATTTAAGAAATAATGCCAGAAAATAACTAATATATATATAATATGTACATATTATATATATGTATATAGTAAAAGACATCTGTGTTACTCCGCTCAAGCTGCTGTAATAAAATACCCTTTACCGAACAGCTTAAACAACAGATACTTATTTCTCACAGTTTTGGAGAATAAGTCCAAGATCAAGGTACTTGCAGATTGAGTTCCTGATGAGAACCTTCTTCCTGGCTTGCAGATGGCTGCTTGTCCTCACATGGCAGAGAGAAAGCATTCTGGTCTCTTTTCCTCTTCTTATAAGGGTATGAATCCCAATATGGAGGCCCTTCCTCATGACCTCATTTAAACCTAATTACCTTACAAAGGCCCCACCTCTAAATACCATCATAGTGAGGATTAGAGCTTCAACATATGAACATTAGGGGGACACAAACATTTAGTTCATAACAGCATCCTACAAATGAATTTAAGTGGTGCACTAGAAAATATTAAATACAATAAAAGCAATAAAAGCAGAACAGAAATACAAAAAATGCATGATATAAATCCGAATAAAATTTCAACAAATATGTTGAAAGTAAAAGCATTTGACAAACGTATATTGGAAACTGACAATACCTGTTGCTGGTAAGGATGCGATAGGAACTCTCATTTATTGCTGGTGGGTACATAGAAATGGACTCATTGGAAGACAGTTTGGCAGTTTCTTATAAAGCTAAACATAATCTTATGAGCCAGCAATGTGCTCCTAGATATTTATCCAACTGATCTGAAGCCTTATGTCACAAAAAACCTGCACATGAATGTTTATAGTAGCTGTATTTACAATGGCCAAAAGCTGAAAACAACCAAAATGTCCTTTAATAGGTGAATAGGTAAACTGTGGAGTGAAATGTTATTCAGTGATAAAAAGACATGAAGCCATAAAAAGGCATGATAAATTTTAAATGCATATACTAAGTAAAATAAACCATTTTTAAAAGGCTGCATACTCTATGATTCTAATATATGGCAATCTGGAAAAGAGAAAACTAGAGACAGTAAAAAAGATCAGAGTTGACAGGAGATAGGAGTGCAGGGGAAGTCCCAGTAGATGAAGTACAGGGAATTTTTTAGGGTGTTGAAAGAATTTTGTGTGGTAATATAATTGTGGATATAGGACACTATGCATTTGTCAAAACTTTAGAGCCAAGAGAGTGAACTTCAATTATGCAACTATTAAAAAATCATTTAGGAGGCAGAGGAATCCCAAGATTGAATCCAGTATGTGACAACACTGTCTCTCTTGTATGTCTTAAAAATGTGTAAAACAACCTCACTGAAGGGGGTTGGGTAAGAGGTGCTGACCTAAGTAACTCTGGAAATGAATGAAGTCTATAAATAGTGACAAAAGAAACTATGCATATGCACTGTCACTAGTTGATAAAGTTATTTCCCATGGGCATACAGCTTAACAATTCTGATACTGCTATTCTGGAATTGAACAGGTAAGTAAACTGATGTCATGATGGGAGTCAGCTGTTTGGTGATGTCTCACTGTTACAATGATAAGTCATGTCCACAGTATGTATCCTTGATAAACAAAAGGAGAGGGCTAGAAGGATTCAAGTGGAAATGGACTAGAGTTTGAGACATTAGTATGAACTCATGTTAGGCTTAATATCAATATAGATGTTTATATACAGAGATGTGTATGTGTGCAGGTTAGTACATACATGTATATTTCCTTGCTCTGTCATCTGAGCAGGCCAGTAGCAATTAGCACACTTAGTGCTCAGATTTTGGTTTCTAATGACACTCACCAATAAAAGGAACCAGGGCTTCTTGGAGAACTAGTTGATTCTAGGTCTAGGACAGGAAATATACAAAATGAGCCTGGATCATCCTACAGTGTCAGAAAGTAAGGAAGTGTTCAAAAGCAAGCTAACAAACAGACACCCACAGTATTGGACATACATCTGAGGGACACAGGAACTAAATGAAAGAACTCCCAGTGGCCAAAGCTGGAATAATTTAAGCAACAAAATTTGTAAGATACTATTGGGCCATAATCCAAATTATAAAATGGGTATCCAGGAGTCCATACTGATACAAATAAGTGATTGAATAAATATTAACTGGGGTGAAGAGACAGATCTCCCATGCAGAAGAATTCCAAGTTTGGGCTGTATATAGTGACTTTCTTACAAAGAGTACGGTATGAAAAGGAAGGAAAAATGAGTAACTTTACAAGAGAGAAACCTGACAAACATTTACCTCAGTCAGCTAAGCAAGCTCAACATCAACAGTTATAAGTCATATTGATAGTATATATACTTGATAAGATGTGATGAAAATGACACTTTACCTTTGTGGTTTTCCTCTCAAATGCATAACCCCAGTCTAATCACAAGGAAAACATAATAATGGAGGGACATTACACAAAGTACCTGGCCAGGATGCCTCAGATATGTTAAAGTCATCAAAAACAAAGAAAGTCTGAGAAACTCTCATGTCAAGGGGAGAATGAGTAGACATGATAAGCAAATGTAATGTGGCCTCCTGGATGGGATCCTGAATCAGAAGAGGACAAAGAAAAACTGAGGAAATCTGATTAAAGAATGGACTTTAATTAATAATAGTGTATCAGTATTAGTATTTAGTATTAGTTTTAGTATTAGTAATTTTAATAAATGTACCGTACCAATGTAAGATGTTAATAATAGGGGAAAATTAATGTGAGTTGTGTGGAAACTCTGTATTTTACAATTTTTGTAAATTTTCTGTAAATCTAGAACTTTAAAAAATATAATATTTAAAAAATGTATATATATATCTATATATATCTATATATATATATATCTGTGTACCTGTGTGTGTATGTATCATGAAAGCAGTAACCATAAAAATGTTATAGTGGCATGGGATACCTGGGTGGCTCAGTTGGTTAAGCATATGACTCTTTATTTTAGCACAAGTCCTGATCTCGCAGTTTGTGAGTTCAAGACCTGCGTTGGGCTCTGCACAGACATTGTGGACCCTGCTTGGGATTCTCTCTCCATATCTCTCTGCTCCTCCCCTGCTCTCTCTCTCTCTCTCTCTCTCTCTCAAAATAAATAAATAAACTTAAAAAAATTAAAAAAAATAAAATACATATATTTTTTAAAAGTTATAGTGGCTCTAATAATGTCAGGTAAAATAGAATTTAAGGCAAAAATATAATAGATAAAATGTGATATGTCCATAATGCCCATATAATGAAATATTATTCAGCAATAAAATGGTATGAACTATTGATACCCACTACAACATAGATGAACTTCAAAAACATTATGCTGATTGGAAAAAGCCAGATGCAAAAGATCTATTGTTATAGATTCCATTTATACCAAATGTCCAGAAAAGGCAAACCTATAGAGACAGCAAGTAGATTAGTGGTTGCCTCAAGCTGGAAGTGGAAAAGTGGTTTGGCTGCAAATAGGCATGAGGGATCTTTTTGGGGTGATGGAAATGTTCTAAAATGGGATTGTGGCGATGACTCTAAATTTAATTTTACTGAAGATCATTGAACAGTACGTTTAATCTGAGGCAAATTTTAGGGGGGGGCAGTGAAACTTCTGATGTATAAATTATATGTCAATAAAGCTGTTTAAAACATAAAAAAATAAATTTAGATAAGTTAATGATTAACAAGCAGATTAATATCAATATTGGACATTTCTATGGCCTATAATAATGAACATGATAGCCCTGGCACAGAAGCAGGCCAAGGAGTCAATTTAATCATAGGTCATGCTGCATTATGCTTAGGCAAGGTGCTGGCTTTGTTTAGTTTTGCCTTTAAAATGTTGTAATGAAATTTTGCCCTACTTTCTAAGAACTTAAATTACATTTCTTCGTCCTTTTTTCTTCGTAGTTGGAGAATTTGTGGCACATTGACTGAACAAAACACAGTCTTGTTCTTATGACTCCTTGCCGGTGTGATGTGGAATTACACTCTCCTGAGGACATGGTCAGCACTTAAAGCCCCTTCGTTCTCAATGTCCAGAGAAAGCTGTTTCCAAGCTCTTCCTCACCAGCCATGGTGGCCTCCTGGTCTTTGCTGGGAATCTGGGAGGCAGACACAATAGCTAGACAACCTCAAGGCTGGCTAGAATTCTGTTCCTTCTGGCTTACCAAAGGGCAAACCCAGGGTCAGTAGGTCCTTCCCAGTGTTGGATGGTCACTTTCAACCAGCCCACAGATACACTGTGGAAGCAAACCTCAAGAGCAGCAAAGCCTGTACAAAGAGGTAATTCATACACAAGGGTAGTTCTGTGGTAGTTGGTAGACCCCCAGTGGGACATGTAAGTTCATCACCAGCCTGAATTGAGTTATGAGAAAGTTAAAATCATCACCATCATCATTAGTGATACAAAGATGGTAGGGAAGAAGAGAGCTGTTCTGAGTTATTCTTGTTTCCCAGCATTTTGTGAGGTGTCCTATCTCTAGGCCTTTGTATATACTTCTCTCTTCTGTCGTGTCTCTCTTCCACGTAGGAAAATCTTTTAACACTGTCAAGATTCAACTCAAATGTTCTTTCTTCCAAGCTTTCCTTGACTCCCTTCACTTTAGTGAAGGAGGTACACTCTCCTTTGTATGCCTTGGGGCTTGGTGCCTGTCCTGGTTTTTGTCTTCCTCTATTATACTCTAATTGATACTCTATTATATCATGTGCCTTCCTGTTCTCAGCCTTAGATGAAGAGTATCTTGAGGAGCTCAGTTGAACTGTTGATTCATCTCTACATCCCAGTACATAGTACAGTGACCGGCATGGAGAAGGAGAAGTGGCTCATAATAAATATTCCATTAATGAGCAAGGAATGAGTAAAAGAAGAATGAAGAGAGACCAGCCTCCAGAGGAAACTTTGAAGTTTCCTCTCACCCTATTCCTGTATCCCCCAGTTGGCCTGGGTTGCCACACCCTTTGTGGGATCTGTGCTATTTCTAGCCCATTTTTCAAAAACATTTTTATTATAGGTTGAAACATGCAACTTTGAAAATTGTCTTTCAAGTTCATGGCCTTCAACCCTAGAATTAGGTTGCAAATATGTGTCTTTGGTTGCTAGTAATGAAAAAAAGATTGAATGGGGAGAACTTTCCATGGGAAGGACATATAATAATGTTACAAAGAGCAGTCTTTATAACATTGCAAGGGAATATCATATTTTTTTCCAAATGCTTTACAAGGATGTTGGGGAAGAGTATGACCTTAGGCCTCACCAATTCTTTCTCTATGGTTCTACGTATTGACTTGCAAAGAGGCCACACTGCATTGCTCTTCGCCAAGGTAAGCACTTAGAAATGCATTTGTTCATGTCCTGCCTCCCATATTTGTGAACCAAACTCATTTCATACTTCCTTCTTATCTCTGAGCAAAGAATTTACTGAGATAAACAGATACATAGCATGTCCCAAAAGCACAATGCACCTCTTTCACAAACTTGATCTCCCTTTCTCCTAACATACAAACCTCTTCTAGAAATATACTTGTTCCACTGTTAGTGTTCCCTGGAAAGCAGTCCTACCTCAAATTCAACACACACCCAGATATTTTTGGAAAATTTTTGTTGTCTTGTACCTGATTAGGTTTGGTAGTATTGAAGGGTGTTAAAATTTAGCCTCCCTTAGTGCATCAATTCAGGGTAAATCCACATTTCGTGCTCTCACATAAAAACTTAATGCAGTGTAGACCCTTGTGTGTGTGACTGTTTCTTCCATGACCTTGAAGGTAGAGAGTGGGTCTAGTTCCCTTCCTGATACCCACGGCCTAATTCTGGGCCTGACATCAAAAAGGTACTTGATAAAATGTGACTTTTAACTTTGAGCACTTAGAAGCACATGACTGTGTTTAGCACCTGAAGGGCAAGTGTTAGCAGAAGGATGAAAAATTGGGGATGTTTGGGCAGCATTTGAGAATTATTGGTAGCCAGGAAGATCTCTTCAATGAGGAAAGGCAAGGCAGCTAGTGGAAGACAGTCAAATGGGGCAGAGGAACTTGAAAAAGGGAATAGACAAAGAACCACTGTCAGGCTGGGCTCTTCCTCCTTACCTGTCCTCAGCTCTAGGACCCATTGAACTTCTTTGGGTTTTTCTTTGTAGTCCCACCTGCTCCAATTCTGGCCAGGAGAGTTGCAGTGCAGGATGAGTAATTGTAAGCAGGTGGAGAACAGTAACTGAATGTAAAGTTTAGGAATTTAGTCAAGAATTTTGAAGTTCTGTTAAAATGTCAGGCTGCACTATGATATTTCACTGCTCAAGGAGTAGACCTTCTAAATGACTAATCATCTTTCCTCTGTAAAATGTAGTATGCTCCAGTGGAAACAGCCCATGAACAACAGCCTGGTGTTCCATTTCTCCAAGGTCTGCCAGAATTGCTGCTGGGTTGATTTGGAGGATTGGCTGGGTTGGGCTAAGGTTAAGCCAAGAAGATTTTTTTCAAAGTGGCATTTGGGGGTAACTACGGTATGTTCCCAAACAACAGATGATGAAGACAAAGAGATGTGATCGTAAAGGTATGTGACCTCAAAGGTATCTAACTTTGGTCTTTTGCCAGATTCTTATTTGTCAAAATATCCCAGAGAATGTCAACCAAAGGTCATGTTGGAAGAAAAATTACAATTTGCCAAATTTGTTTTTAACTTCAGTTTTTTAAGAAGTAGGAAATAAACAGTGGTTAGACTGAAGGTGTCTTTTTGTTTAATTGTGAAGACACTTTTAGAATATCTTAAATGCCTTCCAAAATTTGGTAGTTAATATTTAAAGTATAAATATTTAAGCAAAATAAGAAACTTGCCTATTGGGCAAAATGAGAAATTTTGAACTCTTCCTTTGAGTTCAGAGTGTACCATCTGTAACTCTGTACCCGAGTTCTTGGCATGTAGTGGGAGTTCATAAACATTTGGCGAGTGAGTGGGGAAGCTAAAAACCAACTGCATTATGCAATCCTGCTCTGCTATTTCAGTTGGAAGCAGATAGTTGGTTATACCTAATGGAGCCTTAACATTGTGATTCTTTTGCTATAAAAGTAGATAGAGTGAGAAGACAGGCACAACTTTAAACTACCTATTCTCAACAGCAAGAAGACTATTTTATTAGAAATGCGTGTGTGTACTTGTGTTTGTAGGAAAAGCTTACAATGCAACAGAACCAGCTTTCTGAAAATTGGCCATGCAATCTTTGTAATCAGTACTTCATGTGCTTGTCGTCGTTACAAATGGGTGAGCAGATAACTCCAAGATTCTATAAGGCCACAGTGATTTAATTAAACTAATGGTGGTATCATTTTGCATTTTTCTTGATTGCAAAGTCATATATTTTTTAATTGTACAAAATAAAAAAGCAGAAAGAAATGAAAACTCAGAGTCACTACTATTGATACGTTTTTAGAGTATTTTTAGTGCAAAGATATGTAATAGGCAGAATTCCAAGATGGGGTTATTCTTGTGATTATGTGATGTTACCTGGAAAAAGGAATTTTACAGAGGTAGTTAAGTTACTAATCAGTTGACCTTAAAATAAGGACATTATTCAGGTGTGGGCCTAACCTAATGATAGGAATCCTTTAAAAGCAAAGTTTTCTTTCCCTAGTTGAAGAAGTAAAAGTCAGAGATTCAAAACATGAGAGGAATTCAACATTCCAGCCAACATTGCTGGCTTGAAGATGGAGAGATCCACAAGTTGAAGAATTTGAGTGATGGGGCGCCTGGGTGACTCAGTCAGTTTAGCATCCAACTCTTGATTTCAGCTCAGGTCATGATCTCATGGTTCCTGAGATTGAGCCCCACATTGGGCTCTGCACTGACAACTCGGAACCTACTTGAGATTTTCTTCTTCCCTCTCTCTGCCCCCACTTGCGTGCACATACTCTCCCTCTCTCTCTCTCAAAATAAATAATTTTTTTTTTAAAAAAGAATGTCAGTGATATGTAGGAGTTGGAAGTGACTCCTAGCCAACAGCCAGAAAGTGAATGGAGACCTCAGTCTTACAGCCAGAAAGAACTGGATTCTTCTAACAACGTGAATGAACTTGAAAACAAATTCTCATACAGAGCCTCCAGCTTAGCCAACATCTTGATTTCAGTATTTGAGATCCTAAGCAGAGGACGTAGCTAAAGCACAGGTCATAGCTAAGACAGATCTAACCCAGACTACAGATCCACAGAAACTGTGTGATGGTAAGGGGGGGTTCTTTACAGCTGCTAAGTGTGTGGTAGTTATGTCACAATAAAAGAGTAATATAGATTTTCCAGTACCTGAAAGTGAGGTCTGCCCCACAATAATAAATATCTGAAGTCTGGAAGTGGCTTTGGAATCAGGCAATAGCTGGAGGCTGGAAGAATTTTGAGGTTTATGATAGGAGAGAGCTAAAATTGCCTTGAACGGACTGTTAGCAGAAACATGGACACTGAAGATGCAGCTGATGAAAGTTCATCAGGAATTGAGCATTATAGTGAAAACTTAAACTGTTTTGGAGAAATCGTAAATCACCATGAACAGACTGTTATTAGGAACTTGGGTTTTGAGAACACTGCTGGTGAGGACTCAGAAGGAAGTACAAAGCATGTTATTGGAACTGGAGGAAGGAGGAAAATCCTTATGTGGTGGCAGAAAGCTTAGAAAAAATTGTAGCCTCTGGTTATGTCAAAAGCAGAATTTTGTGACAACTTGGATATAATAGCTAAGGAAATTTCCAAGCAAAGGGTTGAAGGAGCTTCTTTGTTTCTTCTTGCTGCTTATACTAAAATCTAAGAAAAAAGAAGCGATTTAATTTTTGTTAAGTTTTTATTTTAATTCTAGTAAGCTCACATATGTGTTACATTAGTTTCAGGTGTACAGTATAGTGATTCAACAGTTCCACACATCACACTTTGCTCATCACAACAGGTGCACTCCTTAATTGAAAAAAGAAATATTTTGAAGGGAAAAAAAAAATCCTGGTAAACATAAAAGTCTGGATAATTGTGAAAAGTTTCAACCATTCCAGATGGTAAAAGATTCTGAATGTCAGAAGTGGCTTCTGAAAACATGGTATAGAGGGTTGTGTGATTATTCATCTTTTTGTCAAAACAACAGAAAGGCCAATAGGTCAAAGTATTCAGTCATGCATAAGACTCTTCTAGGAGATTAAGGGTGTGATACAGGGCTCCCATCAATCAAACCAGAGGGTGTCTGAGAAACCTAGGGGTATTGTCCCTCAGCCATCTGAGCAGAAACCAGAGATGGAGAAGAGATACCTCAAAAAGATTTGTGGGTGTTGCTTTTGTTTAATGGCATGAAACTGTGAAATTCATGCAAGGATAAATAATATAATGGGTTGAATAATTCCTCCCTAAAATCATGTTTACCTAAAATCTGTGAATGTGACCTTATTTGGAAATATAATCAAGCTAAGGTGAGGTCATGATTAGCATAGACCCTAATCTAATGACTGGTGTCCTCATAAGAAGAAAAGTTGGACAGTATTCTAAGTATTCTGGCAGCATTCTAAGTTAGTCCTTGATCTCTGCCCTCTGGTGTTACTTTCTGATTTTATTACATAGGAATAGGGATTTTACAGATGAAATTAAGGTTACTAATCAGTTGACCTTAAGAGAGTGAGGGTATCCAGGTATGCCTGTCCTAATCACATAAACCTTTTAAAATGAAAGTTTTTCTCTGAGTGGTCGGAGAAGCAGAAGTCAGAGATTCAAAGCATGAGAAGAATTCAACTTACCATTGGTGGCTTGAAGACAGAGGGAGCCGCATGTTGAGGATTGTGAGAAACCTCTGGAGTTGACAGTGACCCCTGGCCAACAGCCCCCAATAAGAAGATGGAGACCTTAGTGCTACAACCACAAGAACTAGATTCTGCCAACAACCTGAATGGGCTAGGAAACAGATTCTTCCCTAGAACCTCCTCATGAGAAGACAGCTCAGCTAACATCTTGATTTCATACAATCTCTGAGAACCTCAACAGAGGGCCACCTAAAGTGTATTGGACACCTGACCCCTGGAAATTGTGAGATATAAATTTGTGTTGTTTACAGTATGTTTGTGGTAATTTGTTACACACCAGCAGAAAAATAATGTGAGTGTATGTGTGTATAATTAAACACACACATACACTGTTAAGCAAAAGATATCACATTTTTAGTAAACCATATAAAATCAGCCTAGCTGGAGGTTTATAGGACAATCTCCTAGGTCACTGATTAAATGAATTTTCATAGGTCACATACGATTCTAAAAATTTTTTAAAAGCCCATAATAAAGAGGGGTAACTCTAGTTTTAAGCTCCTTAATGCTTTATCCCTCTGGGAAATTCTGTGAGGAGTATATATACCTGGATAGTATGTATTCTCAGAGAGTTGAGATCTCAGACCAAATCACTTCTGCAAATGATCACTGGGCACCTTATATGCACTACTTGACATTGGATTAACACTGAGGATTGAATAATAAATATTTCTGGCTCTTCAGGGACTTTATGTTGGATGAGGGAAATAAGGAAATATATAATGGTAATATGATGTATTAACTATTATGATTGGGTAATACAGGAATGCATATGAGGATTACTTAATCCCAACCTGAGAGTGAGGTGGTGATAGGAAATTCTGCAGATCTGAGGAGCAAGGAAGTAACAACTAAATTGGGATATAGTGTTTATGCATATACAGGTAGGCAGATATGAGTGTGGTGTGTGTGTGTGTGTTTGAGCACAGGAAATACATATAAAATATTCTTGAAGGTATGAGAGCAATTGATAGACCTACAAGTATTTCAGTGTATCTGGAGCTAGAATGCAAGGGGCAAGTGGCTAGAGAGAGATGAAGAGGTAAATACTGACTGCTTACAAAGGGTCTTGTATACTAATGTGAACTTTATCTTGAAAATGGTGGGAAAAATCATTTAAAGTATTAAGCATAGGATGTTACCAGGTTTTCCCTTTATTTTTTTTTTTTTATTTTTTTTTTGAAACGTTTATTTATTGTTGAGACAGAGAGAGACAGAGCGTGAACAGGGAGGGGCAGAGAGAGAGGGAGACACAGAATCTGAAACAGGCTTCAGGCTCTGAGCTGTCAGCACAGAGCCCGACGCGGGGCTTGAACTCACGACCGTGAGATCATGACCTGAGCCGAAGTCGGACGCCCAACCGACCAAGCCACCCAGGCGCCCCAGGTTTTCCCTTTAGAAAAAACTGTTTGCGGTATAGAGATGAATTACAGGGAGCAGACCAAATTGCAGGGCGATCAGACCAGACTCTTCCAGACTAAAGGTATCTGAACTGAGTGATGGTGGTAATGAAAAGGAGTGCATGGCCTTGAGAGATAATAGAGACTAAATGATCAGCATGTGTTTGCTTGGAACTGGGCTATGAAGAAGGGGAAGAAGAAAGGTTCATGTGCAGGTTTTGGACTTTTGAGGTTAGGTGACTGGCTGCACCAGTCAACAAGTTGGAGCAGTATTGAGGAGGAGATGAGCTCAGTTTTGGACATGCTGAGTTTGAAGAGTATGTGAGATAGCCAAAGGGAAATGTCAAGTAGGAACTTGCTTATATTGTTCTACAGGACACAGGAGACAAATCTCAGCTGGACAGAGGTTTGGACAGGTGGGTGCAATGAAATTACCATTGGGGAAGGGAGTTGAAATTGTTGGCAAGAGAATGGCTGAAGTGATAAGAAGCTATACTATTTATCTGTAAAACCAGGATAATAATTTATCTGTAGTAATACATTAGGAGACAGTCAGGCTGGAGGCTTGGCAAACTCTGACACGTAGACATATAGATGTTATCAGAGCAAAGGATACATGCTAAGCAAAGGATTTTCAGGTATCTCACCCAAGATCTGTGAGGTGAGTGTAGCTTCTCAGGTTTCCTTAGCTCTTCACAGAACAACTGCCTACGTTGATGGTGGTCATGTTTCACTTCACCAGGATGAGGTCCTACCAGGTTGCAGGAAGCCCTGCATAGGGGCTTACCAAGTCTCTTATATTCTGAAATATGTCACACCCAGACTTCAGTATAATTACTTTATAAGGCTGAGGAAACCTCGTTTTACAAACCTGTATCTAGTCGGATAGGTTCCAGGTACGGTTCCTCACTAAGCCACCAGTGCCATCTTGCCACGTTGTCCTAGATTTTAGAATGATAGCTAGGCATCTAGTGTGTGCAGTTGCACTGTAATATAATGAGCAGTGTCTACATATTCAGTTCAAGAACTTGAATGAATGGGCTTAGCATGGAGGGCTTGACTGAGGCCCTCAACATCTAGTTCACAGAGTCGCCCTGAGAATTAAATGATGGGAAGGCAAGGAGATGCTTAGGACTCAAAAAAGTCACTACTCTTGTAAATTGCTCTTACTTACTTATTGCTATTACTACTGCTGTGGCAACTATTATTGGAAAGGAAGTGACGACAAGAGGGGCTGACATTGGGAGACAGAGGAGGGTGTGTGGAAGTCATGACGAGTTTGAATAATAGAATGGTAGTATCTGAATGAGAGAGGCAGAAGGTTGCAGTGAGTGGAGTGTTTGAATTCAAGCTTTATGAGAGGGAAGGGTTCCAAGTAATGGTAAGACTATAGCAATCTCCGGTGGATGTGGGAGTATGAGATATGAGAGGTGGGAGAGGGACATGTGAGATGAAGGTTATTAGCACTAAGAAGGTCAAAGAAGCCAGGGGCTGGGGAGTCTAGTAGGTCATCCATGGGATTGTGGAGCTCTCCCGGGATGACAGTGTGACTTGTATTAGAGGAGATAAGTGTAAGTGCTAACATCTTTGATATAAGAAGGAAACACCTGAGCTATGTTGGTAGGATCCCCATGCCTGACAGTGTCTCTGGATCATGTGGTTTTAGCAGAGCTATTATGCACACTACTTATATCCTTGGCAGAGTTCTCGCTATCCTCTAACTTCAGGACGTGACTCAATTGGGCTGATTTCCAGAGAGCTGCTGCGATAGTGTAGGGCCTGAGCTGGCTGGCTGGAACACATCCGATGTGCTGCACCCGTTCTTCCAGTCCCCGTCAAACTGCCCTGCTTCCAGGAAGAAAGACCCCTTAGAGCTACTTGCCTGAACATCACGAGATCTGTTCTCATTCCAATTTAGAATGCAGGGGCTTGTGTGATGACTCATACATTTGAAAAGCCCAAATTAAGTAGTGGTGATCTCAACCATGATTCACTGATGAAAACTGGAAAGTGATTCATCTCCTTTATGTGCTTGTCCTTGGGAGTCACAAGGCTTAAAGGTCTTTCTTCTGGAGAACACACAGCACTCAAGGAAAGACACTGGGCCCTCCTGTGGTGGTATTTTAGTAATGACACGGAGTCATTCACTACATTTTCTTACAAGTCCATTTGTTTTGGTTCATTTTATTCCCATCTCTAATCTGTAAGATGTTCTTGAGCTGTGGTGACTCATTGCTAATAAATTAGGGAAGGCAATGATGCTTTTAGGCCAAAGGTGGGGGGTCCATTTAATAAATCATTGGTGCAGTCACAACTTGGAAATGTGGAGAGACCGTTGTATCTTATGTGTTATCTATTTCTTATCAAGGGGTAACATTTTTTTTTCTTAGAAGAATAACTGGGCTTAAATAAATTTATAAGATCTTAAGAGAAAATATTAATAAAAATACTTAAAAGTAAAAATGACTTCTATTATAACAAATAAACCAAGAGATTAATCACTCTTGTGTACCAGAAATAGCATTTTATGGAATTAAAGTTAATACCCAAAAGATCCATCTGAAAAAGAAAAGACCATATAATTTGACCACAGTAAATAATTATTTGTGCACCTACTATGTGCCCAATCATTGTGCTAACACTAGGTAGGAACTCTTCCTATGTGCTTCCTCAGCACCTTGTACTAACACTCACTGTATCTTTTGTAAATGATCAATTCCGATGCCATTTGATACACCTGTGATTTCCACCCAGGTCTGTGAATGCTTATAGATAAAATTTTTACTGGATTATTCTGTGCCAGGCACTGGGTCTAAGTATTGAATATGTATTAACTTATTTAATCTTTGCAGCAACACTAAGAAGTAAATAGGTGTTATTATACCTATTTAAAAAATTTTTTTTAATGTTTATTTACTTTTGAGAGAGAGAGAGAGAGAGAGAGAGAGAGCATGAGTGGTGAGAGGCAGAGAGAGAGGGAGACACAGAATCTGAAGCAGGCTCCAGGCTCTGAGCTGTCAGTACAGAGCCTGACGTGGGGCTTGAACCTACGAACTGTGAGATCATGACCTGAGCGAAGTTGGGCACTTAACCAACTGAGCCACCCAGGTGCCCCTATTATCCCTATTTTTATATACAAATAAATTGAAACACAGAGACATCAAATTGTTGCTGTGGTCACCCAGCATAAGATAGGGGGAGCCAGGGTTCAAACCCAGGTAGAATTGCTGGAGTCCATGTTCTTCATCACTCTCCTCTGTGCCTCTCTCTAAGTCTTTTTCTTGCCCATCGTCATATCCTTGGGTGTACTGAGTGTCATGTCTGGCCACTCAGTTTCATGTTTGCCCCACTTTGGACTATTCTCTACACAGCTACCAGAATAATGTTTTAGATCATTAGATCAAGCTACTATCTTCGTTAAAACCCCAAGTGACTCCCCATCTCACTTAGAAAAAAATCCAAACTCCTACAAGGTCCTACATAATCTGGCTACTGCCTACACAACCTCATGTTTACCATTTCCAGCCTTGCTCACTCTCTTCCACCTACATCATTCTTTTTGCTGCCCCTGGAATACAGTGATACCTTCCTGCCTTGGGAGCTGGAACATTGCTCTTCTCTCTGCCGGTGGCTTTTTCTTTCTTCATTGATATCTCTTCTCAAGTATCATCTTCTTGAAGGGGCTTTTTACGACCCTCCTATCTATTATAGCCCACCCATTTTCAGCCACTGACTTGCTCTTACCCCACTTTATAGCACTTAACCATTAGCTCAAATTTTTTTTAATGTGCTCTTTTTTTTTAAAGTTTATTTATTCTGAGAAAGGGGGGGGGGCAGGGGCAGAAAGAGAGGAGACAGAGAATCCCAAGCAGGCTCTGCGCTGACCACATGGAGCACAACACAGAGCTCAAATTCATGAACCATGAGATCATGACCTGAGCCGAAATCAAGAATGGGATATAGAAGAACCATCCTTTCCCCTACCCTCATGTGCTACCTGGACTCTGTGGTACTTGGGAGTTTGAGAAAATAGCCTTGAGGGGGCTGAGGGGAAGACAAATTCTCATAGGGGATTCCAAGTTTCTGGTAAGACTAGGAAGGCAGAGGAACATTGTTTAACTAGGTTGGGAATATAAAAAGGATTGTTCAGGAACTCAAGAATTCTGCAGAGCCCTGAGAAGTAGGACAGCTATGGGAAGAAGAATCACAAGTGAGGAAGGAGTGTAGGATAGTATGGAAAAGATAGCATGTAAGGGAATAGTGGATTAAAGAAGTTTGTGTTTTGGCTGATTACCAAAGACAGCAGAGATGAGGGGCACAGTTACATTGACTGTTCTTGAGGACTTATTGTTAATCTGCAACTATCTCCTGCAATGTGAATTCATTCTACAGGTATTCATTGAGGATTTTCCAGTCACATTCTAGTCAATGTGAATACACAGGAGAGTAAAATGGCTCTGGCCCCTTTTCTGGTGTATGCTATAGTCTAGCAGAACAGATGGGTTTAAACATAGATATTTATATAATGGCAAATGTAATAGACCCAATGAAGAAAATATGTAGATATAGTGAGAATTTATAATTAAGAAATCTACTTTAATCTACAGATTCAGGGAAATCTATTCCTAAAAGATGAGCAATAATAAACCAGATTATAAGTGTAGACAAGCACAAAGTCTTTGAGGCAAGAAGGAGGAGGTGCCTGGCACTGTATTATATACATAGTGTTCTCTAAAATGTAGCACTAGGTAAAGCATTAGTATTCTGTTATGTATTATAACATGGAAAAGTGTTTTGTGTCATATGTGGAATTAGGTTAAGTCCCTAGTGCAAACATTTAAAGTGATTTCAAGTGCTGTTGTCATTTATACATTTTCAGTAATTTGACTTTGACATTTTCCTTCAACACCACAGGTCTATCTTTCTGACTGATACAGAAAATTTAAAGAATTATTTAACTTTTAATTGAATTTAATCAGCAATCTACTGCCTGCAAAATATTGCAGAAAACACAAGGATAGTCAATGAGCTCAATTATTAAGAATGCAATATAGAAAAATAATAAGAGGGGGAGGCTGGGTGGCTCAGTCAGTTAAGCGTCAGTCTGACTTCAGCTCAGGTCATGATCTCACAGTTCACGAATTCGAGCCCTGCGCTGGGCTCTGTGCTGACAGCTCAGAGCCTGGAGCCTGCTTCACATTCTGTGTCTTCCTTTCTCTCTGTCCCTTCCCACTTGTGCTGTCTCTCTGTCTCTGTCTCTCTCTCTCAAAAATAAATAAACATTAAAAAATTAAAAAAAAAATAAGAGAAGACTGATAATACAATATAACAATATAATAGGTGTTACAAAAGAGTAACATCTATAAATGAGAGGTATAAACAAGAGGTACTCTGGAGTTATAGGATGGTGATAAAAGTGTCTCCTGGAGTTGTCTGAGAATGCTTTATAATGGATTTGGAGCTGAGATAGCCTTTGAAATATCTCTGAAGAGAGTCCATGGCCAGATATTTTGATTTTGAAGTAAACTTTTTAAAAAAATTTTTATGTATTTTTGAGAGAGCAAGAGAGTCGGGGAGGGACAGAGAGAGAGAGAGAGAGAGAGAGAGAGAGAGACAGAGGATCCCAAGAGAGCTCTGCGCTGAGAGTGGAGAGCCTGGCATGGGGCTCGAACCCATGAGTTGTGAGATCATGACCTAAGTTGAAGTCAGATGCCTAACTAACAGAGCCACCCAGGCACCCCTAAAGTAAACTCCTTAGAGTTTGTATTAGTTAAGATAATTTCATTTGCAAAAACCCCCAGAAAATATAACCCAAAGTGGCTTAAGTGAGAAAGGAAATGTATTGGCTCACAAAATGAAAAATTCCACTGGTAATGTAGACAACAAGCATTTGATCAAGGACCTGGTTATATTTCTCTTCTATTTTGGTTTTAGTCTTTGTTCTCAGGCTGTTTGCCTGGATGGTTGCTAGATGACCATTTCCTGTAACCAGGGCTACATGCCTTTTTGTTCACATCAGAGTGAGAGCAAGTCTCTTCCACAAGGGTCCTGAGCTTTGCTCTAACAAGGTCATCTTATGTCATAGCACTATGGATGGCCACAGAGATATTATTATTATTAGTAGTAGTATTAGTAATACTATTATTATTATTATTATTATTATTATTAATTTCAGTGGACTCCACACCCAATGTAAGGCTGGAACTCACAACCCTGAGATCAAGAGTCAGATGCTTTACTGACTGAGCCACCCAGGCATCCCAGCCATGGAGATATTCTATAACTGGTTGTCTCAGATATGGGTCACATCCTCATTCCTGTACTAAACAGCAAGGCAAGGAGGATTAAAAATTATATATTAAAAATCATGGAAGCTAGTTGACTATGTGACAAGTTCATTGCAAAATGACCTATAATTTCAATCAATAGCAGTCTACAAACCAGTAATTTTGAGATTGGCTATTTGTCCAGGCTTTTGCTATTTTTGTTATTCTCAGATTTAGTTCTATTCAACAGATATGTATTTAGTGTCCATCATGGCATTGTGCTAGGTGCTGGAGGATATGATATCAAAATGAATCAGCTTTTATCCCTACCTAAAAGAGGTGTATAGTATGGGTAGGGGAGAGCAATTAATGTAAGAGTAATGATCATGGGGAGCAGAGAGTGCTGTGAGGGCAAAGAGAGGAGCCACCCAGGTCAGGCGCTGGACTATTCTCAGAAGGAAGACCCAGGATTAGAATAAAAAGTTTGAGCATGTGTAGTAGATTTTCCTGCTCATTATTAGTATGGCTTTTCTCCTTAAAATAGAAGCAAAAAGCATGTGGATATATTAAAATAATTTTTAATGTTTATTTTTGAGAGAGACAGAGTGCGAACAGGGGAAGGGAAGAGAGAGAGGGAGAGAGAGAGGGAGACATAGAATTTGAAGCAGGCTCCACGCTCTGAGCTGTCAGCACAGAGCCAGACATGAAGCTCAAACCCATGGACCCATGAGATCATGACCTGAGCTGAAGTTAGACGCTTAATGGACTGAGCCACCCCAGTGCCCTCGGATATATTAAAGATTCAACTAACAAAATATTCTTGTCTTGAAACAATTTCTGATTCAGAAATAGCTTTAGTTTTAGTTAGAGATAGCTACCCAGTTTCTTCTGTTTCCCTAAACAAAGTGTGTCATTATTTCCAGTGTTTTGGTATGATAAGCAATGCTTCAATATACAAATTTCTTGCAGAAATAGGGTGAATATTTTTGGAGAATAGACTTCTGGAAGTGGAAGGACTGGGTTCATTCATGTATGTGCATTTCACATTTTATTAGAAAGAAGTGCTTCACAAAAAATGGGTATGCAAATGACCAATTATGCATATGAAATGGTGCTTAACATCATTACCTACCTGGGAAATGCAAATTAAAGCCACAAGGAGATACCATCACATCCTCATGAGAATGGCTGAAATTAAAAGACTGGCAATAACAAATGTTGGGAAGCATATGGTGCAAGTGGAACTCTCATATCTTGTTTGTGAGAATATAAATTAATACAACACTTTGGAAAATGGTTTGGGAATATCCATTAAAGCTAAAGATCTTCCACCTCTATGACACAGCAATCATGCAGCATGAGGATATATGCCCACCAAAAGACATATGCAAGAACATTCACAATAGCTTTATTCCTATCAACCTTGAATTAGAAATAATCTAAATGTTTATCACCTGGAAATTGACAAAGAATTTGAACTACTGATACACTCAGCTATATGGATGAATTTTTCAGACATGTATTTGAAAGAAATCAGACACAAATGAATACTAACTATATGATTTCTTTTACATGAAATTCAAGAATAGGTGAAACTAATCTGTGATGACAGGAATTACCATATCTTAATGCTGGTGGTAATTATGTGATATTATACATGTGTAAAAAATCAGTGAATTGCATAAGTAATATTAGTGCACTTTATATGCTTGAGAACATATATGTTATATCTCCATGAAAAATAAAGTAAAAGAAAAAAACCAAATTTTACTAGATAGTTTGTGACTGTCCACCAAAATATTGTACAAATACACACCCCATCGTTAGTAAAGAAGAGTGCCAACTTCTTCCCATCTTCACCAACACTGAACATTTTTAGTTCTTTTTTTTTCTAAACTTCCAAGTGAAGAACAACCCCTACTGGTATATTAATTATGATTTTTGTATTATTACCATTATTAAAAATCATTTCCATATTTTTATTAGACATCTTTACTTTTTTAATCCTATGAAGTATATGTTATATTTTTGCCAGTTTATCTATTAGTTAATTTTGGTTTTTATTCATTGATTCATAGGGGCTTTTTATATATTTGGGATATTAACTGCTGGTTTGTTATATTCTACAAATATTTTCTATCATACTATGTGGATTTTAACTCGTTTGTAGTGTTTTTCTTTTATGGAAGTGTTGCTTTTTACACACTCAAATCTTTGTCCTTTTTCTGGTCATTGACTTCTAGAGTTTGTCATATGTAAGAAAGCCCCTATTCCATTTTTGTGTTTTATGGGAGATAGAAATCTGACATCATTTTTTTCTCAAGAGATAAGAACTTTTCCCACTGATTTCAAATACCACTTTTATATTAACCTATCATACATGCATGGATCTATCTCAGGACCAACTATTTAGCTCCCCTATTCATTTGTTTATCAATCATTGAATACTGTACAGTTTTAATTACTATGGATTTGTTGTATGTTTTGATATCTGATAGGACAAGTACTCTCCTTCCTGCAGAGTGTGATGGGGGGCTCGATCTCACGATCATGACCTAGCCAAGATCAAGAGTTGGACGTTTAACCAGTTGAGCCACTCAGGCACCCCTCTTTCAACATTCTTTATTGTATTTCCTAGCACAGTCAGGCAATATTAACTACTAATGGTAATAGTATTCCTGACTTAGATTTTATTAGAATGCTTCTACAGTTAATGTATCCTGCTAGTTTGTAATAGATGACTTTTATTAAGTTAAAGATGTTTCCACATATTGTTGATTTACTAGGAGTTTTCATTACAGTTACTTTAATGTTTAATTATTTTTGAGAGAGGGAGAGACAGAGTATGAGCAGGGGAGGAACAGAGAGAGAGGGAGACACAGAATCCGAAGCAGGCTCCAGGCTGTGAGCTGTCAGCACAGAGCCTGATGCAGGGTCTCGAACTCATGAGCTGTGAAATCATGACCTGAGTTGAAGTCGGTCTACCGCTGAGCCACCCAGGTGCCGCTCATTACAGTTGCTTTAAAATGTATATAAATACAGGGGCACCTGGGTGGCTCAGTCAGTTAAGCATCACTCGGACTCTTGATTTTGGTTCGTCATGATCCCAGGGTCTTGGGATCAAGCCTTGCATAGGGATCCATGCTGAGTGTGGAGCCTGGTTGGGATTCTCTTTATCTCCCTCTATCCCTTTCCCCTGCTGTGCACTCTCTCTCTCTTCCAAAAGAATGTATTTGAGTACATTTAATTTTGAGATTATTTTAAACAAAGGAAAAATGTAAGTTACTAATCACTTTTCTTTAAATTTATGACTGATCCCATTTTTAAAACCTCTATTTTAGTAATATGTTAAAAGTATTTTAATATTTTAAAATTTAGAATATAATTTTATAGCTTATAGTTTTAGAGTGCTGAGTCAAAAGTTTGAAGATGTATAAGACATGATTAATAGTATGTATTTCAACTTGTGATATTTTAAATTTTTTTATGTTAGAGAGAGAGAGCACAAGTGGGGGAGAAGGGTGGAGGGAGGGAGGGAGGGAGGGAGGGAGAGAGAGAGAGAGAGAGAGAGAGAGAATGAGAGAGAGAGAATCCCTAGCAGGCTCCATACTCAGTGAGGAACCTGATGTGGGGCTTGATCCCATGACTCTGAACTGATATCAAGAATTGATGCTCAACTTACTGAGCCACCCAGGTGCATTCAAATTGTAAATTTTTTAATAGAAATTGATTTTTATTTTATAAGTCTTTAGTGAAGTCTTCTGTGGAACTTATTAGTTTATGTCTGATTCTCTTCTCAGGCAGACATTTTTCCAGATGAGAAGTATAGTGGTAGAATGATATACAACATAACATCATAATCTTCAATAAAAATCCCATAGGAAACTTCCAGATTAAAAGTTTTTTTATGTAGGATTTAGAAAATGATATTTTTAATAATCTAATGTATTGCATTCCATTTATAGAACTGTTACCTAAAAATAAATTTAAATGTCTGAATTTTTTTCTTTCCTTTGAAAACGTACGTATTTTTCTTAAAGAAGTATCACAGTAACGTTGAAAACAAAATCAAAATTCAAATAAAGGGAAAACAATGACACATAATACTGACAAAACATCACTATTATTCTGACACATTTCTTTCTGGTCTTCTCTTCATATACTTATGTGTACATATTTATAATCAGAATATGCATGTGGTCTTTGTAAATTGTATGCTATACTTTACATTAGTATCATCTGCATTTTCCTAAGTTGCTAGGTTATCTTCATAGTCATTATCAATGGCTGCATAACATTAAATTTTTATAAATGTATTATAATTTTCTCAATCATTTCTTTTATTGAAAATTTAGGTTATCACTAATATTCTACTATAATAAACTTATTTGGTAATTTTTTTAATGTTTATTTATTTTTGAGAGACAGAGTGCAGGCAGGGGAGGAGCAGAAAGAGAGAGAGAGAGGGAGACACAGAGTATGAAGCAGGCTCCGAGCTCTGGGCTGTCAGTACAGAGTCCAATGTGGGGCTCGAACCCATGAACCATGAGATCATGACCTGAGCTGAAGTCCTACGCTTAACTGACTGAACCACCCAGGTGCCCCTCATATGGCAAATTTTTTAAAGACTAGATTACTTAACAGTGGAATTACTGAATAAAAGGGTTATTAATTTTCTTATTTCTCTTGATACATTTTTGCAAATTATTCCCAGAAGGAAATACAGAACCTGCTTGGGATTCTCCTTCCTCTTCTTTCTCTGTCCCTCTCCTGCTCACATGCCTGCTCAGTCGCTTTCGCTCTCTCTCTCTCTCAAAATAAATGAATATTGAAATAAAAAAAACTGATCCTTCTTCAAAATGCTCAGATTATAATTGCTCAGTCTTCACAAGAATAGCCTTTGAAAAGTTGATACCTGCTGTCAACTTATTTTAATGAAGGGTATGCCTATTTATAATTCTTCCAGAAATATAGGAGAGGACCAGTTTCATTACATTCTTGCCAGCATTGGGAATTATCATGTTTTTAGAAGTTTTATATTACTGTTTCATAAGATGAATCTTCGGACCTTGACCTAGAAGGTAAATATGACAATATAATCTTAAGACCAGACAAACAATATATTTTGTTTGTTTCTCTCATTCACTTTAGCAGTTGTATATGGTTTTTGTGTAGCAGGAGCTGCTTTCATTTCTAGCCTGACTGAGGAATGTAGAATTGTAAACAAAATTGTTCCTATCAGGGCCAGCTTTAGTAATAGCTGCTACAAAAGAAGATAACTCTTTGGAAGAACTGGGAGGAGCCATTCTGCATTCCTGGTAGGAAAGGAGATGAAAAACAGCTTAGTTACTCTCAAAAGGTGGTATTCAAAACCCAGGGTAAATTGCAGACTATTCTTGTGGACACTGAGCAATTGTAATCTTAGCATTATGAAGAAGGATCAGGGTTTTTAAATGTTCATTTATTTATTTTGAAAGAGGGGGGCATGTAAGCAGGAGAGGGGCAGAGAAAGAGGGAGAAAGAGAATCCCAAGCAGGCTCTGTGCTGTCAGTTCAAAGCCCTGGTGGGGGGCAGGATCCCAGAAGCTGTGAGGTCATGACTTCAGCCAAAATCAAGAGTCAGACACTCAACCAGCTGAGCCACCCAGGCATTGTGCAATGGCCATAACTTGGGTGATCACCCTGGCTTAGGGATGTGACCCTGAGCATCTCAAACAAAATCCAGAAGATTGAAATCATACAAAGAACAGACCAATGGTCTAAGCAGTCATTACAAGATGTTAGAAAAATGCCAACAAACTGAAATCACAATAAGCCAGAGAAAGAAAATAAATAATAAAAGCAGAAAATACTGAAATGGAAAACAAGTATATAATTAAAAAATCAATAGAGTAAAAATATAGTTTCTTTGAAAAAATAATAATATTGGTAAATATCAGGTATTAGTTGTCAAGACAAAAGGTGAGATGCTATAAAAAATGAGAAAGCATGAAAAAGGGGATATTAAAAAGATCACAGAGATGCATTATGAACAAATTCATATCAGTAAATTTGAAAATTTTAATACAATAGACAAATTTCTAGGAAAATAAAACTTACCAAAAGTAATGGAAGAAATACAAAATCAAGGAATTCTATAAATGGCAAAGAAATTTTTAACCTTTCTGTAGAGGAAACTTCAAGTTCAAATAGCATCACCAATGAGTTTTTCAAAATATGTAAAGGAAGAAATAATGCATGTCACACAAGCTTTTCTAGAATATGGAGGAAAAAAGAACACTTCCCAACTTTTTTTAGGTAAGATTTGTATAACTTTAATAACAAAATCTGACAAGAGCTTGATAAACAAACAAACAAACAAACAAACAAAAAACCCTTAAGTCAATCTTTTTTATTGATCTAGATATAAAAATCCTAAATAAGGGGCGCCTGGGTGGCGCAGTCGGTTAAGCGTCCGACTTCAGCCAGGTCACGATCTCGCGGTCCGTGAGTTCGAGCCCCGCGTCGGGCTCTGGGCTGATGGCTCGGAGCCTGGAGCCTGTTTCCGATTCTGTGTCTCCCTCTCTCTCTGCCCCTCCCCCGTTCATGCTCTGTCTCTCTCTGTCCCAAAAATAAATAAAAAACGTTGAAAAAAATTAAAAAAAAAAAAAATTAAAAAAAAAAATCCTAAATAAAATATTGTGACACCAAATCCAGGAATTTATAAAAAGAATAGTAAAACCAGCCAATAATGCAATATTCGAAATATTTCCAATAATGAGTTTACTTCCAATAATGCAAATTTGTACAATCAATGGAATTCATCACATCAACATAATATAGAAGATACATCATAGGTTGATAGACACAGAAAAATCATTTGATAACAGTCAATATCCATTTATAATAAAAACTCTCAGGAAACCTGAAATAGAAGGGAACATCCTTAAGCTGATAAAGAGTATTTACCAAAACAAACAAACAAAAGAAAATCCTGTTGAAAGCCACCACTCTGAGGCTGTAAATAAGAATGTTTCATATTACTTTAGCCTTATACTGGTGGTTCTATCCAGCATAATAAAGCAAGAAAAGGGGCACCTGGGTGGCTTAGTTGGTTAAGCATCCAACTTCGGCTCAGGTCATGATCTCTCAGTTTGTGGGTTCAAGCTCTATGTCAGGCTCTGTGCTGACAGCTCAGAGCCTAGAGCTTGCTACGGATTCTGTCTCCTTCTCTCTTTGCCCCTCCCCCATTCACATTCTGTCTCTCAAAAATGAATAAACATTAAAATATTAAAAAAAAATAAGCAAGAAAAAATATAAAGATTGGAAAGAAAGAAATAGGTTGTTTTTAAAAAGTATTTTAAGGCAGTTTATTAAGTTATTTTAAATAAGGAATAATTAAAATTAAAAGAAATAAAAAGAAGATGGCAGAGAGGTAGGGTAGGAACATAAAATAGAATGAGCAATGAGTCCATAATAGACGTTTACCACATCTTAAATATTTCCAATAACTGAGACACAAACCTGATTCTAACCTTTCTAACAACGAGCAGCAAAAGGAATTCAAATTAATTTTACAAGTCACATAAGTTAAAAACAGTCCAGTTGTGGGGCGCCTGGGTGGCTCAGTCGGTTAAGCGTCTAACTTCATTCAACTCAGATCACGATCTTACAGTTTGAGCCCTGGGTTGGGCTCTGTACTGACAGCTCAGAGACTGGAGCCTGCTTCAGATTCTGTGTCTCCCTCTCTATCTGCCCCTCCCCCACTCATTCTCTGTCTCTTTATATCTCTCAAAAATTAATAAATATTAAAAAAAGTCCAGCTGTTCAAGAGAAACACAATTCTTTCATTTATTTTTAAATGTTTTATTTATTTATTTGTTTGTTTGTTTGTTTATTTATTTATTAAATTTATTTTTGAGAGAAAGAAAGAGCATGAGTAGGGAGGGGCAGAGAGAGAGGAAGACACAGAATCCAAAGCAGGCTCCAGGCTCTGAGCTGTCAGCACAGAACCCAATGCAGGGCCCAACCCACAAATCGTGAGATAATGACCTGAGCCAAAGTTGGATGCTTAACCAAATGAGCCACCCAGGCATCCCAAGAGAAACACAATTCTTTCTGATGCCAAGATCAGGTAGGATTTTTTTCTTGATGTAAAATATGTACACAATATGTACTGTGTATATGAGAATGTAATTATTTTCTAATCTACAGGCTTAAATTCTTATCTATAATTTGATGTCTTGAATTGTAGTTTTTCCTGTTCACCTTAATTTTGTTGCATTTAGAGTTAGTGGTGGTATTGACTATTTTGCACCTATTGAAGAGGAAGCCTACGACTAGTTTAAAATATTTTTCTTACATTAAATTATGGATATCTACCTGAAGATCCTGTGGAATGTGATGATTGTTTATATAGCCCCAAAGAGCTAAATGGACTGGTATGTCAAAATTTTGAGTCTTATCTAGATCTTAAATTGGTAAGGGAAAAAGAGTAAACTTATTTCTAGATGATTGCTTGGACAAGTGAGTAATCATTTTCACTAAAAATTATGGTGCATTTATTCCAAGCATTTAGATTAGTTTTAAAATGTGGCACCAAAAGTTAAAGCTTAGTGATAGTGAATAATTATCCCTTTTATAAATTTTTGTATTTAATCAGGTAGAGAGTGACTTGAGCTAGAAGTCTGACATATTTTCAAGCTTACTCCAATTTCATGGGATTTTATAGCTCCTGTGGAAATGTGATTTTTATCTTTAAACTCTGTTAGTATATTTCAAACACATGGGCGAAAGAAAATGTTAGAAATGTTTGAAAATCTATGATTGCCTAGTTCCAGGATTCTATGGAAGTGGAGAATAATTAATGGTAGAAATAAATCTTTGAGATGAAGAAGTTCAGAAAGGTTTATCAAGCAGGGGTAAACGCTTATGAAACTGAAAAACCACAGGAGTCACAAACAGCTTTTACCATTCAATGATCCTGATTTTGAATCTCCTTTCAGCCGCTTAAGACTGTTGACCTTTAGTAAATTATGTACTCACTAGGTCTGTTTATCTATAAAATTCTTACAATGATAACATCTATTTCATAAGGTCATTATAAGAATTTAATCCAATATTCATGTACATTGTCTGGCACCATGTTAAAAATTAATAGCTATTATAATTGGTGGTTATGTAGGTACCAAAATTCGAAGGCACAGGATTGCTATTTTTTGATAGCATAAGAAAGCAAAGGGTCTGGCCATTAGCTTATTGCTTTACCAAGATTTGTATCCTTTGGAGTGACTAAAATATATTTGTTAGGTAAATGAATGAATACGAGGATACAGTGAGTTTTTAAATTGTTTGTTAATTCATCTATTAATTTATTCAGCAAGTGATCACTGAGTACTTACTATGTGACACATGAACTTACTTGGCAGTGGAAAAGGCAGACGTTAACTAAGTTAAATTACCCATAAATTTAAAACTATAACTAAATTTCTGCAAAAATCATAAAGACATTTAAATTAGTTGAGTTATGAAGGCATACGATCATATCTCTTTTTGTAGATGTTGAGCTGGTTAACAGATACAAGTTGATTCCATGAATTCAAGCCAGAATGTGGAATAACACTTGTAACAGGTTTTGCTCATCTGCAAGGGTAAGATACACTTTTCAGGAGCACTTTTTTTCTTGTGAAGCTAAGCTACAAGAGGACAAAGTACTCTTTCTCCTAAGGCTGATATTTTCAATGATAATCTGAACTAGTTCCTCTAAACCTCATTTTATCAACCATGTGAGAGGACTAAGGGTTTTTATGGTTGAAAGAGAATTTCAAGTTAAGTTCCATTAGAGAGAATGCTATGATGTGAATATTAGTCCCATTCCCAGGGTTTGAGAGTGTTCTGCAGTGGAAAACTTCTTTCAGCATCTAAATCTTCAACAGCTCAAAGTAAAAATTAGGCTGCATTGAGTGCTATGCCAGTTGCTTTAAAATACTGCACTTTCCTGTGTCAGGCAAATTCACTTTCTCTAGAAGAAGGTCGTTGTTTAGTGCTTAAGTTAAAATTTTTCATGGTAATTAAGAGGCAAATTATACTGAATCATGTATCATCATCATAGATATTTAAAGAATATCCGGTGGGTATGTTTGAATACGCTGGACACATCATGAATTTTGAGTTTCTAGAGAGGTGTAAGAACAACTGGTTTAATAAATCTAGTGTTATTAAATGTTTCATTGGCTATATTATTTTGGAGGGCCCCCCAAAGCCTGTTGGATAAGGAATTAATGATTTTCCCCGATCCAGTGTTCTAGGAAATAATTGAAGCAGATGCCATTAAAATAAACTGCAAACAAACTTTCAGATGACTATGTAAATTGCCCCAACTGAGATGGTAACACAAAAACATATATTGACTTCCTGCTGTGTGTCAGAACCTGTTCTAAATGTTATATATACGTTACTTTATTTAATAATCAGAATAATCCTATGAAGTAGATACTACAGTCACCCTCATTTCAGGGATGAGACCAAGGCAAAGAATAGTTAAGTAATTTGCCAAGTCAATAGTAGTGAGTACTGAGGTTGGACTTCTAACCTAGTCAGTCTGACTTCAGAGACTGTGCTCTTAACCAGTATGAGGCAGAGGGAGTAGTAGTAGTATAATATAGTAGTAGGAGGAGGAGGGAGGGGAGGAAGAGGAGAATAACTAGAGGTAGAATTAGTAAAGTAGTGGCAGCTGCTGAATACTGGTGGGTGAGAATGAAGACTGCAGACAGCCTGCCTTGATCCAAACCTAGCTTCCATCTTAACAAGAAGTGAGACCTTAGGCAAGTCACACAACATCTTTGTGCCTCCACTTTCTCATCTGTGAAATAGGCGTTGGGGAAAGATTAAATGATATAATACATGTACTTAGAATAGAGCCTGATACATGATAAGTGTTCAATAAATGTTAGCTGTTAGTATTTATATCACTGCCAGTGTTATATACCCTCACAAGGATTAGGAAAAACATGCGCAAAGAATCCTTTTTTATTTTTCTTTTCTCTTTGCTCATTTTGAAAATTCTATCATATGATCCTTTCTTAGTTTAGCATGCTTCCCATTCTCCTCATCCTAGGATGAAATTTTTTAGGACAATCTGATTTCCTGGTGTCTAGAGATTTATGCCTCACTGGTCTAGATATATTATAAATTTCTCCAGAGTGTGGTCAGCAACACATTGGAAATATTGAGTTTGGTAGATGATGAGACAAACCAGTCTTGATGTAATCTGAATCTGGAAACTAGAAATCTATCCTGAGGGGACAGGCACACTTCTTTTAGGGGTATAAAGGGAGAGTTTTCTCAGCTAGTTAGAGCAAGCTTGCCATCCTCAAGGACACATAAAAATCAGAGTAAGGCAAAGAGAGTAGCTTCAGTGCTGTGCTTTGACCCTTGAGAAGAAAGGGTGGGTTAGAGAAAGAAGATTTTGATGAAAGCAGGTAATATGCTTGTTGAGACTAGGTTGTCTTGTTTACAAGCAAGCTTAATAAGACATGCTAGCCACATTTAAAATGCTCAGTAGCCATATGTGGCCAGTGGTTACACTATTGGACAACACAAGATAGAACATTTCCATCATCACAGAAGGCTCTACTGGTCTAGACAGTAATTAAAACATAGTGGTTGCTCAATTAATATTAGCTGAGTGAAAGGGTTGAATAAACAAAGAATATTTGCTACCTTGCAGAGTTTTTTTTGAGAATCAAAAACTTTTTTCAGATGGTGAATGATCTGGGCACATTGAAGAGCTGTCGTTTCCATCATGCCTTCGAAACAAATAGTTCAGTGGATGACCTTTTGTTTATTGTTGTTTATGTTTTAGGATTGGTGTTTCCTATTCCATAGGAATGACCACTATTCCTGCAATTAAACGAAAGTTCCTTTTCTGACTACAGGAAATAGGGTGAACTTGACATAACTGTATGGCCCTATTTGCTCTTCCTTTTTCCAGGGGGCTCCCTCAACCTTTTGATTCTCTGCTCAAAATGCTTTGGGACCACTCCTAGGAACATTTTGTGAAGTGAGTCTGTGTTAAGGAAATAACGTAAGTGTATGTGTGTGTGTGTGTGTGTGTGGGAGAGAGAGAGAGAGAGAGAGAGAAAGAGAGAGAGAGAGAGAGAGAGAGAGAGAGAGAGAGAGAGAGAGAGAGATGGTTGTGAGCAGAGCTTGCAGTCAAGGGATTTGTAATCTGCTTGCGGTGGTTTCCCAAGCAACCTGTGTGGATAACAAAAAGTTGCTTTTAATAACAGGAGTAAACTTGACTTTACTTCTTTGGTACTTTCCGCTAGTTTTTTTTTAATTAAGTTTTTGGTATTTAAAGTTTACTGCTAATTGAGACATTTATTACTCTCAAATTTAAGTTATATTATTTGAGTTAGCGCCTTACGTTTACATTCTTCTCCTCAATTTACCAAAGATGTTTATATGTGTTATCTTATATGTCTTACAACAGTCTTTGAGGGCTGATAGGGCAGATATAATTCTTCCAACTTTGTGGACAAACTTCATATCAGAGCATTTTGTGTGACTCATTTCAGATTACATAGCTTATAAGAAGCAAAATAGGGCTAGCACCCAGGGCTCCTGACCCTTACTCCTTTACAGTCTGCTGCCTAATTAACCTCATGGGAAGATGAAATCATTGGTAGGTTTTGCAGATGTAGACATTAAGATGATTCCATTGCAGTTTCTTCTGCACCTTCTTCATTTGTTGAAGAATCAACAATGAGTTTCCACATCCTATCAGATCAAACCCCAAATCCTAACCCAAGGCCCTCTGAATGTGTCTAACTAAACATATCTACTACTTTTCCCTGTCATGAACTCCATTTGTGCTTGTCAATATCCTTAAGAGGATACTGAGACTGGGTTTCTTTCTTATAAAAATGCCAATTAAAAATTCAGCTCCTCAAACACTAGCTACACTCAAAGCTCTTTTGTCACCAGTGACATAATCATATGAAATTATTGACAGTCAAAATTTCAAACCAATAAAGGATAATCTTCCCTCAGATGGTCATATATTCCTGGACATTTCTGTGTATATTAAAATCAAGAAAAAATATACTAGACTTCTTATAAGATTGAGTTATGTTCTGGTCTCTAACGTCACTAATGAGTTTTTAACTCACCTAAGTGTCAAGATTTTGATTGTGAAGAGTACAGAGTTATTCTTCTTTGATGAAATTGTCCCTTAAATTGCTAGAAAACTGGATTGGCTTAAATGTCATCAGTGTGTCCCCTTTTCCATCTTCATGATGACCCAGTTGTGCCTCACATATTTCCATAATCCCGCTGGGGTTGTTTCACCCCCATGGGGACTACCTGCTCTAAAGTATTTGGGGCTCATATTTCATGGGAGGTTAGACATTGACTGGTTCTAGTGAAAAATGTAACAGTTCTGGAATGGTTCTACCATGAAGGCTATAGCTGTAACCACGATGAGAAAGGGCTCATATCATACTGATAGTCAATTTGCTTCTTAGGATGTTTAAACCTTAACCTTTTATTTTCTTAGATGCTATTGCTAGTATTCTAACACCACTTGCTTAGGAACCAAGGGTTCCTTTAAGCATTGAAAATATACAGAAATATTTACTATTAGCAACTCTCATGACAAGAGAATAGCAGATAGAGACTGAGTCTATGTTTAGAGAAGGAAGTGGATAGGCCTTGTAAGTGGCTTACACAGTAGGCCCTTGGAAATAATCAAGTGGATATTTAAGGTCAAGAAACTTATATTTGAAATTTTATGGAGATTTTTCTTCATAGATACAAGTAGCAATTTGGTCCTCATTCACTTGTTAATTTATTCACTCGTTCAATGAATATTTAAGTCCTTATTAAGGACCGTGCACTGTGCTAGCTGCAGACACACAAAGATAAACAAAACACAGATCCTATTCTCAAAAAGTTTAAAATCTAGTGGAGAAGACAGAGAAACAATCATAAAACAGTAGGTAAGTGCTTTAGCAGAAAGGTGTATGGTACATGTGGGGACAAAGAAAAGACTCATCTAATAAGAGGTTGTGTGTTTTGTGTGTGTGTGTGTGTGTGTGTGTGTGTGTGTGTGTGGATGCCTTGTTGAGTAAGTCACAAATGACTTATTGGAGAAGTTGATGTTTTTGCTAAATTTTAAAGGATGAGTAGAAGTAATGAGGGAAATGCATAGGGAAATTTAACTTCCCAGGCAAGGGGGGCAGCATGAGCAAAAGCAAAGAGGCAAGAGAAGACATGATCAATAAGGGAAACTATCAGAATTATAATGTCACTGAAGTTAAATTTTGGAAATGAAGTATGGAGGTAGGCTGTGAGTGAGATTCTGAATATTTGAAATTCTTGTACTTGATCCTCAATGCAGTGAGAAACCATGAAGAGTTTTAATTGTGGAATGACATAGCTAGACCTAACATTTCATTGTGTTATGAGAACAAAAGACCACTTGGAAGGGGATCAAGACTAGTGTGAAGTTAAAATATTTTAATTTGTTGCAAAGTAAATATGGACAAGGGTTTTGTACCAGAAGTTCAAGTGAAAAGAGTATCCACTTGTACATTGTTCTCTTACTTTCTTGAACGTAACCTGAATAAAAAATTAGTTGTTCATGACAATGTTCTCCGGCCCATAAATTTCAATCTTTCTGCTTCCTATCATGATTTCTTTTAGATCTGAAGCTTAGTTTTTGGTAAATAGGAAAAAGGGCTCATTATTGTGACTGTAACATTCTTTTAAAATTAAATCCTTATGGTAGTTTATAAATGATTTTGGCTTAGCCAAGCAAAAATGGAGAAAATGGCTTTATTTTTCCAAAATAGTACTTAGTCTTCTTAGAATCTAAGTGGTAATACACTTAAAAGAATCTTGAGTTTATATTTTAAAGTAATTACTTTTATTTGAAAATATACTTGATATTGAATATTGAAAATAATACTGATCTTGATATTGAAAATATTGAAAATAATACTTGATCTTGTTTGTCAGATGGGCCAATTTACATTTGTTGTTTATATCTTTGAAAATATCAATTTAACATTTGATAAGCACCAAAAAGAAAAGGTAGAATAATGTAGTGATTGATTAATACTTTGGCAATTTTCAATATTGGATGTGTTAATTCAAATTAATTTAAATGAAGTCACTTTGAGAATAAGACGGAGCTACGAAATTTCCTGCACCATCCCTGATTTAACTCTACTGAATCTCCATTCCACTATTGACCTGTCTAAAAATATTTTTTATTAGTATTCAAGATCCTTTTTATGAAAAAAACATATATTTTTATATATGTATACACCCATTATACAGCACATGAATATATATGTACATATAAGCATATACTTACATGAAAGTATAAATAATTCATTGTGAATATAAAAATAACCCTGGGGTTCCTAGAGGGACTTCAGGCAATGATCTGGCACTGGGGCAGGCCTGCCTAGAGCCTGGGACAACCAGTGCCAGTTTAGAGGGTGGGTTTGCAGGTGCTGGCCTGACTCCTGAGGCTGGGGCAGCTGAGTTTCAACGTTATACTCAGTCTCTTTCCCATCTTGTTCCTCCTCTAGGCCTAGCCTTTTGCCTAATCTGCAAGGTCAAAAGTGTCTCTGTACCATGCCCTCATTGGAGTTAGTATCAAAGAAGAAAGTGGTAGGGGAAGATATTATTTTCTTGATATTAAGGGCAAGATCTCACCTTATCTCATATTCTGCTCATGTCCGATTGTTCAGAAGTTAACAAAGCTAGAAGGGAAGCTGAGAATTGTTGTCATTACCTTAGGCAGCCATTTACCTCCACCACTTAGAGGGTCTGTTACTTTGGCAGAGATTCAGAGGCATACAGAAATTCATTATTATTATTTTTTTCTATCTCTATTGCGCCCTCTAGCTTTCCTTTGAATTTTTCTCATCTTTTAGCAGCGTTATAAAGTGCTCTTCATAAAAATCTCACATGTTTCTTATTACTTGTGTTTTACTCCATGGTACCTTTTGTGGTGAGTTTTTCATTTCTTGGCAGTTTTGTTGCACTTTTCACCTTTTTTTTCTTTCATTGATGTCGTGCTAGTCTCCTCTTAGTATTCATTGTTATGGATTGAATTGTATCCCCTCACCCGATGTTTTGAAATCCTAACCCCAATACCTCTGAATGTGATCTTATTTGGAAATAGGGTTTTTACAAGGTGATTAGGTTAAAATAAGGTTATTAGAGTGGGTTCTAATTCAATGTGACTGGTATCCTTATAAAAGGGGAAATTTGGACACAGAAACAGACACACACAGAGGGAAGCTTATGTAAAGATATACAGGGAGAATGCCATCTGAAGACTGAGGATACGGGTCATGGTGTCAGAAGCCAAGAAATGCCTGGGGCCACCAGAAGCTAGGAAGATGCAAGGAAGGATTCCCTTCATAGGTCAGAGGGAGGCTGGCCCTGGTGATAGATATCTTGATTTCAGACTTCTGGTTTCCAGAACAGTGAGATAATAAATTTCTATTGTTTTGAGCTACCCAGTTTGTGGTACTTTGTTATGGCAGTCCTAGTTGAGTTGGATTAATTACTGAGTTGGAATTTCCTGGGTCAGCAATTTTTGGGGGATTTATTTTTGTGTATTTGAGGAGGGTCGGCAGAGGGGCCAAAGCAGCATGCCAGCTTCGTGCCCTAATGCTGCTCTTCTTTGCTGCTCCTTCAGAGACAGATAGCTTCCACAACTGTGGCTTGACTGTGTGTAGCCCTACCTTTTTAGCTGATTTTTATCAAATAAATCTTGGAGGCCTAAGGTTGCCAGCCCTTCTTACCTTAGTTTTTTCCCTCATTTTTGCAAGCTTTGTGCTTGCCATGCAAGCCATGGTAATATTTTGAATACCAAGACCTCTTTCTATTCTGCTGCTTCTTTCACTTTTTCCCTGATGCCCCATCCCAATTGCTTTCAATAGCCTTATGCTTGTTTTGGAGCCTGAAAATATATTTATATATCTTACTTAAAATGAAGTAGGTAGGAAGTTTGTTGTTGCTGTTGTTGTTGTTCTCCTGTTGCTTTGCTATGGTTTACGTGAAAAGGAATGCAGATTTGCACAGCCTTGTTCATGAGGGAAGACTCGGCATGCACTTTCAAAGCTGTTGGCAGTGGTAAGAACAGAGGTAGAAATTATTTAAGACTAAGGGGTGATTTTGTGTTTTTCTTTTACCAGACATCTGATTGGAATTGTAGCAAATAATGGTGGCATCTCGTACAGGGAGCAACTTTGTCAATTTGTGTAGTCACAGAAATATCCTGATTCTGTTTCTCCCAAACACACCCCACAGCATCATGTAGCAAGTCTTTCACAGGGATGTCACCTTGGACTTTTAAGCTGCTGTCGGAAAAGGCTTAGGTCTGGTTAGTTAATAGGCTTTCTGTATTTTCTATTTAAAACTTCAGCAAAATAAGTGTTTCTGATACTTTTTGACTTGGCACCCATAGAGTCTTTTAGCATACTTTCCTTCAACAAATATTTACTGAGTGGTTTCAGTGTACCTAGCTTTGTGGCTAGAATGGGAAATAAACAATGACCAGAGGAGACATTTCCATGCCCGTGTGAAGCTCAGTTTAATTTCTTTGAGAGGGAGTTATCAAAAGCAGAGGTAATATTTATATTTCGGTCTTTTTTTTATTAGCTCCATCAATAAAATCGTGTCTAAGTCATCTTGGTACTTAGTCTCTGAAAGAATTAGATATGTCCCTAACTAATAGTAAAAATAGCAAAAAATATATCGTGACATGGTTATATTCAATTTTTTATTTTTTTCTCTCTGAAGAATGTTCTTCATGCTTCAGGAAAGTTAAGATCACAAGATTTGGAACTGGGTAGATTCAGATTCAAACCCTAGCCTTGTAAATGGGAAATTATTTAGCCTTTCTGAGTTTCAGTTTCTTCTGCTGGAAAATAAAAATAATAATGCCAACATTTCTAGCTTGTTAGGAGGATGGAACATGCAAAATTATGCAAATCCCTTAGCATGGCACATAGGAAGAACAGTTTTATTATTGGTATAGTTATTTATGTCACTGGATTAAAGTTAATTATATATTACACATTCCAGGGATGGCTCCTAAGTGACCTCCTTTCTTTCTTTTTTTTTTTTTTTCAACGTTTTTTATTTATTTTTGGGACAGAGAGAGACAGAGCATGAACGGGGGAGGGGCAGAGAGAGAGGGAGACACAGAATCGGAAACAGGCTCCAGGCTCCGAGCCATCAGCCCAGAGCCTGACGCGGGGCTCGAACTCACGGACCGCGAGATCGTGACCTGGCTGAAGTCGGACGCTTAACCGACTGCGCCACCCAGGCGCCCCATAAGTGACCTCCTTTCTATGATACTCTATTATACAGAGATTTTTTTTAATGTTTATTTTTGAGAGAGAGAGAGAGGGCAACTGAGGGAGGGGCAAGGGAGAGGGGCAGAGAGAGAGGGAGACACAGAATCTGAAGCAGGCTCCAGGCTCTGAGCTGTCAGCACAGAACCCGACATGGGGGTCAATCTCACCAACCATGAGACCATGACCTGAGCCAAAGTCAGATGCTTAACCAACTGAGCCATCCAGGTGCCTATATAGAGATTTTTCAAAATTGTCTTCTCTAACCCATAGCCTTATTTAGTGCATTCTTTATTTTTGTTTTTGTTATTAATGATGATTTATTTTTCATTAAGTTTTGTTTTGTTTTACTTGTCTCCACTTCCTTTGCGTTTGACCCAGTGATACCCACAAAGATTTCTTAGAATAGGCCTTATAGAGTAATTCATTTTTAAAATCTATCCTCCTTGCAGGCAGAAGATCTTTCCAGAGGCTGAGAGCCCAGGCTTTTATGATGGCCACAGTTGCCCATGCAGTTGTACCCAAGTTAACTCTGGTCATTGGTGGTTGTTTTGGCAGCAAAAACTATGCTATGGTATCGATGTGAGATATTTTGAATACTGGCTTCCACAAGATGAGTTTTATTGTTTTCCCGAGCACTCAACAGTACAGAAGCAATTCTAAATAGTGTCTTGATTCCATGAGCAGTCCAAGAAAGATGATAGAAATGCTAATTTCAGCTTCTCTTCTGGTAGCAGGCTATGGTCCTGCACTCAGAACTACCTCTGCAATCAAAGGTATAAGTAGATACAGTTTTAATAACATCATTATCAGGGAAGACATGGGTGATGTCAAAGAAGCAAGGGCTACTGAGAGTCCTGTGCTCTGTTATAATTCTGGCTTTGTCAGTCAATAGGTGGACTTGAGGGAAGTCATTACATTTTATCATTTCTTTCATCATCTGAAATGTCAACTTATAGTGTGACTAAACTCATAGACTCTGGAGCCAGACTGCCTTTGTACAAATCTTGTTTTTTGGTACTTACCAGCTGTTGGACAAATTCATTAACCTCTCACTGTCTCGAGTTTATTTGTAGTGAAGTAGTACTTTATTTAATCATGAATATATAATCATTAGGATCTAATTATTAGGATTAATGCATAGAAAAATGCATTGAGCATAGAAAGTGAGTACATAGAGAAAGTGAGTGAGTGAGTTAAGTAAGTAAGATTACTCCCATGTCAGACTGTCTTTGGTAGGGGTCAAGAAAGTGTCTGGTAAGACCATCATTGCAGCCATCGTCAACAAAGCTCGAGAGTGTCAGTGTCCTTAACTAAGACTACTCTTGTATAGGACTCCTCATCTCTGTCAGTAGGGGCCAGGTGTGAGGCCCTGAACAGTTTTTGCTTTCTCTCCTAAACGTGCATAACCTCTCAACAACTTTGTGCTTTTGGTGCATCAGAAGTAATGTCATGATATCCTTTATCACTGTTCATGTACTCCCAGGTCTCTGTCCTACTCTAGGCATTGCCTCTTCTGTCCTCATCTTTTCTAGCTCCATGTACTAAAACTCTAGAATTCTATGTGAATCATCAGTTAAATCCTCTTTATTATCAGTCTCATTTGTGAGGTTTCTCTTCTCCTTTTTCCGTAATCAAAACATGGCTCTACCCTTTTAACGCTGCATCTCTGCAGCCTTTTCAAGTGGTGAATGCTTCCTTTCCCAAGCACCTCATACATACCATGGAGCCTGGCATTTTCAGGCCATCTTCTCTTTCTCCTCCATAAAAAACACCCACCGGAATCTCCTGTTATCAGATTTTGCCATTCATTGTCCCTCCTAATGTAATCATTTTAGCGCTTCCCAGGTTGTTAACCTTTATTCCTTGAACATTTTATCTGTTAGATAACTGTTTTCCCACCCCAAATCACCCTTGCCATAATTTGGGGGGAAATTCAATATTTATTTAGATGATTGTACATTTGTTCTGGTATTGTAAATTGCTTAATCTCCTTCACCCTTCCTTGGTCATTCATTCTAATGTCCTATCCTTTACTGCAAACTCTCTGTAATCTCAATTGCACACATTCTACTTTGCACCCACTATCTCCTATTTTCTCCTACTCCCAAAATGACTTGACCTTATGTGACCTCTGGCCTTATGTCTATGATCTTCCATCTTCCTGTCTTACTCTGCTTAAACTACATGACTATTCATTATAATAGTTTTTTGTATAGATACTAAACTTCCTAAACTTATCCAATGTATATGTGTTCTTTTCCCCATTTTTTTTTTCTGGTCTATTCAAGGACATTGTCCCAGAAGAGTTCCTTTCTTTCTACTGAATCATCATGTTTCCCTCTCTACCAGATCGTTCTTAGTATTTAAGTGTGCTATAATTTCTCTAATTAAAAAAAATTTTTTTGGATATAAGTCTGTCCCAACCACCCCCACTATTATCTCACTGACCCTTTGCAGAGAAACTTATTGAATGTATGTTATATGCTTTATATTTTCAATTGTCTCTTCATTATTTCTTGTAGCTATTCCAATAAAGTATCTTTTCCCAGAAGAGTGCAGAAACTGCTCTTAACAAAGTCTATTAATGACTCCCATATTGCTAAGTTTGATGAGAAGATGAGGTCAATTCTCAATCCTTTAACTTGACCTATTGCAGCATGTGACACCATTGATTACTCACTTGTTTTAAAACACTTTGCTTCCAAAACACCCATATTGTTTGTTTTTTTCCCCTATATTTCTGTCTACTCATTTTCTATTTTCTTAATCTCTTCTCATCTCTCTGACTTCTAAATGTTGGAGTGCCCCAGAGCTCAGTCTTTGAAACTCTTTCTTCTCGTATCTCTGTCCCTTCCCTAGATGATCTCATTTAATTTCATGGCTTTAAATACGATTTACGAAGTGATAACTATCAAATACATCTTCAGTCCTGAACTTCCCTCAACTCCAGAAATTTATAACCAGTGGCTTACTTGACATACCATGGGATCTCTATAGACATTTCAAATTTACCATGTCAAAAACTGTTCTTAGTATTTGTCATTAAACCTGCTTCCCATGCTGATATTTCCATTAATGATAATTCTATCCCTCCAGGTGATCAGGGCAAAGATTATGGTGTTATCTTGGATTCTTCACTCTCTCCCCTGAGCCTAGTCTGTCAGAAAGTTGTGTTGGCTCTATCTTCACAGTATATCCAATATTCCTCCACTTCTATCACCTTCATCACCACTTCTTCTTCATTACCATTACCACTTCTTTAGTCTAAACCTTCATCCTGTCTCCCTTGGGGTATTGCAGTAGCTTCTTAACAGCCCCCTTATTTTTAGCTCTGCTCTATTTCAGTCAAGTCTCAGAAGAGCTACTTAAGAGATGTTATTGAAATGTAAACCAGATCACCTTACACTTCTGTGTACAACTCTTCAATTACTTGCAATCCAAAAGTCCACATGATCTCACCAACCTCCTCCTAATCCTCAAGTCCTCTCTGCCTTCATCTTCATACTCCCCTAGTTCACTCCACTGCAGATTCTTCCCTCCAACGTGACTACAATTTTTACCTCCTTAAGACCTTCTCTAGCCATCATATCTAAAATTTTGATTCCCTCCAAGACAAAGAAAGTTTTTTGGTACCTTCCCAATATTTCATATACCTCTTCCTTCTTTATTATTTTCTTCTCAACACTAACCATTATTGAGCATACTTATTTTTACTTACTGCTCATTATCTGCTTAACCCACTAGAAGGTAAGCCTAACCCACTTGCAGGTAAGCTCCATAAGGTCAGGGATTTTGTCTATTTTGTTTCACCACTGTCCTTGGAACAGAGTCTGGCACACAGTAGATAATCAGTACATACTGAGGATGTTACTATCTAAGTCTGTATAGAACTAATTATCCCTAGGCTCTACCAAAAGTCTATACAGACTTTTCAAAGTTAGAAGAAACCATAAAGGTCATATAGTCCAGTCCTTCTGATCTGAGGGCACTGGAGACCAGAGAGGTGAAGAGGCTTGCTCACAGATTTATGGATAGCAACAGAGCCTTCCAAAGTGCTTGCATTACCTATCTTACAGTAAACTTTATCTTCAACATTTATGTTGAGTAAAGGCTTACTTATAACTTTAAGTAAACTCTAGGTATTATACTGTAATCTTAATTTACTAATGATTTTCTTAAATGCTAAGTCTGTTAGCTGTAAGGGAACTTCCACTGAAGTCAGGAAAAAAAAAGTGTCCCCATTTGACTTGCCTCACACATGACCCTAAACACATTTTTAGTTTGAGGGATTATGGTTCTGCCATTCAACTTGTAAGACCACAAAACTTTAATATCTTAGTGATTCTCTGTTACCAGGCTGTTTTTGTTATTGTGGTTTATATGTTTTGAGTATACCTATTATTTAAGGCTAACATAAAAATATTCAGAAGCACTGCTTTCTGGGAACAAAGCAAAATTTTTTGTTGTTCTTCTTGGTAAGAGAGTTATTGTTTATAATGTTAATGTAAGTAGGTTTAATTAGTAAAGACTTTCTCACAAATAGATCTGTAAATAAATGTTACCTATTGTCTCAGAAATAATGGGTTCCTTTCACCAGGGAATTGAAAAAGAGATTATATAATCCCTTACCTAAATTGTGGAAAAGAAAATTTATACTTCAGATAAAGGCTAGTTTGGATGACTTCTCAAGTCCTTTCAATTTCAAGATTATGTGATTCCAAAAGGATGTTAAGTATTGTGCATTCTCTATTGTATGAAAAGTATAGTAAGAAATGGGCATAATTATGCATATAATTTTTAAATGTTAAGCTTTTGTTAAAGCTAGCTTTGAAGTCAAGTGAATAAAATTTCACCAATATTTCTAGTACTAATATTTCTAGGAATGTTATTAGAATATATACTACATATTCTATTATATATCATATACAAGTTCTATCAGATATATTTTGGTAAATATTTTCTCCCATTCTATGGGTTGTCTTTTTACTTTCTTGATAGTATTCTTGAGGCACAAATGTAAAAAATATCTGTGAAGTCCAATTTATATTTTTCTGTTGTTCTTTATGCTTTTGGTATCACATCTAAGAAACTATTGCCTTATCCAAGGTTATAATTTACCCTTATGATTTCTTCTAGGGGTTTTGAAGTTTGAGTATTTACATCTAGTTCCATGATCAATTTTGAGTTAATTTTTGTATATGTTGTGAAGTAAGGGTCCAGTTTCATTCTTTTATATTTGGATATCCAGTTTTCATAGCACCATTTGTTGAAAAAACAATTTTTTCTTCATTGAATTGTCTTGGTACCTTTGTTGAAAATCGTTTGACCAAATGTGAGGGTTGTTTTCTGAACTGTCTGTTTTGTTCCTTTGATCTGTATGTCTATCCTTATGCTAGTACCATACTGTCTTGATTACTATGGTTTTGAAATGGGAGCATATGAGCCCTTCACTTTGCTCTTTCTTTTCAAGATTGCTCTGGCTATTCTTGGTCTTTTACATTTCCATATGAATTTTAGGATCAGTTTGTTAATTTCTGATTAAAAGCAGCTGGAGTTTTGATATAGCTTGCATTGAATCTGTAGGGTAATTTGGATTATATTGCCATCTTAACAATATTAAACCTTCAAATCCAAGAACATGGGATGTTTTTCCATTTACTTAATTTGCTTCAACTGTATTTTGTAGTTTCTGTGTACGATTCTTAAGTTCATTTCTAAGTATTTAATTCTTTTTGATATTTTTGTAAATGGGTTTATTTTATTTTGGGTAGTGTATAGAAAGACAACCAATTTTTGTATATTGATCTTGTATCCTGCAACTTAGCGGAGCTGTTTATTAGTTCTAATAGTTTTTGATGTGAATTCTAGTAGTTTTTGATGTGAAATTATGTTATCTGTGAATAGAGATGGTTTTAGTCTTTCTTTTATACTTTCTTTTCCTTGCCTAATTGCTGCAGCTAAAAGCTCCAGTATAATGCTGAATAGTAGTGGGGAAAACAGGCATCCTTCTTTTGTTCCTGGTCTTGGGGCAGGGGAAAATTCAGTATTTCATCATAAAGCATAATGTGAACTGTGTATTTTTCATAAATGTTCTTTGCCTAGATGAACAAATTCTTTTTTATTTGTAATATTTTTCCTTTTTTTGAATAGTTATTAAATGTTTTCAAATGCTATGTCTGCATCTACTGAGATGATCTTGTGGTTTTGTCCTTTATTAATATGGTACGTAACATTTATTGATTTTTGAATGTTAAACCAACCTTGAATTTTTAGGATAAATACCATTGGATACAGTACTTTTTATGAATTGTTGAACTTGGTTTGCTAGTATTTTATTGATCATTTTTTTTTCATATAAAATAAAAGTGATATCGGTCTGTAGTTTTCTTGTGATGTTTTTGTCTGAAATTGCTATAAGGTAATACTGGCCTCTGGATGAATTGGGAAACATTTCCTCTATGTCTGCTTCTTGGATTTCGTCCAAAAGAGTGTAGTAATCTAATGCTGAAATTGTGAAATACCTCCAGGTAGTAGTTCAGTGTGTCTAACAGATACAGATGATATTTTGAATTAGATCCCCATCTGTGTGGAATCTTGGCCAAGTTATTTAAGATTATTGAGCTTCACTTTTCTTATCTGCAATATAAGATTATCAAATCTACACATAGGATTTTATGGAGACTGGTTAGTAGAATCCCTGGCATAATAACTTGATATATGGTCACTATTATTTAAGGAGCATTTTTGCCTACTAATCAATAGTAAGAGCTACTGACCCATCAAAGATTTTATTTGCACCCAGACTTGATGACTAAGTAGTATGATAGTTGTATTTGAAACAAAAGTTTCAGTTAGTAGGGGTATTTCAAAAGGTATCAGAAACCAACCAAATTTTTAAGGAGAACTGTTAGATTTAGATTTTAATTTACGTTTTGCTACTCATTAGAAAAGTAACTTGGCCTCCCTTTCCTCACTTTTAAAATGGTGCAGATAGTATCATGACGGATGTAGTATTAGGAATAATTTTCCCTTTTCTCTAAAAGTAAAAGGCAGTCCGAGTATGAGTTTCCTTTCTTCCTGTCTTTCAGAGATAGTTTTCCCATCGAGGCTGAATTTTACCAGATTTGGTGTTCCTTTGGGATGTTCCTTAGGGATTCTTTAAGGGTATATTTTCTCTATAATCCCTAATCATTGATACTCTTCCTATCAGGTTTACAGAAGAAAGCACTGCATTTCAGCCAGACTGTGGGATGATGGAATAATATTGTCACAGAATTCTTGCAAAGTAGGTTGCCTTTGCTGTCTATTGGTATTTTCTGGTTTACAATACAGCACAGGAACTATGTCTAAATTGTCTGCCATAAGGCAATTATCAGTTTTTAATTAGCCTTTGGTGATATTTTCAAAAGTTTTATTGACTTGGCTATGACAAATATAAAGTGATCAAAGTGGGAGAAAAAGCACTCTAAGCAGCTTGTTATTTTAAAAATAACTACTTATCCACAGGTTTATTTGTCTTAATCCAATTGAATTTTTTTCCTTAAAACAGATTTATTTGTAGATGGGACATGGTTCTCTAGATCCCCCAAATATGTAGCTCTGATTCTTAGAAAGCAGTTTCCTTAATTTTTTCAATCTGAATTTCCAAGTTACTCCCTCTTGTCTGACTTAAATCTCCCTTATTCTAATTAAAACACTTAACCCCATGTCCCATTTTGGGTCTTGAAAGGTACCTCCTAAGCCTTCTTGGCGTACTATTAGCAATGATTGTATAGAGAATTCCTATTTTGGTGAAATGGTATTGGCAGAATGTTACTTTGGCGTAATCTGTTTCCTATCTTAAAAAACACTGGTGTTCTTCACAGAGCACAGTGCTCATAATGAGCTTCTACAAAAAGAGGAGAGGTGGGCACCCCAAATTGCAAGACTTGCTTCATGGAAAATGAATGGGAAGAAGGCACAGAGTGATTGGCAAATGTAGGAAGGGGCAACTTTAGGAACTGTCTCAAATTGGGAGGCTTTATTAAGCGCAAAACTTTGTAATTGCTCAGTACTTTATTTTCTGCATTTTTAAAAGAAATGGATAAATATCCTTCTTTGTGGAATTATGTTCATATGCCATGTCTAGAGACAAAAACTAACAGACTGATGTTTATCTACAGTCCCATATTGTATGTTATTCTCTGACATTTTTCTTTTCTTTTGTGAAATTTCTAGTTCTAGCTAGGAATGAGCCACAATGAAACAATGATTACATTAAAAATCCACTGGAGGAAAAAAGATGGAAAAGAATTTACCCAATCTTAATGGTGGTTCAGCTTAGATGAGCTCTGTGTAATTTTACTTTATAATTTCTACTTTTCTATAATTTTAGATTTCTTTGAGAAGTATGTTTCAATGAGTATTTATAACTTTAAAAAATGAGTTTGCATTTTATCTAAATAAAGAAATCAAATGGATACATCAAGTACCCTAGTCAGTCTGTTCCTTCAAGCTATTTTTACTTAGTCAAACACAATGCTGATTATCTTAAATACAATGATATGTAATACTTCTTAGCATCAAATACCAGGATTAAGATATACAATATAATTTTTTTGTCAATCTTCATTTTTTTTACATCATGTAGCACATAGGAGAATAATTTTAAAAATAAAAGTACTTAAAATGTATTAATATTGAATGTTAATGATTTAATATTTTCTCTTTTTCTCTCTTTCACTTAGGTCAGGTGATTGATTGCACAGTGTTTAAATATGATTAACATAAGAGGCAACATAATATAACCCCCTGACATTATCATATACTCTTATTTTAAGTAGAAATTATATTTGTGAGTATTTCAAAAAGTGATAGTCACTGCTATATGTAATTGCTTTGATGTTATATAAGTTTTTAATAGATAACTTAGTCTTTGCGATGTTCTTTGGCTAGAGCCCTCAGTCGATTAGAGATAGGCTTTCTCATTGTAAAATCAGAAATAATCAGTAATTACCTATATTAAATGCCTTTCATAAAGCTTGAGAATCTAGAACAGTTATATATACACACATACATACATACGTGTGTGTGTGTGTGTGTGTGTGTGTGTGTGTGTGTGTGTATACACAATTACTAGGGTTACCCTTAGATGATAGTTCCTGGTTTGTGAAAAAGTTTGGTCTGACATTTAGGAATTAAGCCTTTTTGCCTGATACTGCTTTGACTCAGCAAAGCCACATACCAATCTGGTATAGAGAACTTTGGCTTTTAAATGTTAAAAAATACTTGGAGCAGATGGGTACCTAAAATACACTTTTATAATAGGAACCAAAAAGTTTGATAAATCCACATTCATTTTCTATTTGATTACTAAATATATAGAGTTTTTAGTTATGGTCTGTCTGTCTCAGAGAAAGCATGATTATCTAAATATGTACTTTTTTTTTTTTTTTTGTAAAGGAATTGCTTGCTCAACTTTGTGCTTTCTGTAAAATATTGCAAAAATTGTGTGCATCTGCAAGTTAAAACCATATAATACAGCAGGCTAAAATTGAACAGAATTTGATTGCAGACCTGACTGTTTCTCTTAGTTCTGTCAATAGAAATATAATTTGCTGGAATGTGCTCAGGATTTTTTGAACAGCCCATGAAAGGTAACAGGGATGTTAATCTCCACTTCAGCCCTGGCAACTTCACTCAAGTCCTTGGCATTCAGAATCAGAAGATAAGCAGGCTTTTGTCCTGCCCCAGGGCTCACCACCACACTCAGAACTACACCTGTTAATCAAAAGTAAGGAAGGCAATGTTAAATTAAAAGAAGGAAAAAAATCCCAGGACCATAGATTAAATGTCATTGAAATAATATAGAAGGTATTGCATTGACAAATGTGGTCACCCTGAAGAGGTCTTTCAAACTCTTTATGTTCCCTAGACTATCAGCTTTAGGAAGGGAGTGACCATATCTGTCTTGTCTCTGGGATTGTCATTGGGATACTTGTTATATCCCAGTAGCATAATACAATTACTAGGACAGAGTTAGCTGTTCATTAAAATCTTATTAATTGAATGGATCTGTGCTCTTATCTGTAACATAAGATTTAACATAACTTACTGCAAAAAAGTGTGACAATCAGATGAAAAATACATATTAAAAGACTTTGAAAACAGTAAGGTGTATTATTTCTGTAGTTTCCAAGACCTAGCTAGAAGCTTACTTCCTTCTTACAAAATGGGAGCAAACATTTTGCAGTTTTGTCTGGGTTGGCTCTATTTGTAAAATTGTTCAGCATGAAATGGCTCTATAATTCTTTATTTTATTCATTTATCTGTGATTTTCCATATTTTAATCTTAGAGAGTATAATCTACCTTCCTGTCTCAGCTAATCAATAGTTAACAAAGATTGATGCTTTGTAATTGAGTTGCTGTGTTACAGGCTGTAGCTCTGGCTTACTATAAAAGAACAAACCCAAAGCAGAGGCACAAAGCCTCGTTCTCATTCTCTTTGATCTGTTAAAATACTCAATTTCTCTCCTTAGAAGTCTACCCTTTTTCAGAAATTTATCTAAATCAGAAAAGGCAAAAACAGAATTCACGCTGTTCTCTCTTCACCTTCCCTCCATCTAGAGTAGACAATGATGTTCCATTATGACACAGATGGTGCTTTAACGTTTTCCCATGAGTAATCAGTGATATTGGCCATAGATGAAACTTATTTTCAAATAAGTTTAAATTCTTTAGTGCTTCCCATTCAGTAGTATTAAGGATCACATCTGAACATTAGGGAGTAATCACTGTGGCTTCTCTCCTAATGCACTAACATATAGAATTTCAATAAAAAGAAAGTGTTCAGACATATCCATTGCTTTCATTACCATCATCTTCCTCCAAGGCATCTGGGTGAGAAACAAAGATGGGTTCTGATGGGTATGAATCAGGCTCTTGCCATACCCAAGTTTCTTTAGTTTTAACATTCAGCTTACAGAGCTGCTTGCAAGAAAGAGAAATCGATCAATTAATCAGTCAATGTGCTTTACTTGGCTAGTAGAGGACACAAACTACTTTTCTAGCATTAGGTAAGATGGATTAATTACCCTGTCTGGAACAAAGTGATTCAGGCCAAGTCCATACGCGTATGTGTAAGGTTTCCCACCATACTTCTGGTAATTGATTTGAGGAAACTCAAATGCTACAAAATAGAGGACATGCTTAGGAAAACTCAAGTTAATTTCTGAATGGAACAGTTTGTTCCCTCGCTAAATCATCTCACCTTGGCGAGGCCCTGAAAAGAGAACCTCAGGTTCCAGCCAGATAGTCTCATCACTGCACAGAATTGCAGTGGCAGTTGTGTTGGGGAGTGTGACTAAATTCTTGCCTGTGTCAGCCTAAGGAAAGAGGATAACAGAAACCTCAGTGAGAAGGAAGGAAAAAATCAAGCTGCCATAAATGCAGTCTTCCTGAGTTTTGTCTCCTGAGTTCTTTGTTTCTTAAGTCAGTGTGTAGGGAGGAGAAGTGCAGACAGCTACAGGCAAGCAAACCCAACCAAGTGCACTACTGGGAAAGCTGTCTGTGCCTGTGTGAGTCACTGGCTGTGTATCCCTGGGAAAGTTGTGTAACCTCTAGGTCCTTAATCTTCACATGTGTCCAATGAAATTGTCCTGAAAGAAAATTTAGGGCTCTAAGGGAGGGCCTCTGAGGAAAAAAAAATGTTTTCCTGTAGAATGACAAAAGACTTCAAACTCTAGGGATTCATTTAGTGTTTATCTGTACTATAAAGATACAATGTATCTTTATCGCTGGGATATATTTTGATTTTGCTTGAAAAAAATCATATAGTTATGTTGTCAAAAAAAAATGCAGAAAAATTCTTGGACCAGATGTTGTCTAAGATCTGTCAACCCCTTACCCTGCCCTGTGATTTTCAGATTATTTTATGAAAGGATACCATGGGGTCTTTCTAGGAACATATTTATTTACTAATATGTATATCAAATACTTGAGTACATGTTTTGTGCTAGATTCTGTTTTAGACATTTGGGATATTTCGGAGAATAGACTCCCTCCCCTCATGAAGCTTGCATTCTAGTTGGGGAACATAAACAATAAATATAATTTAAAAGTGTATAGTGTATCAGGAGTATGGGGAGAAAACTATACAGCAGAGTTAGGAAGATCAAAAGTGTGAAGGGTAGGTGAGTTACAATTTTATTCAGTGGTGAGGGTGGGCTTCATCAAAAAGGTGACATTTGGGACGAAACTTGCAAGGGGTGAAGAAGTCAACAGCGCAGGAAGAACATTTAAACAAAGAGAATAAACAGTGCAAAGGCCTAAGGTAGGAGGATGCCAAATATAGCTGAAGAACATTAAAGAGACCAGTGTGGCTGCAACTAATTGAGCCTGGGGAAAAGGAGCTGGAGAGGAGGGTAGAGCTGTCTTGTATACAGCTTTATAGGTCATTGTGAGCACTTGGTCTTTTACTCTGAGTGAGAGATGGGAAGCCGTGGAATGATTTTGGGCAGAGGATTGGCATGCTATATTTAAAAGAATCACTCTGGCTGCTCTGTCGAGACTACCCTTGGGAGTAGGAGGGAAGCAAGAGTGCAGTTGGGGAAACTAGTCTGTCACGTAGTGGTCCAGTCAAAAGAAAACAGTAGTTCAGACTAGGTTGGTAGCACTGGTGTCAGCGAGAAGTGGAAGGTAGAGTCATGAGGTTTTCCTGATAGATAGGCTACGGGGTGGGGAAGAGGCATGAAATTAAGAGAGGAGTCAAGGATGACTCCAAAGTGTTTGGCCTAAATAATTACAGGTTGGAGCTGTCACAGCAAAGATGGGGACTACTGTAGGTGGGGTAAATGGTTTGGTAGAGGAAGAGGAGAAATTTAGATTTTGTCTTACTAAACTTGAGCTGTCTATTGGACAGCTAAATGGAGGCTTGGAGTTGGTAGTAGCATATATGAAGCTTGAGTTGAAAGGAAGTTGAAAATGTGAATATAGGCTGCTTTAAAGTATGAGTCTTTACAAAAGGAATGAATGTACAAAAAGAAGATAAAAAGAAGGGCTGAGTTCTAGTGCCCTCTCACATTAAGAGGTAATCTACAAGAAGAGGAATGAGGGTAGCTGATGGGGCCAAGAAAAATCAAGAGAAGGATTTTGTAAGAGGGCGAAATAATGGTAGGGTATGCGTGATCCAGTGAGAAGGGAGAGTAATGATACAGGAAAGGGGGAGAATTGCTTGGGTGCTGTCCTTGAGTGGGTAAGGAAGGGAAAATGGGAAGGATTAGTTCTGGGTGGGATGAAAGATAATTCAATACAAGTACAGATGCTGGTGGGTGGGAAGACGTGGTGGCAGGAGTATAACATTCTTTTTTGATTTCTTTCATTTGTTTCAATAAAATAGGAAGCAGAGCCATCAGCTGAGTGTGAGTGTGGAGGTGGGAGGTGTTAGAAGTTTGAAGAGAGGAGGGTGTGAAATACTTAACTAGCAAAGTGGGAGAGTAAATGAAGTTGAGAAATGTAGCAGTGAGGTTTGTGGTCATGTATTTAAAAATGAACCAATTAACATGATTGTGTGTTTTCAGCACCTAATTTCAGCCTTGGAGGTACAAGTGTAGAGTGGGTGGAGAGTTGAATTTAACTAGGATTGTGGTTTTGACAAATGAGTTCAATAAAGTAATAAAGGTAAGAGAAATGAAGATCTAAGATTATAATTGTTGACAATGGAATTTTAGTTAAGTAATGAGTACAGGTAAGTTCTCAGTGGAGTGAGGTATAGTGAGAAGGTGGTAGGTTCAGTGGATTGGAGGTTCCTGGAAAGAATCACAGTAGGACAAGTGATCTTGAAAAATGGGAGGTGATAGTCAGAGTATGTCATGCACAAAATTAAGATTTTGGAAGGAGCACAGTCATAGGTAATGGCAGGGTCAAGTGTGTGACTATGGGGAGTGAGTGGCTGAGATAGAGTGGAAGACATGATCAGTGCAAGAGGTCAAGGAACTGAGAGGACAAGTTGTTGGAAGAATCACCTATGATGTATATATGGAAATGACCAAGAGTCAGGAGTAGATCTGGGGAGTGTGACATTGAGCCAGGAGGGGAAGTGAGTGAGTGGTGGTTCGTAGATAACAACAATAATGAGGGAATGAGAGGTGTATATGCCACTTGACTATATAATTCGTTGAAGTGAGATTTAAAATTGGAATATTTAAAGAGTGGATGGAAGGAACAGTGAATCTGGATGCAGAAAAGTGGGACAAAGAGAACCCCTACCCTAACCCCAGACCAAGTGATATAAAGGCTGTACTGGAGGTTGCTGCTGGAGAGATCAGTATCCTCGGAAGAAAGCCAGGTTTTGATTAGAAGAAGGAGAAGAAGGAGAGGGAGAAAGAGGAACATTCTAAGGGGAGGATGGAGGGGATTTTTCTGATGGTGTATTAAGAGGTGCATTAAGAGGAAATAGTAGAGGAAGGGGTGGGAGATAAAGAGCAAATAGAGAAATGGAGAGAGTTTTATGAGATTTTGTGAAATGGAGTGTTAAGTCACTTGGTGGTTTTTGGGTAGAAGAGATCAAATGCTTATGTCAGACTTATTTATGAACTCGTAAGTTTAAATTGATTATCTTACTTCATTCTATCTTATTTTTTCTATTGGTAAATAAAGTTTTTTATGTAAGAAATCTGTAACATTACTTTTGCTTTCCCCAACAAACTAGCTCCTCCTTTTCATCCCCCCCCTCCACTTTTTTTTAATAGATGCAATTATCCTTTAACCCTGAAATCTCACTTCTGAGGATCTATCCTCTTCATATATCTATGCATGTATGAAAGAACACATATACAAAGTTATTCCTCATAACATCTGTAACAGCCAAAGATTGGAAACAATTCTGTTGCTCAGCAGTGTGGGACTTGGGTGTGTTCACAAACAGGATACTGTGCAGTTGAAAACAGCAAGGTCTTCTGCATATATTGTTAAATGAAAAAAGTAGGGCACTGAACAGTGGATATAGAAAGTTACTTTTTGTGTATGAGAGTGGGAAATAATAGTTACATGTATGCGTGTGTGTGTGTGTGTGTGTGTGTGTGTGTGTGTGTGTATTCTTATATTCGCATAAACAAACCAAAGAAAAGGAAAGACATGAAAAGTTACACATAGAAAGTGAATGGAGGTGGTATGGACTGGATGTAGACAGAAGTTGGAGTGAGATTTCCCAGTGTGTACTTTTTCATATCATTTTGATTTTTGACCATTTGAAAGCACTGCCTATTCAAAAAAATAAAGATGTATTTTAAAGATGCTACCATTAGCTTAATCAGTAGACTGGAAATTTCACTCATCTTGTACTCTTTCCTCTCCTTAGCCCTTCCCTCAATCTCTTTCTTATCTCTCCTTCTCCTAACTTATGACCGATATTTCCCTTCACTGCCAAACTTTTCAGTGTGGACTACAGTAAGTGCTCCCACATCCTACCACTTGCTCATCTTCAGTGCCTTGAATCCTGATTGCTGCCTCTCTCACCCTCCTCCCTTTGGAGATCACCAAATCTAGTGTGTGGTTTTTAGTCTTCATCCTTTTAACTCGCCCATAGGAGTGGACACTGATGAAACCCTCTTGCCCTATCCAATGTGGCATTGCCCTCTCTTAGCTCTAGCTAGGGCTCTTTAAAGACTTTTTCTCTCCCTTTCTGTCTCCTCTTTTTATACCAACTTCTGTACATGACACTTTCCCAAACTTCCATGCCTGGCCATCTTTTCTTCTCTCAGCATTTTCTGGGCTATCAAATTCATGTTTAAAATAAACAAATGGGTAAGTTTCTTTTTAAAAATGTATTTTGAAATGAGATTTATTTTTTCCTGTTAGCAGTCTCATCTATGTGTTCTCATATAGTTGATCATCATTTCAATATCAGTAACTATCAATTCTAATTGATCTCCCAAGGCCCTGCATTGATGTATGAAAGCCCATGAAGCATATTTCATGAAGATGTTTTGATACTGATTTTGTTGTTGTTGATGATGATGATGATGATGACGAATATTTATTTAGCATTTATTTTGTGTTAAGGGATCTATTTAATAACAGACATATATCAACTCATTTATCAACCACAACAACCCAGTAAGATGGCCAGTAAAATGGCTATAAATAAAGAAAAGGAAATTTAACAAGGTTAAATGTTTCCCTTTACAGACCGAGAGAAGGAAATTTAAGGTTAAATCACCCAGCTAGTAAGTGGCAGAGCTGAAACTCAAGCCTGGCTCTGTTTGACGTGAAATCAACCTCCTTACTCGTTATCCTCTCTCTTTCTCATAGTTTTGCAATTCATATTTGTCCCCACACCTGCTCTGCCTGTTATACTCCCTATTTCCAAAGGTATCACTATTCTAGACACGTAGGCTTACAGGATCTCTATGATATTTTGCATATCAAAGATTTAATTCATTCCTCCATCCAATCAAATGCAAGACCCTTGTAATTCCACCTATAGGAGCTCTTATTTTTGTCTGTGTTTGCCTGTTCCTGGTACTACATTTTTCTCTCGCCTGAGTGATTTTAATTGTCTTCTATCCCAGGTCCCCATCTCTGTCCTTTTTACACTTCCAGTAGCACTTATTCAGAAATTTATTTTAGAAAATCAAGTTATTAAAGCTGCAAATGACCCTCGTTATTATTTAGTCTACTTTAGTTAGGTTTCAGAGCAGGCCACTGAACTTACAGTGATTGAGTGACTTGTTCAGGGAAGGCGGACATTTAGTAGTAGAGAGAACCATGCAAATCAGCACACTTAGTACCCAGTCCCCTAGCTCTGAATATGGTTTCCTTCTGCTCAGAAACCTTCACTGTCTCCCATCACCTGCCGAATAAAGTACCACCTCTTATCCTGGCCTTAAAGCTTTCAAAAGAGGGCACCTGCGTGGCTCAGTCTGTGGATCCTCTGACTCTTGGTTTTAGCTAAGGTCATGATCTCATAGTTCCTGAGATCAAGCTTCACATAGGGTTCTGTGCTATCAGCTTAGGATTCTCTTTCTCCCTCTCTCCCTCTGCCCCTCTCCTGCTTGTGCTCTCTCTCAAATAAGTGAACTTAAAAAAAATGCTTTCAGAGATTACCAGCTTGATTTTTTTAAAAGTTTATTTATTTTGAGAGAGAGACTGAGTGTGAGTGGGTAAGGGACAGAGAGAGGAAGAAAAGAATCCTAAGCAGGCTCTGTACTCACAGAGAAGAGCCCAAAACGGGGCTGCATCCCGCAAACCATGAGATCATGACCTGAGCCAAAATCAAGAGTCAGATGCTTAATCAACTGAGCCACACAGGCACCCCAGCCTGCATTTTAAGCTTTTTTATCGCCCCCCCCCCCACAACAATGTATTCCACTACTTATGCTTATGTTCCAACTAGTTGGATTAAGTCAGTTCCTGATGCTTTTCTGTCCCTCCCCACTTCTCTCTTTCCTCAAACTATTACTTCTGCCTTAAGTTGATCTGCTTCAATTTCATCTCTTCTGCCAGAATATTGCAAATGACTGTGTTCCATGAATCTCTCCAAACAAGTGTGACTGCTCCATCCTCTGAATAGCCAAAGCAATTTATGCCTCCCTCACACTACTTGTCTCATGCTGACATGTGTTATCGTTACTGAATCACCTTCCTCCTCCCTACCACACTAGGTGATGAGTTCCAGGAGAGCAAGAGCATATCCTATTGATGTACGCGCTGAAATAATTTAGTACGATGCTGTGTTACAGTGGGTAATTAATAACTATTGGAAGAAAGTGAAGGTAGGGTCTCGGGTGACATTAGCCATTTTTCATCATCACTGAAGTTCCCTATTTTACAATTGGGTGGTCTTTCTTCAGACAGTGATGGCTACACATTTAGGAAAATCTTTCCTTTTTCCTCTTTTTGAATGTGAAGACACTGAGGTAAGGAATATTTAAGCTAAATGATCTTATTTTATTTCCTTAATTTAAAGATGATTGTGATTTTACCATTACTAGTCAAATAAGAGTTCACTAAAATCAATGGACTCATTCATTTGGTATCTTATGGGCACTAAACTACATATACCAGAGATATGCTTCCTAAGGGCCAAGTTAGAAGTGCTTAAAGTCCCATATAAAATCATTCCAATCTGTCTTTCCAGTCTCTCTGCCCCATGCCCATCTCCTCTATGCTCCTAATGTATCAGCTCCACCAACTTCTTTATACTTCTGTATCAAGTTTTGCTTTTTTAATCCCTCCCTGCCTTTGTAGAAGCTCACTTACTCCACCTCAACCTTCTCTTCTTTTATCATTCTTCATAGAGCTTACAAGCTTGCTTAAGAGCAATAGTGTCTAGTTCTAAACTGGGTTTATTTCCCAGTACATCTGATCTAAGCTTTGAGTACAGTGTTTTACATTCCATATAGCTGTCTTACCCAGTGTGTGTCCATGTATCTATTGTGAAAATAATATTTTTCTTGATTTTGACTGGTATTCTATCACACTAAAATTTCTTGATGTTAATCTAATATTCTAAAAAGAGAGCCACTGAATACAAGGAAGAAAAAGCAGAGATGAAAAGATGACTGCCAAAGGCTATTAATGGTGTTTATCCTGTGGTGGTATCTTCAGATGGTTTGCAGAAAACCAAAATAATGGGCCGATTTCCCTACAGGGGTACTTTTTTAAGCTTCATTGCTTTAGAATTTCAAATTATTTGAATTAAATTATTTATACTATTGACAAAGGATCCTAGGCATCAGTGGTCTGCACTATTCACTGAGAAAAAATATTTTTAAAGGATTTTGCAAATGAAAGAACAGCAGATTTAGAATCAAAACCTGGTTTTCGTTTTGGCTCTGCTGCCATTGGCTTTTGCTAAGTCATGTCACTCTTTGGAGCTTCAGTTTCCTCATTTGTTAAATGAGGGCAGTTGAATTAGTATATTTTTAAAGTTCCTCCCAGCTCTAAAATTTCAAGATTTTATGTATAAACATAAGGCAGGAGAACAAATCCTGAGAGAGATGAAACATTCTGGTTATATCTGAAATCTGTGTAGAGGGTGGTTACCTTGTCAATATTCAGAGGAAGTACGTATCTCCTGACTTCAGGCTGGGGAGCCTTTCTGGCATTTTTTTTCACTTCTTCCCAGTTCTCACGTAAATTGGCTAAATATAGGTAATTATAAACAAATTCAAATCTGCAAAAGTAAGAAGTCAGACATGAGCGCAGACAATTGCAAATGATTTCGGAGAGACAATCCATGCCTTTTATTTTTTATTTTTTTAAAAAAAAATTTTTTTTCAACGTTTTTAATTTATTTTTGGGACAGAGAGACAGAGCATGAACGGGGGAGGGGCAGAGAGAGAGGGAGACACAGAATCGGAAACAGGCTCCAGGCTCTGAGCCATCAGCCCAGAGCCTGACGCAGGGCTCGAACTCACGGACCGCGAGATCGTGACCTGGCTGAAGTCGGACGCTTAACCGACTGCGCCACCCAGGCGCCCCAATCCATGCCTTTTAAAAGAACAAGTGCCTGCCTGTCCTTCGTTCTCCAACTCAGAACCTGCTAATGACCCAGGTATATTAGAGCCATAAGCTGCTGCCCATGCTCATGCTGCATGAAAAGCAAGCAAGCAAACAAACAAAACATATCCTCCCTCATGGATATGTTTAAATAACAGCAGACTTATATGATACTTTCTGTTCTGCTTCTCCATCATCATTCCGTCTGTGTCTTTAGAGGCTACTGTCTTTTTGGTGACTCGGTATTCTGAAGAAAGCATGCCTTTTTCTTTCAAATCCAGAGTGGGTGGAGTTCAAGCCCCCCCCTGCCGCCAAGGGATCTTGTCAAGTTGCAGTGAAGTTAAGTTTAAATTTACTTATCAGGTCATAGCACTTTTTAGTTTCAGGTCAGGTTCATAGACCTGATCGGTTTTCAGTCATTAACCGTGGTTTTAATATTCAGTTTGTGAGTGCTTCTGATTACCTAGCCTTCCTACTGCTTTCTCAATTATATTCTGCAACTTAAGCATACTTTATTTTTCTAGATGTAATTCAGAGTAAATATTGAGAGCATCGCTGAAAAAGGTCCCTAATTTCTAGGAGTGACTGGAGACATAATATTATCCAATGTCCTTTCTTACCCTTTCCAGCAACAGAGATCCACAATCAGAAACTCACTGTCTTCATAAGTATTGATGTGATGGAAAAGATTAAAAGAAGAGGTCCTGTATTTATTATTGAGATACTTTCTTCTCTTCTTGTCAGCAATATGAAGCCAAACCTTGAAAAGTGAGGAAAATATTTTGATGGATTTAAAAAGGAAAACAGCATACATTATGAAACACCTTCTTCAGAAGCATGAATCTGGCAAGTAAATGTAAGTCTTACCCCCATCGTTTCATTGGACTCAAAACAATCCATGTAGTTGGCTCCCCAAAGACTCCATGAAGAAAGGAACTTGAACAGGTTAATTTTGACTGGCGTCTCCACAAAAACAATATAGTTGGGAGTCAAACCAAAACTGTTTAGAAACACAAATAAACTTGTGAATGGGAAGGGCTGATTTTCAAACCACAAAGAAATACGTGCACATGAGGTATGCTCAGTTATATGAATCAACAGTGCCTACGTGAAATTAATTACATTTAAATTTAGGTTTCTGCAAGAAAATGTCATGATCAGGATTGGTATCAAAGGTAGGCAAAACAGATCTTTAAACTTGGTTTTCCTGAAGATTCATAGCAGGCCTTCAAGTTACCTATGGACGTAAGATGGCTTGAATCGGTCACTGCAGGGGAATTGTACAACGACCTCTGACTTGCTTATTGGATCTTCCTTGTCTGAAATAAAGCGGTTTTAAAAGGCTTTGGAAAAAGCCTCTCTTTTCTCTTTTAATACAAAGCATTTAGAACAGCTCATGCAAGTAAAGAAATACATTTCCAGATCTTGATTGTTTTGTTTTGTTTTGTTTTAGAGCTTATTTTCATTTTCTCAGTCATTGGTGTTTCTTAGGGAAATTTCATGAGAAGCTGCAGTCACCCAGGAAAATCCAAATAGCAGCAGATTTGGAAAAGTGCACTCAAATAGTGTTGTGCAGGCAGAGTACAGGGGAGTCACATCGTACAACTGGAGGTGGTAGGTGCTAAGTCAGGGAGTAAAGGAAAACTTTGTATGGTCAAAATGCCTTTTATAATCTCTTAAGTTTCCTACAAAGTACAGTATATGTGGGTTTGTGTCATTAGCTCCGTAAAGTAATTCTTAAGCACATAAGAGTTTGTTTACTGCTAGGTCAGTGGTCTTCAAACCTTAGTGTGCTTCAGGATGACATAAAGAGCTTCTTAAAAATCCTCACTGCGGGCCCACACCCAGAATTCCTCATTTAGTCAACCACAGGTGGGGATCTGGATTTCTAGCAGCTTCCCAAATAATGCTGCTGATTCAGGAACTATATCTTCAGAACCGTGCTACCCAATACTAAACAAAAATCCATTTTTGTTCAAATAGTTCTGTCACCAAGATGGTTATCAAATTTCTGGCAATGAATGGAGGATGAATGGAGAATTCTAAAGAGTACTCTCTTTCTGTTTTAATATTCTTTCTCTATAATATTAACATGAGTTAATAGATTTGTTTGGAGTTTGGGGAATTAAACACACACAAAATACTTAGTACACTTTCATATATGTGTACATGCAATTATGCATACATATAGGTTGGTTTAAAAATTTAATCTTGCCTGGCACATGAATAAGTGCTCAATAAACATTCCCTGAATTTTAATCTAACTCTTATATAATCAAATACACATATGCACAATATTTTTGAAACATTGTAGAAAACAACTTGGCCACTTGCTTTCTATATTTTCAAGTTGTCATTTTCTGCTATGGTGCCCTTAACCATCGGTCCCTGGTAGGATAGGGGCAAGGGCAATCTGAGAATAATTTCACCATGCATATATAGTGCTATCCTGGTATTCTGATCTGGTATTCTGTATCTCTGGTAGCTTTCTCATAATATAGATACTTGTTTTAGGAAGAGTCAAATTGGTAAACTGACCTGCTTGTAGTGGAGGGATCTTTACAATATTGTAGGCAATTGAAAAATTTTTCCCAAAGCAATTACCAATGTTGTAAACAGTTCCATCACTTTCAATATGGGGGTGAGCAGTGGCTCCATTGACAGAGACATAGTTGCAAAGATCAACCTATGGAAAGAGAGCAGAGGTCATCCATGTAAAGAGAAAGATTGTATTAACCCTTTGGTCTCTAGGTCTGACCTCACTGCTCCCACTTGCAGCCTCACCCTAAGTGCATTTTCTCTTTCTTTGCATCTTTCTGGGTTCTACCCCCTTTCAGGTCTGCCTGAATGCCCATTTTCAGTGCAGAGCTCTCCTCTGACCCCCATGCGGACTCCCCGACACCTCTGAAATCTTGGAGATGTCCCTGGTCGTGCTCTTCAGTGTATACCAGATGCTACTCTAGTTAGCTACTTTCCTTTTGCGCATGCAGGTTGTCCTCAAAGTGGTAATTTGAATCTTGGGGTTTCTTTATATCCCCCTTATTTTATTAGGTAAATTGTGTGAAACCTCTTATGCGCAGTAATTTTATTTTACAAAAATGGCAAATTTGTATAGTATAATCTAAATACCAAACCTGTTGTCTTGCGGAGAGTATAAATTTGGAACTGAAAGAAACCCCAAGATTCTATTTAGTATAGAGTCTTAACCTAAATAGACTTCAAGAGAACCATGAATCTCCTGGAATTAAATTAAATGCAAATGTTTTTGGAGAGAAGATTTAGCGCTTTAATTCAATTTGGAGTCTCATAAGAAATTCAGAATCACAAATCTAGCATAAACCTCTCTGTTTATAGAAAGAACAACTGAGGTCCCAGACAGGTCAAGTGACTTTTTCAAGGATACAGAGCCACATGCTGGCAAAATCAGCACTAGAATTTCTACGTGGGACTGGCTCAACACAGATTTATCGAATGAATAATTGATGAGGTATATATTTATTTAACCACAATTCTTTCTATTTGATTAGGAGAATGTGTTTTAAAGGGAGTTTTTAGCATTCTTATTTAAATAATAGGCGAGACATTCATTCATTTATCAAGTACTCATTGAGCTAATATTACTGTGCCAGGGTCTAGGAAAACAGAGATGGTCTTTGCTCTCAACAACTGTAGTCTAGACTTGTGCTGTCCAATATGGTAGCCACATGTAGTAATTAAAATGTGGATTGATTATGATTAGATAAAACTTTAAATTCAGTTCCTCAGTCATAGTAGTCACATTTCAAGTGCTCAATAGCACTTGGACAATGATGTATGGAATACTGCCATCATTACAGGAAGTTCTATTTGATAGCGCTGTGTATAAAATATAGTACATTGCTGGTAAATGCAAAATGGTATCTGTAGAGAAGGGTCATCTAACCCAGATTGGGAGATTAGGCAGGGCTTCTCAAGGGCAATGACTCCAACTAATGCTTAAAAGACAAGTAAAAGTTAATCAGGTGGAGAAGGATGACAGTGTGTTCTAGGGAGTGGGAACACTGAGGTATAGGCATTGAGGTGTGAAATAGCACGTGCTGTTTGGGGATTACTAGTCATCGAACATGGCTGCTGTCAAAGGCATGCATGCAGGAGGAGAAAGAAGAATCAGGCGGCCGCAAAGCCCTGTTTGGACTTTATTTTAGAAACTGTGGATGCCTCCGATACCGTAACACATTTATGCCTGAATCTTAGAAACATTGCTTCTACTGAATTAAGGAAGTTGTATTTAAGAGAATCAGGCTAGAGGTAAAGGCACTGGTTAGGAAGCTATTTTAGTAATAGTAATAAAAAAGTTTCAGATTTTTAAAACTATATTCTTATATGAAGTCAAGGTACAGTGCTGTTGACAATGGAACCTGACCCCTAATAAAGGCTGTTTTGAAGCCATACATGAACATTATATTTGCAATTATATTCCCATAGCAATTTGAGTACAGGTTTACTTATCAGAGTTAAATGAATGGTTTAGACCTCAGCTGCATGGTGCCTGGGTGGTTTAGTCGGTTAAGTGGCTGGCTCTTGATTTTGGCCCAGGTCATGATCTCATGGTTTGTGAGATCGAGCCCTGTCACACATGATGGGCTCTGCGCTGACAGCCGGGAGCTTGCTTGGGATTCTCTTTCTCCCTCTCTCTCTGCCCCTCCCCTGTTCACTTTCACGTGCTTTTTCTCTTAAAATAAATAAATAAATAAACAAAAGAACTCAGCTTAAGTTCTTCTCTAAATGATCCAACACATACTCTTATATGATTACAAACATACATTAAAAACAAGAATGAGCTATTGAGAGTATATGTTAAGCCTTAGTAAATAGTCTGCTGAGAACAATAAGTCAGCTATTGATATAGAGACTTAGTGTTGGGAGTATTATTCCTTTCTATTTACACTACACTGAATTTCTAATTTTGGTCTTAAATTCCCCTAACTGGTCTCCTAACCATCTCTTATCTCTTCTTTCTTCCCACACAGCTTCCAGATTAAATATCCTAAAGCACAGCTCTGCTTATACCATTTCTCTGAGCAAAAACTTTCAATAGCTTCCCATTAACTCAATAACTTATTCCAGATTTTTGTCTTACCCATGTTGTCTTACCTACTGATGTGTCCTTTGCATCTAGTGTAAGTTTTGATACATGGAAGGGACTGAATAAATATTTGTGTCACAAATGAATGAATGAATATGTTAAGCATTTTTAAAGATTTTCCTTCAACCTGTATTATAATTGTTTAAAATTTCATAGATGAAGAAACAAAGTTTGCTCTGTCACATTAGGTAGTAGTTGATGACAAAGCAAGGAGGTGAAACTTAATCTATCTGTCTCTCGTGTTCTTTCCCTCAAACTGCACAATTAATGGTAGGGTGCAAATTCTAAATTCTTGAGCAATGTTGCCTGAGCACTGTGTCCTACCTGTTTAATTGTCTCCAAGGTCTCAGGATTAATCTTTGTAATGAAGTTGGTCTCTGTGCAGGCATAGTAATCTTCCCCTACTGGGTAGATGTTAACAAGGGCATTGTCAGTGACCTCCACTCCTCGAAAGTAAGAAAAAAACCTGCAGAAACAAATGGAGTTTTCAGTCCAGTAACTTCCAAGCCATGAGAGAGAAGGGCTAATGTAAAATGTCTTTAATAATATGCCATTGAGTTTCAGTAACCTGGAAAATATATTCTTGCAGGGATCTGGGAAAGCACAAGTGCCAAATTCCGTTATGACGATCCTTTTCTCAGTCATTGCCCGAACGTAAGCATCAGTGCGGATGAACCTGAAGGACACAGAGACATGGCAAAGGGTCATAGGCAGGGCCAGTCAGTATGTCCATATGGAGCTGAGAATGGTCAGAGAGAATGTGGAATCCTAAATCCACTACATCGAGAATAAAGAGTATTGTCAGGTCACTTTCTCAGGGTGACTAAGAAAGAAAGAGACAATGCTGTGAGCTTGAATTTATGCCTTACAAACCTCCCAGTGACAGATGAGGAAATTGAGGCTCGTGGCTTGGACTTGCTGTGTCCAAGCACGGAAATTAAGCGGTTGGTGTCTGTAATGAAGCTAGGTTAGAACTCAAGTCGACCCAGGCCAGGAAACACGCATTTCTCCATATCACACTATGCAGTGGGTAGTTTACATAGGACCTCCAACTTCCTGTAGCCTATAACCTGTAGCCATCAACTACACTGAGTGGAGAAATACAGAACATGGTGTGTTGAATTATATTCTTTTCAGTCTCTCTTTTTCACTCTTGTTTTTTCTTCAATTGTAAAATTTGTTTTGCTAGTTTTAAGAGTAGGGTATTCTTGAATCCAGTATCTTGCACAGGCAGAACTCCCGAACCATATCCCATACATTGCCTAGGATTTCTCACATGGAAAATCAATTAAAATCTGATTTTGCACTTCCTGCAATCTGTATAATAAGTGTTTAAAGTGTCATAGATGAAGAAACAAAGTTATGAAGAGGAAAAAGTACCAAGGTCTTTAGTGAGCATATGAAAGCTTTCTCTGACTTAGCTAAATTTTTGCTTGATCTGATCGAATTCTCTTCTATTACCGTCTGAGGTATCCTGACTACTTCAAGCCTCCATTTGCTCTTCAGAATTCCTGATACCTGTGGTGATCAACAAAGTGTCTAACAGGTCTGAATATTAAAGCATAAGACTATTTATTGTGGTGTTAATGGGTACTTCCTGGAGTGATGGCTTAAGCCTTCAAGCCTTTTAGCAACAATCCCCTGTTTTTAGAAAACTTCTCTTTCTTGTATTATTATGACATAATCTGGTCCTTCCCTCTTTGTGCCACCACTCCCTCCTTCCCAGGGGCCTTTCTGATTATTAAAAAAGAAAAGGAGTCAAGAAAACCAATGGTCTAATAACTATAACAGTAACTATAATAATAACAACTTATTTTACTGAATGCTTCCCAGGTGCTTCATTTAATCCTTGTAATGAACCCTGAAGTAGACACTATTATTTCTCATTTTAGAGATGACAAAACCAAGAATTAGAGAGTAACATCTTGCCAAACGTTGCCCACCTAGACAAATAGGGTCTGGTAGATATAGAATTTGAAGTCAGGCATGTTGGACCCCAAAGCTCTAGTTCTTAGGTTCTTTATCATGGCACACCTCCCAGGTACCTATGCAAATGCACTGGGCCAGTGGATTCTGAGAGTAAGCAAATATATAGGTCTCCTCTTGGGTTCAAGAGGTTCAGAAGCACATAGGAGGAAGAGCTGAGCTAGGTCTCACCCCTAGGAGGAGTAGGACCTAGCATTCTTTACCTTCTATGATATGTGACATGTCCTTCTTTAAAGTCAAACTTGTGCAGGAGGGCTTGCCCATCAAACAGGTGGTAAAATGGTTCAGATCCAACTTCAAAGAGTCCTGGCCCACATCGAAGGAGACTGCCAGTGAGCCAGAGGGGGATCCTGCCTGTGATGAAGGCGAGACATAGAACATTGCTTCTTACTCCTGCCCTTTGCTGTGCTCATCCCTGGTAAGGCGTGGTGATTATATTAGCAGCTCAATTGGGCAGCCTCTTCGTAAAGCTGGCAGTGATTTTCATTCCCAGTTCTCATGCTGGGCAGCCCTGACAAAAATGCCTGCTGACTTGACTCTCCTTTCACCAGGAGACCAAGTGGCGGGAAATGTCACAGTGCCTGAGTTTGGATAAAGGGTTGGAAGGAGACAAGGAAAAGGCCCTTGAGGAAATGGATTCTCTACCTAACAGATTTCCCCAGGTATCAATACATTTGTCTTTTAAGAAAAAATTCAAATTTCTTGATATATTTTGATGGAGTGAGGAGTAGGAGAGGTAGATTAGGAGCAGGGATCAAAACACTATAAAAAGATATTTCAATAGAGAAGAGCATTTAAATGGAACAATAATACTGGCTTTTTGAAATCTAGAGTCCATTGAGGGTATGGGCTACTGTCCAGATGAAGGTTAACCTGCTGTAGCAGGAATTGCACAGGGCTGGGTGTCAGAGACCTGGATTCTGGTTCAGGATTTGCCATGTGACATCTCTAGGGCTCAGTGTCCTCATCTGCAAAATGAGGGGTACACAACAAAGGCCTAAGACTTTTAGTTTAAGCGGTAAGGTCTGTGCCCATTTATCCATTGAAAAGTGCAGTGTTTGCATAATCCTTACCAACTGTTTTTAAACAAATGGATTATTCCCAACAGTTCAGTTTCAGCAGCCTGCTTCCTAAGAATTTATATTTCTGATAAAAACTTTAAGAGAGCATGACTTAACTAAAGGCATAACATTAATTTCATTGCTAGAGCCTAAATTGTTAGCATCAGAATCTAGCTGAGAAAGAGCATTTGGCTCATCTCTTCTATTTTACAGAAGAGGAAATGGGGGGTAGGGGAGAGACTTGCCATATCCAAGCAAGGATGCTGTACGGGTCATATGAGGTCTTTGAATGATGCTAACAGTAGTAATAATAACTACTTATTGATTGCTTTGTGTTGAATACTAGGTGAATCTTTCAAATAGTCTTAATCTTCACAACATCCCCATGAGGGAAAGTTTGGTTTTTGATAGGTAAGGGAACTGAGGCTCAGAAAGTTTAAGTAACTTGTGAGATTCACAGCCAGTAAAATAATGGAGCTGCAATTAGCACCTACATCTGTCTGACTCCAGAAGCAATGTAACAGGCACGAAACCTACCACCCTTTATTGTAATGTTTCCAGATGCTTGTCACCCAGTCCTCACTTATCCGGACACTGATGGAACAGACATTTATTGGAAATTTACTATGTGCCAGACACTGAGTTAGGCACTGACTAGTTTAAAGATGACAAAGGTGTAGTCTCAGTCCCCAAGGGATTCCAATTAGGCAGGATTTTTCTACATTAGGGAAACAAAGGGTAAATGAGAGGAAATAGGTTTCTGATACAAAAAGGCCACACCTCCAGATTCCCCTGTCTGTAGCCCGCAGTGGGAAACACTACTGAGAGATGCCAATGAACAAAAGCCAATGAAGAGGGATCTCGACAAAAAAAGAGAAGATGGTTTCAAGACCGGTGAGACCAACCTGTAACATGAGCTGTGAGTGGTGAGGACAGTTCCTCCACAGTTTCAAACAGTTTCTTGTAACCACCAGCAGGATGTTCAACTCTGAAAAGGTGGAATAATGGGGAAGAAGCCCATGTTGATACTCAAAAAAGTCCACTGAGACAGAGGCACAGCTTCAGGAGAGAAGGCAGTCTCTGGATCAATGACAGTGCACCACTGCCAGTCTAGCCTTTGCTGGGAGCTCATGGTATTTGGGGCTGGAAAAGTCCCCAGGTTTGCAAGGCAGGGCCCCTGGGTCAGTCCTCCACCTTTGATGTGAAGGGAAATGACCTCCCGTTTAATGTCATGGTGGACTTAATTCTGCATCTTGCAGTTTTCCCATATTTCTGAAATCAACTAATCCTGTTGCTATCTCTTGACTTCCCAACAGAGTCCTTCCCACAGAATTACCCTGCCCTGTTGCACTGTTTTGTTGATTCTCTTGCTTCATAAAGAATCTCCAAGGGTAGGGAGATGACAGCTTTTTGGGTTAGTAACTCATTCTCTGTTACTCACCTATATTATACCATCATCTCTTCCTATCATCTCATTTCTTCAACAGTCTCCAAGAGTTATGGTGCCCTTTAAAAATAGTCTGACTAGGAGATTCAGGTAATATTCTTGCTTATTTTCTGCCTCCTCACTTTGGCTCCATTTTAGAACTTCTTAGAGTAGGAACTCTGATCAGACTCCCTAATTATGATAGCCATCTTTTATTAAGCACTTACTGTGTGCTGCACACCATAAAAAGAACTTTGTATGCTATTAGCTCATTTATGTCACAACACCACAATGGGTAAATACTTGTATGCTCATTCTATATATGGGAAAACATAGACTACAAAAAGTTAAGTAATTTGTCCAAAATCACATAGCTAGGAAATGGCTGGAACCTAGACCTGCCTCATAACAACCTTCATGCTCACCACTGCTTTCAAGGCCCAGTCACAAAAATCCCACAGTAATTTAGACCTAAGTGCTAGATATATGCTTCAATATATAAATAGGAAGAAATTTTCCCTGTCAAGACTGGAGGCCTCCCATAAACAGGCCATCAATCCTCTTCAGGACCCCTTGAAATAGCCCATTTACTATCGACCCACTAAGGCATTTAAAAACATCTCTCAGAGATACTTACTGGATGGACATTTTCTCTCAGTGAAGGATTGAGAGTTCTGGCACGAAGTGCAGAATGGGGAAGCAAGTCCTCAACCAGGGGCCTTTATATGCCTTCTAAGTCTCTCTAAAAGGAGTTAGGGCTTTCCAAACCCTTTCCCACCCCCTCAGCTGAGAGAAGGGGAACAGAAGTGGCTTTCAGCACTTAGATCCTCCTGATGCTTGAGCATTATTTGGGCTTGCCGTTCCCATAACAGTTTTTTGGCTGTTTTCCAGAGACCTCAATCCTTCCCAAAGAGAATGACAAGTGGATTGGAAAGAAAGAAGCTGCGTGGGAGTGGCTAGCATCAGGCCTGAGCTGATCCGGGTCACCCCACTGGAAACTGGCACTATTCTCTGGCACTCACCTCCCTCTACCACCTCTGTGCCCTCATCTTCACCCTCATTTATTCATTCACTTACATCTTTTTAAAACATCTATTACATATCGTCTATGGGTCAGACAGGGATGGGCATTGTCCCCATCATCACAGATGGTGTAATTCTGCAAGGAAAACAAGAAACTAACGAACTGTTGAATAAAATTTTTTAAGTGCCATGATTGGAATAATCATGATATGGAGTGTTATGGAAGCATATTGCAGCACCTCCAACCCTCTCTGGCTGCTTCATTGGCCCCATTCAGCACCCCAGTTACAATGAGGCTGAGGACTTTATGTCCTTCCAGTTTGCTAAGGATGAGCCCTTTTCATGTCCTTGCCTGTCACTAATGCTCGCTTGCTCTCCACCTCACCTTCCTGTTCATTGGTATGTGGGGAGACCTCAGAGAGTAGATGGCCTTATTTCCTTCACATTTCCATAAGCCTCAGTTTGCCAGAACAGACATGGTACTGCCTACTGGGAATGGACAAAATATATACTATACAAGCTGATGACTTTAACATTTTTTGAGAAACTCATTATCCATTTTGAAATTAAGAAGTGGTTATGGCTATTCACCCCAGAGCTCTTAAACAAAATGATTAACCTGGGCATCCCCAAGACAGAAGACAAGAGCTTATTTTTCCAGCTTTCCTTGCAGTGAGGGCACAGACTTGTGACCTGGGCTCCACCAATCAGAGGAAGGGGCAGGGGTACTCATGGTAGTACCCAGTGCCCAGCACCAGCTGTGTCTCTGCTCATCCAAGGCAGTCATAGTGCCTCCATGGAGCCATTTGACAGTGGGGCCTGGTGTGTTTTCACTGGCCTGGTATTATCCAAGCCCCATCCTTTAGCCATCTCAGGGATTCTATTAGCTACCTAATATTTAAAATATTTGTGTGCTGTTTGATTAACTGAAGTCGGTTTCATTGTTTAGAACTAAGAGCTCTGTCTCTGTAAAATGTTGATAATATAGGATACTGTGGTATCACATAGGATGAATATCTACATTGGTATATGGAGGTCCCAGAGGATTTTTGAGGAAGTCTCTAAGCTGAGATAAGAAGAATATGTAAAAGTTAGCCAGTCAAAGGGCAGGGAGAAGAGTGTTCAGGCGTGGCTGGTAGCATTTACAAAAGTCTAGAAGTGAGTGTGATTTGGGGAAATGGTGAAAGATGAAGCTAGATTAGAGAGAACCATAGGCCAGATTATGTAGAGCTTTGTAAACTATGTAAAGAAATTGAGACCCATATCTTGAGAACACAAGGAATCACCAAAATGTGTTATTCAGAAGGGTGACACAATCTGATTTGCATTACTAAGACTACTTTACTTACATTCTATATATTGGAAAGGGATATTTGGGCAAGATAAATTACAGACCAAACAAGTAAAGGTAACTGATGTAGGGGGATGTGTTGGGGTTGGAGATGAATGATCAGATTCAAGAGATATTCCAGAGATGGACTGATCAAATTTTATGATTGGTAAATGCATTGGAGAAATAAAAGGTAGAAAAAAGGATAAGGATAGATTTCTGGATTGAAATATGGTACAAATACTTGAAGTACATACTGTGTGTGTGTGTGTGTGTGTGTGTGTGTGTGCGCGTGTGCGTGTGTGTGTGTTAGAGAGAGAGATGTTTTAGCAATGCAGAGAGAATGAATTCTGATTTTTATATATTTATTAAAGAAAGAGATCACTGGGGGCTGTAATAGTTGGAAGACTTCATAGGGAAGTAGAGTGAGTTGGAATCTAAGTGACACGCAGGGTATGGGCACAGAGAAGATAAAAAAAATATCTGGTAAAGGGAGCAGAGTGAGAGAAGGCAGAGTAGGCAGTGTAGGAAGCAATGTTAAAAGGAATTTCTATGTCTTGCACCACTTCTGTTGGCTCAGAAGTGTCTCTTCTTGAGTAGAATTATGGGCCATGTTGTGATACCTGTCCACTATCCACTGTCATTCCACTAAAGAGAAATTCCAGGAATGCTATAACCCAGCTGCTTTTCTTCATTTTCACCTCGTACTGCAAGGGGCCAAAGTAGAAGGCTTTGTGGCAGCCAGGTGCTAGAAAACCTATACTAGCTGAGTGATGAAGCACTGACAAACTGCATTTTCTATTGAAGAGCATTTTCTGGGAGATGAACACCAATCTGATGAGTGCCCATGACTGTACCAAATGCCTTTCATAGGTATTCCTGTGTTGACTTTGGTATTCTGGGACCATAGCCATGTTGTTTAAGAACAGGAATTAATTTTGGTGATTTTTGAATTTAGTTTTGCATCTTTGGTAGCCTTTATGTCTCAACTTGTCTCAATCCTAGAAATCAGTGGCTTGAGGGTCATTTAAAAAAATATAAGTCAAAGTTCATTCCTGGAAGACTTATAGACTCATGGATCATGTGAGTCATCAAGTTAGCATGCTTTATTAAAGTCAAAATGAAAACTAATTACTGTGCACTGAACCTCACGGAACCCAGAGTTCTTCAGGTATAAAACAAAGGAAGTATGCAAAAGCATTTTTTAGCTCAAGGTACTCTATACAAATATTAAGTGATATTCAGCAATGCTCATGCTTAGGGAGTGTGAGTTCATGTCTAATCTTCCAGCTAATACCTTTTACCTCAGAGATAACCCATTTCTCCATATTCTCTCTTGGGTGAAGTCAGAAAACAGCTAGGCTCTATCCTTCCCAAAGCATTGTTTTGACCTCTTGGCTTCTAAAGCCCCAAATGTGGATCTCTTTTTCATCCAACCGTACCCTTCTGTTGTTTCGGTGTTATACACTGGATCACCAGTGTGTTGTTCCTTTTTCTTTCTTCCTCTCCTCTTATTCTCCACCTTAATTTTTTGTTGTTTAGAAAAATCAGATCTTCAGTTTCTGTGTCTGCCAAACAAACTATTTCATTTTGATATATTTTGGTACATTTACCAAAATAATATTCCTTTCTTCATGCAGAGCTTTCTTTACATTTAGTTATTTTTGAGAGACAGAGTGACAGAGCACAAGTGGGGGAGGGGCAGAGAGAGAATGAGACACAGAATCCGAAGCAGGCTCCAGGCTCCGAGGTGTCAGCACAGAGCCGATGCGGGGTTCAAACTCACGAGCCGTGAGATCATGACCTGAGCCGAAGTCGGAAGCTTAACCGACTGAGCCACCCAGGCACCTCTACATGCAGAGATTTCTTAATAGGAACTGATTTCACGTTTCTTTGAAGAAACCATTTTTGAGAGAATAATCCCAGCCATGTGGCAGACTATGCTGGGCTTAGAGGTCACTTGAATTAGATTGTATTCTTAGAGCAGTAAGAAGAAATTAAAGCATTTTGAACAGGGTAATGACTGAGGTGATCTGATTTACATCAGTCTCCCGGATATTTGAAGAACAGATTATAAGCATCTAGAGTGGAAGCAGAGAAAGCAATAGTAGTAGTTGAGGTGAGCTGGTAACGATTTTTAGTCTAGAGTAGAGCAATGCAGATGGATTTGAGATCTGTTTGGTAGGTAGAAGTTTAGGGCTTTGTGTGATGTAACTGATATGCCTGGGATGTAAGCAAATGCAGTCACGGGGACTATCATTTATCTCTTATAACATAAAAATTAATCATCAAACCTGAGTGCCCTACAACACTAAGTGCCTGAAGTGGCTGGCTAGGTAGATTTGCTGATATTGGCTGGACTTGCTGTCATAATTGGATTTGCCTGGCTGTTGGTTAATCTCTAGGTCTCAGCTGGGATGAGTGGGGTAAACTGGCTTTACCATACACATTTGTCCAGCAGGATAACCTGGGCACCTTCTGCCCGTGGCAGAAATGAAAGTGAGCAAGTAGAAATACAAAAAGTCGCTTAAGGGCTAGGCTCAGAACTGATAACCACCTCCACAATTTTCTGTTAGCCAAAATAAGTCCTGGGACCAGCCCATACCTCAAGGGGTATGAAAATAGCCTCTGCCTTTAGTGAGAACTACAGTGTCACACAGCAAGGTCATGGATACAGGGAGAGATGAAGAATTAGGGCCATTTTATAGCCAGATGCATGAAGAACTAAGTACGATTTTTAGCAACTGAATGTCATACTGTTCTTTAAGACTAGGGGAGGAATAGTTGAGTGAAAATGGATGTATCAAGAGTTCCTGATGAAATTTGAGATTCTGCAAGATATTCATCTTCTCCGTAAGACTTGTCCACTCTTCTTCCCTCCTATAGCACCTTGGATCCTCCTTAGCCTGAAGGAACTTGTTCAGTGGAGGTGGGATTCAAACCAAAGCAGTCTGATTCCAGACTGATTCCAGTCTGTATTCTTATAAGTACTATTTCTAACCCCACACTTAAGTTCTGATAAATATTATCTTCTCGATTTTATTATGTGCTTAATAACATTTTAGTACTCCTTGTAGACAGATGCTCCTGGAAGCCTCCCAGTTAACTTGTCCCTAATCTGCGTCTTCAACCATTCCCCAATAATACTGTCAGAATGATACTTCTTAAAGGAAAATGAGACCATGTCCCTTCTATTCTTAGATGCTTTCAAGAGGTCTGCATTACTTACTAGATAAAGTCTAAGCACTTTAGCATGACTATAGGATCCCCCATACCCTGATCCCTGCCTATGTCATTTGTGTCTTTGTGCCCTCATCTGCCATGCTCTTTCATTTGTGCTCCAGCAGTACCAAGCTGCTCATTGCTTCCCTTTGTTCATAGAGTCTAGCTAACTTTTCTTGGAAAAAGTTTTCTTTTTCTTCTCATCCTTCCGTTGTCCATCTGGTATATGCCTAGTTTCTATCACCACCTTGATAGAGCATCACCTTCCTGTGATGCCTCAGACAGAATGCTCTCTTTTATACTTTTCTTGGAAACGTTTATGTAAGTCCATTTTTATATGTATCACGTTACATTGTTTTATTGTTAGCATGTCTATCTTCCACTTTAGTTTGTGAGCTTCTTGATGATTGCTGAGTGATAGAATTAAATCACCCAGCACAATGACATTTGGCTAAACCATTCAACACCTGTCAGGATGGAAACTGGCAGCCACCCCAGCTGCTCCCCCAGGGTGAAAACCAATAGACTAGCAAAATCTGTGCAGTCACTTCTGCTGCACCTCCATAAATCACTCAAGGCAAATATCCTGCCCCTCTTATCTCCCCACCACTGCCAAAATTAGTCTGCCCTGGCATCATTGAAAAATGTCATGGGGAAGGAGATAGACATATATATAGTCCCCTGCCATGCACACTCTATCTTCTGTCTTCTCTAGTAGATACCAGAGTGCTCTCTGTTTTTTTAATTTAATTTTATTTCATTAAAAAAATTTTGTTTTAATGCTTATTTATTTTTAAGAGAGACAGAGACAGAATGCAAGTGGGTTAGGGGCAGAGAGAGAGGGAGGCACAGAATCCGAAGCAGGCTCCGGGCTCCGAGCTGTCAGTACAGAGCCCGATGTGGGGCTCGAACTCACGAACTCTGAGATCATGACCTGAGCTGAAGTCAGACGCTCAACTGACTGAGCCACCCAAGCACCCCCAGAGTGCTCTCTTATTGGTGGGTCTTGCCTCTCAGGAAATCCCCTTGCTTTGCACATGGCTATGTGAGTAATAGTTTACTTTGTGGTCTCTGGCTTGGGTGTGATATGTTTTGACATATCCTTAAAAAGGTGGAGCCTAGGCATCATTATGTTCAGGGCATCAGTATAAGAACTCAATAAAATTTGTTTCTTCAACCTAGTTAATATAGGTCACTAAAATAGCTGCCTTAGTGAATTGAGCACGAGAATAATCTTAGAATTGTGTTTATAAAATGAGTGGAATTTGAGTTTGTTTTCTCTGAAGAATTTAAAATATTTTACTTAAAATGTTGATTATAGTCTTATTTTAATTAATTAGCTCTTGCTTCACACAGACACACAAAGCACAAAAGAGGATTCTGGGCCAGCCCTAGTGGATTAATGGTGCCTCAGCTATTTAAGGCCTTAGTACACTTTTAAGTTCTCTGGTTCTGCAAGTTGGTACAAATGCAAAGAAGAATGCGCAGCTGAAATCTTTCAGAACAGACTTTTTTCACCCTCTCTGGACCAGAGAACTGATTAGACAAAAGAACCTCAAATGTGGATTAGGAATAACTTATCCTCTTAACTTTAGGCACATGAATATCAGAAAAAGAACTATTCTAATAGCATTAGGAATCCTGGTTGTGCTAATCCAGTTTATGAAATTTTAGATTAATTATGGGTCATTCTCAGACAGTGGGAAAATAGGTTTACTAATAAAAGAAATTTGTTAATAACAATTGACTGAATGTCCACATATATCTTTATTCCTTTACTTATTGGAGTATATTATCTGTTTTTGTTCTTGTTTCCCTACTTAGAGAGTTTCTTGAGACAGTGCCCTTGTTTATTTGTCACTGTGTGGTAAAGCCCAGCACTTAGTAAGTAGTTATTAAATATTTTATTCCAATGTAAATCGTAGTTATTTAAATTTGAATTTCTGCTTGTTAGATGTTAGCTTATGGAAATATATTTTTGTAAATTGATGTTGTATCCTGCATTCTTCCTAAACTCATTTATTCTGGCAGTTTTTTAAGTAGATTCCATCATATTTTCTAATAGAAGATCATGTTGCTGTAAATAAAGACAGTTTTACTTTTTCTGTTGTAATCTAGATGGTTTTTATTTCTTTTCTCACCTTATTTTACTGACTAGAACCTCCAGGACAGTGTTAAATAGAAGTGGTAAAAGAGGACATCCTTGTCTAATTCCTGATCTTAAGTAGAAAATACTGAGTCTATCACCAAAAAGTGTGATGTCAGCTATAGCTTTTTTCATAGATGTCCTTTATCAGGTTGAGGAAATTTTCTACATACTGAGGGTTTTGAATCAGGAATGGATGTTAGATTATGTCAAATGCTTTATGTTGTTGTTGTTTTCATTAAGATTATCATATGAATATTATTTATTAGTTTGTTAATATGGTGAATTATATTTATTTTCTTAGAATATTAAACCAACTTTGCATTTCTGGGATAAACCAGAAACATATTATCACTTTAATCAACTTTTAGATTCTGTTTAAGACTTTTACATCTATGTTCATGTAGGATATTAGTCTATAGTGTATTGTTTCTTATAATGTTTTTGGTTAGTTTATGTTGGCTTTAAAGAATAAGTTGGAAATTGTTATCAGCTCTTAACTTGTCTGGAAGACTCTGTACAGATTACTATTATTTCTCCCTTCAGTGTTTGATGGACTTCATCAGTGAAGCCGTTTAAGCCTGAAACTTGTTTTTTGACAGGGTTTTGATAACAAATTCTATTTCTTTAGTAGAGATGGGACTCTAGATTATCTATTTCATTTAAGGTATCTATTTCATAAGATTTGTTAGTTTGTGTCTTTCAAAGAATTTATCCATTTCACCTAAGCTAGTGAATATATTGGTATAATGTTGTCTATAATAATTCCATATTATTTTTTTAATATCTGTAGAATCTGTAGTTATGTTGCATTTCTCATTCCTGATATTGGTAACTATACCTTTTTCCTTTTTTTTCACTGATAAATCTGGCTAGGGGTTTATCAGTTATTGATCTCAAAGAATCATCTTTTTTTAAATTTTTTTATTAATTTTGTTTCACGTTTATTTGAGAGACAGAGTGTGCAAGCAGGGTATGGCAGAGAGAGAGAGAGAGAGAGAGAGAGAGAGAGAGAGAGAGAGAGAATCCCAAGCAGGCTCTGTGCTGTCAGTGCAGAGCCCAACACAGGGCTTGATCCCATAAACCATGAGATCATGACTTGAGCTGAAATCAAGAGTCAGACCCTAAACTGACTGAGTCAATCAGGTGCCCCAAAGACCCATCTCTTTAAACATATATATATATATATGTGTGTATGTTTGTGTTTAAAACTGAATTTCTTGTTGGCTGAATATAGTTTGGTCTTTTTTATCAATCTGATAATATGTATCTTTTAGTTGGGATATATAGACCATTCATATTTAATGTGACTATTGATGTGGTTAAATTTGAGCCTACCATCTTACTGTTTTCTGTTCATTTCTTCTATTCTTTGTCCCTCCCCTTTTTTCTGCCTTCTTTTGGATTAATCAATTCTGTTGTTGTTAATACCATCTAGTGTATTTTCATATCAGATGTTGTAGTTTTCATCTCTAGAATTTCTATTTGGGTCTTTTTTTTTAATATTTCCTGTATCTCTACTTAAATTTTTGAATATTTTAATATACCTGTCTGGTAACTATAACATATGTGTCAGTGTCAATTGACTGATTTTTGTCTTAATTATGGGTTATATTTTTCTGCTTCTTTGCATGCCTGGTAATTTTTATTGGTTACCAGGCATTTACATTTTTACTTCATTGGTTGCTAGGTTTATTTATATTTCTTTAAACATTTTTGTGCTTTGTTCTGGGACTCATTGTTTTTGGAAACAGGTGCTTTTGAGTTTTGTTATTAAGATTTCTCAAGTGGGATTGAAATGCTCAGCGTAAGGCCAATTTTTCAGTACTGTCCAAATACTAAGGCAAAATTTTTCTGTGTGTTCTACTAAATTCTCTATGAATCATGAGATTCTAGTCTGGATGGTGGTAATAGATAGGTCCTACTCTCAGTTCAATGCGGGTGACTATAATTTCCTCTAATCCAGACAGATTCCTCTTGGCCTTGGGTAATTTGCTTACATAAAAGCACTGATAAATATTTCAGCAGAATACTTAAGGGGGAAATTATGCAGAGCTTCAGAATTCTCTCTGTAGGTTTTCCCCTCTGTGGGACTCCTTCTTGTGAATTTTAAGTCACTGCATTCTCCTCAGATTCTCAGCTTCATCTCCGCAACTAAAATCTTCTAGATTCTATCTAGGTTCACTTTCTGGGCATCACAGCACAGAAACATTTCATAGCACTAAGCTGGTACATTTGGATGACTTACCTTGTTTAGTGATCATTATTTTTTATCGTATGATGTCGAGTATCTCAGACACTGTTGTTTTAATTTTTATTATTTCAGGCAAGAGGATAAATCTAGTCTTAAGAGCTTAATTTTGGTTGGGAGCTGAAGTTCACCAATTGATAAAATTTTTGACATAAATTTCAGAGACCTGCTTAGATTTCATATAGAACAACTTGGGGGGGGGTTGTGTGTTACATATCTTTGGAAGTGGGAAAGTGAGATTATAGTATTTTATGACTAAAGGCATTAGGCATAATATGCTAATGCAGGCTGGATAATGCAGGAGGCAAGAAATTTTAAAAAGACTGTTAAGACTTACAAATAGTGTGTACACTATGTATATGGTAGTGAATCAAAAGAGAAACTCCCTCTTCTAAAGTTTTTTAATCTACACCCGATATGGAGCTCAAACTCCAAGATCAAGAGTTGTATGCTCTTCCGACTGAGCCAACCCGGTGCCCCAAAGTCCCTTTCTTCATCAGACTTCATTAGAGTTTGCATGAGCACAAGTGTTTGCCTAATTTATTATTTTTTGCACTCATTGAGGTGTTTTATTTAATTAGGATAGACAATATAGCCCCAAGAATATACAACATATGACATGCATTACCTCACAGCTTTGTATTTCCCCATTGTAACACCTGTATTGTATTATAAATGGCAATTTATTTGCTTCCCCAACCAATCTGTCAGCTTCTCTACATCAAGATTAGGGTGTTTTTATTTAGTCTTTTATCCCCATTGTCTAGCACAATGCAGAACACATAGCCGGTATAAGTGAGTGAACAAATGAATGGATGATTAGATGAATGAATGGTATAAATTTTTAGTATTAGGGTTGACTGTCAAGGAAGTTATTTTGGATAAATGGGTCTTTTGGTTACTTTTAGGTCACTGTCCTGACACCTAACAGTCAAAATAGCCAACACATTTATTCTCAAGCCCAAATGAGGTTGGTGTGTAATAATAATAGGGTTATGTGCTTAGTATATGGGTTTTTTTTTTTTTTTTTTTTTTTTTTTTTTTTTTTGTGAGTCAGCTTCACACCCAGTGTGGAGCCCAGTGTGGGGCTTGAAGTCACGACCCTGAGATCAAAACCTGAGCTGAGATCAAGATTCAGATTCTTAACCAACTGAGCTACCCAGGTGCCCCTCAGTATATGTTTTTCTAAAGTTTTAATACTAATCTCTGTGACAACATCAAGCTTTTTATTGCCTTCAAATTTAAACAAATAAACAGCAGTATTTCCTAAACTCAAACAAGTGAGAAGCTAATTATATGTCCATTTGAGCAATATCCAGTACTTACTTCATGATATGGCAAAGGCAGCTCTATATTCTTCCAATATGAAGCAATAAATTGATAGATAAAATTTTTTTTTTTTTTTTTTAATTTTTTTTTTTTTCAACGTTTTTTATTTATTTTTGGGACAGAGAGAGACAGAGCATGAACGGGGGAGGGGCAGAAAGAGAGGGAGACACAGAATCGGAAACAGGCTCCAGGCTCCGAGCCGTCAGCCCAGAGCCTGACGCGGGGCTCGAACTCACGGACCGTGAGATCGTGACCTGGCTGAAGTCGGACGCTTAACCGACTGCGCCACCCAGGCGCCCCGATAGATAAAATTTTTAAAAGGCAGCAGTTAATTGTGGATCATGGCCTTGGCAGCAGGATCCATGTATGGGTCTCTAGGACCAAGAACAATGCCTAGAAGGGGTGCCTGGGCAGCTCAGTCTGTTGGACGACCGACCTCAGCTCAAGTCATGATCTCATGGTCTGTGGGTTCTAGCCCTGTGTCGGGCTCTGTGCTGACAGCTCAGAGACTGGAGCATACTTCAGATGCTGTATCTCTCTCTTCTCTTTCTCGCCTTGTGTTCTATCGAAAATAAACATTAAAAAAATTTTTTTTAAAAAAGAACAATGCCTAAAAATGAATGAATGAAGAGGTGAATGAACAACACTTCATCCTTCTATAGGTTAATTCACTATCTCAAAATGACTCTGGGAGCATAACTCAAAAAAAGGAAAAGGTAAACCCATTTAGCAAAGTAATATCTATAATTGATGAGGATGCTATTATTATGGTTTATGAAGAGAATACCCGTTTTTTAAAAAAATGTATATTCAAAAACGCATATATTTTATAATCAAATGGCCTTGGGCCACTGTAGAAAATGGGTGGGAAGATTGTTTTTTAGGATATTTTTGAAATATAATGCTGTAGCTTAGCTCAAACTATTCAAGCCATGATTCAATACCCTGAATTCCAATCAAGTTTGTAAAATGAGGTGTCACATTGAAAACCTCTGCCAGAATTAAGTTGCTTCTCAGAAGGTCAGAATAGTACAAGGGCACACAGGGGAAGAGAAGGAGAGAAACCACACATAAAAGAAAACATGGCAAAGTTGTGCATAAGTTATGGGGCTTTAATGATATTTTATAATTCAACGTCTGGCCAGATATTTGATAGGACATCAAATATAATTATGAAGAAGTGAAATATCAGAAAAGAATTCATTAAAGATGCTCAAGTCAGACTTGTCAAATTGACTTATTTCCAAACTCTGCTTATGTTACATATAAAAAAAAAGGTCAAGGGGGGGCGGAAATTAAATTAGATTCTAATAGTTTACCATGCAAGCTTTGTTTTTTTTTTTTTTGTTTTTTGTTGTTGTTTTGTTTTGTTTTTACCATGCAAGCTTTGAGGATTAGTTTGCAACCGCTGATAATGGCACAAAAATGTGCATTCAAGCTGTGAGATATTCCGTGAAACTGCTACAATGACTTTTTCTGGCATCAATCATAAATGCAGAAATTCACATTCAATCCGATTTGCTAGCTTTTTTTTTTTTTTTTTTTTTTACCACTATAAATCTCTCATGATCTTTCTTTAGCTAAGTTCATCATAACTGCCTGGTCATATACAGTTGAGACAATTATTCGAAGAAACTACATCTTAAAAATCACTTTCATTTTTAGTGTTCACACTTCTGAGTGGACACTATAGATTTTTTGTTTGAATCATCTACTGTTGAGCTAAATTGCTTTTTTATATATTTTTGTATGAGGACACATTTCTGAGTGGGTAATGTGTTATTATTTATATTCATTAATCAGGAATTTCTTTTAACAACTGATTTAGAAAGGCTCCAGTTGCACTGAAATTACATTTTAACTGTTACATTGAGAAGATCTATTTTAGATTGTTATGGCTGTGAAGCTTCTAACTAGTAGAACATAGATTTGAAAGAATCAGTATAAAGTTCACATTTGAAATAGGGTAGAAGAGACAGTGGTGCCATCTCTTCTATGAAGGGCATTAAATGAATTTCTCTACTATGGAATGGAGGAAAACTATTTAATCAGTCATTGGACCACTGGCTTCTTTCAGAGCTTCTGGGAATGTAAGAGGTGAAGAGAAAAGGAAGTGACAAGGAGTTCCTTCTTCCTCCCTGCCCGATGTCCGAACTTGGATTAAGTTGGAAACATTAGCTGGGTTTACAGAAATAAATAGATTTGTTGGTCTTTATTGAATTAACAGTCAGATTAATATAGTAAAACTACTATCAATTCAATAAACATTTCAGTCATACCAATGACTAGTTATATTTTCTTTGACTAGACCAACGCAGAATCCAAGATTAGTATAAAGGAGCTTAGAGATTATCTAGTACAAACCTCCCATTTACATGTTAGGATATTAAAGTTTGAAAAGTGTATATAACTTATTAGTAAAAGTCTCATTGCTTTTACTTTCAACTTAGAATTGAAATGGCCTTCAGTGTAGTACTACGTGGCAATGAGAAAGAATGAAATATGGCCCTTTGTAGCAACGTGGATGGAACTGGAGAGTGTGATGCTAAGTGAAATAAGCCATACAGAGAAAGACAGATACCATATGTGTTCACTCTTATGTGGATCCTGAGAACCTTAACAGGAACCCATGGGGGAGGGGAAGAAAAAAAAAAGAGGTTAGAGTGGGAGACAGCCAAAGCATAAGAGACTCTTAAAAACTGAGAACAAACTAAGGGTTGATGGGGGGTGGGAGGGAGGGGAGGGTGGGTGATGGGTATTGAAGAGGGCATCTTTTGGGATGAGCACTGGGTGTTGTATGGAAACCAATTTGACAATAAATTTCGTATATTGAAAAAAAAAAGAATGAAAAAAAAAAAGAATTGAAATGGCCTTGGTGTGGAGTATAGCAACTAGATTTGGGGTATGTCAAAGCATATTTTCATATTTGTCAGTTTTAATCTTTTCTCTCCACCAGAGAACATTTACTTCTGACAGCCCATGTGTGGCCCATATGGATGCCAGAGAGCACTTTTCTTTTTCTTTTTCTAACATTTATTCATTATTGAGAGACAGAGAGAGACAGAGCATGAACATGGGAGGGGCAGAGAGAGGGGGAGACACAGAATCTGAAGTAAGCTCTAGGCTCTGAGCTGTCAGCACAGAGCCCAACGCGGGGCTCAAACCCATGAGCAGTGAGATCATGACATGAGCCAAAGTCAGACACCTAACTGACTGAGCCACCCAGGTGCCCCCAGAGAGCACTTTTCTATGTCACTTTTGATTATCAGGGGTGGGGCTCTAGGTCTTGTCTCTCAATTGGGCTATACCCAATATGAATGTCCAGACTGAGTTCCCTGGCAAAATTTACTTCCCACCATGGAAACCAATTTTCATGAACCCAGCTTGTAGGAGTCTGTCAAGCCAATAAGAATTAAGCTGTGATCTTTCTAGATTCAAGTAGTCATGTTAGTTAAAATCATGCTACATGAGAGATAAAGCAGTGTTTACCAAATCTACATTGTCATAAGAATCACCTGGGATACTTTTTAGAAATACAGATTCTCTCTCTGAATATTCAGGCTCATTAGATCTAAGTTGGTAGTTAAGACAAGATGGAGAAACACTACAATAGGGCATGCAGGCTGGCTAAAGCAAGGCAGGCACAATAGAACTTAGATGCCTGTTATCAGGGTAGGAAAAGCTTAAAAGGCAAGATCAGAGGTAGATCAGACAGAGAGGCAAGGGACCTTGTTCTTATTGGTTAGAGCATACTTCAAAGTTGAGGCCAGTCAGGGTCATTTTTGGCTCTACGGAAAGACTCAATTCTCTAGAACTACCTCGTTGGTTCTTCTTCTAGTATTGTGTCATTAATTCCAGTTTACTTTGCTATGTCAAATTGTAAGTTCCTATAATTCCTGATGTTCCCAGTGTCCGGCATCATTGTCACATGATTCAGATTGCTGGAATTAAAGCAAAACGGATTCTATAGGGATGGTGAAGAAAACTTACACAGAGGAATTCTTCCCGTTAAAGATGATTTAAAATTTTGCCTTTTAAAAATCATTGGCTGAGACTGTAAATGTACAACTCTCTCTTTAACAATGGTGGGACAGCTTCATTCTCTTGAGTGCTTTAGCGTCTGAATCTTGTGGAAAAGGAATGCCTTTTGTTGTGACCGGAGGCTATGGAAAAGTGTTCATGCCTTCAGATGATCTGGAGAGCTGTTCAATTCTGTCTTAATTCTCAGCAGCATCACATGGCTCCTCTGAGATCTTTTCTTTTTTTCCTGGTGGAAAGGATCTCTTAAATTATTTTACCTCCTTGTGCCTTTGTTTCCTCTTTTAATATGCCAGTAATAATTATACCTACCTCAAAGAGTTCTTCTGAGAATAAAATAAATTATTAATGCAAAGTACTTAGAATACTGCCTGGCAACAAGTGCTCAATAAATGTCAGCTATTATTATTTCTGTCACTTCAGAAGGAGAGTAGTTATGATGCTGAGGTAAGACAGAAAAGAATCATTGGGTCATGTGGAAGATTGATGACAAATGGTGGCCCTTATTCATGCCCTCTGCAGTCTGTCTTTATAACTCTTTCTATCAAGAGATGGAATCTGTTTTCCCACTCCTCAAAACTGGGCTGGTCTGTGACTTCCTTAGACCAATGGAATGTGGTAGAAGAGATGCTGTGCCAGTTCCAGGCCTAATCCTCTAGAGGTATTGCCCAAGTCCACTCTGTGTCTTAGGACTTTTGTCTCTGCCGTGAAAAAAAGACCAGGCTAGCCTGCTTAGAAGGTGAGAGACCACATGAAATGAAGACGATTCATCTCAGCTGAGGACATTCCAGGTCAGGCAAGACCAGAAAAACTGTCCTGAGCCCAGCTGAAATTGCTTAACTGCAGAAGTATGAGTTACATAAATAGTCATGGTAAGCTTTTACATTTTGGGGGTGGTTGATAAAGGGGTAGAGGGCTTTTGGGAAGAAAGGTAAGTTGTGAGAAGGTGGCCAGAAAACGTATAGTAAGCAACAGTGTAATAAGGTTTAATAAGGTTTGTTAACCAGATTTGTCAGTGTCTTCTCCATTGGTGAGTTGTTGAGTTCTCCTTTTCCTGTTATAGGAAAGAGGGACATCTTTACAAATGGAAATTTCCTCCATAAATGTGAATTTCTTTTACAAAAGGGAAACGTGTGCCCTGATTTTAGATCTTTTTCTGGGTGTTCTGGTTCTCAGTAGCCTTTAGCTCAAAATAACCCACATGCCAAAGAGGCATATTTTGGGGTGGTGTGTTCTGGTACTGTTTAAGATACAGAAGAAAAAAACCCCAAAATTTCTGGTCTTCAGGAGTTGTATTAATTTCCTATTATTACCACACACTTAGTGACCAAAACAACACACATTTATTATCTTATGGTTCTAGAGGTCAGAAGTCTAAATTGGTAGGATAAGGTCACTTTCCTTCTGGAGCCTCTAGGGGAGAATCTATTTCCTTGACTTTTCCGGCTTCTAGAGGCTGCTTCTATTCTTTGACTTGTGGCCCCTTCCTGTTTTGAAGCCAGCTGCGCAGCATTTTCTCTTCTGTTTTTTGCTTCCATCTCTTCACATCTGTCTTCCGTATTCCTCCTGTCTTTCTTCTATAAGGACCCTTGTGATTATATTGGGTCTACCCAGATAATCTGGGATGATCGCTCTATCTCAGGATCTTTATTTTCATCACATTTACAGTGGTTTTTTGTTTGTTTGTTTGGTTTTTGTTGTTTTTTTTAAAGTTTTATAAGGTTGATAATCAGGGGTTTTTGGCATGAGGACATGAACTTGTTTGGGGGCCTGTTATTCAAGCAGACACAGGAGGATGCATTTTAGTAAAGCTCATCTTTATAGGATAAAGCCCAAATTTTTGAATATGAGTCAGATAAATTTTTATGTTCTTTCTTCCCAGCTGTGTCTCCAGTAACTCCCTGCCTCAAATACGTAGTTCAGCACTTCTGCTTCTATTATTCCTCCCTAACAGAACAGATCTGTATCTCATCCCTATGATTCGCCCTTTTCCTGCATACCCCTCCTCAACAGCCCAGCACCCACTGCCTGGAAAAATACTCAGCTAGGGGCTTCGCCTTATCTGAGAAATAGCATCCCTCTTATTTACTCCCAAAGGCCCCTTTGCCTGCCTCCACCACTGACTGTATTATACTATATTAGAACTGTTTATGTGTTGGCTGTCTTGCTCCATTACTCAAAAGCTCCTTGAGAGTAGGGAGTGTGTCATTCATTTTTTAAGGCTCATCACTTAGCATGGTATCTGGCACACAATAAGGGCTTAAGAAATGTCAAATGAATATCACTGAAATTATTTATCTATTACTAATTATATGAGGAAGAAAGATGGGAAAAGTTGAAGGAGTTTTTATCTTGAATTGTTAAGAAAGTTTTTGGTAAAGAACAGATTTCTCGCAGAGCCTGGAGAAGGAACAGCAGACAGGGGAAAGAGATGAGATGAGATACACATGACTCACAGGCAGTGATGATAACAAGAGCCAGAGGCGCTGAAGCTTGAGGGCTGCTCCTCTCGGTTGGGGTGTTTTTGATGTGTGCCTGCTTTGATCCCTGCTGTGTAGCTATGGCCCAGGATGTTCTGGAATGAAAAAAACTACTTACTGTTTCCTGTTCCCAAGATCCAGGGTGTGTTACAGAAGAAACACATGGTGAGGGGGTTGGTGGCAAAAGAATATTCATTTCCCAAAGGTAAATAGTCTCTCCAACATGGCTTCAGAGCTGAAGCAAAAGCAAAGAGGATGTACGGAGAGGCCATTTCAGTGTGCAGGAGAAAAGCAGAATGCAGCATAAAAGCAGAGACAAGAGGAAAACACTGAAGGGTGAGGTCAGCAAAGCTGTGTTGGTAATGGCAGCAGTGGCACACTGAGCCATGCGTGGAGGGATTTTGTCAGCTTGGACAACACATGGGTACACAGATAGTGACATCTCAAGTGCTCTTATACTAAGGAACAGGACAACACAGTTGAGATCATGATGGGGGGGGGCACACAGAAATACACTGCTGCCCCTCCCTGTATGGGAGACCAAGTGGAACTCCCACTGTGAGTTTATTTCTAGAAGCATGAATTATGTCCAAGTCATTCTTATTAAATTTATCTGAGGTGCGGATTCAATTATTCTCAAAAATTCCTTTTTGAAATAGAGCTTCCAATTTAGAAGTATGCTAAATCTGTACAACAGTCAGATCCTATTGACCATCTCAGGCTAGACTCTTATAAATGTACTGGTAGTTTAATCTTCCCAGCTTGGTAGAGAGAGAGCAGAATATGAATTTTTAAAAGGAAGAAGTATGTAGAACACCTTTGGGAGGTCATTGTGGGAAAATCAAGCACTATCATGCCACACATATTAAACAGTTTAAAAGGCAAACAGCTGGGACTGTACCTAAGCAAATATCTGATGGGACTTGATTAAAAAGAAGCTCTTTCTAAAATAGGCTACTTTTTAGAGTTAATTGTCCCAGCTCCCATATCCTGGTATTTGATGGGGTATATAAGCCAAGTTCAAAGTCACTGTAGTTCCATAAAGGTCTAAATCACATGATTTAGCACATCAGAAAAGAGAACTGGAAAAGTTCTTGCACATTTGGACACTAAAAAAATAGTTGACCGAACGAACACAAGTGGAGAGAAGCTGAAGCACCGAATCTATAAAACTTGTGCTTGTGAATGGGGTTAGCAATTGGGATGAAACATGAATGCCCTAAGTCCTGTGAGCCTCTGAGGCTTGCTTGGGTCTCTGCAATTTGGTCCCAGCAGAAAGCTAATAATATTAATAGCGTGTTTTAATTGAGAGTGCATTGTGTACTACATTGTGAGCTGGATATTTTAGATATATTGTTTCTAACTCTCAAAATAACTCCCCAAGGTACATAGTATCATCCCTGTTTTACACACGGGGAAACAGCTGTGAAAAGTTAAATAACTTTTCTAAAGTTACGTGGCTAGTGAATGACAGAACAGTAACTCAAACCCAGATCTGACTGCTAAATCAGTGTTTTGTACTCATCATACCACACTATCTCCAACAATATATATATTCCAAAAAATATTATCCTTGTAATAAAATTAGTACATGTTTGTAATAAATGCAGGAAATATAGAAATGTATAGGGGAAAAATCAGTAATGACACCTCCACTGCTTTGTAAACATGGCAATGCAAATAACTGATTCTCATTATTTGCAATAATGTTCTATAAAGTCACCATGGATACTGAGTTAGCAAATACTGAAAACTTGCTTCTAGGATAATTACAAGTTTAGGTTCCTGTGAGATTCTGGTCACATTTTCATCAATCCATTAATTCATAACCTTGTTTTGTGTGTGTTTGTTTAAAGACATATTATTTAATATATGTTGTTGATGCATTAACGTTAACTCATAGCCGACAGTGCTATAACTCATGCCTGAATGAAGCTTATCTAACACATGCATTTTCTCTGTAAGATACATTCCAGTTTTGGTATGCCTAGGGCCATTAGATAGCACTTTAGCTCTATGCTTGGGGTTAATTTTAAATAGTGAAACCACAGACCAAAAGCACAATAATGCAAAAAAACATAGCACCACATAGACTGCAAAAAAAGGACGATTACTTAGAGTATGAGAGCTGAAACAAGAAGGCAGAATGTCACCTTGTTCAACCTTAGTTGGAAACATGCGAGTTGGTGATTCAAATATTATGCCGCTGTGGGTATGTCCAGGGATGACCGTGAAGGTGCTGCAAGTGTCAGTTTGAGGGTTAAAGCAGACGAGTTCACAAATATGGAGTTGTGAATAATGAGGATCAAAAACTGATTGGTTCTGTGAAAATCATAGACACTGTACAAGAGAGCTTTTCAGAAACATTTATTCTATAAAATCTCATTTAGAGACTTCGGTGCCCCATGCCCAAGACAGATCCATGCAGCTAGCTATTTATTTCATTTAACATCTCTTGAATCTCTCCTAAGTGTATGCTAGGCACTGATAGGTATTGGAGATAATAATGAACAAGACAGTTCCTAGCCTCTAGAAGCTCATGGTTTGATGGAAGGAGACAGACAGGTAAGCAAATTATTTTAACAAATTGTGGTAAGCTCAGTACTGGACGTAGGCATGGGGTCTTTGGGGAGTACACACAAGAGAGCCACTTCATAGAGGAGGGGTTGCCTCAGCTAAGTACTAAGGACACAGTCTGATTCAGTCAGGTGAAGATGAGAGGGACTGGTGACTGTTACTGCAAATAACACACAATAACATAGTAGATGTTAACAAAGGCCAAATAATGTGATTCAGAAGTCTTTGGAAACCAGTAGTAAAATGATTAATTACTAATTATTCTGGCCTGTGTTTTCCAGATAGCACAGGTTTTACTATATTTCTTTTAGCTCAGCCTGGACTTTATGGATCATCATAGCATAATTCATGCTTCCAACATGTCTTAAATGCTGGATAAGCAAAGGATCTTGTCTTGGTGTAGTATTTACCAAGGTAACTGTATTTGCGTCAGCTTTCTACATAGATGATAAAATCCCCCAAGGCAAAGATTTTTCTGAGTTCTTGGTAGAAAAGTCTGCAAAGAGAAATAATTGTCTACTACATAATTCGGGTTCCCTTGAGAGTATATATTAAGAATTTAGAAAGTTTATCCCAAATCTGAATTGTTCAGTTAAACCTTCTCCTTTTCTGTCTTGTTCCATGTAGAAGCAAAGACTTGAAGGGTGGAGAGAAGGAATTATCATTTTTTTAATGTTTAAAAAAATTTTTTTTTTAATGCTTATTCATTTTTTGATAGAGAGAGTGTGAGCGGGGGAGGGGCAGAGAGAGAGGGAGACACAGAATCCAAAGCAGGATCCAGGCTCTGAGCTGTCAGCACAGAGCCGGACGGGGGTGGGGTAGGGGTGGGGGGCTTGAACTCACAGACTGTGAGATCACGACCTGAGCCGAAGTTGAACGCTTAACCCACTGAGCTACCTGGGCGCCCCTTTTAATGTTTATTTTTGAGAGAGAGAGAGCACAAGCAAGGGAGGGAGGACAGTGAGAGAGGGAGACACAGAATCCGAAGCAGGCTCCAGGCTCTGAGCTTTCAACACAAGCCAACATGGGGCTCGAACTCAAACAGTTCATGACCTGAGCTGAAGTGGGATGCTTAGCCGACTGAGCCACCCAGACACCCCTCATTTATTTTTTATATAAGGATAATCTCATATATTTTCCTTTTCCAGATATTTATATTTATTTGTTTTCACTTGAAAAAAAATGATAGAATTTAGAACAGTTACAAGGATATACACATTAAAAAATAAGCCTTCATATCCCCCCAATTCAGCATGTACTGTTTATCAATTGCTTGTAATTATCTTGAGGAAATGTTCTTTGCAGTTATCTACATATATTTAAAATGTAAAAGGCATAAAAATGAAAACAGAGGGCACAGTGGATAATAAGTATCCTAAGAAGACAGTTCCTTCAAACTCCATTTTCCCCCAAAAGGTAATGGTATATTTTACAACTCTTAAACAGACTGGGTACAAAGGCAATAAATAGTCTTTAGATTTTCTTACGTGTTTGTTTTAATTTTAAGGGAAAGGGAACTATTGTTCATTGGGACACATTGTATGCATATTCTATGCCAGGCACTTTATACATGTTATCTCATTTGGGCTCTCAAAGATGTCAAGAAGGAAGTATCATTCTCATTTTATAAATATGGAAACTGCATGTCAGAAAGATTAAAAATGTTAATGTAATGGAGCCACAATTAGAACCCAGTCCTGCATGATCCCAATATTTATGCTCATTCCATATATATTGAAGGTCTGATACATTATGTTTATTATTTTGTCTATAATTATACATACGACAATTGATATTAGCTCAGTGGGTTAAAAAATCCCTAACAGGGATTTGTAACTGTAAATTTATGCTTCCTAAATTTGTGCTTCATATCACTTTGTATTTGACATTATAAAGCCATAAATATTCAGTAGAGTCGAATCCCTTTTAAGAAGACAATTCAGGGGTGCCTGGGTGGCGCAGTCGGTTAAGCGTCCGACTTCAGCCAGGTCACGATCTCGCGGTCCGTGAGTTCGAGCCCCGCGTCGGGCTCTGGGCTGATGGCTCGGAGCCTGGAGCCTGTTTCCGATTCTGTGTCTCCCTCTCTCTCTGCCCCTCCCCCGTTCATGCTCTGTCTCTCTGTGTCCCAAAAATAAATAAAAAACGTTGAAAAAAAAATTAAAAAAAAATAAAAAAAAGAAGACAATTCAGGACTAATCAGAGCTGCATCAGAGGAGACCTGCAGATGGCCCTGCTGCCCATGAGTCACCAAAATCAAACTTCCTAATATTTTAAATAAACAAAACAAAAGATAGTCATTGTAGAAATTATCCAACAATGATTCCAAAAGTTCAACCAACATTTGGGTGATTCCTTCCAATCTATTGTTTGATGTTAAAATTTGATTTTCAGTTTAATGAACAATGAGTATCGTGCTTGATAATTTCTAGCCTAGCAATAGGTGGCATGAGTCTTAGTGGAGGGGACACAAGAGTATCAATTAAGCTGGGGAAGAGAAAGAAATTTGGACTCTTTGCTCGAGCATAAGGTGCTGCCTGACAAATCAGATCGTGAGAATCATGAGACAGAATGCAGTCTTCAGAACTTCCAAGTAACCTGAAAGCTGATGAAAGCCCACAAATGTAAAAATCTGAGACATTGTACATAATGAACAAGAATGGCAGGTCTTGATCATTGTATTTTTAGCTTCGGCATGAAGTTTTGGGAAATTTATTACCAATCTCAAATCCTAACCAGCCATAGAAGTTTTAGAAGACAAAAAAAAGAGTTACTTTTTCTTGAATCATTAAAAGACATAAAGTCCTGGAGAAAGAACTTCAAGATTTTCATAGGGCTGTATCTGGTTGGTAAGATTATGGGTGATTTAAACTTTTGTTTCCAAATCATCTACAATAAATGGGAATAACTTTTTAACAAGAGAAATTAAAATTAGTAAATGCTAAAGTAAAAACTAAATGAAAACTGATTCTCACAACCTCTCCTCCCTCTGTCCCCCTTTCTCTCTGGTATCATATTAACAGAAATCCTCCCCACCAACCCCTCGCCGCTTTTTGTTCTTTTTAATGCTAGGGGTCCTCTGTGGTGAGGATGAGGTGTTCCACACAGACCTCCATTCACTGCTATGTCATGAATTCCCCCAGCTGCCAGGACTATTGGCTGCAGTCCTCTTTAGGAACTGTATGCTTGGCAGAAGGGAGTTGTCTCACTCAAGGTTACACCTCCTCTTCAGAATCAACCCATATTCAGTGACTGGTTTACATAAAGGTACAAAGGCCTAGCACTTTCTCTGTTTGGGACAATTCTGAAGAGCCATCTCAGCTTCAGAGCCCCTCATGGGATCAGCTGAGGCCTCTGTTGCAATTGCACTGTAGTTCAACTTTTTCTTTTGCCCCATCCCAACTCCATCACTTTCTTACAAGTGTCCCCGAGAGTACTTTCCAGTAATATTCTATGCAAATATTTGTATCAAAATATGGGGAACATGACCTATAATAGAACTAAGACTAGTTCCAGGAAGATGACTAAAATTGAGTTTTAGAGTCAGATCAGCCGATGGCTGGCTCATAATGAGGGGACTATCACTGGTGGCTGGTAAGGTACTAATAGTCCCTGCCCAGACTTTTATTGGTGAACTGCCAACAGCTCCCAGCCAGAATAGCAAATCTAAAATAGTATCATTCAGTTGTTCTCTGGGATTGCTTTTTCACAAGTCTACTGTTATTTTTATTTTCCTGTATAAATTATGTTTTTCTCTGGATTTTTAAAAAAATGTTTATTTGAGAGAAAGAGAGAGTGCGTGTGCATGCAGGGGAGGGGCAGAGAGAAGGAGAGAGCGAATCCCAAGCAGGCTCTGAGATGTCAGTGTGGAGCCCTACACAGGGCTTTCACGACCTGAGCTGAAATCAAGATTCAGAAGCTTAACCGACTGAGCCACCCAGATGATCCTCTCTGGATGCTTTTAAGATTTCTCTATCAATAGTTCTCAGCAACCTGATTGTAGTATGTGCCTTGGTGTGGTTTTCTTTCTTTTGCTGGGGGTTACCTGAGTTTCTGTGGATTTGTGGTCTTCATCACATTTAGAAGAAATGCCATTACTTTTGACCAATAATTTTTATGTCTTCCTTTTCTCTTCTCTCATTCCTAGGCTCCTGTTGTACACATTACTCAGTTTCATAGTTTCACACACTTCACTGAGGCTCTGTGCTTTTTTCTCATTTTGTTTTCTCTTTATCTTGGGTAGTGCCTATTGCTGTTTTCAAGTTCACAGATCTTTTTTTCTGCTGTGTCTAATTTGCTCTTAATTTCATTATATATATCTTTCATTTTGGGTATTGTATTTTTAATATTTACAATTTCTATTTGGATCTTTTTAAATATCTTCTATCACTGTGTTCCCTATTTCATTCATATCCTACAATATACTTATAATAATTGTTAAAGTGTCTGTTAATTCCATTATATCTGTCATTCCAGGGTGTCTATTGACTGATTTTTCCCCCCGGTTATGGGTTATATATATTTTTTCTGTTTCTTTGCATGTCTAATAATTTTTTTCTTTTTATTACTACTATTATTTTTCTATTGAAGTATGTTGGCATACAACATATTAGTTTTGGGTGTACAACATAATGATATAACATTGTATATATGATGAAATGATCACATAGTAAGTCATGTCTGGTAATTTTTTATTAGATGCTGGACATTGTGATTTTTACATTGTTGAATGCTGGGTTTTGTTTTATTTTTAAAAGTGTGGAACTTATGGTGGCACACAGGAAGTTACTTGATCAATTTGAACATTTTGAGGCTTGTTTTTAAGGTTTGTTAGGGTTAATCCATAGCAGTTTTTATTCTAGGGCTAATTTGGTCCCACTAGTAAAGCATAACTCTCCTGAAGATGCTATCCAATGCCCCATGTATTAGGAGCTCTGTTCTGGCTGGTAACATGAACTATTCCCAGCTCAGTGAGGTCCAGGGATTATTTGATTTACTGCTTGTTAATTTTTTGTTGGTCTTGTTGAATAGTACTCAAATGATTTCCTTCACCCAGCCCCAATTATTACTCAGAAAAAACCTTTAGACTATTCTGCAGATCTCTAGAGCTTTTTGTTGTTTTGCAGCTCTTCAGTCATCCTGAACTCTGGCCTCTAGCTACTAAATGTAGTGAGACACTGGGCTTTGTTTTGGTTCTCTCTCCCTGCACTGTGGCCTGGCAGTTGCCTCCAGGTAGTAATCTAGGGGTAATCCTAAGTCTCACCACCTTTGTTTCCCCTTTCTCAGTTATCACAGTCCCATATTACCTACAGCCCATTGTCTAAAAACAGTTGTTTCATATAATTTGGTCTCCTAGTTGCTTATGGAAGAACAATTCAGAGATCAACCAGTGTATATGAATCTATGCTTTAATTCAAAAATTGTTTTTATAATGAGGAAAAAATCATCACTACTTTCATTTGTCTTATACATTCTGCATTTCCTCCATGCACATTCTGAGGTTTTTCAGGAGATAACAGCTAATCTGTACATCCCCCACCCCTAGTTCTTAGAAAATAAGAAATAAGATTCTGAGTCAATAAAAGAGCTATTTTTGAGTAATAAAAGATTGTTAGTTGCTGTACTTTATTGTATTTAGAACTGTTAAGTTTATTCTAGTGAAACTGACTTTATTTCTTTCAGTTAAGAGTTTAATATTAAAACTAGCCATCCTTCATTTTCTCTCCTAGAAAGGCTTCAACGCCACACACACACACACACACACACTCTTTACCTTCAAAATCAAAGGCTGGTATATCTGTTGGAGAAGTACACAGGTTGCCAGGATATAAAATTTCAGAACTATCTCCAATTTCACCAAATATGAGGTCAAATTATTGCCAATGATAGAATAGAAACATATGGTGAAAACTGCATCCCATGTTTTCACATACTCAAGAATATTGGTTCTGAAGGTATTTGCACTTTCCTTCCTTATCAAATTTTCCCTTTATATTAGGTTAAAATTTTTTAGCCAGTGTGTACAATCAGAACCCTAATCTCGTAACTAAACAATAGTTTAATAAGACTCACCAATTGTTCACAATTTTGTTTGGTTCATGTGTGCCCAAAACAACTGAAAGAATACAGGACTATGTTTTTGCTAAGATCTCTTCTAAGTGCTATAATTCTAGGTAATTCTAATAATAATTGTTAATATTTATAGAATGCTTCTTCTAGGCTAGATACTGCTAAGCACTACATATGCATTGTTCAGTTTAATTCTCACAACAATCCTAAAAGAGAGATACTATTATAATCTTTATCTTATGGATAAGGAAAGTAGAACTTAGAGCAGTTAAGTAATTTGTCTGAGGTTACATAGTAAATAGCATGGTAAAATTCAAACCTGACTTCAAATTCATGTCATTGAAATTTTTTAAAGTTTGTTTATTTATTTATTTATGTATTTATTTATGTATTTATTTATTTATTTATAGCAAGCAAGAGCAAGCAAGAACATGAGTGGGGTAGGGGCAGAGAAAGAGGGAGAGGGAGTGAGAGAGAATTCCAGGCAGGCTCCATACTGTCAGTGCAGAGCCAGATGCAGGGGTTGAACTCAGGAATAGTGAGATCATGACCTGAGCCAAAATCAAGAGTGAGACACTTAACCGAATGAGCCACCCAGGCACCCCATGTTACTAAATTGTTACACCAATTTTATAATCTCAATTGCATGCACACTAGCTCAGATGAAAAATTACTGTCTTTATAGTATTTATATATTTAATATCAATAAATACAAAAACAAAATTAAATTGTTACAAAACCCACAATAATTTTTATCTCAATATGCATAGAATTCACATTATTATACATCTTTAAACAGGAAGTTTTAGCATATAAACACCTTAGAAAAAGATCTAATTTGGTCCTATAATCTTACAGCTAAGGTTTCTGGGCAAAAGATATATAGTTGCCATTTTCTATTCAAGTTTTTAATAAAAAATCTCAAATGAAACACTGTCATTTTAGAGTACAACATTACATTGATAAATCAAAAGTCATTGAACAATAAGTGTTTATGACATCCTAGATACTCTGTACATTTTTACACTTGAATGGATATTAAATAATCTTAGAGTAAAATATGGAAGAAAAACTGCCTCAAGTTTGTGTTAAGTCAGTAAAGCAGAAATATGGATAACCCTGTATTAAGATGAAAAGCATTTATAATCTGCATTTTCTTCCAGTGAAATAATAAAGCCAATGTGCCACCAGCTTGGTATTTACTTGTTTATAAACAGTGTTTAGGGACTGATTCTCAAAGTTGGGTAAATATTGGTATCATCTAGAAAGTTTGAAAATACTGATGCCTATATATCATCCCTTAAAATTTGGATGTAACTGATATAAGGTAGAGCCTGAGCATGTATTATTTTAAAACTTTCCAGGTGATTCTAATATGTAACAGTTTGAAAAACACTAGCTGAGAGAACTGTTACATAACTAAAGAGCTCAGTATTCAGCTGAAGGACTCCTTCAGAGTGTGTATTGTTATTTTAAGTATCTGATAGGTGTCTCCCTTGATTAGAAAATAAATACTTTCAAGAAAGACATTTTGTTTTATTCATCTTAGTCTCTCCATAACTGGAATAATAAAAGGCACATAGTAGTTGCTAAATAAATATATTTTGAATGAATACATGATTGCTTTATATTTCTTTTACACCACTATCTTCCAGTAGATACATGAACATAAGAATGCAAGATATTTATTGAAAAATTGAATGACTGAAGCACTTGGGATAAATGTTTAAAGCCAACTGAAGACTTACATGTACATATTTTAAAAACACACATATATAAATAGATCAAAAGTAGAAAAAGAGTATACAAAAGAGTGCAGCATTTAACAGTAGAGAATTCACTGAGTTTTCCAATATTCTTCACATTCTTATTCTTAGAAATAAAAGTATCCCTAAATAACTTGTACTTTAACTAATATTCATAAGCACATGTGCAGATAAGTTAATTTCTTTTAAAAACAGAATTATAGCTTAATCTTGATAAACATGTCAGGTTTCAAAATTCAAGTAAATAAAATTTTAGCACACACCGTAATAGCTTTTCCAGATGTTGTATCAAAAAAAAAAAAATTGTTTCTGGTTAAAGTATCTGGTATTGCTTTTCTTATTTGCTCACAGTTGAGACTCACTACTTTCTTAGCAGTCTTACACTGATAAAAAATTACTTTGGTACCATACATGTGTTTTATTTAGAAAAACCTTATTAATAAATAGACTTCCTTTTTTAGTAGCTAAATTCTTAAGTATGGCTTCATTCACCAAAGTTCTACAAGTATTACATAATTTTTAATACAGTTAGTATCTTAGACTACGAAACTTTGTTTTTTTTAAAATTAGCATTGGTTGTTTGATTGTAGGTTTGTCACCAAAAAGTACTGCTTCGCTCTCCGTGGTTGGAAATCTTTTCTGATATATCAAGGGATATTCCTTCTGAAACTTAAAAATGAGGTGAGGAATTAGAGAGTATTTAACATTATTATCCTAGCTGAAGCCAATGTTCAACATTTTATAAGAATTCAGTGACTTTCTCAAAGATGTATTTCAGAAATGAGTATCTTTTCAATTTATCCTTGCCTCTCCCTCTGCTTTCTCATATATGAAAGGTGTAAGTAAGATTTCTTAGATCCCAGTTAGCATTAATATACAAGGATTCTCTTCTGATGTGTTTTCCTCCTAAATTCTAGATGTTCTTCCTTTCCATTGGTAAAGCCTATGAAGGCCAGAATGATCTAGTATACTTCATATTTGAGTATCTCAGACCTGGAATTAAACTTGCCAGCATCATGTTACTACTGGATTTTGGTAGAGATAAAAATTGTAAATGGTAATAATGAGTCACCAAAAGCTATGTATTACAATCAAATTTTATAATTGTTTTTTCAGGGCAATCTAAGTTATAATCATTGGAAGTAAAGGAAGAGTTATCTGTTATTATTATTGTTATTATTTAAATTTAGTAAGAGTATATTTATATTTATAAAGAGTAAAACCAGGAATGTAGGTTACATTTACATAAACACCTATATATACAATATCTAAAATCCAAAATAATGAGAAATTAGATTCTAAATGTTGCTAAATAACAATCAGCAACAGCATATTTAAAAAGATTTATGTGATTGAGAACTTATGCATTCTCTTACCTGTTTTAGTTTTTTCCTTTTCTCCTTTAGAGGCAAACTCTTGTTTTTAATAATATTCTCTAAAAGTTCTGCAATTGCAGCTTGTGAGGTAGACACTTTTTGTTCATCAAACTCCTGAGCACTAATCTGCTTACAGTATGAATATGTTGGCAAAGGAACAATCAGTCCATCTCCAGGATTTTTAATCTGTTTTGAACAAAATGATATAGTCCAAGTCTATTAATTCTGTTCATGTTCCTGTTTGCTAAGTGTTCTTTTGATGGGATTTAGCATGTATTCATTCGCCACCAAACGTTCAACATTTAAAAAAAAAAAAAAACTGTTATGCAATAGAGTAGTGATAAATCCCAGGATCTACATCCCAGACCCACAACCTACTAGCTTTGTAACCTTCAGCAAGTTATTTAACTTCTCTTGGTCTGTTTCCTCACCTGTAAAATGGGGATTACATGAGATAATGTATACAAAAGGCTTAGAACAGAATAAGTATTAAATAAGGCAGCCATCCATCATCATTGCTATTAACCATGTATTTTATTCTTTTAACTACAAAACAATAAAAATCAAAGTAATATTTGAAAAGTTTTATTTATTTTGTGAGACAGGGAGGGAGAGAGAGAGTGTGTGTGGGCAGGGTGGTGCAGAGAGAGAGAGATGGAGAGAGGGAGAGAGGTGGGGGGCGGGGAGAGAGAGAGAGCGAGAGAGAGAGAATTCCAAGCAGGCTCTATACTGTCAGCGGAGAGCCCGACACAGGGCTTGAACTCATGAACCACGAGATCATGACCTGAGCTGAAATCAATAGACGCTTAACTGACCGAGCCACCCAGGTGCTCCAAAGTGATGTTTTAATTCACTTTATTTTTTTTATTTTTTTATTTTTTAAATTTTTTTCAACGTTTATTTATTTTTGGGACAGAGAGAGACAGAGCATGAACGGGGGAGGCGCAGAGACAGAGGGAGACACAGAATCGGAAACAGGCTCCAGGCTCCGAGCCATCAGCCCAGAGCCTGACGCGGGGCTCGAACTCACGGACCGCGAGATCGTGACCTGGCTGAAGTCGGACGCCCAACCGACTGCGCCACCCAGGCGCCCCTAACTTACTTTAAAATATTAATGTTTTGGGGCGCCTGGGTGGCTCAGTCGGTTAAGCGTCCCCGACTTCGGCTCAGGTCACGATCTCGCGGTATGCGAGTTCGAGCCCTGCGTCGGGCTCTGTGCTGACTGCTCAGAGCCTGGAGCCTGTTTCAGATTCTGTGTCTCCCTCTCTCTCTGCCCCTCCCCCGTTCATGCTCTGTCTCTCTCTGTCTCAAAAATAAATAAACGTTTCAAAAAAAAAATTTAAAATATTAATGTTTTGATGTAGTGAGAGTATTCATATACTGTTTTTGAGGTGTAGGAGCATGGGAAGATACTATAACATCTGCTCATAAAGGAAGGAAATTATAGGGATAATTATGTTAAGCAAGGGCAATATTAGAATGGTATGTATGGGAAGAAACATGAATATATGTGCTGGGCTGCCAAAGAGTGAATATAATAGACATCTGTTGTTTTGGTTACTCAGTATTCCTTCTCTCCTTCTTTTAATAGTTTCTTCCCGTTCCACCTCCACTATCCTCACCTTTTTTGAAGAACAGATTCTCCTCTAATCTATGGAGAGCCAATCAGAGCATGGCCCTGTCTCCAACGCACTCACCCTCAACCATCTAAAAGATGTGTATTTAGCCTGAATGGGGCCAATCAGAGTCCATGTGAAGAACTTTTCAAACTGGTAGGTGAAGGGATAGTTCTTTTTTCCTTTGGATTAAAAATGTTAAGTCGGGGCGCCTGGGTGGCGCAGTCGGTTAAGCGGCCGACTTCAGCCAGGTCACGATCTCGCGTCTGTGAGTTCGAGCCCCGCGTCGGGCTCTGTGCTGACAGCTCGGAGCCTGGAGCCTGTTTCCAATTCTGTGTCTCCCTCTCTCTCTGCCCCTCCCCCGTTCATGCTCTGTGTCTCTCTGTCCCAAAAATAAATAAAAAACATTGAAAAAAAAAAAATTAAAAAAAAAAAAAAAAATGTTAAGTCTGTGATTTAAGAACTTTAATCAGACTTATGGATCCCCCATCATGTGAAGGAGCCTTTTGTCAAATACAGGACCAAAGTGGAAATAAGAGATGAAGGAAACAGTTTTATTGCTATTTGAGTCTCCAAATTCTGTCTACATTCCTGACTTTTAGAGGTTATTTACGTGAGCTGATAAAGTCTTCCCTTTTCATTAGGCTAGTTTGAGATGAATTTGCCACTTGGAACTGACTAATGCAGACAATTTTAAGATTTACAATACATACATAGCCCTTTTTTAAGTAGTCAAGATGTTTATCCACTGCAGTCTGTAAGTAAGAGGGTACTTGAAGAATTTCCTGGTGATGATCCATTAAGAAAGAAACTAATCTTGCAGCAAGAAGCTCATCAAGATCCACCTCTTCAGCACAGCATAGCACACACCGAGAAAAAGTATGTATCATCTAGAAACAAAAGATGTGAATTTAAAAATTTAAGGTATTATATAAATAAGAGTATCAGTAGTTTCTGGGTATCATGCTAAAGTACTGAGACAAAGCGATAAGCAGACTTCAGCTTACAAATGAGGACAATTAATTACATTAGAAAGGTAAGAACTTAAAGTACTTGTTAAGTATTTCCTTAATATAATTCTAAAGGATTATAAAAGGCTTAGTTTTTTCTTTAATTTTGTCACAATTGTATCAGTAAATATCATGGGTTCTATTGGTATCATATAGATATGTTACTTAGAGAATGTTAAAGAATAATGACTTATTACATTAAATTAATCTCATAAAACACAAGCCAGGAGAATACATAATATAGAAACTTAGTGGTTATAAAGTTGGTACCATTTAGCTTTTGAAATTCTGGAAAATAGTTTTTAATTATTTTGTCAGACTTTAAAGACAATACATGTATGGTTCAATTCCATCATAAGGAGTCTTCAAATTCTGGGATAAGTTTTGTGTTTCATAACTCATTTACTCTCAATCATATCCATATTACCCACTAAGTATTAGACACACGTAAACAGACACCTCATTCTAAAATAATTACAGTTATAAGAATTCTATTTTAAGAATTTTGTACATAATAGACAATGAACATATTTATTGAATTGAAATATTTTTGGTTTTATTCCTACATGTCAGTCATGTTTTCTTTTCTCCTTCCAAGACTCAGTCCTTAGCTTTTTAGTCTTCTTTCTTAGTTTTGTAGAGTTCATTTACCCTCAAAGCTTCAATTACTACCTCCCTCCAAACAATCTGCCTTCTGCCCTGATCTTCACCAGGCTCACATTTCTAACAGTCTGTTGGATAAACTTCACTTGAATGTCCTGTATAAACTCAAACTCAAAAAGCATAAAACTGAAATTGTCTCCTTTCTACTCATGTCTCTCAAAATATATTCCTCTACAAACTTCTCTATGCTTTTTAATGGTGTCACAATTATGCAAGAATAATTCTTCTTCTGTAGTTTGGGTCTATCATTGTTAAAGAACTGTCCTTAATGAGTAGAAGAATAGAACTCAACTCTAGATTCCTTGCTATAAGAAGATCATTTGAAGTTGCACTGAGGAAGTGGCAGCTCTTGAAGAGAGAGAAGATACTATTTTAAGAGTTCATTTCCAATCAATAGCTGTATAAAATGCCTCTACCCTCATCCTCTTATGGAGCCTGAGACTGCTTCACAGTAGTCTGTCCCAATTTCTTACCCACAGTGACATGCTATCCTGATTCACATAATTCATCAAATACAACTTTCCCACTACCATAATATTCCCATCAATTCTCTAGAGTTATAGTGCCCTTACGCTTTTAACTGTGCCTACTATCTCCTCTTCCTTCCCACCAAACAGCATTGGCATAAGGCAATGGAATGTGGTCTGATGGTCTAGGTCAATCACTACAAAGTGATATGAATGAAGAGGTAAAGTGCTCAGACAAGATAAAGGTCAGGATATGAAAGTACAACATACTGGGCACAAAGGATTAATGCACCAACATTCTGCTACTAGGAAAGATATTTTTAAGAGCCTTTCTACCCCAAGAATCTAGGATTTTGAGACTAGGACATCATTCAAGTAGTACTTTTAGGTGATTTGCTTTTCTTTTTATAGTTTATGAACCAAGGCTTATTCTTTCCTTAAGAAATCAACTTACCAGTGATCTTGTACCCATTGCATCATGAAGTTGGGGCATATCAACGTTTTGACTCATTCGAGAAATCATGCGCATTAAAAGTTGCAGCTTTCTACGATTTGGTGGGGGAAGTAACAAACAACATAACTGTAGTGCATCGATGGCAACCCTCTCTAAATGAGGTTGCAGCAAACCTGGAAGGCAAAATTATACCCCACCCCCGAAAAAAATCATCAATGACACTAGTTGCTTTCATATTATGCACATATACAGTTACATAAAGAATACAGTTATATAAATATTAAAACAATATTTTAGTATCTAATTTCTTATAACTGTCCCTAGAAATTTCCACATTCCTCAAAAGCATGGTAAGATGCTCATTTTCTTCATAACCTATTTGAGTACTAATATCCTTCACTTACTACAAATAAAGTGACTCAGAATAAGTTAAAATGAAGTAAAAGAAAATAAGTGTTTTATATAAGTAGAATAAATCTTGGTTATGCCATGACAAGAATCTTTTACGATAAAAACTTTTCCTTTTGGAAGAAAAATATAAAGCAGTTTCAGAGAAGAAAAGACAGGTAAGCAAAACAGTTAGTAAGCACTAAAAGTTAATATTACATGCATTGAAAGCATCAACCTTACTTTGTGTGCCAGTCAATACAGAAGAAGCTGGAGGTAAAGAATTTTCTGAAAGTTCTATTGTACTTTTGCAGAGTCTTTTATTGATTGTGGTACTAGACTCTCCGAGTTCATTTTCCATAGCTGTTTGTATACTTGTGCTGAGATGTCCAAGATTTGGTTTCATGATAATTTCAGCCACTGGCATATTGATATAACTATTACTTCTTGTACTACTTCTTAAAAGTAAACTCTGAGATCTACAAGGCTGTTTTGACTTGCATTTCCCAATACATAACTCCTCTTGGTCTTGAACAGTCAAAGTAGAGGTTCTCTTAAAACCAACACAGAGTGGTTTTTGAGTACTTTCCTCTGAATGAAGATTCATTAGGGATTCCTGTTTGGTCTTAGACTCTAAAAACTGCTTATTATTTTGTCCTTCTCTATTCACAACAGATTGATGGAAGACATTGGAGACCTCTTTACTTGAACTCCCTGGTAAGTCTACAATTCCTTCTAAAGAATAGCATCTTGATTTGACGTTAGAGGATAGAACATGCATACTACTTAAGCCTATTAAATTATGACAACTTCCTCCCATTATGTCATTAGCACTGGCTCTTCTATTTTTAAAATTAACTAGCTGCATTTTCTTAGCACATTTTTCTTGAAATCCTTGATCACTTATCTGCAGTCTCTTAGTAGTATCTGATTCTTCTTTGTTTTTGTCTTTATGAAGCAGACTGAGAAGAAGACACTCAGTTGATTTGAAGGAATTCAAATTGTTTAAGCGAAGGATTTTTGAAGACTGTGGATCATCTTGGATTTTATGTATCCCACTGGGTCTATCTGAAACTGTGACGTAGCCACAAACAACTACCAGGAAATGAAACAAAAATTAAGATGCAACTGTGTGACAGTGGACAAAAATAAAACAAAAACAATAGTAAAGTTAAAAAAAATAAAGCATTACTATAGTATATATTGTTAGTATAGTACAACAGCAGTTGCTTAATTCGGAAGCCACTTAAATAGGACACATGCAACATTCAGTTACAAAGTGCAAGACTGAGTAGAGGTTTTCCAACTTGTGATATAAATCACTTAAAAATCTTTTCAACAATCTAATTAAAGGAATTGAGTCAAATACATTAAAAAATCACTGGCTTTGTCTACAAGTATTAGAAAGCCCTTAATTATAAGACAACTAACTGTACTATAATAAAACTTACACATTTGGTCTTTGTCTCTAGTAACTGGTATAGTGATCCTAAAACGTTTAGAATTTCCAGAGAGGGCGTCTTTTGTTATCCATAGTACACCTACTGGAGAACATCTGAGTTTATGGTAATGAGGTGACTTAGGGCTGAACTTGCTTAGGTTGGAGCTTTCAATCTACCTCAGACCTCCCTGAATGACAGGAGGATGTGGACTGAAGACTCAGCAAAATCACCAATAACTGATGATTTAATCAATCATGCCTATGTAACTAAGCCTCAGTTAAAACTATGAAGTAACAAGGCCAACAGAGCATACAGGTTGGTGAACACATTGACATGATTGGGAGGGTGGAATCCCTGGAGAGGGCATGAAAGCTGTGTACAACCCTTACTTCTTCCACATAGCTGTTTCTGACTTGTATCTTTTATAAAACCTGGTACTCATTAAATAAAGCAGTTTCCAGAGTTCTGTGAGTTGTAGTCAATTATTAAACCCAAGGAAGGTTGAAGGGACACCCAAACTGGTAGTTAGGGCAGAAATGCGAGTGAGTAAGCCTGAGGACCTCATCTGTAGGTGGTACCTGAAGTGTGAGGGCAGTCTTGTGGAACTGAGCCCTTAATCTGTGGAGTCTGCATAACTTTGGGTGGTTAGTATCAGAATTTAAGGAATTTGTCCTTCACTTGTAGGGTCTGGTCTAACTCTGGGTAGTCAGTGTCAGAAATGAATTGAATTGTAGTACACCCGATTGATGTGAATAACTGGTGTCAGAATGATATATTTGAATTACTGGAAGACAACATAACGGGAACCATAGTATTCCCAAACTGTAAAATAATTTATAGCTTGCCATCTTCATATTTACCTACACTTTGAGATCTTTTAAATTATGGGAAACTTGAAAATGTTAATAAATTTACATAATAAGTAAAAACTCATACATACCCAAAATGCTTACAAATAATTCATAATATTCAAAGGTAAGCAGAGGTTCAGGGAGATCTAGAAAATAATCTGCTATTGTTCTGAATACATCTCGTTCAAATCCAACATAAGTTGGATTATTCATATTACTTCTTGGCCCTAAAAGATAGAAGGCCAAAAAAATTGGTAAAATATATTTTATTTAAAAAAACTTTTTTAACATTTATTCTTTTATTTTTTTTCTTTTTTGAGAGTGAGAGAGACAGAGCATGAGTGGGAGAGGGGCAGAGAGAGAGGGAGACACAGAATCCGAAACAAGCTCCAGGCTCTGAGCTGTCAGCACAGGGCCCGACGCGGGGCTTGAACTCATGGACTGCAAGATCATGACCTGAGCTGAAGTTGGACACTCAACTGACTGAACCACCCAGGCACCCCAATATATTTTATTTTAAATAAAAATTTAGATGTACTTATAAAAAGTGTCAAAAAGTTCTCCATGATGGAGCAAAGTTTAACAAATTCTGTCACAGTTCAAACATTTCAAAGAATTGTGCACATCACATCTCATTCTTTCTCATTATGTTTTCATTACAAATCACTGCGAATAGGGGCACCTGGGTGGCTCAGTTGGTTGGGCATTCATCCGAGTCTGGATTTCGGCTCGGATTGAGCCTCCTTGTGTGGCTCTGCTCCTCTGCTGCACCCATGTGCTCTCTCTCTCAAAATAAATAAATAAACTCTAAAAAAAAAAATCACTGCAAGTAACTACTAGCATTTTGTCTTAATACTTATTTACCTAAAAACTGTATATAAGGCAACATTTGAAATATATTTTAAAGCAGTAAGGTTATTTAATGAGATTTTATTGCAATTCATTTTACAAAACAAAGAATGTGTAGATAATGAAAATAATTCTTCCAAATTATCTTTTGTAAATTTACATTTTCATGAATAAATTTTGTCTGACATGAAGCATACCCTTAATGAGTTTAAATAATATCTTTACATTGCCATTTCATTAGCTTAATGTTCTTTTTTTAAATTTTTATTTTTTATTTTTTTAGAGAGAGCAGGGGAGAGTGGCAGAGGGGAAGAGAGAGAGACTCTTAAGCAGGATCCATGCTCAGTGCAGAGCCCGACGCAGAGCTGATCCCACAAACCTGGGATCCTGAGGTGAGCCAAAATCAAGGGTTGGACACTCAACTGACTGAGCCACCTAGGCGCCCCTAGCTTAACGTTCTTCAAAGAATCATGCCTGCTCATTAGTTTTTTACTCAGAAATAAGATCTGACTTCATATTACAGATGAGGAAACTGAAGGTTAGAGTAACTTGCCTAAGATGAAAAAAACCATTGGTGGCAAAGCTAGAATTAGAACTTAGAGCACTTAAAGCAAGACTCAGAGCTTTGAGGTCTAACAACATTTGAAGTGTGCTCCATGGACTACATAATCAGACTCACTCAATGTGCCTGTTAAAAATATGTAAGTTCCTCTGTACAAACCAGAATTTATGGAGGTGAAGCTAAGAATTACTGACTTAGAAATGTTTGCTGCTGGCTCACTAATTTAGTAGTTTCCAAATGCTGAGTGTGGGAATCTTCACTAATAAGAAGCTTTTGAGGCATGTTTAGTCCAACTGGAATGAACCTACCTAATGAATCATCTAAATCAGAATCTTTGGCTAGTCTCCCTAGTGACTGTAATATGCACTCAGGTTTGAGAGTCACTATTTTATCTTTCAAGTTAAAATCTTTCTCTTCCCAAACCCAAATAATTTTACTTTTCTGCCAGCAAACTTTTGTATGGTCATAATGTGAGCACACACACTGAAAAAGGATTGAAGAAAACAATCACACACATTTAACAGCTTAAAGGCTAATATGGGTTTTATGTAGAGCAAAATAAAAATCTTTTAAAAAATTATTGTTAAAGTTTTAAGTTTATCTATTTGTTTTTGAGAGAGAACGTGAGCAGGGGAGGGACAGAGAGAGAGAATCCTATGCAGGCTCCACACTCAGCATGGAGCCTGACATGGGGCTCGATCTGTGAGATCATGACTTGAGCTGAAATCAAGAGTCAGATGCTTAAGGAGGATATAAAATATATTCTTAATATGTAGAATAAAAAAATGTGATAATCATTAGAAAATTTTCTAAGAACATACTCTTATTAGAATTAAAAATACAAAATTTATAGTTAGTGTATCTAGGTTTGAATACATATATCTTTATGTATCAGTAGAAGACTTTCAAAAGACTTACTTTCTCTTCTAAAAAAAAGCTGGGGATAGTATATTAATCACTCATTCCTATATGTCACAGGATTACTGTAGGGGATTGAATAATAACTAAAAGTCTAAATGCTACCTCTAGCTAGATATATTGTTAAACTGGAATCCAGTAAATTATATCTTTGCTATCATTTAGGTATAACATGGACTGGTAAGAAAGGGAAAAAAAAAATCTCTAAACATGGGGTATTTGAGAAATTCCTGAAAATATAAGCATTGGGTTGCTAACCATGAGCCAAAGTATAAGATAGAAGGGCAGTTAGGTGGGGGAAGGCAGAAAGAGAAACTCACAAATCAAGCTTATGATTAAGATCTTTACACCTCAGTTTGATAAATAAAATCTTTCTATAACTTACATTATTTACTTTATTGCTATTTATTCTGTTATTTTGTCATATTGACACCCAGTGGACAACAAGGGAATATGTACCTATCTTGAACATTATTAATAAAATACTCATTTCATAAGAACTAGAAAAAATCCTTTTATAAAAAAATTATTAAAATATAATTTAACTTTTAATGATTTAGAAGCACATATTTCTGCATATTTTTAAAACTGATTTTTAGGGGCACCTGGGTGGCTCAGTCGGTTAAGCATTCGACTTCAGCTTAGGTCATGATCTCACGGTTTGTGAGTTTGAGCCCTGCATCGGGCTCTGTGCTGACAGCTCAGAGCCTGGAGCCTGCTTTGGATTGTGTCCCCCCCACCCCTGCTTGCGCTCGCTCTCTCTTCCAAAAATGAATAAACATTAAAAAAACTTTTTTTAAAATAAAAAAACTGATTTTTAAAGCAATTAGGGCTTTGTACTTGAGCCAGTGTCTCAAATTATAAAAATTAATTATCACTGCTCACTATTGAAAACGTTTTTTTCCATTTACTGATTAGTGACAGATCATTTTTTTTATAAACATAAAAGTTCCATTAATGTATCTTACGGAGTACAAGCATGTCATGAAGCAGCTCAGTGTTGACGCTGTGTACAATGGCAAGGGGAATGAAGTAGATTTAATGTGACTTCATTTCTTTTTTTTTTTTTTTTTAATGTATTTTATTTTATTTTTGGGAGAGAGAGAGAGACAGAGCATGAACGGGGGAGGGGCAGAGAGAGAGGGAGACACAGAATCGGAAACAGGTTCCAGGCTCCGAGCCATCAGCCCAGAGCCTGACGCGGGGCTGGAACTCACGGACCGCGAGATCGTGACCTGGCTGAAGTCGGACGCTTAACCGACTGCGCCACCCAGGTGCCCCGAATGTGACTTCATTTCTGATTGAACTTTTCCACTTTATAAGAGCTATTACTTAAAAGTTGCTATTTGAACTCTATAGGCCTCACTAAGGCAACTGGTGTAAGTTATACCTAAAATCCTTTGATATCCACTAGCCTGTGATTTTATGATTTATGAAAACTGAGCTACAAATGATGAACTTAAATTATGAAATCACCGTCTGCATAGAAAAAGTTATGGACTTTATAATGCATTCCACATGCAAGGAAATGCGATCAGATCTACTAGATTGTCATTCAAACTTCAAAAGAAATGGCATACTTTATCAGGATTTCTATACATTGTTTTCAAAATTTCCTTAGCTCTTATTAAATAGTATAAATATATATTTTATATAAATATATTTTATAAATAAATATATATATATATACATACACATTTTGTTTGTTTAACTTACAATTTGCCAGGCACTTCATGGCAGATAATACCCAGTGAGGAAGGTCATCTATACAAAAAAAAATTTTATATTGTTCAATAATATCACCTAATTTCCATGATACTATATTTAAAACTTTACGCTTATTATATATAATTACATACACACATATATATGTATATATGCATATGTATGTATATTACCAGGATTAATAATTATTATATGTTTAATAAGACATAAGGTGAAGACAATATTTTAAAATACAAGTTTAAAAGTCATAGAGATCTTGAGTTTGATTCTTTCCAGAATACATAAAACAATTACCCCCAAATTGAGGATATTTTGGTGGAGGGGTTCATAAATAGTTAATGTTCATACTTGTCCACTGCCACCATGTTTTCTTTATCTTAATTTCCATTCTGATTATAGGTATGCTATTTGAATATTATTGATTTGAGTGAGACCTATGATTGAAATGATATATCTGAATATTAGTGTGCTTTTAGTGAGGCTTGCTTAAAATCTTTCATTTGCTACTAACTGAAGTATGCTGCATAAAATCGAACTGTTTTTTGACACCAACACAAAAACCACATATACACTTAACTTGAAGAGTTTATGGTTATAAAGAATAGAAAGTTTGAATAAGAGAATATACTGGTAAGTATGTGATTTTAGGTAATTTAAGATGGGAGTGGTACAAAGCCATATGCATATGCAACATAACTTAAGTTTTTGCTTTTTGTTCCTACAATTCAAACTTTAAAGTTCTTGCCAACACAAAGAAACTCAAGTGATACATACCAGTTAATTCTACAGGCAATAATTGATTATAAAAAATGAGTCAACATTTTGAGATTTATTGATACATTTCTTTTTTTTTTTTTTTTTTTCAACGTTTTTTATTTATTTTTGGGACAGAGAGAGACAGAGCATGAACGGGGGAGGGGCAGAGAGAGAGGGAGACACAGAATCGGAAACAGGCTCCAGGCTCCGAGCCATCGGCCCAGAGCCTGACGCGGGGCTCGAACTCACAGACCGCGAGATCGTGACCTGGCTGAAGTCGGACGCTTAACCGACTGCGCCACCCAGGCGCCCCATTGATACATTTCTTAAAATGTTAAGTTTTAAATGTATGCAGCTGGCTTGAATATATCATTGATTTTTCCATCTTATATCTAAAATCAATACATTATATATATATAAATATATATAATAAACCAGTGATCTTTAAAATACTGGTCTTGAGACTTTGGTCTTGAGGGTTTTGCATATGTCTTGACTTGTGTAAATTTATATATAACTGCTCATGTAAGCTCCAAGAAGCCATGGACCATTTTTCTCTTGTTCATCACTAAATCTTTAGTATAATGCCTGGTACATTGTAGGCCCTCAATAAAATGTAGTTAATCAATAGTTTTAATTATATTTTAATACCTTTTGGATGTTTAACCTTGCCATTTAAAAAAAATCATGCATAAATACCATGAGAGGCTAAAATAATAGTACCAATAATATTCACTTAAATGATTACTAAAGCACTTATGATGATAATCTCCCCTTAATACTCTTTCAGTTAAAGTATTCTACTTTCTACATTTTTAGTCTCTCTACACCCCCACAATAGCTGCAACCTATGTTAGCAAGTTTAAAAGAGTCCAACTTCTTTTATTGATACCAACCTGATTTGTCTTGTAGTATAACTATTCCATGTTTACTTGTATTGGTCATGTTGTACGTTATGTATTGAGGAACTACTTGATTTGGATTTATGACTTCTTCTAGGGATGACACACCTAAAATGGTTTGCAGGCTAAACAGAAGAAAAAATACAAACTTCTTTTTTCTACATAAAATAAGTGGAATGGGATAAATATTAAAGAGTATGAATGGCAAACAAAGCCATCAGAATATTTTTCTTAAGCCAAACTGATAAAGGTTATAGTTAGTATCCACTTTCAAATATACTTACCTTAGTAACCTTGTAATGATTCCAATACAGACCCTGAACTATAGCTATATATAACTTCGACTCAAAGAAAAAACAAATCATACTGAAAACATTCTATTTCAACTGTACTAGAAGTTCAAGAGCACTTATTAAGAAATACAAATACAGGTTAAATTCTAAGCTTTAAGAACTAATCTGTTTTTTTGCATTTGTAGATCTTGATAAAAATGTCAAATTAACATTCTAGAACACTTTGGAACGTGGTTAGAGCTTAGTTTTAGCTTACTAGATCAGAATAATATATCTCCAAACTTCTTCAATATCTTCTGGGCTTATTTCTCTATTATCAACTGAGTTTTCTTGATCTTCATTGATTATTACATGGTTCATTTTCTCTATATTTTCCTGGAAAAAAAATTACTTTGGTTTAACATGCTATGCTCAAATTAAGGAAATATTGAACTGACACAATTCCTAATATTTAGTAATTCTACTAATAAACAGTCCACTGTGAAGCTGTAAGTTTAAGTGTCACCTGAAGGAATAAGGTTAACATATGGCAATAAAGCTTTTTGGTTTTGTAGCTGCCCCTACCACTCTCAAATCAATTTAAAACAAAACATGTTTAAGTTATACAAATACTGTTTCAGGTGTGTCTTACTACCATTTTTATTATTGTTCCTATGGGTTCTATTGTTCTACGGTAAAACATATACACATATTTTTGGAATATAATGTAGGTTAAGAGACTTTAGTATTGGCTTCAAATATTAAAGAACTATCTATCTACTTTTAATGTTTTATAATTAAGTACATGGTAATAATATTTAAACTAGTGATTAGTAAAAAGGATGTTTTACCTGAGAGAAACGTAATCCAGATTTTTTAGGAGTTCTACGAGATAAATTTCGTAATTTAAAAATGCTATCTTTTTCTTTGGAAAAGTTCTCTATGCTGTTTTTTCTCAATTCTGGATGCCTTCGTGGAAAACTTTTAAGCGGAGAATTTGCAGGAAATCTGGTTTAAGAATAATATGCAATTAAATAATGTAAGATCAGAAACAAAGTTTTAGTGTCTGTTTATCTTTTAAAAATCACAAAAGAACTGAATTTATTTATATTATTTATATTACCAAGGAAGGAAGATTCTACATAAATTGATTTTCCCATTAAACCTTTAAAAAACATTTTAATGGTTTCCTACTTTTTTACTATATTGTATGTATTTTAACTTTATATCTGAATAAGTAAGAGTTATTGGGATCAATTCTGTTGAAGAAAAAAATAGTTCCATTTTCTAAATTTCTTTGACAAGCTATCTAATTTATATATATTTTCTGATCTTCGTCTGACTGTTCTTTTTCTAATTTCCAGAGCTTGGTCTCTGTTATTCCTTTTGACTATAATGCTTTCCCCCCCCTCCAGTATAATAAAAAATATTTCAAAGATACAAGAAAGTATGGAAAATAATGTAAACAACATCCAGATATGTAATCATCAAACATCAAACAATACAATATTTAACATTTTACTCAAGACTTCATTATTAAAAAAAAAAAAAAGACTTCATGATTTTTTTTTGTTAATCAAATTCTTTGCTTATTCTATTTCTTTCTCTTTCTGAGGGAAGCCATTAACTTGCAGTTAGTGTGTTTCTTTCTTATTCATGTTTTTATACTTTTAATAAGTATACATAAACAACATATGGTTTGGCTTTTTTTCTCTATGGCATTTATATATTAATATATAAGATATATGTATAATGTATAAAATAAAATATGCGTAAGTTTTTAGTGACCTCAGAAGTTCTTATTCCATGATCCTAAAAATATTTTCTTACACCAAGTTCCCATGTACAGTTGACCTTTGAACATGGGTTTGAACTGTGCAGCACACTTAAACACATTTTTTGTATATACAGTACGGTATTATAAATGTATTCTCTCTTATGATTTTCTTTTTTTTTTTTTTAATTTTTTTTTAACATTTATTTATTTTTGAGACAGAGAGAGAGAGAGAGCATGAACAGGGGAGACACAGAATCAGAAACAGGCTCCAGGCTCTGAGCTGTCAGCACAGAGCCCGATGCGGGGCTTGAACCCATGGACCGCGAGATCATGACCTGAGCCGAAGTCAGATGCTTAACCGACTGAGCCACCCAGGCGCCCCTAATTTTCTTAATAACATTTACTTTTCTCTAGCTTACTTTAATGTAACAATACAGTATATAATACATTTAACATACAAAATGTGTGTTAATTATTTATGTTATTGATAGGGCTTCTGGTCAACAGTAGGCTATCACTAGTTTTTGGTGAGTCAAAAGTTGTATGTGGATTTTTGACCATGCAGGGGAGGGGGTTGGTGCCCCTAAGCTGTGTTATTCAAGGATCAACTGTATGTATAGTTTTGTTTTTTCAGTACTTAATTATTTAAATTTAAGCCCAGATATTGGGTAGGGAAATTCTCTCCTCCTTGTTCTTCAAAATTGCCTTGGACTTTTATATTACTAAAAAAACTTTAGAACCTGCTTGTCAAATTCTATAAAAAATTATATAGGGGTTTTGAATGAAATTGCATTTAATTTATATATATATATCAATTTGGGGAGAAATGACTTATTTATGATACTAAGTCTTCTTTCTTTAAAAATGTTTATTTATCTTTGAGAGAGAGCTGATACACATGAGTGAGGAGGGGCAGAGAGAGAGGCAGACAGAGAACCCCAAGCAGGCTCTGTGCCATCTATGCCCTTAGCACAGAGCCCAACATGACTGGAACTCACAAACTGTGAGATCATGACCTTAGGTGAAATCAAGAATCCAACGCTTAACCAACTGAGCCACCCAGGCGCTCTGGATACTAAGTCTTCTGATTCATCAACAGGATATCCTTCTTCACTTATTACCTTTAAAACAATTATATAATTTTCTCCAGTAAAGTCTGACACATTTTTGGTAAAGTTTATTTTTAAGTATACTTTATAAATTTGCTAACATTATAAAACACTTAGAGGCAGAGAGACTAGTTGAAGAGTTATGCAGAATTCTGGGTAAGAGAGAAAAATGGTTTAACAAAATGAACTATCAGAGTGAAGGGAGGAGTAGATCAGAGAACTGCTAAAGTGGTATAACAGAGATGGTCTGTTAATTAAATCATATTTAAAGGGGAGAAAAAGGAAAAGAATCAAAACAACTATAGGGAAGACAGTTAAGTATGGAGTAAGAAGATAAAATTTGGGTTTAGACATGATAGTGATTTTTCTATATGTTCTATCTGGAGTGCCTAATGGGCAAAAATAGGTCTGAAGCTCAGGGATATATTTGGGTTGGAAGTTTGAAAGTTATAAGGAAAGTAGGTGAAGACATGGCAAGAGATTGCCCAGGGAGACAGTGAAGTAAAGACAAGTCTAGGACCTTTAGAACCAGTAACAGCTAAAGGATGAATAATAGCAAAGGAGCTCACCAAGTGCCTGAGCAGTAGTTAAGACAGTCAGGATTTGTAGAGTGCTATACAAATGGAACTACTCACATGTTTGTTACTGCAATTTACTTGTACAACATAAATCATCTTTGATACACAAGAATCAACTACTAAGACACTTCATTTGAAAAGTACTAATTTTGTAGAGAGAAAAAACATGGATATTAGAATCCAAAGACCTAGTTTAATGATATATAACACAGAACACTGCACATGAGAGAAAAAGCAATGGTGCTGGCCTAAGGGAGTCAGAAAGGCTCCACAGAGGAGGCTGCAATAGAATTGACAGGAGAGCAAATGTATTTACTAATCTGACAATGTCTACAGTGTTTCAAGGTAGAAGAACATATTTCAGATAGATATAACAAGATTTACTGAAGCATGGTCTCAGCTTCCTCATCTGTAAAAAGAAGTTAATACCTAACCTGCTTAGCTAGTCCAGGGATTAAGAAAACATGGAAATCATACAGCAGGTCTTCTGATATATGGTAAATCCTTAAAAAATATTCTCTTTAACCTATAGTATATTTCTTCTGTTATTTATTATATAAAGTTTGCTATTATTTCTTTTATCACATGTATTCTTAGGTTATATGAGATTATGTTACTTGGAGGCAAGGACCTGTGAGAATTTGTCTTATAATTCTTGAATCTATGAAACTAAAGGTTAATAATGACCTATCCTTGAAATGTTACAGATTTCAGAATATGCAGAAGTGATATCTCATTCTTTCCTCCCAATAGTTATTTTATTATATATACTATCTAACATTTTAAAAGTTTTAATTGTGTAGCAATTAACTTTAAATTCTAAGTGGTTTTAATTACACTAAGAGCAGTAACAGTTTTATAAAGAAAACATGTTTTTTCTGAAAAAGCTGCAATTTTAGTAAAAGTATTATAGAAGTGGAGTTAAATTATATTGTTAAGTAATTCAGTTTTGTAGTTATTTATCTGTTCAGTACCTGAATAGCTGACTGTTGTCATCAAGATTTTCTGATCCCCATCTGCCTTTGATATCTTCAATTACATGATTCTTAAGAAATTTTCTTAACAATTGGATTGTCTGTTGCCTTGTAACTTCAGGACCAAAATTATTATTATTTCTTAATAGGTCATAAAGCCAGTCCACTGCTTCTCCTGCTGTAAAACAATTGCCATATTTTTTAAAGTGTTGCCTGTGTTTTCTTAGAGGCATTCCTGCTCGAAAAGATGTTGTAATTTCATTCCACTGCAAAAAGAAAATATTAAAAAAAGAAATTAAACATTGTGCTGATTCAGAACAAATGAGACAAAGAGCATTATTTTATTCATATCTGATTACATCATAATTCGTGAAGAAATCATTGATCTTATTTACTGTAGAAAATTTTATATATCATACTGATTTCTCTTTATTAATTCTGGCATTGTAATAATATGTCTTTGTAATAGTGTAAAAGCACTTATTGGCTGGTTGGCTTATTTAGGAAACCTAGAAATAATGAAGAACTGTAATGAACTTGCTTCTTAACCTTCAACAGAGAAAGTGCCCTTTTTTTTTTTTTTTAATTTTAACTAATACTAGTAAAATGCTGGTAACATTTGTGTCAGACACTGCTCTACATTCATTACTTCACTTTCATTCTCACAATTCTATGAATAGGTACTATTATTATCCCGTTTTCATATAAGGAATATGAAGCACAGAGAGACTGATAATTTGACCAAGGTCACAGAACTAAGTGATGAACTCAGGCATTCAAACCCAGGTTTGATTTATTCTACAACTTGCAGTAATAACTACCAAGCTGGCCAAACAAAGTTGATGGCAGGCAGTAGTTTTACTGGTAAAATACCTTTAATGTTGCAATATCTTATATATTTATTATAGTATTTTTTAAACGTTTATCTTTGAGAGAGACACACACACACACACACACACACAGAGAACGTGCGTTGGAGTACAGGAGAGGGGCAGAGAGAGAGGGAGACACAGAATCCCAAGCAGGCCTCCAGCTGTCAGTGCAGAGCCTGAGGAAGGACTCAAACTCAGCAACTGGGAGATTCTGACCTGAGCAGAAATCAAGAGTCCAACGCTTAACCACTGAGCCACCCAGGCGCTCCAATATTTACTATAGTGTTTCTTATGTAAAGATTCCAATAGTGAACACAGAACAGATGAGGCAAATTAAGTAAGCTTTAAGTCCACTATATATTTAATAACACTGATATACCTATGTTTTAAAAAGATACTCATATTTTCTAAACTGTCCTCAACCCACACTTTCAAGGTTTGTGGCGGCTAGAACAGCGGAGAACTAAGGTGGTGGTGGTGGTGTAAAATGAACACATCACTTTTTAATTGAAAAATCCTCCATTAGAGGCCAAGAAATCTGACTTGTAACCCCAACTGTGTGGCACCACAACACAAAACCTAAGAGTTGAAAACACAATAACCGTATTCTTTTCTTCCCACCACACCTCCCCATTTCACACATTTATTTACTCAGGAAACACTGAGCTGTAGCCTATCCATAGGATCTATACATCACAACACACGTTCACATGCAGTATCCTCTCAGGATATCCTTAAGGTAGATAGGCATCATTAGCCCTACTTTCCCAATGTGGAAACTGAGGCTCACAGCGGTTAAGTCACTCTCCTAATGTCTCCTACCCCGTGGCGCTGTATTCTCTTGGTTTGAAAATTTAAGTGCACAAAGACTGCACAAATCCAGTGACTACCAACAGTGGTTCCTGACGAGTATCTTAAACACTCTGGGTTTAGTTTTTAAATGGGCAGCTGTTACCTAGTGCTATTCAGTCGGTAGATCCTGCATTAAATTCTACAGGCCCCGCAAAAAGAAGCTGTCACATTCGGACTGTCCCCATTCTGACACTCCAGAGTAATGGAACTCTGAATTTTTTTTTGTATCCAGATGGGGGGAGAAAATCAGACGTGGGGAACGGCTAAAATCATAATATTCTCTGATGTTCCAGGGCAAGCTGACAACTGCAGGCACCGTTGTCGCCCAAACAAGGCCAGAGTATGATGCGCCATCCCGGGGACGAGACCCTTTGGACAAACGGCTCACAGGGAGGGACACAGCCCCGACCTCCAGGTAAGGGGGAGAGGGGTGTCCCGCAAGGGTTTCTAGATACCGGTTTATTCCCCGCCCCCCTCCCCGGACGTCTCAGAAAACCAAACCCAAACCAGGTTCTGGGACCCGTCTGTCCGCCCCAGGCAAAACTCCGAACGCTCTCACGTAAAGTCGGTGGCGGCCACGGCTGCGGTTGGCCGGTCTAGTCGTTCTGCGCTGTCTTACCAGCTTGGTGGCCCTATAAGGTCCGGGAGGCACACTCCGACTCTCCATTCCGCCCGCCGGGCCCGGAGGTCTGTCAGCGCTCAGCGCGGTGCATGGCGGCCTTAGGCGACTCTAGGGCTTTGGGGGCCCCGACGGCGGCTGGCTGGGAACAACCGTCCGCCGCGCCGCGGATTTGAATAGCGCAGAGGGCTGCGCTGATTGGTCGCGGCCCTGAGTCACGTGGCGCGCCGCCGGGATCCGGCTGCGGTTGGCTTGCACAGTGGAGCCTCTCAGGGCTGGGGCGCTGGCGGTGGATGGCTGGCGCCCGCGAGTCAGCGCGGGGGCCGGGCCCGTGGGACGGGCTCCGGGCTTCACCCGGCTGCCCTGGAGCTGCTTCTCCCTCTTGCGGTTGCAGGCGAGGCGGAGTCTTGTTTCCACACTAAGAACCGGTGAGGCAGTTTAGTCACGGACTGGATGGTTTGGAGACCAGGCTTCGGCTTAAGGGAATTTGAAATTTGAAAAGAAAAAGGAAAACAAAACCCTAAGCCCTTTTAGCCTGGCCCTACAGGATCTCCAGCAGTGGTTGGCATGCAAAACAAAGCATCTCTGGGGCGTAGCTTTCACCTGACAAATCCCTTGGTTTTGCTTCTAAAAAGCTTCCTGGGTGTATGTTGGCTGTGCTGTCGTTCTGATACAGCTTAGCAGGGGCCATGATTCTGTTCTCAGTGCAAAAATATAGGTTATCCACACCCCCTTTAATTTGGAGGTAAAATGGAGCATAAGTAGATTTCCGTTAAGTACACACACAATGACGGGCTTGGGAAAAGTTATGTAAAACTTGCCAAGTAGCTCCCCTGAAGAAAATCTACCATGTCTTTACAGGAATGCTGGTTACATTTAAATCACAATCATACGCTTAAAAATTCGATGGGATTTTAGAAAATCTGTAACAAGCGTTCTTTTTCTTCTTCTTTTTAAAAGTTTACTTATTTTGAAAGAGAGAGAGCAGGGGAGGGGAAGGGAGAGAGGGAGAAAGAATCCCAAGCAGGCTCTGCACTGGCACTTGAACCCACAAGCAGTGACATCGTGACCTGAGTCGAAATCAAGAGTGGGATTAACCGCCTGAGCCACCCAGGTGCCCCCAAACATTATTTTTTTCAAATGATATAAACTAAGTTCTGAACGTTGAAGAGACTTACCCAAAGTCCCGGATCTCCTTGGCGGAGGCCAGAAAATAAACGCTCTATCACCAATTTGAAACTGTTTGATCATAGGAATGCCTTGCACAGCATACTGAGAGGTTGAGTGATTGGTAACTGTAGAATAATTAATTGGAAATTAAACAGCAATTTTAGAGGATAGGACTTAGCAAAAAGACCAGGTAAGGGGAAGTGTTCTAAGGAGGAGTAGTAGAATGGTCTGAAGTTTACTTTAGCTATTGAACTTAAGATAATTTAGATGGATATGCATCTGTTTTCTGAACAGGACCAGTGGATAGGAATTTTCAAAAACCACTTGGTGAACACAATCAACTCCCATCTTGCTTTTGTTTTAAGGAAAAGTAGAGTGATGGATGTTATAACATAGTGCTAACTATTGTTTATCTGGCTTTATGATATATTGTCCTTTCTTTTCTCTTTTCTTTTGCCTCCTATTTCTCTTCAGAATGAAAGGGAGATGAGAATATGAAAGCCAAATTCATTTTGCATTTTTGCCTAACTCCTTTGCTGAAAATGATCTCATTACAGCCTTTGATATGAGTAGCAACAGCTTAATATGACCTAAGTTTTTAAGACGTAACCTGATGGAGGATAATATTAATGGCACAAAATTAATTTAAGTTATAAAGTATCAGGGCGTCTGGGTGGCTCAGTCAGTTGAGTGTCCCACTTTGGCTCAGGTCATGATCTCACGGTTCATGAGTTCGAGCTCGACTGGCTCAGAGCCTGAAGCCTGCTTCAGATTCTGTGTCTCCCCCTCTCTCTGCCCCTGCCTGGCCTGTGTTCTTTCTTTTTCAAAAATAAATAAATAAATAAATAAATAAATAAATAAATATTGAAAAAATTTATAAAGTATCATCTGGCATGTTTTAAAAGGTAACAAGTAAATCCAAACTTTTCATAAGAGGATGGTTGGAGAAGTTCTAAAAGGGTGTGCAACAAGATGTAGGTGTCACATCTTGAGAAAGCCTCTGAGACTCTTTTTTAGGTGCTTTTATTATGTCCGAGGACTTGATTTGCATCATTCAGCTTCACGTTGACTGTTTCTGTAGACAAGAAAATATCTAAAAGTTGGGATTTTGTCAATGTGAGTCGTTTATATTTCTTTAGTTAGCTTTGTATATTTCTGCTCTTAGCAACTATTTATTGATTTCATAGTTTGATTCTTACAAGTAATTTTATTTCACTATTTTTTTCCTCATACCCCTACCTCAGGATTTCTTAGGTGGGTAACAAACCACTTCATTAGGATCACCTGGGATACCTCTTAAAATGCTAATTCCTTGGATTCCCCAAATAATTTTGGGAGATCGGGTGTGTGTATGTGTGTGTATATGTGTGTGTGTGTGTGGTGTGGCCAGGTAGGTACAGGATACATTCTTAGGGATGGAGGAGCCTAGATCTTTAAAGACTTCATGGAATTGAGCTATTAGAATGCCCACAGGCCACCTACCTGTGGATTTATATATAAGAGAAATATGAACCTCTGTTAATTTAATTTTAGAGCTGAACATAATCCTAATTGATAGAACAAATATCACAAAATAAATGTAGTATCACCTCTTAAATATGATGAAACAAAATACAATGAAATGCAAAGTTTCCTACCTACATAGAGATTATTTAGCTCAGCAAGCTTTTTCCATTTTGCCTGCAGTTTCATTTGGTCCTACTAGAATATAAGTTCCATAGCAGAAACTTTATCTCATTTGTTCACTGTTGTATCTCCAGCTGCTAAACAGTTCATAGGAATTTAATAAATATTTGGTGAAAGGATGAGTTTTTCTTCTCACTAAAAAGAAAGCTTGTATATGGGTGATATAATCCAATCTTTTCTTCCTAGGAAACTTAAAAAAAATTCTTTTTTTTTAATTGTTTTATTTATTTTTGAAAGAGAGAGAGAGAGAGAGACAGAGTGTGAACAGGGGAGGAGCAGTCAGAGAGGGAGACACAGAATCCGAAGCAGGCTCCAGGCTCTGAGCTGCCAGCACAGAACCCGATGAGGGCCTGAACTCACAAACCGCGAGATAATAACCTGAACTAAAGTCAGGCGTTTAACTGACTGATCCACCCAGGCGCCCCCCCTAGGAAACTTATTATAAAATATTTCTGCATATTTGTAAGATTTATTTCTTTTTGAAGTTTAGTCTTTCCACCATGCTATGTCTAGTTATGAGTCTGATTTCATAAATCTTGACTAGTATTTGATCTGGTCTGAGAAAATTTCCTCTTTTTCTTTTGAGTCGCTCCAGTCTATTTTTCTCCCTGCTTTTGAAACTGTTCTTGGTTATTTGATATCTTGGGTATATCTTATTTTTCTAATGTCCTTCCTTCTGTGATTTTTATTTTATTGTTTTTTTTTTCTGTAAGTTTTGAGATGACTGAGCTTTGAATTCACTGGTCCAATTTCCTTTACACCTTTATGTTTTATAGTAACTCACTATGAAATTCTCAAGAATGACCTTCTCTGAACTGCTGATTTTTTTATTGTGTGCATTGATTTGCTTTCATTTACATATTCTTCTAAGATACATATTTTTAAAATTTGCCACCAGTAAATGAGGTGAGTCCTAGCAAAGACTGGCTAAGTCCATGAAAATATTAAAATATCTACTTTTTATTTTGTAACCATTAATTTCCCAGATCCTGCATTCTCAAGTATGTTGACAGCTGTTATAGTTTAAGGTTAGAAGTAAAGTTGACACTTATTGTTTTGTCTGGCAATTGGCTCTCATTTCTTTTGGGAATAGCATTCCTCCTCCTTTGGAGAACTACTTCTTCCACTATAACATGCGTTCTGAATGGATTTTTCCATGTTCCTTGCTCTCAGGAATGAACACTGTATCCAACTGAATTATAGCATTCAGTTCCCCTGATTCAGTGAGGTGGTTAACACGCTGGATCAAGGAGAGTCCTTTGAGATTTTTTATTTCAAATTGGGTCCAGGGGGAAGAGCCTTCTCTTTCTGGTAACTAAACTGAGAAAATATGAACCAGGGCCCAATGCTGGCTATAGTTACAACTGAATGAAACGTCTAGTCTGTAAAATACATTAATGCCTAAAGAGAAACAGAAACGAAAGCTAGAGAGTAGTAGTTTTAGTGTTTCTGAGGCTAGCTTACATCCCTAGAATTTGATTATATGGTACAACAAATTTTTTTTTGTTTGTTTAGATTTTTGTCACTTATAATTCAACCATCTCCAGTAAAAGAATTTTTTTTAGAGTGCTAATGATGATATTTCTCAGTGAGAATGCCTTTCAATTCCTTGGTAAGGTTTTATATCATTTCAGTATGTTACAGAGCTGTATATAGAAAACAGAGAAGTCATATAACTGCATTGGGGAGATTATCAGGATTGCTCACAATTAGGTTCTGGCCTTCCTGAGGAGCTTCTCACATGTTTGACAGCTAAGCTAATTTTGGGACCTATGACTTTTTTCTTTAGTAGGGACTCTTACCTCCTGAGACTTCTAGTCTCCTACTTAGTACACAGTATATAAAAGTCCCTAACTTACTTTTCCAAAGGTTCTAGTAAATCCTATTGTCTCAAACACACTAACACTATACTAATATACTGACGCTTGGGAAGAGGAGAATGACAGGAACCAGTAGTCAGGCTGCCATATTCCATATTTTTCTGTGTTGTGTTTTTGTGTGGTGGGACATTTTATAGTAAAGAAACATTTGGGGTTGAAAAGACTATGAAGAATTCAATTGTGTGATTTCTTTTTCTCTATGTGAGATTGTATTAGCCGGCCGCCAGTGATCCATGCTTTTGGTGTTGTGTCATCCCATCACAAACCAAGTAGGGCCAACCTGAGTAACCAATTGGATGTTGCAGAAATGACAGTATGAATCTTGACACTAGGTCATAAAAGGAATTCCTGTTCTTGCCTTGCTAACTCTTGGATCTTTTGCTCTGAGGGAGGTAAGCTGCCATATCATGAGGCTAATTGGAAAGTCTTTTGAAGATGACCATGTGGAGAGGAATTGAAGCTTTCTGTTAATAGTCAGCACTGACTAAGTGTGCCACCTTAGAGTGGATACTTCAGCCCCACTCAAAGTTTTGGATGACCAATCTTCGACAATATCCTGACTGCAATCTTATGAGAGAACTTGGGCTAGAACCAGTAAGCTGTACCTGGTTTCCTGACCTGCAGAGTCTAAGATTAATAAATGTTTATTGTCTTAAGCTGTTCTTTGGGAGAATTGTTACAGAACAATACATAATATAAAGACCCTCGTTGTTCTTAAGAAATCAGCCTGATAAATCGTAAAGTTTATTTTGATAAAGAAGATTGGGGGAAGAACAAATTAGAATCAAGAGTTCAGCTTTGGACTTGTTAATTATGAGATGCCTAGTAGAAATTCAAGTGCAGATGTCAAGTTTACAGTTCACTATAAGAGAGGTCAGAGTTACAGAATGAAATTTGAAAGGCATCTGTATATAGATTGTATTTAATACTGTAGGAGAAGATGTAGAAAAGAGAATGGAGCTCACCATTGGGTCACTCCTAAGGTTGAGGGGAAGAAGATGAGTCAGCAAAGAAGTTTAAGAAACAGTCATTGAATTAAGAGGACAAGAAACTAGCTGTGTGTTAAGGGAGCTAAGGGAATAAAATGTTTTTAGAAGAAGGGAGTGACCCACCTTGTCAAATGACCTGAGAGGTTGAGCAGGATAACCGAGAAGTGTCTATGGGCGTTGACAACATGGAGATCAGTAGCACCTTCCTGATAGCAGTCTTAGTGTAGTGGTGATAAAAAAATGAAGCCCAAATGGAGAGAACTTACAAGAGAATGGGAATGAGGAAGTTAAGACAAATACCACTAACCCATTCAAGAAGTTTTACAGTGAAGGGGAGATGAGAAACAGCTTCTTAAAGAAATAGTAACTGGAAGAGGATATGAAGGCAAGAGAGGGTTTATTTTTGTTTGCTTTATTTGTATTTAAAAATTTTAAGAGACAGGATACCAGACTATGTAAGCTGATGGGAATAATTAAACTGAAGAGAATAATTGATGATGCAGGAGAGAGGAGATAATTGTGAGAGCAAATCCCATGAAAAACTCAGAAGGGATGAAATAGAATTGGAGAGGTTAGTCTTTGATGGAAGCAGGAAATACTTCTTTCTTTGTATTAAGAAGGCAGTTATAGGCCTTTTCTTTAGTAATACAGGGAGTTTGGGAATGGAAAATATGTCAGAGAAACTGTCTTGCCATCTCAAGTCTTATTCTATATAATGAACTGAAGGACTGAATCTCTGATACAATGTTGATTGATTATTCCTTCATTTAACAAGTGTATATTGAACTCCAACAAAAGCAAAAGTTGCTTTGGAAAAATAATAGAATGTCTTTCTCTAGGAGATTAAAACTTGCATTGGAAATGGTCATGCAAATAAGGAATTAAAATACAAGAATTTAATGGCAATAATGGAGGTATGTTTAAAATACTGTGGGATCATAGGAGAAAGAAGGTCCATCCCTGTTCAGGGAAGACAAGGAAGCCTTTGTGGCTGAGGCTTAATGGAAACTGGAAGGAGAAGCAGGAATTTACAGTTCAGCTGGTTAATAAACAACCATGATAATAAAAATAGCAGTGATCATTCTGAGACCCTTCATTCTCCCTGTGTACTAGGGAACACAATAAAAGAGTGAATCCTTTCCTCCCTTCCTCCCTGTGGTTTATGTGAATGCTCTCACATAATTGCACATTAGGTCCTGAGTGGATTATCTTTGGAGTTCTCTGTTTAGTAGCACATCAGGATACTGATATAAGGTTGATTACTTCTAGGCCATACAGATTTAGAAGTCTTCAGAGACAGGGAATTGAACATTTCCTTAAAAACTAATAGCAATATTTAGTAGCTTTTCAACTGGAAATACTACATTTTAGAGTGTAAACTAATCTCTGTGAAAACAGACTAAGTATATCTTGTGTGTACATAAAATTGAAATTCAGGTAAAAAAAAAATACTTGATTTATATGGGGTATTCTGGCCAATCAGAATTTTTTGTTTAACTAGAATAATTTTTTGTTTAATATCATTGTTGAAAGTTTTTCTAAAATCACTTTTCTTTTATGTCTTGTTGATGCTTAAAAATGTGTATTAGAAATTATGTGGAAAAATTTTTAATTAAGTAATTTTCAATTTCATTTTGGTTAAGATTTTTGTATACCTGAATATTATTGTTTAGGTCCCTCCCCTTGAATTTCTTCTCTTTGAATAATTCTGATTTGTGTTTGTGTGTGTTTAGGGCATGATAGTAACAGTAATAAAATTTTATAAATTATATTCTGCCATTAATGTAGAACTTTATTTTTTTCCCTAAAGTCATTCATATGAAGTAGTTTCCATTTACATTTTCCTTCATTCTCTCTTTTTTTTTTCTTACTCTTTTGTCTCTCCTGGTAGAGAGATAGTAGTAAGGGAGGAGGCTGTAGGGAATTCTGGTCTTCATTTGATATGTCATTTTATAGACTTCCACATTTCTTTGAACTTTAACACCAATCCTATCTTCTTCTTTAAACTCTGCTTAGTCAGGACTTACACTATCCTGGAGGGAGTAAAATTCACTAATGAATTTTAGTATACATAGAAAATGCTAATGTAATAGACAACCATCAAATGTCTGTTTGCCCTTGTTTAATATGATTTCTATGTTTTTCAATTAAAAGTGATCCATTAAAAATTAATTGGTCTGTAGATGTACAGTTATACATGTCTAAGACATATCTTGGTATGTAAGTATAATACATATGTGTTCTCAAATCAGAAAAAAATCCTTTGGTGGACTGCTCTGTAACTATAGTATGTACATGAGAAATCCGGTGAACTCAGGGTATGACAATAACATTGGTAGAAGGGGATTTATAGAGAAGATGGGGCAGTTGGTGAACTTTTTGGTGAGAAAAGACTGCATTAAGTCTGTAAATGACTCTTGCCTTGCAGGATGAAGGAACATTCTCTCCTAGTATAGTGGACATTTACTGATTGATTAAACAGCATTGCTTTCCCTTATTCATCTTTCTTATATCCCAGGTTGTTCTTACACTTTCCATTCCTTTGATACATGGTGCGTAAGTTCAGCTGTAGGTATAGCCCTGGATTGCCTTAAGCTAATAAGGATATTAAGTTGCCTTGGATGCAATTAATGTTGATTGGGTTTAAACCATTGACTATGTTGAATCTGCCATATTTTATAAAAGTCCTTCCAGCACCTCTAGGAAGGTTTTGGGCATTTAACCACATTAGTTAGGGTCATTATAATAATGGTACCAAGAAACATCTTGAGGGGATAATGTATTAGACATAATTTTTTTAAATATGAAATTTATTGTCAAATTGGTTTCCATACAACACCCAGCACTCATCCCAACAGGTGCCCTCCTCACCCACTTTCCCTTCCCTCCCAGCCTCCATCAACTCTCAGTTTATTCTTAGTTTATAAGAGTCTCTTATGGTTTGCTTCCCTCTCTCTAACTTTTTTTTTTTCCCTTCTTCTCCCCCATGGTCTTCTGTTAAGTTTCTCAGGATCCACATAAGAGTGAAAACATATGGTATCTGTCTGTATGACTTATTTCACTTAGCATAACACTCTTCAGTTCCATCCACATTGCTACAAAAGGCCATATTTCATTCTTTCTCATTGCCAAGTAGTATTCCATTGTGTATATAAACCACAATTTCTTTATCCATTCATCAGTTGATGGACATTTAGGCTCTTTCCATAATTTGGCTATTGTTTGAAAGTGCTGCTATAAATATTGGGGTACAAGTGCCCCTATGCATCAGCACTCCTGTATCCCTTGGGTCAATTCCTAGCAGTGCTATTGCTGGGTCATAGGGTAGATCTATTTTTAATTTTTTTAGGAATCTCCACACTGTTTTCCAGAGCAGCTGCACCAGTTTGCATTCCCAACAGTGCAAGAGGGTTCCCGTATCTCCACATCCTCGCCAGCATCTATAGTCTCCTGATTTGTTCATTTTAGCTACTCTGACTGGCGTGAGGTGATATCTGAGTGCGGTTTTGATTTGTATTTCCCTGATGAGGAGTGACGTTGAGCATCTTTTCATGTGCCTGTTTGCCATCTGGATGTCTTCTTTAGAGAAGTGTCTATTCATGTCTTCTGCCCATTTATTCACTGGATTATTTGTTTTTCGGGTATGGAATTTGGTGAGTTCTTCTAGATTTTGGATACTAGCCCTTTGTCCGATATGTCATTTGCAAATATCTTTTCCCATTCCGTCCATTGCCTTTTAGTTTTGTTGACTGTATCCTTTGCAGTGCAGAAGCTTTTTATCTTCATGAGGTCCCAATAATTCATTTTTGCTTTTAATTCCCTTGCCTTTGAGGATGTGTCAAGTAAGAAATTGCTACGGCTGAGGTCAGAGAGGTCTTTTCCTGCTTTCTCCTCTAGGGTTTTGATGGTTTCCTGTCTCACATTCAGGTCCTTTATCCATTTTGAGTTTATTTTTGTGAATGGTGTAAGAAAGTGGTCTAGTTTCATTCTGCATGTTGCTGTCCAGTTCTCCCCGCACCATTTGTTAAAGAGACTGTCTTTTTTCCATTGGATATTCTTTCCTGCTTTGTCAAAGATTATTTGGCCATACTGTTGTGGGTCCAATTCTGGAGTCTCTATTCTATTCCATTGGTCTATGTGTCTGTTTTTGTGCCAATACTTTGCTGTCTTGATGATTACAGCTTTGTAGTAGAGGCTAAAGTCTAGGATTGTGATGCTTCCCTCTTTGGTCTTCTTCAATATTACCTTGGCTATTCGGGGTCTTTTGTGGTTCCATACAAATTTTAGGATTGCTTGTTCTAGCTTCGAGAAGAATGCTGGTGCAATTTGATTGGGATTGCATTGAATGTATAGAATGCTTTGGGTAGTATTGACATTTTAGCAATATTTATTCTTCCAATCCATGAGCGCAGAATGTTTTTCCATTTCTTTGTATCTTCTTCAATTTCCTTCATAAGCTTTCTATAGTTTTCAGCATACAGATCTTTTACATCTTTGGCTAGGTTTATTCCTAGGTATTTTATGCTTCTTGGTGCAGTTGTGAATGGGATCAGTTTGTCTTTCTGTTGCTTCACTATTAGTGTATAAGAATGCACCTGATTTCTGTACATTAATTTTGTATCCTGCGACTTTGCTGAATTCATTTATCAGTTCTAGCAGACTTTTGGTGGAGTCTGTTGGGTTTTCCATGTATAATATCATGTCATTTACAAAAAGTGAAAGCTTGACTTCATCTTTGCCAATTTTGATGGCTTTGATTTCCCTTTGTTGTCTGATCGCTGATGATAGCACTTCCAACACTATGTTAAACAACAGCAGTGAGAGTGGACATCCCTGTCGTGTTCCTGATCTCAGGGGGAAAGCTCTCAGTTTTTCCCCATTGAGGATGATGTTAGCTGTGGGCTTTTCGTAGATGGCTTTTATGATGTTTAGGTATGTTCCTTCTATCCCGACTTTCTCGAGGGTTTTTATTAAGAAAGGATGCTGAATTTTGTCAGATGCTTTTTCTGCATCGATTGATAGGATCATATAGTTCTTATCCTTTATTTTATTAATATGATGTATCACATTGATTGATTTGCTATATTTTATAAAAGTCCTTCCAGCACCACTTGGAAGGTTTTGAGCATTTAACCACATTAGTTAGGATCATTATAATAATGGTCAAGATACATCTTGATGGGATAATGTATTAGACATAATTTTAAATGCAGTTTTTTACTGGTTCTAAATGAGTTTAAGTCTGTTCATTTATTTTCCAGTTATTCCTGTGATATATTGATTTGAGAGGACTTTTATTTCCCAAAATAATTATTACTGATTTATAATTTTATGTTACTCATTTAATAGTATTCATTAGAAATTTTAAGACAAATAGTTATTGCATGTAATTAACATTAAGTATGTATATAATAATGTGATTAATGTTACATACATTTAATGAATACTACTTATATTGTCAGTCTTTTAGCCTGCTTTATACCAGGTACTCTGATAGGATCTAGGGGTAAAAAATGTACGGCTGTTGGTTGCAAGGAGCTTATGGTCTATGAGTAAAATAATCGGGTAAAATGACAGTTGCATGGCCAGTTAACATATGAAAAGATATACATTCACTAATAATCATGGGAATGATAAATAATTTATTACAGTTTTTGTAGATGAGATGGTTGATAGTATCACATGTACCCTTTGCCAGAGTGTGGCAAAGTGATGCTGTTTTGGATGCTGTCTTTATCCCCTTATCCTGCTTTATTTTTCTTGTTAGACCTTATCAGCATCAACATGGTATATGCTTATATGTATGTCATCTGCTTTTGTGAATTAGAATGTGAACTCCATGGAAGAATGGATTTAGAATGTTTTTGTCCACTGCTAAATTCTTAGTACATATAGTAGTGCCTGGCACACAGTAGGCATTCAATAAATACTTGCCGAATAAATGAATAGCATGGATTTTTGTTACACAGTATATTAGAATTCAGGCAAAACTGAAATTACCTGTGTTATGACTTAGAAATTCCACTTTTTAAGGATGTAACTTATAAATGTAAATTATTTTTATGCACAAAAATGTTCATTGGAACATTCTTTAAGTAGTGAAAAAATTGAAAACGAACTAAATTTTTTAAAAAGTTTATTTATTTTGAGGGGTGGAGTCAGACAGAGGGAGAGAGAGAGGATCCCAAGTCAGTCTTGCACTGTCAGGGCCAGATGCAGGGCCCGAACCCACGAACCATGAGATCATGACCTGAACTGAAGTCGTACACTCAACCAACTGAGCCACCCAGACACCCCCAAAAATAAACTAAATTTTTATCAGAAGGGAAATAGTTTACATAAAGTGTGCCACATCCATGCCTTGAAGTAGATACATGTTTACTGTCATGGATAGATGCCCTGGAAAGGGTATACTTTTTTTTTTTTTCCCTAGGGCATACTTTTAAGTGAAAAAGAAGTTATAGAACAATACAAATAGTCTTATCCAATTTGTATGTGTGCAGTTATATAAATTAATAAAAAAACAAAAACAAAAACAAAAAAACCCGGGAGAACACATACCAGTCTAGGAGTAGCAAAAGAGTATGTAATGTTACTTCACGTAAAATTTTTATTCTTATCTATGAGGTTTATATATATATATATTATATATATATAAATTATATATATATATAATATATATATATTTATTTTTTTATTATATATACTTATTTATTTATATATTATATATATAATTATATATAATATATACATTCTTATCTATGAGGTTTATATATATATAATATATATTATATATATAATATATATTATATATAATATATATATTTATTTATTTATTATATATACTTATTTATTATATATTATATATACTTATATATATATACTTATATATTATATATATACACTTATATATATATATATAAGTGTATATATATATATTTATTTATTTATTTTCTGTTTGAAATTTTTATTTTGGATATAATATTAGTGTACTATTTAAATACCTAACTAAATAAACAGATAATATATTTTATTAAGTACCATGACAACCATAATAAATTCTGTGGATGCATAGGAAAGTCATGAAAATGAACTTTGGGAGGGCCTTTGTGGGAAGAAAATACCTCAGCTTATTTTGATAAATAAATCAGAGTTAGCCAGGTGAAGAAAGGAAAGAAGGAAATCTAATAAGAAAGAATAGTTTTTACTGAGTTATGGAAGCATGTGAATATGGAATATTTGGGAAATTGCAAGTAATTTTTATATGGTAGTACAGGAAAGAAAGATTGAGATGAAACATGAGTCAGATCACGTGGATTCTTATATGCCATGTAAGGATTTCATATTCCACCTCTCCCCAGTCTATTCCTTATTGATCTTGCTTCTGACTTTAAAGTCATTTTAAAATGACTTTTAAAAGTCATTTTCCTAAAGTCACACTGCAATTGGAATTCTTACATCTACTTTTGTTTCCCTAGAATTTATTTTCTATAAAACACTCAGTTACCTTTCCACCTTAGAGTTCCCTTTATTAACCCCTTGTATTGTAATTCCTTTGTGTATTATATTTACATACATTGAAAATCCTACCAAGACAATGTTAAAATGTATACTTTTTTTTTTTTTAATTTTTTTTTTTCAACGTTTTTTATTTATTTTTGGGACAGAGAGAGACAGAGCATGAACGGGGGAGGAGCAGAGAGAGAGAGGGAGACACAGAATCGGAAACAGGCTCCAGGCTCCGAGCCATCAGCCCAGAGCCTGACGCGGGGCTCGAACTCACGGACCGCAAGATCGTGACCTGGCTGAAGTCGGACGCTTAACCGACTGCGCCACCCAGGCGCCCCTAAAATGTATACTTTAAAATATCAAACATATTTTCAAGAACTATAGACCGTAGAGGATAAGAATAGTCTATTATATTTTCCTAGATATTTACCTTTTCTGCTGCTCTTCTTTCATTCTCAATGCTGTAGGCATCTTTTGGGTATTATTTCTGTTCTGTTTGAAGAAATTCCTTTAACATTTCTTTTGGGATAGATTGACTGGCAAGAAATTCTGTTGGTTTATCTTCCTTAATCTGAGAATATCCCTATTTTACCCTCATTCCTAAAAGATATTTTCTCTGGATATGGAATTCTGGATTGACAATAGTTTTCTTTCCACATTTTGTATATGTTATGAAATGTCCCATTTCTTTCTGGCCTACATGAGACAGAGTAATTTGAATAATTTTTCTCTGTATATAATGCATTATTTTTCCTCTGCTACTTTTATGTTATTTTCTTTGTCTAGTTTTTAAAAGTTTGATAATGATCGTTCAGGGTATGGATTTCTTTGGGTTTATTCTATTTGGGTTTACTAAATTTCTTGAACCTGTAGTTTTATGTCTTTTCTACAAATTTGGATACTTTTCAGCCATTATTTCTTAAAAAAATTTTTTTTTTTTTTTTTTTTTAATTTTTTTTTTTTCAACGTTTTTTTTATTTATTTCTGGGACAGAGAGAGACAGAGCATGAACGGGGGAGGGGCAGAGAGAGAGGGAGACACAGAGTCGGAAACAGGCTCCAGGCTCCGAGCCATCAGCCCAGAGCCCGACGCGGGGCTCGAACTCACGGACCGCGAGATCGTGACCTGGCTGAAGTCGGACGCTTAACCGACTGCGCCACCCAGGCGCCCCTTCTTAAAAAAAATTTTTTTATAAATATACTTTTTCTTGACTTTGTGTGAAACTTGGATGATACCAATATTAGACCTTTTGTTACTGTACTACAGATTCCTGTGGTTCTGTTTAATGTAATTTCATTTTTTCAGTCATTTTCTCTCCATTTTTCAGATTGTACAATCTCTATTACTCTATCTTCAAATTCACTAATTTCCTTTGTAATCTCTATTCTGCTATGGAGCCCATCTATTCAGTTTCTAAGTTTGTTATTGTATTTTTTAGTTTTAGAATTTCCATTGGATTCTTTATATATTCTATTTCAAGATTTTTCTACTTTTCCATTTATTTCAAGATTATTTACTCTTACTTGTTGGAGCATTTTTATAATAGCTGCTTTAAATCTCTGTCAGAAAATTACAAAATCCATGTCACTTAGCATTGGCCTCTGTTGATTTTCTTTCCCAATGTGAGGTGAGATTTTTCTGGTTCATCCATCATATGTCAAGTAACTTTGAATTATATCCTGGGCATTTTGAATATTATGTTATCAGACTCTGAGTCTTATTTCAATTTTATGAAAAAAAAATGATGTTTTTGTTTTAGTTGGCAATTGGCCTACTTGGGTTCAAGCCATAAACTGCAACCAGCCTTCTGCAGGTTGTGGTTTCAATATCAGTTTTGTTTCTAAAGCTTTTATAGTATAAAGGGTATTTTTTGTGTATGTATCACTCTCAGCGGCCAGTGTGAGATCTGGGCAGTGGTTTACATCATGGTTCACTTCTTAGAGTTGTTGGTCTGCTCTTTAAGTTCAAATATACACATATGCAGCTGGTGGGTGAGCACAGAAGTTTATAAACAATTTATGGTATTACTTTCCCACACTGTTCATTCTGCAATTTTGTCTGTACTTTGCTGCTTCCTTGGGCTTCCCTTTCTGGTCCTCTGGCCAGAACCATGGGTCTTTACTCCACTCATACACTTCCTGTGATTCTCTCCATATCTGGTGCAAAAGAGCAGGAGGACAGTGGTGGGAAGGGGAGGAGTTTCCTTATTCTCTTTGGAACACAACTTATATGAGTGAAGATGAAGATTCCCCTCACATAAAGTTTTAGGCTCCTGTTCTTCCATTGTCACGTCTGTTATGGTCACTGAGCCACCAATGGATTGCTTGGGGGCTGGGGCATGAACAAATGGGAAAAAGAAAAAAAAAAGGATTTCTTGTTCTCCCTGTGAGTGTTAGGGGACCCCTTTACTTCCCCTGAAGTCCTTGATCCAGAAGTAGAGGGATTCTCTTAGCACTTTCTCTGACCAAATTCTATTTCTAAGTTATCTAATCTAATTACTCAATTTAGAGTACAGCCCAAAGGATTCCAGAGTAAAATAACAGTTAAAACTCGCTGTCAGTTCAGTGGTGCTTTGATTTCTGGTTTTTCTTTCTTGGTATTCTTACTGCTGATTACTTTTCAGAGTCCTCAAGTAGCTGCCCCATGTATTCTAGGGTTTTATAGCTATATTTGGTGTAGTAGTGAATTATTAATAAATAACTGGTTAAAAAAACAAATAACTGGTTGATTGGTTATGGTGAGAGATTATCCTAGCATTTCAATTTAGGAAATTTTGAATAAAATATTCTTTGGAAATAATTTATTGTTTTTTATGAGAGGAAATTTGTTTCTCTCATGTACAAGTCCTCTTCTAGATATTAAGCGAGTCATTGTTCTTTGTTATCCTGAGAGAAATAATGTTCTTCATGTAATTATAATTGTTTACTCCTCAAAGTATTTGCTGCAGGTGTAGTATGTGATTGATTTTTTAAAAATCTCTCTTTATGTATCTCTTTAGTCTAGTTTGTCTGTTACTATACTTGCTGCCTTTTTTCTTAAAATGGATATAGGTTCATTCTTATAACTTGAAAACCAAATTGAAATTCTTATGTAATTGAACATGAACAATGGAGATCATTCTTTAATCTTATATTAAATGAAAGAACTTATAAGTAGAAAACCTCTATTCAGTATACATGTTAACTATTAAGGAATTGGTGGGTGGGGAAAGAAAGTATTCATATATACCAAAATAACCTAAACTCTAATTTGTTTCTGAGTTTGTCCCTTTATAAAACATAGATCTTGTGCAGTTACAAGCAATTGTAGGGGGATTATATTGTAGCTGTTACTTTAAAATTCATGAACATTTAGTTATTCTAACTTAATTGTACCTCAGAGACTTTATAGTCTCATTGGGCTTCGGTCATTACAAGGAATTCTAAATATAGGACATGGTATCATGAACACTGTAAAATTGGACTTTTGAGAATCAGGCTATTGCAGGTTGGATGCTTACTTCCTAGAGTCCTAAGCTTCTAATAGGCATACATTTCTTAGGCACCATAATGCTTTTAATTGTCATCTTAATGTTAACATTGATCCTCTCTAAGATTTTCCAGGAATACTTATCAGGAAGTGACAGATTTTTTAGACTATATATTCTTGACTCTTTGGTAAGTTATCACTTCTATCTAAGCATTCATTCATTGCTTCAGTAGATATTTATTAACTGCCTACTATGTTTTGGAGACTTTGCTAGATCTGCGGCTATATTAGACAGTAAAACAAAGTTTCACTCAAAATTACTTGCAATTTTGCAGGAAATACAAGCCAATAAAATAAGGCTTAATTGGTTTTTTGATAGAAGTATAAGATATTATGATGGTACATAAGATGGACATCTAACTAAAAGAAGATCTAAGATAATACTCAAGGCCAAAAACAAATTAGCCAAATATAAAGATCGTAGAGGCCCTTTCTGATTTATGAGTAACTTCACAAATAGATCTCCCTGAGGACTGTGGTCTGTAAAAATAGTGATGCTTCAATGTTATTTTATCTTTTAAAGAGTGAGTTCCTGGAAAAGTTTACACACTTTTTCCTACACTAAATGACACTAAGAACCTAATTACTACATGATTTTGATCAGATATATGTTAATGAAATAATTATTTGTCATAAATGTTTTCATGCATAATTTACAATTACTAATAAATAATTTTATATGTATACAGACTCATAAGTAAAGCTTATTATAATTATTCTTGATGGCATCCATAGCAGCTTTCTTCCTTAACTGTTTTCTTATCTGACAGTGGGTCCATGTATCTATTTGCTTGTCTTGAAGTTTTATTTTTGGATCCCTTCTATTTTTCTTATCTGTTATGAATAAGGGAAAAACATGTCAATTTTGAAATGTCCCTTTGAAATTTCAATCCCATTTTTGTTCGATTCATTACCTATTTTATCCTCAATTTTACAGATAGATCACCATGGCTTTCAAGTATAGGATATATCAATTTAATATCTCTACTAGCTTGTTTTTTATACCTTTTGTTTTCATTTCTCCTCTTGTCACTGGAAGTTTCATTTCTGAGTTTATTCCTTCAAGTTAGTTTCTCAATATTTTCCCAAAGCATAGTGAGAGAAAAACAATCTTGTTTGGCTGGATAGCATGAAAGAATGAGTAAAAGGAGGGAATAGGCTATAAATCTAAAGCCTTCAGGAGAGAGAGAGAGAGAGCATGACTGAAAGGTGATGGTGGAAATGAATATTTCTGTCTTCATGGACAAGAGAGCTTTGGGACATCATGATAATTTATTTTTAAGTTATTTGCGGGGGGACTCCAGACCTCAAGAAGAGTGACAGCATATGGGGACCTAGGTACTCTGATGGAGAACTTCGGTGTTACAAAATGTATGCATAGATAGGCTTGTACTAAGTTTAGTGCATAGAGAAAAATAACTGAATTTGCTTAAGTTGTGCTTGAATGTCCATGTTCTCAAGGATGTGGTAAGCTCAAGTGTTCTATGCTCATTGGACTGTAAATTGCATGAAAGGGTCGGCTGACATTGTAGCTATTTAGTAAGTGCTGTTGACTGAATGAAAAAATATGGCATAAACTGCAATACTGAGCTCTTCCCAAAAGGCAACCTGTCTGTCTCTTTAGAGAGATCTAGGTTATACTCTCACATGAAATAAAACAAGAGTTGTACTCTGGCGGTTTTTGATGCGTATTTGTGGCTGGGTGGGTGGTTTGGGGCAGTGTTGGAGAGAGAAATACACTTGGATAGGATAGCATTTGTTCCCTATGAACATGGCCAATTTTATAGAACATTATAATCTAAAGAGATTTATTTACTCTGAAATCAAGGGGCCATCAGGAATAACTACACAGAGCCAAATTTATGTTGCCTTTATTACTAAGAAAGTTTCTATTATTGATACAAAGGAGTTAGTAAGAATAATCTATGATTAATGGTCTAAAACAAAAAATGAGATGGATAGCTTTTCACTTAAAGCTTTTCACTTAAAGTAGTTTCTAATATGCTATCTAGTTACTCAGTTGTTTATTTTTAAGACTTTATTATCTCTTTAAATCATAATTAATATAGAAAATATGATGCATTTCTGTCTCCTATTCACTGCTTATCCAAGCACCTACAATCTTTTATAATTCTATTTTGTATTATCATCATATTTTATAAATGAGAAGTATTAAGTTTTCTGTTTTAGTGAGAGAATCTTACTATGGCACTTGAATAAGGCAAAGTTAAGTCAAAGAGTTAGAATCTAAATACATGTTGATGCTAAGACGTGCACATATTTTTGGAAGATTTAATTACAGCAATACCAAAGAAATTTAAGATCATAGAACATTCATTTTTAAAAAGTGCTTAATACTTCCATTTCAAAGATTTTAGGAGTATTTTTGTATTTTGATCATATGAAATATGGCAGGGATATCCTGAGGATTTACAACTTCCCAGAACATTGTTCTTACTTAGTTTAATACAAAAGACATGAACAGATATATAGCTCTGAAAAAAGAATGCTAAGGTCTGGTACCTGTCTTCAAAGAGTTTACAGTCTGAATGGGAAAATTTCAAAACAATGTTTTTATAATTTTCTTATTCAATGATAAAATTGATGATTTCAAAATAATGCCGTGATAGATGCTTTAATAAGGGCATGCACATAAGTGTGCTGTAGGTGCGTATAAGAGATATTTAATCTCAGCTAAAATGTGCTGTTTTCTCTAGGAATAGCTTCCTGCATTGTGAAAGAGAGTACAGTTTGTGGTGTCTTGGCCGTATATTCTCTAGAAGCTGGAATAATAATTAGGGATGATTGGTGTACCCTGGGATAAGAGTGCCTGCACTGGAAGTTTGGATGACTTGGAAAGCACTCTGGCAGAGATGCCTTTGTGTCAGAGAAATAACTCAAGGATAGGGCACCATGATTACAATTGAGTGATTGCAATGCTAACCACTTAGTGATTTAGCATCTCTGTACCTGTTGAGGTAGGATCCTCAACTCCACACAGATAGGATCCTTGTGGAAATGGTGGGCTATGTATGAGTTTTTCTTCTTCACCTTTTCTCTTACCACACCAGTCACAAAAAAACAAAGGAAAGTGAATTTGGAACAATGAAATAATGGGAGTAGAAACCCTAGGAAAAACTAGAGACTTAAGCACTTAAGCACAACTAAGTGTTGCTTACACTTTGAAATGTTTATACTCAGTTTTATCTATGCTTGATGAAGAGGTTGTAGATATAAAATGGAAGAGTTTTGGAGAAAATGAAAGTTGCTTCTGCTACAGCAGCAGAACAAGACCTGCTGATATTGAGCTCTCTAACCTTCAAAGTTTACCTCACTTTGCTGTGAGGCATGTGTGGGGATGGTAGTCAAGTGTCCAGCATGATGTACTTGCATTTGGTCTGGAATTCTAGGCATGATGGGCTTGTGTGTTGAAAGGTCGTTTGATGGCTCAGCTCCAATCAGGTGTTAGGTAATGTTTGATAGAAGGACCTACGCTTCTTAGGACCTGAGTGGAGGTATTCCTTCCCATTTCTTCTTTTCATGGGACCTTGTCCGTGGCAAGGATTTTCCTGGAACCGGGAGGTTTTGGTACCCTGTAAACAAATTCAAACTTCCTGGAAATAATGCCATTGTGCATCCTGGAAAATATGATTCTGAAAGTGTTGCTCAGTTGTTGCTAGTGGTGAGAGATGATGTGCAATATTCTAGATGTATAACATTCAATCACGTTATTAGAGAGGTTAACAAATTACTTGGGGGCACACATTTGGTTGGTGCTAATTCGGAAGGTGAAAGTTCACTTTGATATTTATCTTAAAACCTTTTCTACTTTTGTGCCTTTAACTTGAGTGAAAATTATCGTTATAAATAAGCATGTGATAACATAAACCACACAAGAAGGACAGAAGAACTCTAGTGGCAAGGAAATTGCTTGGCAAAATTGGAATTAGAGAAAGTTTTTTAGAGAAGGTGAGTTAGTTCCTTCTTGAAGGAGGTCATAGATGCAGATTGACATCTATGTTATAATCTGCATTGAACAGCTCATTTAACCTTATCAAAGGATTTTCACATTAATCATCTCACTTTATCCAGATAGAAATTCTATAGCAGTTATCATACTAATTGGATTAATAAGGAAACTAAGTCATCAAGAGATCAAATATTATCTAAGGACACATTTTGTTAGCTAAATATCTGAAACTTGAACCCAAAGCCCCTGTGTTGTGATCTGTGTTATATTTTTGGCTATAATCTCTTTTCAACTTTGTCCATCATTATATAAGAAACACATAATAGAAAAACACACAGATATTTTAATATTTTTGCTATCAAGTTAAAAGTGCAAAAATGCTAGCACAATAAAACTAAACAAATAGTTAAGCTTTTAAAAGTAAAGTAAATTATTAAACAAAAAATGGTTATGACATTTCTGAAATATTCCTCCAAAGTTAGAAAAAATGAATTGCCATCAAGGATTAGGTCAACTTGAAGAGATAAAGTACACTAAACAGTTGATTTTTTTAAGTGTGATGTAATATTAATCTTTTAAAATTCAATGCATATAGTTTTTTTTTTTTTTTTTAATTAACTGCTTGCTCTAAGTGAGGTGTCAAGATTTTTACCCCCTATTCTTTTTCCATGCTGTGTCTGGGAATGGAACTGGGTGTGATGTTCTGGTCTTGGGTTCTCATTCCTGAGGCCAAGAAGTATTATAGAGGGTTGGGTTGTCAGCATTAGCTCTGATTCCTTTCTCAAAAGTGAGGAGGGAGCTTTGCCACTGATTCTTCAACATGTGGTTATTGTCTCTGATAAGCTACTGGTCATGGGCTAATTACAAATGGCTTGAGTACCCACATTTCATATATTATCATCATTCTGATTGTTTTGTTTGTAGGTCTTTGAAGTCAGAAATCATTTCTTTGATCGTAGCCTCCTTGCCTCATTCATTTACCTTCCAATATTTTGTTTCTTTCTGGTATTACTATGATAGGAGAAGATAGGATTCAATGGGCAGAGAGGGAAAGGGTAGGACCTGAGGTCTCTGGGTGAGGCAAAACACATATTTTGGAACAATGCTAGGAGTGTCTGACCACAGCACACACTGTCAGGTGTAAGGTTCCTCTTAAGAATGTAATAGACACCACCTACTCCCCTGCAGTTTTCCCTCGGGAATTTGAGAAAAGACATAAATATGGCCATAGACCACCCCTCATACAATGAAAATGAGCCAATCAGGAATGGACAACCCAGCACCTAGAGTTATCAAGCCAATAAGGGTAGAACCTGAGAAAGAACAAGGAGGAAGGGAAGGGGGAAGGCTAACCAAAACCTTATAAAACAAAGACCCTTGCCTATTGTCGCAGGCATTCACTTTCCAATGTCCCCTCTCTGTAAAGAGAGCTTTCCTACTATTCTTCCTTTCTAACCTTATACGCTAATAAACTTTCGCCTGCTGCTCATTTTGTGTCCACCTCTTAATTCTGCAAGTGGCGAGACAAGGAATCCCAGGTATTGTAAAAAAATCCTCCAACATTGGTAGATAACAAGGGTTCCTGCTTTTAGAAAATGAAGGCAGCAGTTTTAACTCTCAAAGAGCTCACACAGTCTACTATGATAGGCAAAAAAGAAATCACAAAACAGCAATACCATGTGGCAAAAGTTTTGTCAGAGATTGTTATCTATTTTTAGTAGTGTGGTCTTGGTTAACCATATGAAACATAAGCAGGGTTTTGAGACTAAATAGTACAAGCCCTAGTGTATATTGCTATGTAACAAATTACTTACTGGCTTAAAACAACATTATCTGGAAGCTTCTGTGAGTCAGATGCCTGGGTCTAGCTTAGCAGGTCCTCTGACTCTGGGTCTCACAAGGCTGCCATCATGGTTGGGCTGTAGTCATCACAAGGTTTGTCTCAGGTGGGTCTGCTTCCAGTATACTCTTGTTTGTTGTCAGGGTTTAGTTTCTTATCAGTTGTTGGATTGAGGGGCTCAGTACTTGGCTGCTATTGCCTGGAGGCTACCTTTCGTTTCTTACTAGGTGGACCTCTCCATAGGGCAGCCCACAGTATGGCAGCTGGCTTCATCAGAGCGGGCAAGTGAGAGGGCAAGAGAGTGTAAGCAAGATAAGAGTTATAGTCTTTTATAACCCAATCTTGGAAGTGACATCTATCACTTTTGCCCTAATCTGTTGGTTAGAAGCAAATCTCTAGGTTCAGCCCACACTCAGGGAAAGAGATTATCCAAGGGCATAAATACCAGGAGGTGATGATCATTGAGGGCCATTTTAGAAAATTTCCACCACACCCAGAATAAAACATTTGTCAAAAAATCCACGAAGTTTTCCTAGTAGGAGGTAAGAGCATATCCCTCAGGCCATTTCTCTTTAGGTTTGGCATGTACTAGATTGGATATAGCCAAAAGAGCTAAAAGAAACTGAAGCATGACAGGGTAATAGACAGTTATCATTTATTGAAAGGCTGTGTGCAAGAAATTGTGTCGAGTGCCCCATACTTTTACTTAACCTTTAAAAGATATTGCATGAAATAAGGAGGCAACCTTAGGTGGCAGGGCTGCTTTACTTTATGAGGTTGTGCCCTGCATGACTCTAGGGTCTTCACCAACAGTGTGAGCAGCACACGTGGGAGTGCGCACATAGCGGCAGTGTTTAGTGGTTACATCCTTGCATATGATGTCAACACTTCCTTACTAGTGGTGTGACCTTGGCAAGTTATTTAAGGTCTCTGAGCTTTAATTTCCTCATCTCCAAAATAAGGAATTGTAAAATTAAGTAACTCAAGATTGCTAGAGGGATTACATGAGATCCTCTTCCTCAGCTTTATCACTATCACTCAATGCTTACTAGGATCCAGGCACTCCTCCAAGTGTTTTGAATATTAACTTTCACAATAACTCTGTGAAGAAGGTATCTTTATGATCTCATTTTTACTAATGATGAAAGTATGGCATGGAGAGGTTAAGTAATTTGCCTAAGGTAACAGTGCTAGGAAATGATCCAACTCCACAGTTTTTTGTTTTTTTGTTTTGTTTTGTTTTGTTTTTAACACTAGCACTATACTGCTCATTCTGGAGTCAAGACCATAGCATAGTAGCCAGCACTTAGTACCTACTCATTATTAACTCTTATTTTACCTCCATTTTGCTAGTGGGAAAACAAAGACTATGAAGTGGGTAGTAGCTTACCTAAAGAGTGACCTAGCTCCTGAATGGGAGAGCCAAGATTTTAATCCATGTGTAGCCGAATCCAAGGCACATGGTATTCTTTGTTGTCCTTTGTTTTATTCAAGTAATTATGCCTATTCTGAAGTGGTCTTAGTCTAGAGGAAAATGACCTGAATACCTCCTGGAAGTATTGCTAGTTTAGAGTGCACCACAAATACTCTAATGATATTTATGAATCTAGACCATCAAGAAAAGGATACATTTTATATAATGTACCTTCTGAATAAAGGACTGGAAGTATGTAACATATTTTTAAATGTTTCCATCAAATTAATTAAAGTAGAATCAATTTGATACTACAGTAGGTAAGGTTCAGCTACCCTGGAGAATTTATGTTGCACCTCTCCTTCCTGTGCTGTGTCAGTTAAATGAGGTGTGGCTATGTAAAGTAAGAAGGATAGTGAATGCAATAGCTTTGGATGTTTTGCTACAAATGGACCTCAGCAATTTTAGTGCAGTTTTCTGCATCTTACCAGAAATATAGAATGTTCTATAACTTACGAAATGAATCACATTAAAAGAATGTAATCCACAAAATATACCACTGTTGTTAAAAAGGTATATATAGGGGCGCCTGGGTGGCTCAGTCGGTTGAGCGTCCGACTTCGGCTTAGGTCATGATCTCACAGTCCCTGAGTTCGAGCCCCGCGTCAGGCTCTGTGCTGCCAGCTCGGAGCCTGGAGCCTGTTTCGGATTCTGTGTCTCCCTCTCTCTCTGACCCTCCCCCGTTCATGCTCTCTGTCTCAAAAATAAATAAATGTTAAAAAAAAAAGGTATATATATATATATACTCATTCACTATCTGTACCTTTTTTGTATAAGTATATACATATAAGAAACTTATTAATTATGTACTTTATTCTGTGCTGCTGTTATCAAGGAATAGAGAATGGAACTGATAGGTGAAATGTGGTGTCTCAGAGAAAACAAGCATTTTGCTTGTAAAGGCATATCCACCAACAGCAAAGTAGGTGCTATTATAAAGTTATGTTCTTCATTCTAAGTTGGCTCTCAACACTGTTTTGGGAAACAAACAAATCAACCTTTTATATTTCTGTAATGACCTCACTGTCCTCATCTTACAAAATATCTAAATTAACCTTTCCTATTTTTTAATCTATCTTTTCTTCCTTCTTACTTTATCTCTAAATGATAATATCTACTTTCATACTGTTGAAAATCTTCAGAAGGCAGTTTATTGAATTCAATAAAGCAAGTGGCCATTGGAGGAGTCAGATCTACTTTTGTTTAGATACCTGTTCTGTTATTTACCAACTAGGAGACAGGAGCAAGTCCCTTAAATTCTATAAATATCATTTTCCTTCTCTGAAAAATGGGTACAAAATGGAACCTTTGGTATATTAGGATGTCCTAAGGATTAAATTATCTAATCCCTATAAGACTCATAGTATGGTGCCTGGCAATTAGGTCAATAAATGTTACTTGTTATTGTTAATATTATTTTATTATATTTTTGTTAATATTATTATTTATTGGTGATATTTTAGGTGCTGAGAGCTTTCAAATCTGTATCTTAGTTCAGATATCTTTTCTGGGATTTGGGCCTGCCTAAATCCCACATCTAGCTTTCAGTGACACATCTGCTTGGTTCCATTTGTATCGCTGTTAGCTTTCCTCATGATTTGAGCCAGACTCTTGGGAGACCAATGCTATTCACTTTGCCTAATGGAATTGTAAATAGACTCTTTAATATTCCAGGCACTTTCAGTTATTAGAACAGTCCTATTCAGCCTTAAAATCCCAGTCTTGTATATTTTAAGACTTCTGTCTCAAACTCGACTCAAAACTCTGTCTTCAGAGCATAACTAGTACTGTCTGGTCTTCAGTAGCTTTGAACACAATTTCCCCATCTGACTTCCTCTTCTAGGTCCTAGCTCCTCTCTCAGATTCTGGTGGAGAGGAAGGAGATAGAAAAAAAAAAAACACCAAACCTCTGCTTATTGAACTGAGAATGGAAGCAATTATTTGTTAATTGATGAGAGGTCTCTGGCTGCCACGGGTCATTTCTGTCGTGAGTCAGAATCTGTTCAGATTACCTGATGACTTCCTCATATGGGAAATCTAGCTCTGTCTTAGAGCTACCTGTACTCTTAGCTCTTTGCTTGCCCCATAGCATCTTACTGTCCATTTGCCTCAGCCTTAACAGTATAAGTGCAGTTTTACTGTTCCCTCTGTTTTAGCCCTATCTTCTTTCTCTCTTTCCAGCTGATGGTTTCCCAGGGGTAGATTAATGAGTCTGTTGGTTCCACAAGTATTCAATTGGGAACAAAACGTTTTTCTCCTTTTCCTGTAGAAATCCTACTATTGTATAAGTGATTTTCATGCAGCTCCCCATTTCCAGTGGATTTTGGAAGGAGAAGCATTCATTTAGCTGTATTGAGAAAAGAAGAAATTTGTCTTTTTCCTTGGATACTGCACTTCTGAAAAGGCAATTCACTCTCTTTTCCCCAGTCTTCTATGTGTTGTGACTGTCAGAAATGATGAGCATTGAGTGTAGTAGAAAAGATTTTGGATTCTTGCCTCTCATTTGGCCTTGAAGATAAATGTGAGCCCAACTGTTGATGAATTTCTGAGCTTAGAATGTAGGAACTTTACATGTTTTGCATATGATATTGAGCCTTTGCAGTAATTCCTAGAATGCAGGACCAAATCTCATATGGTCCTCCTGTTACATTCCACTAAAATTTCAATACCAGAGATTTGGGACCATTATTCTTCTGTTCTCAGTTTATGTGTGTGTGTGTGTGTGTGTGTGTGTGTGTGTGTGTGTGTGTATTTTTAATTGCAGCTTAGTTGACATATATTAGTTTCAGGTGTACAACATAGTAATTCAACAATTATATAATTTTTTTTAATGTTTATTCATTTTTGACAGAGAAAGAGAGAGACAGAGCATGAGTGGGGGAGGGGCAGAGAGAGAGGGAAACAGAATCAGAAGCAGGCTCCAGGCTCTGAGCTGTCAGCACAGAGCTTGACGCGGGGCTTGAACTCACAGACCACGAGATCATGACCTGAGTGGAAGTCAGATGCTCAACTGACTGAGCCACCCAGGTGCCCCATCAACAATTATATACATTATGAAATGCTCACCATGAGAAGTGTAGTTACCATGTGTTAACCAGACAAAGTTATTACAGTACTATTGTCTACATTCCCTATGATATACTTTTTGTCCCTGTGTCTTAGTTATTTCATAACTTGAAGTTTGCACCTCTTAATCCCCTTCACCTATTTTGCCCATCCCCTGACTCCCTCCCCTCTGGCAACTACTAGTTCTCTATGAGTCTGTTTCTCTTTTGTTAATGTTGTTTGTTCATTTGTTTTGTTTTTAGGTTCCAAATATAAGTGAAATCATATGGTATTTGTTTTTCTCTGACTTATTTCACTTAACATAATACTCTCTAGTTCATCCATGTTGTCACAAATGGCAAGATTTCATTCTTTTTTATGGCTGAGTACTATGCCATTATGTATATGTACTACATCTTCTTTATCTACTCATCTATTGATGGACACTTAGGTTGCTTCCATATCTTAGCTAGTGTGAATAATGGTGCAATAAACGTAGGGGTGCATTTATTTTTTCAAATTAGTGTTTTCATTTTTTGTTGTTCTCCTTTTATACCTCCAGTGTCTCACATAGTATCTGCAAAATTGTAGGTATTCGGTAAATATTTGTTGAATGGATGAAAAGCCAAACATGATACATAGAAAAGCTGATCCTAAACTCTATGGTACACAATAGGGAGAGAAGACCCTATTCTGGAAATAAACACCCAGAGAAATTGCTATCAACATTTTAATACTTTAAAACACCTAAATTTCTTAAATTAATCCCTTTGATACCTTGTGTTTATTATGTGCATTTCTTTTTTTTTTTTTATTGTTTATTTTTGAGAGAGAGACAGAGACAAAGATAGAGAATAAGTGGGGGAGGAGTAGAGACAGAGGGAGACACAGAACCCAAAGCAGGCTCCAGGCTCTGAACTGTCAGCACAGACAGGCTGACTCAAGGCTCGAACCCATGAGCCATGAGATCATGACCTGAGCTGAAGTTGGGTGCTTAACTGAATGAGCCACCCAGGAACCCTGTATTTTGTGCATTTCTGTTCTTTTATGCTTTGGTTTCACTTTCTACTTACTAGTTAAATAATTACTTTATAAGAATTGTGGGGATATATTTAAAATTTTACTGTGTTTCTACAGTGTTCTGCTATAATATAAATACCATAAAATTATTTCAAATCTGCTCAGGATTATTAACAGGCATGGTCCAAGAACTGTTTTGATTTTTCTTCGTTCTTTGCCACATCACATTAAAATGATCCCCTTTGTACTTAAGTAATTTTGTTAAGAGTTTTATGCCCACTTTAGAATGCCAGATTCTTTTTCTAATCTTTAAAATTTCTTTTCTGGAAACTTGATTTCCAAGCAAAGTATTCAAGAGAAAATCTAAATCTAAATTTAGTCTGTCAGATAAATATGAATAAAGTTTTGTGAAAAGTTCTGAATGCTGTCTTTTTATAAAATTTTCTTTAAAAGTTTGGGAATTTTGCTGGGTTCCCAAGTAGATTTACCTGAGAGATTAGCCATGAGCCATCTTAAGGTACATTAGCTTGATCCCTTGATATGAGCGAACTCCTATCTATCTTTGTTAAAAACACAAACAAAAATAATCATAAGGTTCTGTTGCAATACACTGCAATAATGCTTAGAATAGGAAAAAAGATATAACCATTTTAAGAAGTCCTGTTCAAAAATTTCTTGGACTTTACAGAGATTGTTAAAAAAAAATAACTCACACACTCAGTGGTTGCTTGGCTATTTCAGGTACTTATGGGTATAAGGCTTAGTAAGGCAAGTTACCAGGGAAACCTTTTCCAGAAAAGGATAATTGTGCACTAGGAGTCCATGCATAGCAAGTCTGTAATCTTGCTATGCTTTTATTTCATCTAGGTTAGTCACAGAGGAACAAACATTGTAGAGACTAGATGCTAAGAATGCAGAAGGGTAAAAGCAATTTTTATAACCTTAAGATGATTATTCAAACTAGTAGTGTGAATAGTAGTACTGATATTATTAATAAAAATAATTATAAGCATTTATAAATTACTCTATAGTTTAAAAATTGCACTCACTTAGGGGTGCCTGGGTGGCTCAGTTGGTTGAGCATCTGTCTCTTGATTTCTGTTCAGGTTGTGATCCCAGGGACATGGAACCAGGCTCTGTGCTGGCATGAAGCCTGCTTAGCAGTCTCTCTCTCTCCCTCTGTCCCTCTCCCCCACTCATACTCTCACTCTCTAAAAGCAAACAAACAAACAAACAAACAAACAAACGAACAGAAGAACAACAACCCTGCATTCACTTAAATATGTGTTTTGTGGAGACATTATTACCCACCAGCCTCATCTTTGATGTGAGGAAACTAAAGTCAAGTGCATGGCCCATGACAAACAGGGCATTAAGTAGGAGCCTCAAAGTTGTACCCAGTCTTCTTGAGTCCAGAGCATTTACCTTTTAAATGTCACCCATTTTTCTAAAATAAAGCCAACTTCTGGTCTGTCTAGTGGGAGGATATAGAGGTAGGTTTAGCATGAATTAAAGGCAACATAGTTTTAGGGCCTCTTACTTGCATGGGTTCATTCCAAAGTCTTGGGAGAGGCCCTATCAGTGTTCATATATTTTTATAAGATTTTGTAAGATTTTTTTAAAAATAAGATTTTTTTTCAGTCTGTAATAAATCCTTCTACTGCATCTTTGGCTTGGCACTCAAGTAGCTATGGATAGTTTCGGAATCTGGCTTAGAGAAAATTGATTTGCCAATATACTTCGTTTAATGAGATTTATTTATGTTATTTGTATTCATTCCCCCATAGAGTTAAATCATTGCTAGCCATGCTGATGCAGAGATGTTTTCTAGGAATATTACTATAGCCTGCTGTGTTGACTCAATCAAGATTGAAGCATAAAAGTGCAGCATAGGCAGTTATTATAATATGAACTCACTACGGCTTCAGTACCTAAAGTATGTGGGAAGAGGAGAACAAACAGAATAGTTCAGAGCCAGAAGCTAATTTGTGGAAAAGTCTTCCAAATATCAGATGAGTAAAATATAAGTAGATAAATAAATTTTTCACTTATCAACACCTAGTCAAAACAGTCCTCTTCTTGATAGTTTTCCCCAAATATGACAATAATTCTAAAATTTTTCATGTCATTACTAATGACAAATTGTGAAGCTGAAAGTTAATTTAGTAAAGGAAGTTAATTAATGGACATATGCCACTTTCTGATTTTATATTTTTGGTATTGCAACTTAATACAATTTGTAATTTATTGTGGTTTACTTTTTCATTATTTTTATTGAGGATTTTATGTGTATAATTTTATATAATTTTTCTTAAAATTATATAAAATTTTGTGCTAGATTGTGCTAGATTAAAGCCTATGAAGCCTGGGTCTTCCACTGAAGTATGTGTGCCCAAAAAATATTTGTTGAATGAATAAAAATCTACAGGAATTGGTTTTGACACAAAGGTGATTTGATATACTGAAGTTCTGACCTTAAGAAATTGTGGGTGGATTCTGTCTTCCAGACTGGGAGATAGCCCTGTACTGTATGAATCGTGTAATATATAGATTTATTATATTTCAACTCTAGTATCTACCCAAAGCTAATGACTTGCATTCTATATTCAGAGATTTTCCCTTCTTTCCCAGTAACTTAGCCTCTTGCCCTCACAATATGTCAAACAGAACCTTCAGTTTTGAAAACTTAGGCTCATCAAAGTGATGCAAATGGATTATTATAGATTGGGAAGGATTCCAATAGAAGTGGTTCATTCTGGGAAAGATGTTAGAGATGTTCGAGTCCTTGAGTTTGGGTATCATAGATGATGGAAGGCTGTTGGGAGTAATAAGGATCAGCATCTTGTTCCCCCAAAACTCACGGTTCATGAAAGTGATGGTTCTTCAACAAGGCTTAGAGGTCTAGGTCATGACACTAGAAGTCATGGCTTGAGACACTTGTTAACAGTTTCTGAAGTCCTGATTTATCACACAGTGGGTAGAAACACTAGTGTATTAAGGAGTGCTTGGATGATTGGATGGTTCATATCGCAGCAGGGTCATCTAGATTGAAGACCATAGTTTCTTTTTTCCAATTTGCTGACCTGTGTAATGATACCATATCATTGCTCAACCACCCCATCCCATCACTCGAACCAAAGACTTTTTTGTATACATAGTGACCTTAAAGTAGTAGTAATTCTCAAAGTGTGGTCTCCTTTCCACATTTCAGAATCACCTGTAAACATTTTGGAAATACAGATTCTCAGGCCTACTGATCAGAAGCTCTAGGGAGCAGTGCTGTAGAGAAAATAAATATATATTATATATGGATTAATAGTATTTCACACAAGTGGGGAATAGGAAGGTCAGCTGGGCCTCACAGGATGGGAAACAGAAATAGGAAGCGCATCAGGAGACAAGGTAATGACACAGATTTTTTTCTAGATACAGAATAGCATAGTCTATTATGGCCTTGCTCTGTGAATCTGAACATTTCCTTGTTTAAAGATTTTTTTCCTGCTTCTCTGTAAATATGGCTTAAGACCCCCCCCCCCCTTTTGTTCCACAAACGCTCAAGCAGTTAACAGAGATTGACTATGAATCTGAAACCCCATTTTAGGAGAAAGATTTGATTGCGTCCATTTGGAAGGATTATAGCTAGGCTAACATGATCATATGGGACAAATAATGCTGTGGGGGGCTCAGCTTGTGTGTAGTGAGTCAGTTCCGAGAAAAGGGGTTCATGTATCTTATCTATATAGTGAACAACAGGATTCCTAAGACCGAAGACCACTAACATTATGGGTTACATTTCTAATTTTTATTAAATTTCTTGCCTGCAATTTGATTCTTTTGTACCTTGACTAAGTCCTGTGCTCATTTCCATATGCTTGGGCATATGAAAATAAATCAGGTTTGGCAAGAAAGTTAAATTTCTGCTGGAGTAAGAGGTAGTTGGAAGTCTGACTTTTATGCTGGGGTTTTTATTGCTTGCTTAACACATAAATTGTATTTCCTCCGAAACTCTGAAATAACAGCTCAATAAATAACTACTAATATTGTAGTTCAAGCATTTTAATTAAACATCTTTAACTTCCACTACTGTAATATTCAAGTAGTGTATGGTGCAGTGAGCCTGCTTGGTTGCAAAACTGGAAGCTTTCTAGTAATTTAAGCAACATTTCAAATGAATTTAATTTTAACTCAGACTCTAGGTAACTAAGAATTATTTTTACTAATATCTAAAAATAATCACAGATTTGTTATACCTTTAATCTTTATTTGGTTTCTTTATTGTTAATAAACACGGTTATTTCCAAGTCTAGGTTTTTATTTATTATTTCCTTATAGCTAATTATGGTGAATTCTCAATTCCATGCAGTAAGATGAGGTTTCAGATCACAATGCCTTCAGGGTATAATCCAGAAATGTTTTCATTTAAGGGTCTGAATATAAATATTTTTGGTGTTCTGGGCCACATATAGTCTGTCACATAGTCTCTTCTTCCTCCTCTTCCCCATTTTCTTCCTCTCCTTACTCTTTCTTTTGCTCCTTCCCCTCTTCCTCTTCCTTCTTTGTAACTTACTCTTAGCTCATGGGTCGGTCATGTAAAAACAGGCTGCAGGCTGAGTTTGGCCTGTGAGCTGTAGTTTTCTTACCCATGATTATAATCCAAAAAGGAACTTGAAAGTGATTGAATTTTCTCTCTTCAAACTCATGAATTATCAATCATCCTTTTGTGATCAAATTATATGATCAGATTATGGCGTAGAAAGAGGGCGAAACACGTAGAGCAAGGGAAGGGAGAACAAATTGATAAATTACTTCAGAATTAGTAATATAGAAGATATTTATAAGCATCTATGTCATTTCAGATACTAAATAAATATATGTTGTTCACTTAATCTTCCAAACCACACTGGTAGGTTTTACAATACCCACTATATAGATTAGAAAACAGATGTGAAGAGGTAACATTACTAAGTAACTTAAACTATTTGTCAAGGTTCCCTCTCAGGTTTGTATGGCACATAAAACCCATCTTCTTTGTGATATACCACATTGTGATCTTTCATAGGATAGAGTGAGGAATACTATACACCTTACCACAAATTTATAAACATTAAAAAAACTGCTTTCTAAAAACATAAAATTGCTAAGATGTTAAAAGAATTTTACAAGTGCTTATTAGAGTCAGTAAATGCAAATAAATTCAAACTATTTAGAAAAAACATTATCTGTGGGGTGCCTGGGTGGCTCAGTTGTTTAAGCATCTGACTCTTGATCTCAGCTCAGGTCTTGATCTCAGGGTTGTGAGTTCAAGCCCTGTGGTGGGCTCCACATTGGGCTTTGCATTGGGTGTGAAGCCTACTTTAAAAAAAAAGAGAGGGAGAGAAATAACATTGTCTTTAATGATAATATATTGTTTTTTCATAATACATATAGTTTGAAAGTTCCAAAGTTTTTTTCCTAATAAATTGAAATGATTTATTCCCTAAAATGTGCATATATCTGTTCCCTTTCTCCATTTCAGTACACTTAAAATCACAATGTATTCATGAAATATTCAAGATGAATATGAAACTATTGTTTTACCCTGTTTTTCTGAGGCACTGAAACATAAAAGAAGGAGCTGAAATGAACTTGCTTAGTCACTGGTGGAGCTAAGACTGCCATTGGAATTATATACATATTCTTAAGCTAATGGATGCTTTACTAGATTGCCTCTTGTATGTTGCTTTATGTTTTAGGGAGAGCATTTTCCTTATTTCTAATGAATATACAGCTGGACCTACTTTTCTCAAATTAGCTTATCATCAAAGCTATTATTCCATAAAAGTACATCAGATGTTACTTAAATCTAGCTTGATTACAAATATCCCTACAGTTTTATTCAATTGCTTCACTCTAAACATTATGCCATCAAACCATTTAATTTGTCCATCTCTAGAAGTTTTATTTAAATTGTTTAATATTATGGGAATTAAATAACTCATTACCCAAACCATAAAGGGAGGTCATAACACAATAATAATGTTACCATCTGAATATTACTTTTCCTAAATCTCCAATATAGTAATAAAATACTGTATCGACTCTTTTTTTATGTTTATTTTTATTTTTTAGAGAGAGAGAGACAGAGACAGAGACAGAGAGTGAGTCAGAGAAAGAGGGAGACACAGAATCCGAAGCAGGCTCCAGGCTCTGAGCTGTCAGCACAGAGCCCGACATGGGGCTCCAACCCACGAACCATGAGATCATGACCCAAGCTGAAGTTGGACACTCAACCGACTGAGCCACCCAGGTGCCCCTGAATCAACTCTTAATATAGCTTTGTGAGATGTAGTAGCTATCAGTTTATATTTTGACTTTATAGATGAAGAACTCATATGCATTAAGCATAAAAATAATTTCAGAATGTTTCATGGCTTAATGGTCTTTTACAGAACAAGAATGTCTTGGTCTGTTTGGGCTTCTATAACAGAATACCATAAACTAGGTGGCTGAAGCAACAAACATGTATGTCTCACTGTTCTGGAGGCTGGGAAATCTGAGATCAAGGCATTGAGAGATTTCTGGTAAGAGCCAGCTTCCTGGTTCATAGACAACCATCTTTCTTCTGTGTCAAATGGCTAGCAAATTGTTACTGGTTATTGGTGGGAGGCCTCAGTGTCTCTCCATATGAACCTCTTCACAGGCTGCTTTATTGTTCTTACAACATGGTTGTTGGCTTACCCCCTGGTGAGCGATTTTAAGATCATAGGGCAAAAACAACAATGCCTTTTATAACCTAGCCTCAAAAGCTACATATTGACTCTTCTGTCATATTCTGTTTGTTACAAGTGAGTCAACAAGAGTAACCCATATTTAAAAGAAGGAAAATTAAACTCCAGCTTTTGATGGGATAAGCATCAAAGAATTTTCAAATTTATTTTAAAATCATCATATTGTTTTTTGAAGATTTTAAATACTTCTTACAATTTAAAAAATACATGAGCTCAGATTAAGAAGAAATTAATGAAAAAAAATGACCCCCGGAAATGAGTATCATGTGATTAATATAACAAAAGATAATGGAAGTGATTGAAAACCCAGTAGGAGTGGGAGAAGCAGGCAAAATGAATTGGAAATGAACAAGTAATTAAAAAGGATTTGTGGTAAATTGAATAATGCCCCCAAAGATACCCATATCCTAATCCCTGGAATTTATGAATGTTATCTATATGGCAAGGGTGACTTTGCAGATGTGATTAAGTATCTGGAGATGGAGAGATTATCCTGCTGGCCCCTAATGTAATCACAACTGTCCTTACGGGAAATAGGTAAAGAGATATTTGACCATGGTGACAGAAAAGGAGAAAGTGATTTAATATAGCAGAGATGTATTTAAAGATGGAATGTTGTTGACTTTGAAGATGCGGGAAGGGGCTATGGTCCAAGGGATGCAAGGAATGCAGGTCTAGAAGCTGGGAAAGACAGGAAAACAGATTATCCTCTAGAACTTCCAGAGGCAGCATAGTACCACCCACACCTTGGTTTTTGCCCAGTGAAACCCACTTCACATTCCTGACCTCTAGAGCTGTAAGAGAGTGTTTATTGTTTTAAGCCACTATGTTTGTGGTAATTTATTACAGTGTCTATAGGAAGATAAAAAAGTTTGGAGAGAAATTTGTATGGAAGAAAGACTAAGGAGAATTTCAAGTACCCATAATTATTTTGATTGAAAAATATAATAGAAAGATTGAAAGCTATAGTTCAAGAAATGTTTTAGAACCAAAATATTTGAGTCAAAAATTGAAAAGCAATACTATGTCCTAAAAAAATTATCACAGAAAATCCATAGTCATTCTGATAATCTCTACATTTTTAAACACTTTTTTTTTTAATGTTTATTATCTGTCTTTGAGAGAGAGACAGAGCATGAGCAGGGGAGGGGCAGAGAGAGAGAGAGAGAGAGAGGGTAACACAGAATCTGAAGCAGGCTCCAGGCTCTGAGCTGTCAGCCCAGAGCCCGGGTGGGGCTCGAACCCACAAACTGTGAGACCATGACCTGAGCCGAAGTCAGATGCTTAAGTGACTGAGCCACCCAGTCACCCCATGACAATCTCTACATTTTTTTTAATGTTTATTTTTGAGAGAGAGAGAGAGGGAGACAGACAGACAGACAGACAGAGTGCTAGCACGCACAGGGAGAGAGAGAGGGAGACACAGAAACTGAAGCAGGCTCCAGGTTCTGAGAGCTATCATCACAGAACCCAATGCAGGGTTTGAACTCACGGACTGTGAGATCATGACCTGAGCTGAAGTCAGACACTTAACCATCTGAACCACCCAGGCACCCGACAATCTCTACATTTTAATTGGCATGTTTAGACTCTTTATATTTAATGTAATTTTAAGTGTATTTGGATTTAAGTCTAGTATCTGCTGTTTATTTCTTATTTGTGGCGTATATTCTTTTTCCTGATGTTCTGCCTTAATTTATTAAAAAACTTTTTTTTAATGTTTATTTATTTTTGGGAGACAGAGAGACAGAGTGCAAGCAGGGGAGGGGCAGAGAGAGAGAGAGGGAGACACAGAATCTGAAGCAGGCTCCAGGCTCTGAGCTGTCAGCACAGAGCCCGATGTGGGGCTTGAACTCATGAAGTGCAGGATCATGACCTGGGCCAAAGTTGGATGCCTAACTGACTGAGCCACCCAGGCACCCCTCTGCCTTTATTTAGATTGTGTGTTTTAATATTCTATCTTATCTTCATTATTGCCTATTGGCTCTACTTTTTTTTTCAGCAGCTCTAAAGTTTAAAATATTTAAGATATATTTATCACCATTCACCTTCAAGTAATATTAGACCACTGCATAAATAGTGTAAAAACTGTACAATTTTACACTCAATCACCCTCCTTTGTGCCATTTTTGTCATGCGTTTTACGTCAATATGGGTCTTAATCCCCACAATATGTTGATATTATTTTTGCTGGCAACATTCAATTATCTTACAGTTTTTTAATGAAGAAAAAGTTTTTTGTATTTTGACATTTACTGTATGCCAGCAATAAAGACAAAATACTTTGTGCATACAGGCAAAGAGGTTAAGTTATCCAACAACAAAATATATCAAGCTGGCCACAGACTTTCCAGTAACATATAATACTGGAAGATTGTGATCTGAGACTTATATATCAGTCCAAATATTATTTAAATGTAAATGGAACAAATATTTTTGAATTTACCTAAAAAAGAAACTATAAAAATTATCTGATATTTGAAAAAAATCCAGAAAAGTTCTTTAAATGGACAGTTGGATATAAAATGGATGGGTTACTTAGGAGACTGAAAGATCTGAAGAAATTAAAGACAGTAAAACAAAAAGTAAATAAGTAATGAGAAATAGTAAAGAGAAACTAAGAGATGTGGAAAAATGAGAACATCTAACTATATCTAATTAGAGTTCTAATTTTTAAACCAAAAGAAAAATCTTTAAAGCAGCCAGAGAGAAAAATAAAATGATTATTTACAAAGAAATATAACTATTCTGACAAGTGACTTGTCAACTGCATCAAGGAAAGCCATAAGGCAGTGGGATAAAATCTTCAGAGACTGGAGAGAAAATAATTGTCATCATGGCATTTTAAGGTATATAAAAAGAGAGAAAGAAAACTTTCTATTAACTTCTCACTAAAGAACCTTTAAAAGATACATTTTATTTGGTATTTGTATTTCTCTGACTTATTTTGCTTAGCATTAATACTCTCCAGCTCTATCTATGCCATTGCATATGGCAAGATTTTGTTCTTTTTAATGGCTAAAATTCCATTGTGTATATATATATACCACGTGTTCTCTATCCATCAGTTGGTGAACACTTGGGCAGTTTCCATAATTTGGCTATTGTAGATAGGCTGCTATGAACACCACGGTGCATGTATCCTTTTAAATTAGTATTTCTCTGTTCTTTGTGTAGATACCTAGTGGTGCAATTGCTGGATCATAGGGTAGTTTTACTTTTAACTTTTTTTTTTTTTTCTCTTTCTTTCTTTCTTTCTTTCTTTCTTTCTTTCTTTCTTTCTTTCTTTCTTTCTTTCTTTCTTTCTTTCTTTCTTTCTTTCTTTCTTTCTTTTTTAATATATGAAATTTACTGTCAAATTGGTTTCCATACAACACCCAGTGCTCATCCCAAAAGGTGCCCTCCTCAATACCCATCACCCACCCTGCCCTCCCTCCCACCCCCCATCAACCCTCAGTTTGTTCTCAGTTTTTAACAGTCTCTTATGCTTTGGCTCTCTCCCACTCTAACCTCTTTTTTTTTTGTTACTTTTAACTTTTTGAGGAACCACCATACTGTTTTCCAAAGTGGCTGCACCAGTTTGCATTCCCACCAACAGGGTAAAAGTGTTCTCTTTTCTTCATATCCTTGTCAACACCTGTTTCATGTGTTGTTGATTTTAGCCATTCTGACAGGTGTGAGGTGATATCTCATTGTAGTTTTGATTTGTATTTCACTGATGATGTTGAGCATCTTTTCATGTGTCTGTTGGCCATCTATATGTCTTTGGAAAAATGTCTATTCATGTCTCCTAACTGTTTCTTAACTAGATTATTCATTTTAGGGTTTTATTAAGTTCTTTATATATTTTATATCCTAATGAAAATAGACTTTTAACCATAGAGAATTGGTGGTTATCAGAGGAGGGGTTGGGAGAAATGGGTTAAATAAGTGATGGAGATTAAGGAGTGCACTGGTGATGAGCACTGGGTGTTGTATGGAAGTGTTAAATCACTGTATTGTACACCCGAAACTAACATAAAACTGTATGTTAACTAACTAGAATTTAAATAAAAACTTGAAAGAATAGGTGATGGGGATTAAGGTGTGCACTTGTGATGAGCAACAGGGTGATACATGGAACGGTTGAATTATATTGTATACCTGAAACTAATATAACACTATATTTTAACTAACTGAAATTAAAATAAAAACTTAAAAATAAATTAAAATAGTTTGTGTTATAAAAAAGAAATATAAAAGGTTAATACTTCCTGGGAAAAAATTAAAAAAAATAAATGTTTCATTTGAAAAATAATGACAGAAGGTCTGAAATGAGAGAAGAAAATGGTAAACATTTGAGTAAATATATTATGTCCAATTTGTGAGGTAATAAAAAGATGAAACTACTATAAATTAAAAAAAAAGCCCTGAGCTTCTGGACAATAGAAGTTAAAAGATAGTGATTTTAGTTAAAGTATTTTAAGCTTTTATACTTTTTCTTTCAAGTCTAGATTTTGTTGGAAAATTTCTAAAGTTATAAAAATAAAGTGGCATGATTAAATTAACTTTAAAACTATACAAGGAAAAAGCAGAATGAATAAAAGAAAAATTGAAGAAACTACATGCATTCAAAAGAATGCAGGAAGAAGAAAATGAAATCATATAGAAAAAGTAAAAACAAATATAACACAGCAAATGTAAATGTTAGACTGAATTATCCATGTAAAGACAAATTTTCAAGCTAGAGTGAAACAAATACTAGAAAAAGTTATAGTAGGCAAATGTAACTAAAAGAAAGCTAGTTTAACTCCTTTAATGTAATGGCTGTATTGAGCCATCAGTGTTTATGGAGTATAACTATGAAACCGACTTTACCTTTGTTACCTACTATTTTTTAATACCTACTCAATGCTTTAAAGGTGATTACTACTTTCCTTGCTATTCAGTGACAATTCTAGACCCCATGACTTTTGTTTATTCTTATAAAAGAATTCCAATATTACATTATCTTGCAAAACAGATTCCTTTCCAAACATTATTGAACACTTCTACATTCATTGAAGGATTTAGCTGTAATTGGATAGTCTTTGAGAAAGGAGCTATCTTGTAGTTGGAAAAGAAGTAAAGGGTATATCCAAATTTTTATTTGACTGATTTTTCTCTTGTGGAGTCTTCTCATGGCTTCTCTGAAAACATACGCCCATCAAACTACAACTTTCTTAGTGGGCAATGGCTCTTCTTCAGATGATGCTCTTTTATCAGGTGCCCTGGCAGTACTTTTCACATTGTCTTTTTGTTATGATCATCTTATCCTAGTAATAAGTTGTCTTAAGTAGTGACTTTTAAAAATGATCCCATACTGACATTCCAACTGTGAATTTCACATCTGATTTTGGGATTCAAGAACCTTTGTAAGAAACAAGTTATTAGAACTTCTGCAGACTTTTTTAACTTTATCAGACCTGAAGTTCTCAAGCAGTTTGGAAACAACATGGTGACAGATGCCAGTAGCTTGTCTTCCATTGTTTTGGCTGATCAGAAGACAATGATCCCAAATGGATTTAGAGTTTATTATTTACAGCACAGCAGGCAGCATGAGCTGCAGGTTCACATCAGTTTTCCTTTTCCTGAAAGTTTTACAAGAAGTTATCTGGAAGTGGATCCAGGTGGATTCTGTGCCGAGTAGGTCAGTGTCAAAGCTGAGGAACACTGATCTTAGAAAACCTCCAATCTTTTTTTTTTTTTTTTTTAATTTTTTAAATGTTTATTTATATTTGAGAGAGAGGGAGAGAGTGGTGGGGGGGTGGTGCAGGGGAGGGGCAGAGAGAGACAGAGACAGAATCCAAAGCAGGCTCTAGCCTCTGAGCTGTCAGCACAGAGCCTGACACGGGGCTCCAATTTATACGAGCAATGAGATCATGACCTGAGCCGAAGTTGAACGCTTAACCCACTGAGCCACCCAGGCGCCCCAGGAAACCTCCAATCTCATGAGAGACTGCTGGCAAACCTACCCATCTTCTCTGGAGAGAGACCTTATCTTTATTACCTGGTCTATAAACAAGTACCTCTGGGGAGAAAGGGAGACATCTCTAACAATATTACCTTGTAATGTTTTCAGGAGAAAAGATGTCTCTATCTTTATTATACATCAATGTAAATAAACTTTCTCCAGAGTGAGTCTCTGTTTCTATCCTGCCAGGGCCATCTGAAAACCATTCCTGATGAAAGAGTCATGGAGCAAAAGGGCTGTTAATGCCTAAACATGTATAAATATGAAAGATACATAGGGAATTGTTTCTAACATTTTATATTTCTGTCTGTGGTGATAGTGGAAGGGTTGACTCCTAGTAGTACAATGAATAACTATTCTTATTTAATCCTTTCTATCCCTTTTGCTATGTTTTGATGCTCCGTGTGAGCAAATGATTTTTAAATATGTGAAACCAGTTCTCAGATCCATCATTTGAAAATACAGTCTTGCTGCACCCTTTACTTTGGAATTTCCTACCTGTTGCATATTGATGCCACACGAGAAAGCTTTCATATAAGCTGCCTATTACTTAAATATCAGACAAGAAAGAGTTTAAGACAAAGAATTACTAGGGAAAAATAGCATGCCTTGGTAAAAACTTCTTTTCACTATGAAAATTCAAAATTCTAAAGTTGCATGCACCTAGTATTTAGTTTTAAATATCTATGAAAACCACTGACACATTTGTAAGACAACTGACAAATATACCATCTTATTGGGAAATACTAAACTTTCTAACTCATTTTATGAGGCTAGTAAGGCCTTGATAACAAAAACTGATAGGAAACAAAGATTTTATAGAGGTATTTCACACAAAACCACACAAAACAATTAAGTAAATATTAAGGAATAGAATTCATCAAAGGCTAACACATTATTATGAAATTGGAATTATAGGAATGCAGGATTAGAATTAGAAAAATCAATGTATCTTTAATAATTTAAAGGACAAGAATGATATAATCATATCAAGATATAAAATATAATTGAAAAAATGTAACACTAATTCAGTATTTAAAAAAAACAACTTCTTAGAAAGAAAATTCTGGAAGAGAACTTTAGCCTGCTAGAGCTATCCATAAAAATTCATACCAAACATCACTCCTAAGAGAATTTCTTTAAAAATTAGAAACAAGACTTGTCTACCTGATATCACCACTTTAAGTCAACATTTTTGTAGTTATCAGTTTTTTAATAAGTTAATTAAAAGAATAACATTTGGAATACATGTTTAGAAAAAAACCTAAATGATTATTTTCAGCCAATATAATTGTCTACTTGAAGAACCAAAAGAAATTTATAGAGAAGTTATTAAAACTAATGAGAGTTTTACAAGGCTATAATATATAATATTGATATTTAAATCAATTTTATTTTTCTTTCCCATCACAACTAATTAGAAAATGTGATTTAAGAAGATATTTGCAATAGCAACATAATGTTTTTTGAATATAACAAAATATTTAAGATTCCTATGGAGACAAACACAACCCTTATTGAAAGACATTATTAAATAAGACCTAAATATGTAAAATGATATATCATAGTCATGGGTTGAAGTCAATATTATAAAGAAAGTTTAGTATGATGTTCCAAAATGACAAGTTATACAGACTCAGTTTCTTATGTTCTGTAAGATGAAACCTCTAAATGTCTCTGGTAGTTATAATAAAATACTAATAGTAAATTCAGGTATTAAAATATACAAAATGTGTTGATATATCTTAATAAGAGAGCTATGAGTTAGGGACTATCAGCCATGCAAAATGAAAAGAACACATCATTTTGGGGAAGATATCAAGTCTCAAAAATTAAAATCATATGACAGAAGTTTAAAAAATTCATGTTGTATCAAGTAAATCTTCACAGTAGTAATGGTCTCATTCTAATAACCAGTGGCTGTTGAATCATTTATATGTAAGCCACCAGGTTTTATTAGTCCCAACCAAATTCTGCAACCTGGATTCCTGTGAAGGAATGAAAATTATTCAGAAATCCTAGGAAACTATCAATATAAATAAAGCAATAACCTTGGAAGTTATAATAATAATAATAATAATAATAATAATAAATAATTTATATCTATGGTGTTGATGCTTTAGATCAAGTTAGGCACACTGTGCAAAGCTGAGTTTATAATCTTTGTACCTGTGCAGGTTTGTCTGCTATTTAAAGGAGAGTATTTGGAGACTCAGCCATAATAATAGTTTAAATTTTTTAAAGAAGGTATTGAGTAAAATATGTAGTAGTTACTGTTTAAATTCTTGAGACAAATTGGCTTTCAGAATTTATTTAATGGAGATGTAACATCAATACATCAAATATTAAGCCAAGTACAAATAACAGCAAATATGTCTCTTCACATGTATGATTAGTTCTCACAACTAAAACACTGGTACTACAGTGATACAGAGGTGCACAGCCAGATCCCCTCTGCTGGCCCAAAACTTTACTTTCTGCAGGTGTTATGAGTGTTGTGTAATGATGATTCATTCACAGGTAGTCAGTCCCTCTAGTAATTACTTCTTGCTGAAAGGAGTTGTCTTTTCCAAGGTTATGCCCCTTCCTAGGGACAGCCTCCATTCAGTGGTTGATGTGGGGACATAAAGTCTCAGATTTCAACGTGGGACAGCAAGAAGAGCCATCATGGCTCCAGAGCTCCTGTAGGATGGGCTGAGGCCTTTGTTGCAATAGTGTCACCCTGTTCTGGGTGTTCCAGAGCAGACATTCCCCAGTTGATCTTCTATATGCAAATCTCTGTTCAAAATCTGTTTCCTAGGGAACCCTACCTAAGGCAGGGCTAATTTATTTTTTATTTCCATAAAAACATTTACTAAATTGACAACTATATGATAATTGTTGAGTTATTGGTTTAGGCATTTGAGATACGAAGACATATTTCCTAATCTAAATTTTCAATTTATATGGGTAGGCAGGGCATATATATAAAACACTGCTAAACAATATATATACACTGTGAGCCAAATGTGTGAAAAAGAGAGTATATATTATAGGAAGTCAGGGAAGGGAAAGATCTGTCTTCTTGAGCTGTGAAAGATAAGCAGGATTGAAGTAAAAGGAGATAGTATTATTCCTGGTATGGTGTAAGGCAGTTTGTTCATACTCTTTCATAACATGTATCAGGTGGCACCATGATTTATATAGTTCATAGTCCTCTTTTTTCAACTGGAGTGTGAGTTTCTCATTGATGGGTCCATATTGTATTCATCTTTGAATCCACAGAAAGTAGAATGTTTACTAATTTACTAAATATTTATGTAGCACTAATCAGTCAGATAGTGTGCCAGGCACTGGACATTAGTATATAAATGAAGTATTGTCTCTGCTTTCCAGGAGCTTACTGTCCAGAGAGGAAGATTATTAATAGACACTTAAATAGATGATTTAGACACATTGTGACAAGTGATAGTCATTAAATAAATACGTATTTATTTAATGGACGTGCCATTTATGTTCCAGGTGCAGTGCTGTTTATGATGAAATAATCAACAAAGTGCTATGGGAGCACACAGCAGAGACCCTCAGCCCACATGGAGAAGAATATATTGTTTAATGAAGGCTTCCCATAGGAGGTGATGTTCAAGTGTGTCCTTAGGTGAGGGGACTCTCTTTCTTTGGGATCGGTTCTCTGAGAAGGACTCAGCTGAGAGCTGTCAGCTGCTTTGCTTCTAGCAGCAGGTGGATTGAGTGCTTTCATTATGCACGTCATTTGGGCTGCACACAGCAGTATCCACCTTGGTGATTTGGTGAGAACAGGTTCTTAAGCTGGAGGGTACATTGGAATTATCTGGAGGGCTTTTAATTTTTATTCTTTAAAATTTATTTATTTATTTATTTATTTATTTATTTATTTATTTATTTATTTATTTATTTATTTATTCATTCTCAAGTTAGTTAGTAGATCCCAGGGGTGCATCACTTATGTGTGACACCCGGTGCTCATTCCAAGTGCCGCTTGGAGGGCATTTTAAAACATAGATTGGTAGGCCCCATCCTCAGGTTTTCTGATTTAGTAGATTAGGAGAGGGGCCGCAAATTTTCATATCTAACAAGTTCCAGTGACGCTGATGATGCTGGCTTAGGATCCACACTTTAAGAGCCACTGATGTAGAGAAAGCTGTATTTGAAATGCACTTCAGGTTGTTCATTGTGAGTAAGTAAAGTTTTGATAATATTTACTGAATAAGTATCACCAAGTTCAAGAATCCTCCTTACAACTGAGGGAGAAAAAACATGATTACAGTGCAATGTGATAAGTGCTGTAAGAAGTTAGTGCAAAGTGTTAGCAGGGTTTGAGAAGAAAATGGCTAATTTTTCCTTAGTGCATCATGAGAATCTTGACAAAGTAAGTGAAATTACCTTCTGGTTGTGAGTAAATTATTTATTATCTTTGCATTTTAGTTTCCCTATTTAGTAAAATGGAGATATTAATAATGATATCAGATGATGGTTGTTAGGGTTAATTAACACATGGGAAATTATCTTATAATTTGAAGTAATATTCAAAGTTCTAGCTTTTGTTCTTTGCTTGATTATCTTTCTAGAATTCTTTGCTTGCTTGTTTAAGTATTTATGACTGCACTGTTGTAGTAAAATAAATGATACTTTCATGGGCTTTCAGATTTTTTCTTTTGTTTTACTGGTAATACACAAGGAAACAGGATGGAAGCCGCTATTCACAGTCTAACTTAAATGAGAAGAATTAATTACAGTTTTCCTTTGTCATATAAACTTTGCCTTTATTACAAGAATTTGGAAAAGTTGAAAATTGTTTATTGAGAGATAGGAACATTATCTAAACGATACAAGAATGGATGTACATTTGGTTAGAACTTCTATTCTTGGATTTAAATTTCATCTCTGGAATTTTTTTTTATTTTTTAAAAAATAAATTTAATCTCTTTTGCCACATGATGGTAGTATTGCTTTTCTTGTTAAGCCACAAAAATAGATTTCAAATGCCAGTTGAAATCATAAAAAATTATATTTCTCCAAGGAGACCTAACAATAAAAAATTAGTTTCATAAAGAAATAAGGACTCCTACACATTTATGTTATTTTTAAAGAGCAGGAAACATCAATGTCAGTGTTTCCTAAGGAGAATTGCCATTTCTTCTTTAGGAAACAGATCTTTGCATGTCAGGAACGTTCTCATCCTTTCTCTTCTTGCCAGAATTTTGTTTTAGGCATTGTCTTTCAAATTGCTGCCCCTTTTAATTGGGTTGACCAAGATAATTTATTTCCTTGTAAGCTGATGTAGATATTTATCTTGAAGAAGAGAAATTTTAAATGGCACTTATATTGGTTGTATTTTACATAATCTTTTATATCAGATTTAGAATTAGAAGCTAACTTAGAAGTTGTCTAGTGTGACCCTCTTTGCATGCAATAATTTTTTCTGTATCATCCAGAACAGATGGCCATGCAGTTTCTCAGCTGCCTCTAAAGATGCCCTTCAAGGCAGCCTCTATTCTTTGTAGGACCCCTAGTAAAAGAACTTGCTTGTTGTTGTGCTCAACATAATGTGGTGTTGCTTGGAAGCTGTGAAGCTTCTGTTTGCTTGAATTTAAAACCATTTCTTTTGTCTGGAGGCAACCATCTTGTTGAGAGAATGAGTCATCGGATAAAATTATGAAATGCAGTTTGCTGCATACTGTCGTCAGTCACAATCTGTCCCACAAATCAAAAAATATTGAAGAAATATAACAAGCTACATTTCATACTCTGAGACATCTGGGTTTAATATGTCAGAAATTTATTTTCTTCATGACCATCATGGATTTACTGAAGTATTGAAACAACTAGGACTTTTGGTTGTCCTTTTCCCAGAAGTGCAGTATACATTAACATTAAATTTTACAACAAGGAGGTGTAGTAGAGGAAAATAAATTTATTTGTCACCTTGTTAATTGGGGGGCATGGTGTATTGAGAAGGCACACATGTCTCAGCAGGGCCTTGGTTATTTTCTCAGAGGATGCGTTTTCTATCACCTACTTGTTCAGAGCTCTATAACCTGTTGAAGGTAAGATGGTAGGAGAGAGGTTTGTGCAAAGATTTAGACTGAGTAAACTGAGCTTACAGGAGTCTGAATGGCAATGGGGTCACCATGGGTCCAGAATGCATTTCTCAGCTTTGTAGATTTAGAAATGTCCTCTTAATGGTTCAGCAAGGGGCTGATTATGCTCTGGGGGAACCCACCACATTAACTGATATCAGAAGAGAATGTGATATAAACCTGAATGCTTCTTTATTACATTTCTCATGAGAAGTTCACCTGGAAGATAATTCACAGTGGTCATTGTCCATGCCATAGCATTTTGGTGGATATTATAGTATCAGCTCCCTGAGGGGCACTATGCCAAGGTATAGAGATGAATCAGACCTTATACGACATGCTACTTCTGCAGATGGCTAATTACTTCCATTTTGTATTCATTTTGTTGGTTATAATTTCAGAGGGTGATATTTCTGACTCTGACCTCCTGAAGCTACTTATGCATGACAACTGCATAGATTGTTATGATTGTAAATTTTATGATGTCCAAATCTAAAAATTAAATATGAATTGTGTTTTTCAAGTGCATGCCATTAGTAATGATTTTCTGTTACTACATAGCATTTTGACTAGAAAGGTAAGGAAAAAAATTTGAATTTCCTCATATTTTGGTTAGACATGGCAGACATTGATTAAATAAGATATAAAGAGTGAAAAAAATGGAGTACTAATGTGAGCACACAGAATTAGATAACAATTTAGTCTTTAAGAGGAAGGTCAAATATTCATATAATGTCCATCTTCTTTAAAATATCAATGTTGCCTTTTTTTTACTTGATGAAGGGCATCTATCTGTATCTATATATCTATCTCTCTGTATATATTTGTTCACTCAGAAAAATTCATTAATGCTTAACGAATACCAAGGACTGTGTTAGGCATGGAAGAGACAAAAATAAGTAAGATATTTATAACATAGTGGGAAAGACTAACAAGTAAACAGGCAATTCTAATTAAGTAGGATGTAAAGAAACACACAGTGCTACTGGTACTCATGAGAGTGTTCTTAACCAGCTATTACATTCATCATTAATTCAGGGAAAGCACATTTTAGTAAATATGTTTTTATACTTTTCCATAGTCTTCCTTTTGTTCTATAAGATTAAGATAAGATAGATGATTATCCACAAAGATGAGATGCACTTATTGTATGTGTTAACATATTGGTATAATTAAGGTCTTGATTATGGAAGTAATGGTCCCCAGAGAGTGGTGTCTGTGTGTGTGCGTGCGTGCGTGTGTGTGTGTGTGTGTGTGTGTGTGTGTGTACACCTATTTTTTTATATTTTTACTATTGGGAATTGGTGTTGTAACAATATTCTCCCAAATTTTCAGTATTTCCCCCAAACCATTCCACATTAAACATACAGCCTACATAAAAACTGGATGCTTAGAATGCAGGCACAGCTTCAGGCAAGTTTGTTAGAACCTGATCTTTGCTTACCACACGCGCATAGGAACTCATCCAACCAGAGTGCTGCCTCAAAGCCCTTCCTATTAAGAAATTCAGAATCTACTACTGTATGGAAGTGTTTGTATGATATAAAGTAAGAGTCACTGTAGCAAAAGCAGAATATATGCTATGTCTATGTGATATATAAAGTTATTGTCCAAGATATTAGAGTCACAATTATTACATGCCTTATTTAGACAGCAGTATTTTAATATCCTTAATATGAACTAACAGAACATACTCTATTGCACTTTCTAGAACTTCAGAGAACAAAACCTTGGGCCAGTATGGATCCTTCTTTATTAAGCTGCAGAGAATCTGTGCTCTTAATCTGCATCATAGGGTATAGTTATATGAACTACTCAGTTCCTATCAATCACTTAACTAGTATAAATGGTAGTCAATAAAATTTCATCCATTCATTAACCTACCCAAATGGCATTTGTTGAGCTCCTATTATGTTCTAGGTGCTGTTGCAGATATTGGGTTTTCATGAATGAATAACATGTAATACTTATCTCCAGGGAGTTCTCATTTTATCATGGGAAGTAGATTTACTACTGATCTATCATGTGATAAGTATTATAATTATTTCTTGAACACAGTGACACAATGACTAAGAGAGGCAGGAGAAATATTGTCTATTACAGGTGGAGAAAGACTACATACAGATCAGAGGCCACATTTGTATTGTTTCTTGAAGAATGAATAAGAATTTTCTAGGTGGTTAGAGTGAAGACATTGAGAAAATATTATGAGGTAAATTACATATGATTCATCTATTGTTTAAGTTCTACTTTTAGAAATTTAGATGACTAGAAATCTCTATGCTTGGACTGCACCACCTTAGTTTTCTGCAGAAATACCTCCACTGGATTGGTTTAATATGGTGGTTACAGATTTCCCCAAGAAATTGCTATATAAAGAATATGGCTGCACTACTTGTAAGATGTTTTTGATTGGTAACACATACTGACTTTTCAATGTGAGCAGTGTTTAGCAAACATTTTCTTCACCCTCTCCATAAGTAATTATCTTTTCTTGGTGTTAAACTGTTCTAACCCTTTATCATCTTTCTTAATTAAGATACATGTACTTCCTCTTTAATCTCCCTTTTTCACAGATAAAAGAGATCCTATCACATGTGGAAACTCTCAAAATCCCTCTCCTTGAACTACTAAGTTTTCTTTATCTTCATTTATCCTTCCCACTTTTCAAAGACTAACTTTTCCAAAAGAGCCTTCTAACCACTTATTTTCCAACTCATTTTTGGTATTTCATGTGATCAAATATTGCCTCTCTCCTAAAATCTCTATCTTTCTAACCAGTGCCATTTAGCCTATGAAGATGCTTAAGTCTTTTCATTGGCAAACAAGAGGAAAAGAATTTCAACTTTGGCTTTTCCTGTTTACCTTTCTTCATTTTAGATAATGGATAAGAAGCAAAAAAAACCCTGAGTAACAGGTCCCATGGCCAAGTCATACTTCAGTTGAGTGGTGGGGAATGCTGAATACTTTCACAGTTCTGAATATGAATTCTGAGCTATCTTTATACATTTTCATTCTCACTTGAGACTGAAAGTTCTGGGTGGAATATCTAATCACCTGAACTGGGCCACTTATCTCAATAAACCCTGGTTGCTGTTTACCTTCTTTAGTGAAAACATGACCCTTTGCCCTTCACATAAAGCAGGATTTCCCCTAAAACAAAACAAAAACAAACAAACAAAAAAACCAAGTGCTTTAGATATTGAGCAGAAAAATAAAAATGTCCTGTCCCTTCACCCGTCATGATCACTCTGTCGCCTTTGTACCATTATCCACTCCCTTCTTGACACTTTTTCTTCACTTGACTTTTACATACCTTTCCTGTTTTTCTAATCTTGGAGTCTTCCTATTGCCAATAGATTAGATAAAATATTTAACATGGCATTCATTGTTCTTTATAATGATGTCCTTTGGATTTTGAGCATTACATTCCCCTTTCCCTTCCAGCTCCTTATACTGCCATCTGATAACTTTGGTTTTTGATACAACTAATTACTTGTAATTCCTTTGGTATACCTTTACTTAGAGACATCCAGAAAAGCATTTTTCCCTTTTCTTATTCTTCAAGGTTCATATCAATTGTGTGAAACCCTCCAGGATTTTCTCTGAGCAGAATTAATCTCCCTTCTCTGCCTTTCCTTGGTACTTTATCTAGTTAGTTTATGACTCTCTGACAAATAGATTCTTCAAAGGAAGACCATATCATATTGACATGTAGCACAATGTTAATTAAATGAATTTTTAAAAAAAAATTTTTTTTTCAACGTTTTTTATTTATTTTTGGGACAGAGAGAGACAGAGCATGAACGGGGAAGGGGCAGAGAGAGAGGGAGACACACAGAATTGGAAACAGGCTCCAGGCTCCAAGCCATCAGCCCAGAGCCTGACGCGGGGCTTGAACTCACAGACCGCGAGATCGTGACCTGGCTGAAGTCGGACGCTTAACCGACTGCGCCACCCAGGCGCCCCTAAATGAATTTTTTAAAAAGTTTATTTATTTTTGAGAGAGAGAGAGAGAGAGAGAGAGAAGGAGGGAGAGGATGGGGGAGGGGCAGAAAGAGAGGGAGACACAGAATCCGAATCAGGTTCCAGGCTCTAGGCACAAAGCCCAGTGCAGGTCTTGAACCCACAAACTGCGAAATCATGACCTGAGCTGAAGTCAGATGCTTAACTGATTGAGCCACCCAGTTGCCCCTAGTTAAATGAATTTTGAATCTTAAATTCTTTCTGTACATATCCTGGGTGTAAATTGTGTGGTAATAAAAACAAGATTACAGTAACTGTTACTCCTTATCATCCAGGTTTTCAATTATTTAAAGTACCATTGTTTTTATTTACCATGCATAATTAAAACATTCTTAAAGTATCTTTCTCTCAAAGATCTGGACACACTTCAGCAAACAAAGTTGGAGTCTTCTATTATGCTGAGGAGAGCACTATGGTAAAATAGGGAGAAGAGCATCTTTCTATTGTGCTCCTATTATTTTCCAGGACAGAATAACCCTTTGGCTGCCAATAGCCTAATGTGATTGCTGGCTTAAAGTTTGGTAGTGTCTTTTCAAAACCGGTATAGCAAAATCCTGGATGGGCAGCACTCCAGGAGCTACTATAAAAGCCCCTAAATTGCCACTCATACATAACTTTCAATGTTGTGCTGACATGTGCTGGCTATGGTTTGCCTCTTTGTAGACTGTGTAGTAATTTGGAGATGAACAGAATGTCTTTCTATTATTCTGGAATACTCTACCGCTTACACAATTTCCCCATCTTGAATAGGCAGGATTAGACCAGCAATAGCATGAACATTCATGTTAAGTGGGTGAATGCCATGCTATACTTAATCAGGTTCTCTGTCAAATATGTCCTGAGCCCAGAGGAGATACTTTCTGATGTTTGTTAATCATTTTTAGGCAACAAATTGCCAAGTAGTTTTGAGTGATATACTGTATCATATACAGTATATAATGTTTACTGTTGGATAAGGAAATATCTATTAACAGGGAGATTAGTGTACTATCCACAAAATAAACTATATGAAAACAATCTGTAAACCAGTAGTAAATGAACTTTAAATAAATCTTTGTCATGAACTTCAGGCTGTAAGGTAATGATACAGGTGTAATTAAATCTTTGGATAATGTAGATATCTGAAAAGTCACTCATAAAACACATTTCTATGTGATTCATATTCTTGTACAGTGTTCCAGTTTTAGAAATATAGACATGAAGGGCATATAAGCTCTGCTGGAAGAAAGGGAAAGAGATGATAAGAAAAAAAGAGAGATCAGAGAGATCTAGCAAAACAAAAACACAAACAAAAATTTTAAGGGTGACAGACTCCAACCAGCAAATCTGAAGGTGGACATAAACTTATTTGCTCAATTTGGCAATGGTGGAAGAAAGCACAAAATGGCAGTGGGAGAATGGCAGCTGGCAGAGTTCTGGTTTTAACTCTTGGCATTATAATTCTCCGCTGTTTGAATTCTGCAAGTTCAAATTTTTAGGGAAAATATATTCCCTTTTATGATTCTTTGAAAATCTTTTACACTCATGAAGAAATATATACAATAGCTTTAATCATTTGTGTTTCATAGATTGCCAATGGTTTCTAACAAGCCATGTAAGCCCAAAACAATAAGATCACAACCAGGAAAACCTCTAATGATAATGATCAGAAACACATTGCTGTCCACTGATTGAGTTAAACTTTTAGGATACTACTTTGTAAAACTGAAGTTACTCTTGTTTCTATAGTAAGTTTTTAAAAATAGTTTGTCAGAAAAAACCGTGAAAGACTGAAATGGGCAAAAACCAAAATTATTGGATCTTTTGTCTAGTGTTTTCTTCTAGGTTATTTCTGCCTTTCATGGTCTTTGGGCTATTTTATGATTTTATAAAGTTGTACAATTAAAATAGTAATGCAAATGATTCTTGTCCATAGAAGTGCAGATTATGTCCCCTGGAAAGGTGGTTGATTATTGCTCTGTAGGTATTAACCAGTTTTGCATCTATGAAGCAAATTCATTTTAGCATTCCTTATGGTTTATATCTAAATGTGGTTCTTTCAATTTCCCTTTTGTATCATTTGTAATATCTTATTGGTTCCCTCATTTAACTAGTTAAAATCTTTGCCACATGTGTTCTTTTTATATTTGTATGTATTTATCTTCTTAAAAATTATCTTTAACTGGTTATACTTATGATATTCCTAAAAATAGTTTAATATTGAGTGGTAATGTGGTTCTCTTCCTCTGTCTCATTCCCTCTCCCATATCCTCTTTCTAACTCTGTTTCTTCTTTCTTTCCTTTAGTAAGTATTTATTGGGTGCATACTCTGTGCCAGGAATCTTAAGAAGCACTGGGTATGAAGAATCCAACCCCAATTTGCCCGTAACTTTTACTTTTTATTATGATCTAAAATGCGGGACAAATAAGACCATATGAGATAATAAAAGAATAAGACCTATGGGTTTAAAATAGACTTTGATTTAAATTTGGGTTCTACCTCCTTCCTACTCTGATTTTTGACAAATCACTCACCTTTTCTGAACTTCACTTTCTTCATTTTAAAAACTGGTTACACTAATACCAACCAGGCAGGGTTGTTGTTGGATAAAGTAAGATATATGTAATTGCTAAGTATTTAGATGGTACCTCATTCTTGGTAGGTACTCAGTGAATGTTAATTCCCATTAACCTTTCAACCTTCAGTGTTAATTCCCTCAACCTTCTTTTTCAATCCTCTTTTTGCCTAGTGCTCCCAACAAGTTATTATTGCTGTTCTTATTTTATTGATACTGGAATCACAGGTCAAGCTTAATAAATAAGAATCTAGAATACTCAAAGTCTTGATTCAGTACCCAGATCAATGGGTCACGTAAACTTGAAACAAAGAATAAGTTCACGGCCAGGAAAACCTCTAAAATGTTAAGAGCCATGCTTATGACTAAGGGACTAATAGTGTTAAATATGATTGTAAGAATGACCCTATTGTAGAAAGCATAATATTGGTCCACCCGGACAATTACAGATCAAAATTGTGAAAGCTAGAATTGCCCTGTCCAATCCCTACAAGCTAATGCTCCCCATCTTGTCTCTTTGTGCCCACAGTATTTCTTTACCCAGTTATTACTCAATCGTTCCTCTATTATTTTCCCCTCCAACTCTGCTTGTCAGTTTTCCCTTAGCAGCCATACATGTTTGCACCCTTCTCTTATAATATTTTACTGGGTAGTTTAAAATTTTAAGTTATTTATAATCCAATGAATATTTAATGGAATATTTATTATGCACCTTCCAGTTGCCATTTTTCTATTACTGCAGTGACACTGAAGGATGGTAAAGATGCAAATGCCTATTTCTTGTGAGTTTAATCTAAGCTCCTTCTGTCCTGATATATCTTATCATTTTGTTTGGTAATTAGATTATTCTGATGATGCTGTAAAATACATCCCAGTTGTAAAGGGAAAAGTCATTATTTATCATTAGAGGGTAAGGAATATGCTCATTTTTCACTGCCCTTACCTGGGCAGCAAGGACAGAGTGATGCAATTTCAACTTGGAGGCCTGTGCTTGATGTGATTCTGGGATGGAACAAATAGCCATGAAATTAATCTGAGAATGTTCAGTCATTCTCTTGCCAGGGCTTGGCTGGCATCATCTTTGTATATGAAGTATAGCTTTCCAGGCTCTCAGCTTCCTCTGAGCATGAGCAAAGCAGAAGAAGATTTGTTCCTGTTACTGTCCTATAAAGGCTGAGGACTGGGACCAAAAGGAAACAAATTAATGAGGGGTGGGGGATGTCTTTTGAAGCCAAGGGGCTATAAATAGTACAGTTCTGGCAGTGTTGTATTTATGGAGCAATGTTGTTACCTAATGTGAAATGGGAAAGAACTTGTGTAAGTGTAGTCCAGGGAAAAGGAAAAAAAAAAAGACTTAACTCAGAGATTTTATATTATAAAAAAAAATGAAAAAAACTAAGTGTGGATGGAGGTCACTAGTTTTCAAGAAAGGACAGTCTCACTTTCTATTCACTCATTCGACTAATACTTACTGAGCTCCAACTAAATACGAGACACTGTCTTGAGAAATAAACATTATTCTGGAATTTGGTATATTTAGATAAAAACTTCAGTGCATTCTAAGAGGGTTAACTCGTTGATTATATAATTTACATATACATAATTAACCCCTTTGATTATTTGTTGAATTTTGTATTTTCCTCTAACTTTAAAAATATATTTCCTTCTTCCTTAGGGAAGATGATTTATTAAATTAACATGTAGTCAATGTTCTCTTGCTACAGAATTTACCTTTGTTTATAACTTATATAAATAACGTCCTTGATAACAACAGAAGAAGCCTCAAAGAACAGACAGATAGTTCAATACAAGCTGTGAAGTGATTAGTATCTTTCTTAGAGATGCATAGGAATCTTCTAGAAAGATGTCCTTGCCTATCCATGGTTAAATGAGGAGGGATTGTGATGATCTGCTTCTGACATAAACTATGGATTGCCAAAAAGAAGATTAAGTCTGTAATTATTACTACTTTACTTGGTATTGCAGTGGTTTATTATGCTTCTTGATGTTAAGTACATCATCAGTATTTTGTCATTTAAATGGGTGAATACATGTCAAGCACCTGGGAATAAGGTCTGTGACTTTGTAAACATGCATGACCTTGTCATTACTGGAGTTTTGTAGACACCTATAATCTCAGTTTCATGCATCCTACTCTCTGCCCTCTTTTGGGGTCATTCTATCAAATATTTGAATTTAACGATCTTTCAGCCCATTTGGAAGACAGTCCTTTGATCTTAACATTTTTTCACTGTCCCTTACTCCTTCATGATGTCACTTATCTTTTTACCCAGATTAATCGCTATTTTCATTCATTAATAGCCTTCCCTCTAATATATAGTTGTCTTACTCTTTTCTCTGTCATATGTTTTTGTGAAACTCTTAATACTGGTTATATCTGACATAGGGTTGTTTGCTCCAATGTAGATGAACAGGGCAGGAAAAAAACAAGAGGGCATGGTTGACAGCTTTCATTTGAAATTTATGATACAAACCTCTAATGCTCCCTGTCAATCACTATACTTTCTGATGCAGTCACTTTCCCACTTCCTTAGTTAACTATCTTCTATCATCTTTTTCCTCCAATCTCTAAACCTTTTAACCATCTTTATTTTCAGTTGTTGACTTTCAGAAGATGGTTTTCAAAATTTCCCACAATCAGATTTAACCACTTGCCTGCTTAACCACCATTTCTTTACCTTTACTTTGCCTGACCCTTGCCATTATAGATTAACTGTCCCACTTATATCTAAGGATGGCATCTTTATCTGTGGGCTAGATTCCATCATTTCTTCGTACACAAGGACATGTTCCCAACAATTTTCTCCTCCTTCTCCCATATGAACAATTTCTTCCTCTTTATCTGATCATTCCTATCAACATAAACATGTTGTTCTTGTCCCATTTTAATGAGAAACCTTTGACCTCACCTTTTCTTTCTTCTGTAGCAAATCTCCCAGCAAGAGTTTATTTTCCTTTTGTTGTTTATTCTCATTCTTAAATTCAAGTCAGTTGGCTTTGCCCCCAGTCACTCTACCAAAACTGTTCTTGCCAAGGTCCAAAATACCTTCAAATTATTGACAATCCTCAGTCTCTATTTGACTTAAACTATCAGCTGCTTTTGATAGACTTGGATCATTTTTTCCCTTAAATTGCTTTCTTCATTTCTTGATTACAATACCACATTTTCTTGGTTTTTCTATTACTTCTTATTTTTCTCCAAAAATCTTATCACCTTCCAAAATACAGTTATATGTAATTTAGTTAATCATGTTTTTCTATATCACCACTGAGCCTTAGAACACGGACTTCATGAATGGTGTTTTATTTCGGTCTGTGTTTTTAATATTAAATCTTTAACACCTATAATGGTGTGCTTCACACCCGTAGATGCTCAGTAAATATTATGTATACAAACAATAGCATTAGCAGTATTATTATTTTTATGTTATCCAAAGAAGTACAAATAATACATTTTTTAATTTTTTTATTTTTTAAGGTTTGTTTGTTTATTCTGAGAGAAGGAAGGGACAGAGAGAAAGTGAGAGAGAGAATCCCAAGCAGACCTTGCACTACCAGGGCAGAGCCTGATGCAGGGCTTGATTCCATGAAACATGAGATCATGACTTGAGCCAAAATCAAGAGTCAGAAGCTCAACCGACTGAGCTACCCAGGCACCCCAAGAATAGTTTTGATGAATTAATTAAGCATAATATTTGAACTTTAAATATATTTTCTCTGGTGAGTGATAGATATTTCTAGGTTGTTTCATATGAGGAGTGAAGATTAATGTATTGGCATTTGAAAATTCCCAATATTTCCATTACTAAGAGTTTATGAAATTGGTGTACATTGTGTTAACATATCATTCTAGATAAAAGTTAAATTGGAAGAATAAACATTGAAAGAACACTTTGTGCTCTTTTATCTTATTTTCCATAATATTATCAAAGTGATGTTTCTAAAACATAAAACTACCTCTATCATGTCCTTGATGTAAAGCATTTCTGTTACTCATAATTACCTAGAATAGAAGATAACATTTTCAGGGTCTAATGTTTACTTGTATTTTCAGTTTTACCACTTCACCTTTGCTTCAAATATCAGTCTACTTGTAGTTTCTGGAATATTCCACAGTCTTTCATTTATGTTTTAAAATTCTTTCTGGAAATTCTAGCTTTCTTCTATAACCAGCATATTATAAGGCTCACCTCAAAGTTTACGCTTTCTCCTAGACACAGTCGTTGATTTGCTCAGCAGTTAGTCCTTGGTTTTCATAACACTTTATATCTCTGTTCACACTTATCACATTATAATGTATTATTTTATGTGTTTTTTCCCTAAGGGATTGAGTTCGTTGAGATCAGGGTTAATCAGTAATCCATTTTTTCATCTTTTAAATTTTGAGATATAATTAAGAGTTACAGAAGAGTTGCAGTTTTACCCAGGTTCTTCTTTATACTAACATCTTACAAAACCATAAAATACATGCTAAAACTAAGAAATTAATCTTGGTAAAATGTTATTAACTACATAATTTGAATTTCATCTAGTGTTTCACCAATGTTCTTTTTTGTCTTCTAGGATCCAGTCCAGTATTTAGTTATCATGTTTCCTTATTGTTTCAATTGTGACAGTTCTTCAGTCTTTCCTTGTCTTTCATGACCTTGGCACTTTTGAAGACTACCGGTCAGTTACTTTGCAGAATGTCTCTCAATTTGGGTTGTCTGATGATTTCTCATGAGTAGGTTGGGTTATTGGGTTATGCATTATTGGGAAGGATGCCATAGAGGTAATGTGCCCCTCTCAGTGCATTTTAATGGCGGTTTCACAATGTTGACATGTATTAGCAGTGGTATTAACCTTGGTTAAGTGCCATCTGCTGGGATATTCTAAACATTACTATTTTTCCCTTTGTAATTTGTAAATATTGTGGGAGAGTTATTTTGAAGCCATGCAGATATTCCATTTCTCTTAAATTTTGCTCACTAATTACTGTCAGTGGATCTTGCCTAAAAACAAAACATTGTGGTGTTCTAATGGTGATTTTCTATTTCCTTCATTCTTTCTACATTTAAAAAAATGTTTATTTATTGGGGGGGGTGGAGAGAGAGAGAGAGAGAGAGAGAGAGAGAGAGAGAGAGAGAGAGAGAGAGAGAGAGAATCCTAAACAGGCTCCATACTGTCAGCGCAGAGCCTGTTACAGGGCTCGAACCACAAGATCATGACCTGAGCTGAAACCAAGGTTCAGATGCTCAACTGACTGAGCCACACAGGTGCCCCTGTTCTTTGTATATTTCTTAACTGAAATCATTCTGTAAGAAGAATTGTTCTTTATCTGCCATTTATTTATTCAGTTATTTAGTTACATCAGTATGAACTATTGGATTTTTAAAAAATCATTGGGTTATAATCCAATACACTGAATAATACATTTTATTGTTTAAATTGTTCCTAATTTGGTTTTTGAGAGCTCTTTCAGGTTGCCTTATTTATACTGGTTAATTCATGACACACATTTACGTTTGTTTCTACATTTGTACATCTCTCTGTATGTTTATGCTTTTGTAAAACTGCAACTCCATATTGATAGGTCTGATTTCAGTCCTATCCCACAGCTAATTTTAGCCTTCTTTCACTCCTTATTTTAAATGTCTTTAGTTCAACAGTTAGAAAAATGCCTCTCATTATATATATTTGCTTATTTGTTCAACTCTTGTATACAGATAAAGTATTTTGAGAATTGGTAACACATAACCTTATAAACAAATTTACTCTTCCAAATGGTGTTGAGAATAGTTTCTTTTGCCTTTAGCTTTACAGTATCCTGTAAAAATAATTTAGTTTAGCACCTTTTTTTTCCAGTTCTTTTTGAGGTTATGAGATTTGTCTGTAATACAGTTAGATTCATTTCAGTCTGGATTCCATCTTTCCCTTGACATCCTACTTTCAAATATTATACCCTTTGATGTATTCCTTCCATCCTTTGTGCGTTGTTGTCATACATTTTACTTTTGCATATGCCACAAACACAAAATACGTTGCAGCTATTTTTGCTTTGGACAATCACATTTTTTTGAATAATTAAAAGTAAGAAAAATATTTTGCTTCTATTTTATTACCAGTGTTCTAGTCTTCATTTCTTTGTGTAAATCCCATATTCAGTGTGACATCATAATCATTCTACCTGGAGAACTTATACATAAGAGTAGGTAGAATGGCATAATGACTCCCCCTGTATTCACCATGTAGCTTCCACATGCCAGTCTTTTGCCAGTCTCTAACCTCTTTCCTTCAAGTTTATTTCCTCCCATTTATATCATGTGCTTTTTCTTTATCACTAGTATATAAATATTTCCCTCTAAATCTCCCTTCTTTTGGCCCCATTCACCAGAATAACCTACTTGTTGACACTTGACTGTAATAGATTTAGGTAAATTCTAACCATATATGATCTATAAAACCTAGCATATTCACTGTTGTTAGTGTAAAAAATGAACTTAGCTCTTTGATTTCTGAACCCATTGACAAACCATGCTGGTTCAAGGTAGGCTCACCCAGCATTTGGAATACTAAAATGTTAATATTTGTGACACTTGAGTTTATGTTAATGATAGGACAAAGCAATTTTACTGTGTATTTGTGTTTTTCGGAGATCAGATCATTTAAAACTTAAGTTCAATTTTAAATTGCTATTTTACTTCAATTTCCATGTAACATAAATTTTTAAAACTCTTGCAAATTAGTACTTCATGTACAATTAAGAGTATGACAGGTATACCTGTAATTTATGCTAAACAACTGAGATAAGGAGTCAGAAGATAAAATTTAAAAAGAGAGGCACCTGGGTGGCTCAGTTGGTTGAATCTCTGACTCTTGATTTTGGCTCACATCATGATCTCACAGTTCGTGAGATTGAGCCCTGCATTGGGATCCGTGCTTTGAGCACGGATTGCTTGGGATTCTCTCTCTCCTTCTCTTTCTGCCCCTCCCACATCAAAAAAAAATCATTAAAAAAGAGAGAGAGAGATTTTTAAGCATCTCCTTAAAGAAGTTATTAATGTCTTTTCATTTGAAATCACTATTACAAAAATATGTTTTAATTGGAAAATTTAAACTGAATTCTCAATATTAGAATAAAGACACTCGATATTAGTCATTTATCCATTTACTAATGTAATATGCATTTATTGTGTAGAACTGTATGCTAGGCATTGAAAAATAAAAATAAGATATTCTTTGGTCAAGGAGCTTAGAATTTAGGGTATAAGCAGTTAAAGAATGGGAAGTTTGTCAGCTAAAGATGGGAGAAGATGGGGTGCCTGTGTGGCTCAGTTGATGAAGCATCCAACTTTGGCTCAGGTCAAGATCTCATGGTTCATGGGTTCAAGCCCCACTTTGAGCTCTGTGTTGACAGCTCAGAGCCTGGAGCCTGCTTCTGATTCTGTGTCTCCCTCCCTCTCTGCCTCTCTCTCTCTCTCTCTCTCTCTCTCTCTCTCTCCCTCTCTCTCCCTCTCAAAAATAAATAAACACTAAGAAAAAATTTGAATATGGGAGAAGGATATTCCAGGTAATAGGTATGGCTTAGAGAAATAAAAGATGTCAGAATTTTTGGAAACTGTAAGTAAATATTTGAGAACAGGAACTATGTCTAGTAACTCACTATTGTATCCCTAACACACAACATTACAGCTGTCAATAAATATTTCCTGAATTGATTGATTGATAAATACAGTAGCAGATAAAGTTGCAAACCTCTTCTAAATGGGTTTATAGGCCATTTTGTTTTATAGCCCAACATTCACTGAAATGTATTCTATGGAACACTAACTATGGAAAAATAAGAGGTATTAAAAGATCAACCAAAAAACCTCTAAGAAATACAGATTGCACAAATCAAAACAATTTTCTTTAAAGACTTCTCACACTTTAGTATGCTAATGTTATGATGACTAAGAGGCTTCAATTAAACTCTGTTTCCCAAACTTCTGTACCTGGAACACACCTACCCATGCACTCAAACACTGTACCTAGGACTATGCTTGGTACTGTGTGCATTGAGAAAGTCTACTCTAGGCAACAGAGATCCATTTAAGAGTTTTAGGTAGGAAATTGAACTATGGTCATAGCTGTTTTTTGGAAAACTCCCTTTACATGTTAGAGGAATAGAATGAAGGGGTGCCTGGGTGGCTCAGTTGGTTGAGTGTCTGACTTCAGCTCAGGTCATGCTCTTGTGGTCCATAAGTTCGAGCACCTCATCGGGCTCTGTGCTGACAGCTCAGAGCCTGGAGCCTGCTTCCGATTCTGTGTCTCCCTCTCTCTCTGCCCCTCCCACACTCATGCTCTGTCTCTCTCTGTCAAAAATAAATTAACATAAAAAAATTTTTTTTTAAAAAGGAACAGAATGAAGATAATTTAGTTAACTAAATTGATGTGGATGTATTAGAGAAAGTACCTTGAATGATTTCCAAGTTTCCTTCTTGGTGGCTAAGAGGGGATGCCAGTAAAAAAGGATACAGTATATAGGATGAAAAGTTTGGAAAGGAAATAATACAATTGAACTTTAAACACAATTGTCTTAAGTGGGCAGCCTAGAGTAACTATTTAGGCTACAGTTAGATTTGTTTATATCTTAGAAGGGACTAGAGATCATAGTAAAAACTCTGGAAATGGCTTTTCAAGAGCTCAGAATGTTATATCCTTCCTCTCTCATAGCCATTTAGATATTTAGTATCAGTTATTATGGCACAGCTTTCTCTTCTCCAGGCTAAATAAACCTAGTTGCCTCAAGCATTCCTGGTGTGAAATCCTATCTGGACCATTTACCCATGCAGTTCCTTCCTTTGAATGAACTGTAAATCATCAATGTTTGCCATAGGATGTGGTGCCTCACTGAACTTTACACTTCTAAAATTTTATATATTATTACCTTATTGAGTATGTTTTCCTGTATATCCATAACTTTTTCCTTCTTCAAACTTGCTCTAAGTCATTTACTACTTACTCCTATCCAATTCTTAAGTAGCTATGCTCTTTGAATGAAAACCCCTCTCCAGTAAGCGGTCACCATATGAAATCTATCTGCCCGTGGAATCCTTACTTTGTCTTGCTTAAGTGTTGAGCCTGCCTGTTGGAGCTTGATGTTGTACTTGATGTTTCAGACTATTTCTTGTTTTCTAGCAGCCTCACATATTAAGATTGGCTTCAGCTTATATTCTGCTAGGTCTGCAGCAAATAGCCCATTTCATGTACCCCTATTTCTGACCTGAGTTTCTGCATGTCCACCCAGGATCTTCCACTTTTAAACAACCAATTTCTAAGACTCATCCAGAACAGATTAGACAGTACTATATGCCAATTTCCTTGACAGCAGGAGCCATATCTTATTCTTTGTACTCCCAGTGTCTAGTACAACACTGGACACCAATGATATTTAATGGGTGAATGGATGGATGGATGGATGGATGGATGGGTGGTTGAAAGAAGGAGCTCTGCTCTGACCATATTATAATGTAAAACATTTTATGTTTGTACATAAAATTTTTCTTGAAACAAGAGTGTTGATACTGGGAAACCAGTGCTGTATTAGGGAAAGTCCTGATTAACTGAATTAATTTTCTTTCCTAAGATTAAGGAAGGAGAGATAACTACAAGAGTATTTAGGCATTCTTTTACATTATTTTTTTGAGGACCTACTACATGAAAGCATTGGAGTTGGCATTTTTCACATAATTTTCACATTACTCTGTGAAGTAGATATTATTATTCTTATTTTACAGATGAGAAAACTGAAGCTTAGCTTAAATGGCTAAAGCTTATGAATGGCAAAGGTGAAATTGAATCCTAGGTCTTTTGACTCTGATTCAGTTTTTCTTCACACTCTGAAGCATGTTCTCAGTATCTTTAATAAGTTCTACATAACAAAACTTATTATTTCTTTATCTTTTTATATTTTTTAATTTGAAAGGCAGACCATGAAAGGCTGAAAAATATCTGAGAATTTGCTTTATAGGAACATTGATTATATTTTAGTAATTGGATGCTCTTATTTTCCTGGAGAAGAACTTTTAAGATCAAGCCTGTTTTTGGTTCCTATAGTGCTATACTAAGAGGGTACAATGCTAGAGTGACTCAGAAACAATGATCTGTTTATTGCTATCATTTTGTAATCTAGTGAAGAGACAATGCTGATGCATACAGATATAAGAAGATGCATTTTGTTGAAATACTTCAGATTAGGGCTAGAAAAAGTGAAGAGTTATTGGTTGATGAGACCTGAGTAAATATATTATATCACAATTGTGAAATAATACTATATAAAGTTTCATGGTATAGTTGGTTCAAGTAAACTCTTGCCTGGCTAAATTTGACTTTTTGTTTAGACACACTGGATTCTGTAATAATCACTACAAGTAAACACTTAAGATTTTCTTCTAAATCTAGGAAGAAAGGGAAGAGTTACTACTCTCTAATTTTTTAGCTACAATAGACTTAACAATAAAATTCTATAACTTATTATCATTTATTGGGCATGCTATGTCAGATTTCTAATTTATTCTCCCAACAATCTTATGGGGGGGATTTTACATTTTCCTGGAGATAAAATTGAGGCTCAAAGAGATTAAATAATTTACCTGGGATGTGAAGCTGGGATTTGAACCAAGATCTAACTGAATATACTCACCTTATGTCCATTCTATGAACATTAATAATGTTCTTTGAACTTGGACATCTGTCTTTCCAAAATTCTCCTCTTAAGAACTCTAATGACTGTGTTACTGAAAAAAATTTTTTAGCTGAAGTCATAAAGTATATGTTTTTATCAATTAAATATTTAAAGTTGTACCTCATTACTGTAGGTCTCTATGCAATGTATTTATTACTGCTATACATTGGGCTTTAAGTAAAGTTTTGTGTGTGTGTGTGTGTGTGTGTGTGTGTGTGTGTGTGTGTGTGTAGAAAAACAAAGGTGGCTGAGAAGTGTCTTTACATTACTCAGTGGGTTTTGCTGAAATAAACCTTTTCATAACTAGGACAAATGTTCTTCCTGAGATATCCCTCGGTATGTTTTCTGCAGGACTCCGTTTTCTGGGTGATGTGTTCACTTTGATGACTTTCTTTTTGGATTTCTATTGAATTTTTCTTTTCTGATTCCCATGTGATATCTCTTATTGGTTTATATCTCTTGACCTTTGAAAGATCAAGTAGATCAGGGTAGAAATGGAAACATTGAAGGGATGGTTTAAGGGAGAAATGGTAGGATGAAAAGAAGGCTTTCTCTTGTCCTCCTATGGCCATGGGAGGATATAATGAGACTGAGTCTGGTTTCACCTCTCAGATACATGACTATCATTTGCAGATGGGAGTTAGGATATATATCAGGAACTAAATTTAGGGATCCAGGTTCATTGAGGGATGTCAAGATTTAAAACATTTTCTTATGGGTGTTATCTTATGTGAGCAGAAAAAGATTTCCTGATTTGGGAGATTATCTTGATTAGGGCCTCTGACTAATGGGATATATGACACTGGTAGGAAAGGAGATTATTTTTTGGAGCTCATTCATGAGCCTTATGCAATAAGATCACCTGGAGAACCACAACCCATTTGGAGCAATCTGACCTTGGCAGGTATGGGGAGTCATTTCTCCATTTCTTCATTCAGGGAAGGTCTGCTCAAAGAGCTTCAAAGAACATTGGCTAGAGGCAAAGTGTCTAGCACAGGGATGGAATCTTGGTGGGTGTTTCTAGGGAGTAGGAATGTATTGCTTTAGGCAGAGCCTAACAGTTATCTTTGTTTGAATTGGAATTGCAATTATTGGTACATGGGATGGCTTTAGCTCTATTTCTAAGTAAATAGATTTTCTTTATCTGTTTACCTGTCTGTCCATCTGTCTGTCCATCTTTCATCTACCATTTTCCATCCTTTGTCAATTAATCAATCTTGTTTCTATGCCAGGATGGACAGAATAGAAAATGATGATTATGATTATATATGTCAGGGAAATTAGAATGTGAGTTTAATCATAAATAAGGGAGTGGTAAAAATCTAGCAGAAATAAGAAATAGAGAAGTATAAGGGTTCATATATCAGGCATATATTCTCTTGGGCTGAGTGGAGAAAAAAATTAGCAGATTTATTGCAAACCCAAAGTTGAAGAAAGAAATTTTAAAAAGTTTTACCTAGGACACTTTGGATCTCAGAGCTGTTTGGTTCCAGGCAAAATGAAAACACAGTCAGTAAATAAAAGATGCAACATTGGTATGAGAATAAAAGCTACTGCTTAAGCTTTGGAGGGAGAGTATCAAAAACCCAGAGTGGAAGTGCATTCACTTAGGCTAGTTTTTAATTTTGCAATAGAATGAGAGACTTTGAGAGAATTAAAAAAGGAAGGAAGATACTCAAATGAAATCAATAATGCTAATTCTTATATGTTTCTTAGTTTTGTTTCTTTTTGGGAACTGCCTCAACATTAGATCATATCCATACCTTCTCTGTGCTGAGGCTGGGGATGGCATAGAGAGTTGGAGGGGGGATGCAGGAGATCTAGGTTTTGTCAGTAGATCATCTTCTCCTCTGCAGTTACTGTGATTGGCCCATGGTTGGACACATGCCTTAGACAAAGGCAACTGGTATTCTTCTCTGATAGACATACTGAGCAAAAGTCCCTCTACTTTTAAAAACACAGGGGCTAAGGACCATATTTGTTGACACATGGAAAGAGTTTGCCTTAGTACAGGCCAATATAGGAGAAATAATAACTGAAAAATGATGATAGAGATAGGGAAAAAGAGGCAGGCAGGGAGAGAAAGAGAAGGGGTGGAAAGAGAAGGGTGAGGGGAGAGATAAGCATGAATTGATAACATCTTTTTTTTCATTTTTTTTAATGTTTATTTTTGAGAGAGAGAGAGAATGAGTGGGAGAGGGGCAAGAAAGAGGGGGAGAGAGAGAGTCTCAAGCAGACTCTGTGCTGTCAGCACAGAGCCCGATGCCTGGCTTGAACTAAAGAACTGTGAGGTCGTAACTTAAGCTGAAATCAAGAGTAGGACGCTTAACTGACTTAGCCACGCAGGTGCCCCTTGATGACATCTTTTTAACTCCTAGACTAAGCTATGCTTGAAGTTAGCATCCCTTGGGCTTTCCAATTACATAGGTTGTCTTTATTTATGAGTTTGAATTCAATTTTTGTTGCTTGCAAAGATAAAAGGCTCAGAGAAAATGGAGAAGCAAATATGAAACAGATTCGAATTTTTAAAACCCAGCTGAACATGAATAAAAGGAATGGGGTGAGCACAGAGGAAGTACATTTAGCAACAGAAAGAGGAATGACAGAAAAGGATGTTCTCTACTGTTTAAAGTATATAGTCCTGAGTAATTCTAAAGTAGAGAAAAGAGTTTGGGAGGAGAGTCCATGCATGGTTGAGTACATATCATTTTTCTCTGGGATTATGAATGTACTGAGTTGTAAAGTATCAGTAATAGCAATTCTAATTGAAACATATTTTGAGGAAAGTCTATAACCAGGGCAAATGTAGGAGGAAAAAGTGTAACTTTCCTGGCCTCAAGAATTATGGGCTGATGGAATTCTAAAGAAAGAATAGCATCTCTTTTCCTGGGAAGAAACCATATTGAATGGAGGATTGGAACATTAGGAATCAAAAAGATATGGAAATGGGGAACTAGGGAGGTTGAATATAGGAAGAAGAATGTCTTTGGAAAGACCTTAGGACCAGAGAATCCGTTATTATATCTTTATAAATTTTATTAGAGGTTAAGGGTATTCCAGATATAATTATGAAAAAAATAGAAGCAATCAATGTATAGGTTAGTGGGACAATGGTTTTAACCTTTTTTGTTTTCTTTCTTTTCTTTTTTTTTTTTTTTTGTTAACAGCAGAACTCTTTTCAAGAAAACCCTTAGGCAACATTCTAATACATAAACCAATAAAATGGCAATCGGGAGTGGGATTCTGGACTTCTACTAGCTTGGTGTGCTACTCTGTGTCTCCTTTTGAAAACACTGGGGCCCCAATGCACACAATATGAAAACTACTGTTCTATACCAAAGGGATTTTTGTGGCTTAGTCCAGTACTCATTGATCTGTGGCCATAGCCCTGGCTTTTAGTAAACACCATGTACTTGCCAGCTATAATGGTATGTAAGATCTGTATTTCTGCATGATCTATATTTCTAAGAACCCTGCTGGAGTGGCTAAAGCCACTGCAGGTAGCTGGTTGTAGATTTGTAGATTGAGATCCTATCACTTCAATTCTATTTTTATCAGTGGTTGTGGCCAACAAAGAAGTGCTTTGTAAACGTGCAAAGAGCTTCAAGAACACAATGGGTTTATTTTGATAGCGCTTCTTTCAGTGATGATGCGCAATGCTTATGATCTTTCCTTCCAACCACATAAACCCATCCTACACACACACACACACACACACACACACACACACACACACACACTCTCCCTCCCTCCCTCCAGAATCTTATTTATCTTTCAAGTTTCAGTGTAATACTTCCTCCAGGAAGGCTCCCATGTCTTTTTTTTTACTCCTTTTCTCCCCAGACTGGTGGCATTTTTCACACTATAATTGTTTGTCTCCAGCCCAGGGATCTCATTAAATTGTGAATTCTAGAAGAGAAGGGGCTGAATTTTTCATTTTTGTATTTCTGGTGCTTAACATAGAACCTATTTCACTGTAGATATTATAAATGAATTTTATATTTTGTGAGAATATAAAAATATTTTTAATAAATAAATGTCAGTGAAAAAAGTGCTGAAATAGAAGAAGGGACAGAGACCTTTTACAATTTATCATGTTTTGAGAACTTGCACCTACTTTTTTTAAAAGAAATTTTTGTGTTTTTATTTTATTTACGAGAGAGAGAGAGAGAGAGAGAGAGCATGAGTGGGGAAGGGGCAGAGAGAGAGGGAAACCCAGAATCTGAAGCAGGCTCCAGGCTCTGAGCTGTCAGCACAGAGCCTGACGTGGGGCTCAAACTCATGGACTGTGAGATCATGACCTGAGCTGAAGTTAGATGCCTAACCGACTGAGCCACCCAGGCACCCCGCACCTACTTTTATATTAACATAGAGTCTTTGGTGAATTGGATGGTCTGTTCCTCTAGACTAGCTGATGATCATGACACTGTATATAGCCACAAAGCCCCAACTCCTAGCCAAGTCAATGGGTCTCTGTCCTTAGACTTAGAGTTGAAATGGGCTGTTAAAACTATTCTATCTGTGTCTTACTAGTTTATAGCTGATATTTGTATATTTAAAAAAATTTTTTGTTATTTCGATCTGTTACTTTTTCTGTTTGTTTCTTGGTCCTGATTATTCTATTCTACTAGAAGTTCACCTAGGATAGCAGTTGTCACTTTTACTTTATGTACCTGTCCTCAGTGTCTTGCCCAGGGCAGGAGGATTTGCTGATTGATTGACAAAGTAGGGTTTTCCAGAACCATATCTGTGAGAGTAAAGTTTATAAGACACTATGAATAAGCATCTTAATGTGTAGGTATTTAAATTGTATGTTTATATAAATACTTTCAAGTATATATATATATGTGTATATAAACATATATATACATATATACACATACATATACATATACATATACATATACATATACATATATGTATATAAACACACACGCACATAGCCTCCACCACCACTATTAATACGACCATACCTGGGCTTATATGTCTGGACAGTCCATTTTTTTTTCTACTTCTGAGAACAAATAATCAAGCCGCTTTACAGCCAAGGTATACTAAAAGTAATAAGGCATTTTGCAATTAGAAGCAGCATTCTCTGCCATAATAGCATAATCCTAATCTATGAAAAATAATAATTGCCTAAATGACATCAGGGATAAAGTTGCTCTCCTCACTTTGATGGCTGAGGCTGCTAGTGTGAGAATAGTAAAAATGTCTAGATGCAGCAGTGGAAATGGATATAAAACTGACCTAATTTTTTTAAAGTTTATTTATTTATTTTGAGAGAGAGAGCAGGGGAGGGGCAGAGAGAGAGGGAGAGAGCCTGCATTGAGCCTGATGTGGGGCTTGATCTCACAAACTGTGAGATCATTACCTCAGCCAAAATCAAGAGTCAAATGCTTAACTGACTAGGCCACTTAGGCTCCCCCTGACCTAATTTTTTTTGAATTAGGATGACTGACCTAAGTCTGACATCTTCAGATCCTTCGGACCAGAAACAATACAAATATATATCTATATAGATATATATTTGTATTGTTTCTCTGGAGAATCCTAAGTACAAAATTTTGTTAATTAATTAAGTTAATTTTTAAATTATTTAATTTTAAATAATTTAAATTTTTAAACATTTTAAATATATTTATATATATTTTATATAAATAAAACATAGATGTTCATTTGGCTTATGCTGTCGTGAAGACTGAGAAGTCCTAAATCTCCCATCTGTAGGTGGGAGAACTACCAAAGTTGATGGTATAAATTAGGCTGAGTCTGACGGCCTGTGCATTATGGGCCTCACGGTATACCAGTTTGATGGAACCAGGTCCCAGCCTGAAAGCCTGAGAACCAGGAGTGCCAGCATCCAAAGGCAGAAAGAAGAAATGGATGTCTGAGCTCAAGCAGAAAACAAATTTGCCCTTTTCTGTCTTTTTTGTTCTATTCAAGCTCTCAACAGATTGGCTGAATCCTACCCCCACTGGTGAAGGCAGTCTTCTTTACTTAGTCCACTGATATAAATGCATTTATCTCTTCCAGAAATACCCTATAGACACACCCAGAAATAATGTTTTACTAGCTATTTGGGGATCTCTTAGCCCAGTCAAGTTGACATATAAAATTAACCATCACAGTCTTGATCACACTTCAGGATATGGACCAGTTAATGCAAAATCAAGCTGGAACTTCCTTTACTCACAACATATTAACTTCTTCAACAATTACTAGGTCCATAGGATACATACATATAATTAAAAAAGAAACTTCACATTCTAGTTGTATTAAAATGAGAAAAAAAAGCACCGATTGATGTGATTAGAAGAGAACACTAGTAAATATATGTGAGATTTCAGGTTAAGAAAGGTTTTTCTAAGTGTGGCAACTCAGAAAGAAGCAATAAAATAAAAGCACACTGACAATGTAAAATTAAAATCCTCTGTTAAAAAATAAGCAAAATATAAGCCAACAAGAAATAAAAGATATTTACTATATATATGGAAGACAAATGTCATCAATGAATAAAGAATGTTTAGAAATCAGTATGAATAAAGTAGTATCATAATAGAAAACCAGATAAAAGACTTTGGATAGCCAGAACTTCTTATATGTATTAAGTTTTATTAGAAAAAAGTATGTGTTAAGTCACTAATTTACGGAGAGCATGTAGAGGTGAGGAAGACAATATAGTGAGATAGGAAGGTCAGAAAGAGAGCATAGAATATTTACTTTCTCCCCCCACCCCAACCCTGTACAGGTTTATTGAGATATAATTGACATATAACATTGTATAATTTTAAGGTGTACAATGTGGTGATTTGTTAACACATACGTATTGTGAAATTATTATCACAATAAAGTTAATTATTACACCCATCACCTCACATAGTTACCTTTATATTGAAGTGAGAACATTTAAGATCTACTTTTTTTTAGCAACTTTTAAGTATGCAATAGAGTATTGTTAATTTTAGTACCTTGTTGTACATTGGATCCCCAGAACTCATTCATCTTCTAATGGGAAGTTTGTATCCTTTGGCTAAACTCACCATCCAGTCTTTGGGAACCACAGCTCTACTCTTTTTTTTCTGAGTTTGCTTTTTTAAGATTATACATATAAATGAGATCACACTATTTGTCTTTCTCTGTCTTGTTTAATCCTCCAGGTTCATCCATGTTGTTGCAAATGCAGGATTTCCTTTTTATGGCCAAATAATATTCCATGGTATATATGTATGTGTAGGTGTATATGCATATATATGTACGTGTGTGTGTGTGTGTGTGTGTGTGTGTGCATTCATCCATTTGTATCTTCTTTATCCACTTACCATTGATGGAAAATTAGGTTATTACCATATGTTGGTTATTATGAATAATGCTGTGATGAACAGGGGAAGGTACAGATATATCTTCTAGATAATGATATCATTTCCTTTGGGTATATGCCAAGAAGTGGGATTGATGTATGCTATGGTAGTTCTACTTTTAATTTCTTGAGGAACCTCTGTATTTTCCGTAGTGCTGTATCAACTTACCTTATCATCAACAGTGCACAAAGATTCCCTTTTCTCCATATCCTCGCTAACACTTGTCTCTTATCTTTTGGATAAGAGCCATTTTAACAAGTGTGAGGTGATATCTCATTGTGGTTTTCACTTGCATTTCCCTGATTAGTGATGTTGAGCACTTTCTGTATCTCCTGGCCATTTTATATCTTTGGAAATCTATCTATTCTTGTTTTTTGCCCATTTTTAAATTGTTTGTTATTTTGCTATTGAGTTGTATGACTTATTTATATATTTTGGATATTAACCCCTCATCAGATACATGGTTTACAAATATTTTCTCTCATTGGAAATAGGTCTGTTCACATTCTTTTGCCTCTTTTTTAATTGGGCTGTTTTCTTTGTTTTGTTTTGTTTTGTTTTTGTTTGTTTTGTTTTGTTTTTGTTTGTTTTGTTTTGTTTTGCCATTTGGTTATATGATTTACTTGTATGGTTTGAATTTTTTCAGATACATGGTTTGCAAATATTTTCTTTCATTCCCTAGGTTGCTTTTTCATTTTGTTGATTGCCTTGCTATGCAGAAGCAGTTTAATTTGATGAAGTCTCACTTTTTTATTTTTGTTTTTGTTGCCTGTGCTTTTGCTATCACATTAAAAAAAATCATTGTCAAGACCAACATCAAGGAGCTGTTTCCCTATATTTTTTTCTAGGAGTTTTGCAGTTCGGGGTTTTACTTTTAAGTTCTTTTTTTTTTTTTTTTTTAAATTAATGATTGTTTATTTTTGAGAGAGAAAGAGACAGAAAGAGAGCATGAGTTGGGTAGGGGCAGAGAGAGAGGGAGGCACAGAATCCAAAACAGGCTCCAGGCTCTGAGCTGTCAGTACAGAGCCTGACGTGGGGCTTAAACTCACAAACCATGAGATCATGACTTGAGCCTAAATCAGACACTTAACTGACTGAGCCACCCAGGTCCCCTACATTTAAGTTCTTAATCCATTTTTAGTTAATTTTTGTAAGTGGTGTAAGAGGTCGAGTTTCATTCTTTTGTATATGATTATCCAGTTTTCCCAACACATTTATTGAAGAGATTATCCTTTTTCCATTGTGTGTACTTGGCAATCATGTCTAAGATTAGTTGACCTTATATAAATATATAATTAAACCTATATGGTTTATTTTTGGGCTCTAGCTTTATTATCATTTAGGAATGCTCAGTCTATTTGAGGTCTTTTGTGGTTCTGTACCAATTTTAGGATTTACTGTACAGATAGATTTTTCACCGCTTTGGTTAAATTTAGTTTTAGATATTCTTTTTTGTGCTATTATAAATGGAATTGTTTTCTTAATTTCTTTCCTTTTTTTTAAGTTTATTTATTTTGAGAGTGAGAGAGTGAGAGAGCAACTACATGAGCAGATGAGGGGAATGACAGAAGGAGAAAGAGAATCCTAGGCAGGCTCTGCACTGTCAACATGGAGCCCAGTGTAGGGCTTGAACTCATGAAATGTGAGATCATGACCTGAGCCAAAATCAAGAGTCAGGTGCTTAACCGATTGAGGCATCCAGGTGCCCCTGTTTTCTTAATTTCCTTTTCAGACATTGTATTGTTTGTATATAGAAATCCAATTGATATGTACATGTTCGTTTTGTATCCTGTAACTTTACTGAATATATTAGTTCTAACAGCTTATGTGTGGAGTCTTCAGGATTTTCTCTATTTAAGATCATAACACCTGCGAGGAGAGACACATTTATGTCTTCCTTTATAATTTGGATGTCTTTATTTCTTTTTCTTGCCTAATTGCTCTGGCTTGACTTCCAGTACTATGTCGAATCTAACTGGTGGAAGTGGGCACCCTTGTCTTGTTCCTCATGTTGGAGGAAAAGTGTTTGGTTTTTCATCATTGAGTATGATGTTAGCTATAGGCTTTTCATATATGAGCTTTATTATGTTGAGGTTCTTTACTTCTATATCCAATTTTTTGAGACTCTTTTATCATGAATGGGTGTTGATTTTTTTTCACATCTTTTTCTTCATTTATTTAGAAAACCATATGATCTTTACCATTTATTTTATTAATGTAGTGTATTACATTGTTAATTTGTGTATGTTGAACCATCCTTGCATCCCAGGGATAAATCTCACTTGATTGTGATCCTTTAAATGTGCTGTTGAATTTAGTTTGCTAGTATTTTCTTGAGAATTTTGCATCTGTATTCATCAGGGATATTGGCCTGAAGTTGTATTTTCCTGTAGTGTCCTTATCTGGCTTTGGCATGAGGGTAATGCTGGCTTTGTAAAATGAGGTTTGGAGTATTTTCTCTTCAATTTTTTTGGGACAGTTTGAAATGGATTGGCATGAATTCTTTAGAAGTTTGGTAGAATACACCAGGGAAGGCATCAGGTCCTGGGCTTTTATTTTTTGGGAGGCTTTTGATTACTGACTCAATCTCCTTATTCATTATTGTTGGTTCATATTTTCTATTTCTTTATGATTCATTGTTGGTAGGTTGTATGTTTCCAAGATTTATTCTTTTCTTTTAGATTATCCAGTTTGTTGGCATACAGATGTTGACAGTAGCCTCTTAATGATCCTTTGTATTTCTGTGGTATCAGTTGTAATATTTCTTTTATTTATAATTTTGTTTGAGTCCTCCTTTGTTTTATTATTTTTTGATAAGTCTAGCTAAAGGTTTGTCAATTTTATCTTTTCAAAATTCTAAGTTGTTTTATTGATTTTTTTTTTTACTGTTTCCTTTCTCAATTTCATTTATTTCTGTTCTGATTTTTTTTTTTTAACTCTATTCTTCTGCTAACTTTGAGCTTAGTTTTTTCTTTTCCTAGTTGCTTGAGGTGTGAAGTTAGGTTGTTTGAGATCTTTCTTTTCCTTTCAGGTAGGCATTTATCACTATAATCTTCCCTCTTAGAACTATTTTTGCTGCATCTCAGAAGTTTTGATATATTGTGTTTTCACTTTTGTTTTTGATTTCTTCTTTGACCCATTAGTTGTTCAAGAGCTTATTGTTTAATATCCACTTATTTGTGAATTTTTCAGTTTTCCCCTTGTTATTTCTAGTTTCATACCATTGTTGGAAAAGATACTTGGTATGATTTCAGTCTTTTTAAATTTATTAAGATTTGGGGCACCTAGGTGGTTCAGTTGGTTAAGCATCCAACTTTGGCTCAGGTCATGATCTTGTGGGTTTGTGAGTTTGAGCCCCATGTCGGGCTCTGTGCTGACAGCTGAGAGCCTGGAGCCTGCTTCAGATTCTGTGTCTCCCTCTCACACCCTGTCCCTCTCTCTCAAAAATAAAAGAAAACATTAAAAAATTAAAATTTACTAATAGTTTGTGGGTGTGTGTGGGTGTGTGTTCTAACATATGATCGATCATGGAGAATATCACATCTGTGTTTAAGAAGAATTTTTGTGTCCTGTTGCTTTTAGGTACAGTGTTCTGTATATGTCTGTTAGGTCCATTTCTTTTTTTTTTTTTTTTTTAATTTTTTTTAACGTTTATTTTTGAGACAGAGACAGAGCATGAACAGGGGAGGGTCAGAGAGAGAGGGAGACACAGAATCTGAAACAGGCTCCAGGCTCTGAGCGGTCAGCACAGAGCCCGACGTGGGGCTCGAACTCACGGACCGCGAGATCATGACCTGAGCCGAAGTCGGATGCTCAACCGACTGAGCCACCCAGGAGCCCCTGTTAGGTCCATTTCTAAAGTAAGGTTCAAGTCCAATGTCTCCTTATTGATAGTTTTGTGGATGATCTTTCCATTGTTTAAAGTGGGGTATTGAAGTTCCCTACTATTATTGTATTGTCTATTTCTCCCTTCAGATCTGTATTTGTTTAATATATTTAGGTATGATGGGTGCATATATATTCACAATTCTTATTTCCCTTGATAAATTTACTCCTTTATCATTGTGTACTGACCTTTTTTTTGTCTCTTTTGACAGTGTTTGAGTTAAAGCTTATTTTATCTCATATAAATGTAGTTCCCCCTACTCTCTTTTCATTTCCATTTGTACAGGTTACCTTTCCATCCCTTCACTTTGAGCCTATGTGCATCCTTGAAGTAAGTCTCAGAGGAAGCATATAGTTGGGTCCTTTCTTTTTTTTAATCTGTTCATATACTCTGTGCCTTTTGATTAGAGAATATATCCATTTACATTTAATTATTGATAAGAACTAATGAATGCCATCTTATTAATTATTTTCTGGATTTTTTAGTTCCTTTTTTCCTTTCATGTTGGCTTCCTTTGTGATTTGGTGATCCGCCATAGTTGTGTGCTTTAATTCCTTCTGTTTATCTTGTGTGCGTCTATTATACTTGTAAAAACTGTAAGTTTTTGCTTTGTGGTTATCCAGAGACTTGCATAAAAACCTCTTATAGATCTAATAATCTATTTCAAGCAGATATATGATTGCATATAAAAACTCTATCCTTTTTTCCCGTCCACATTTTCTTTTTCATGTCACAAATTTCATCTCTTTATATTGTGTATCATGAACTCTGAGGAAAATATGAGAGCTTCCTGCCCCCTGCTGCCTTCCAGCATCCAAAAATTAAATCTCAGGGAGATCTTCTGGGTGGTGTTGGTTGGGGCAATGACCCACCGCTCTAATTACTGTAGTTAGGGAATAGAATCTCACCTGGAGGATGATTGGGTGATATGATGATCCCTGCAATTAGGTATGGGCAAAGGCATTTTGTGTGCCATTTCCTTTAGAACAATGTAAGAAAGGAGAGGATCAGTTCTTGCTCAGAAATGGAGAGACAGGCCAGGCAAATAGAGCAGGTAGCCACTATAGGTATACAGCATTACAATGTTATATATACATGCAAAAATGTACAGTCTAACTGGCAATCAAACAAATGCAAAAAAAAAGAAGATGGAATATTTTTTGCTCATCAAGTTGACAAATAATGGAGCAATAAGAACACGAGATGATGGAGGGAAATAAGACCTTTTTGATTATGTATGTGTGTATGTATGTATTTACTTATTTATTTAAATCCAAGTAAGTTAACATATAGTGTAGTTTTGGTTTCAGGAATAGAATCTAGTAATTCGTCAGTTACATATAACACCTAGTGCTCATCCCAACAAGTGCTCTTCTTAATGCCCATCACCCATTTAGCCCATTCCCCCACCCACCTCGCCTCCAGCAACTCTGTTTGTTCTCTGTATTTAATAGTCTCTTATGGCTTGCCTCCCTCTCTGTTTTTATCTTATTTTTCCTTCCCTTCCCCTATGTTCATCTGTTTTGTTTCTTAAATTCCACACATGGGTGAAATCAGATGATATTTCTTTTTCTTTGATGGACTTATTTTGCTTAATATAATATACACTAGTTCCATCCATGTTGCTGCAAATGGCAAGATTGCATTCTTTTCATCACTGAGTGATATTCCATTGTGTATATATACCACATCTTTATCCATTCATCAGTTGATGGACAGTTGGGCTTTTTCCATAATTGGGCTATTGTTGATATTGTTGCTGTTAACATTGGGGTGCATGTTCCCTTTGAATCAGTATTTTTGTATCCTTTGAATAAATACCTACTAGTGCAATTGCTGGGTCATAGGGTAGTTCTATTTTTAATTTTTTGAGGACCTTCCATACTGTTTTCCAGAGTGGCTGCACCAGTTTGCATTCCCCCCAACAGTGCAGGAGGGTTCCCCTTTCTCCACGTCCTCACCAACATATGTTGTTTCTGAGTTATTTTAGACATTCTGACAGGTATGAGGTGGTATCTCATTGCGGTTTTGATTTATTTCCCTGGTGACGATATTGAGCATCTTTAATGTGTCTGTTAGCCATCTGGATATATTCTTTGGGAAAGTGTTCATGTCTTGTGCCCATTTTTTCACTGGATTATTTGTTTTTGGGATGTTGAGTTTGGTAAGTTCTTTATAGATTTTTGATACTAACCCTTTATCTGATATTGTCATTGCAAATATCTTTTCCCATTCTGCCAACTGCTTTTTAGTTTTGTTGTTTTTTTTTTCTCTTTTGCTATGCAGAAGCTTTTTACCTTGATGAGGTCCCAGTAGTTTGTTTTTGCTTTTGTTTCCCTAGAACTTTTTGATCTTCCGTTTATATGTATTTTTTCTCAAGAAAATAATTATGCTATGAACCATTACTTAATATAATGGGAAAACTTTAATTGTTATATGAAAGAAAGTAGGCCATAGACTGCCCATTTTTATAAAATTGTAAAAATAGTATGTATGTATACATATATACGTATATGTATATATACATATATACGTATATGTATATATACATATATACGTATATGTATATATACATATATACGTATATGTATATATACATATATACGCATATATATGTATATATACATATATACGCATATATACGTATATATGTATATATACGCATATATACGTATATATGTATATATACATATATACGTATATATGTATATATGTATATATACATATATATGTATATATGTACACATATATGTACATATATGTATACATATATGTATATATATATATATTCACAGTTTTAGTACAATTTTGTCTCCTGATAGGATTATAGGTGGTTTTAATTTTCTTTATGCTTTTATACAAACCCCAGTTTTCTTCAGTGAATGTATATAATTGGGGTTGTTTTTAATTTTAATTTTGAAATAGTAAAAATATAGTACACTACAAAAAATAGTATGAAAAATACTTATGTACCCAAAACCTAAATTAGTAATTATTACACTGTTATATTTGCTTCAAGTCTTTTTCTTTAATAGAAGAAATAATCCCTTTTATCCACCATTCTCAGCACCATTTCCTCCACTTTTCTGAAGCTAATCACAGTGATTAATTTGATGTATATATAAGCTGCCAATTAATTTCTACACTTTTGTATAAATTGTTTTATTGTATTTATTTTATAATTAGAAAAAATAGCATATAAATATGCACTGGAACAAACAAATCCCTAAAATTTCATTGGCTTACAACAAAAAAGGTTTATTTCTTGGCACTGATGCTCAATCCTATATTGGTACAGATGATATTTCCCTAGTTTTTATGTTTCTTTGATTCTTTCAGAGTATGCAGGAATGCAGGTGTTAAATACATAGTCTCAAATGATTACCCTATACCATAAGCTGCTTATTTGAACCTATTATTTTTAAAAAGAGTGTAATTTATTTTCACATTCCAGCTCCTTCAAATGATACTGATACACTTACATGAATGTTCCAAGAGCAGGTAAAAACCCTTCAGTGAACATTAACAACTATCTGCCAAATGTTTTGAGAACAGCTTTTGTTCATGGACTCCTCTATCTGCTGCTTCCCTAGCATCTCTATTCCCAATATTGTCCTCAGGCTGCCCTTGTTTGACTCTATTTTGGATAAGCTTATTTGGTTCAGCCTTGGAAATCAGCTTCCCACACCATTTTCCATAGATAGCCTCCAGGCTCATTATCTATGGGTGGGGCCACAGCGATGCTCAGTTACTATTTGTTGAAAACAATTATTGAAAGGTGTGCTGCTTCTCCATGCCAACTGTGCGAGATGGACTGGCCAGGCCTGCTTCCCACATGGCCTCCCTGTCATGGGAGGAGGGAACATGGCTAAACTCAATCCTGAGATCACAGTTTAGTGTTAAGTTATATATTAGTATTTAAAATTATGCATGCGACACCCTATAATTTAATAAAAACCTTCATTTTACATGGGAAACTAGCAGGCACATAGGGAGCACAGTTCTGTATGATGGAAATGATGAACTCTTGTTTTCCCTTTGAATGTATCTATTGACTTTTAAAATCGGAATGACTTCATGTTTATAGGCACTCTCAGTTTGGTGTGCTTAGAGAAGCTCTATATGTCCAGATTTGGGTGAGGCTTGTCAAAATTTGTCCTCTGAATGCAGAGTTGTTCACTTTTGGCTCAGGTCATGCAATCCTTTATTTTGAGAGCATGGCAGAACTCAGCAGCACTGCTGGATCTGGAGCCCTCATCTCAAGGAAATGTGCTTTTAAGTTCTGCTGAATTTTGATTGGGTTTGTTTATTCCTCAGAATGTATTTTAAACACATTAGTTCTGTTTACTGGCAACTTTACTTTTTTCTTTTTTCCCCACCCACCTCCCCATCTTATTGTTTTATTTATTGCCAACCAAGACTATATTCCTACCATGGTTCAGCAAGTAAAATAGTAGTTTTCCTGAATTCTCATCAAGGGAAAGGAAATGTTGCAACTAAACACTTTGTGACTATAATTGAAAATTATTCAAAAACATCGTTTTCAAAATCTGTTGAAGGACATTTTTTGAACATTTTCTGAGATTCAGCATTTCAACCTTAGGTTTGTGAACTCTTTTCTGTAGACTAAAATGGATGGAGTTTTTGGGGAAAAATAAGCTAATGAAGTCTCTTTATGCTGTGAAAAGTGACTGTGATAATGCATGCAGTTTCCCATAATGCCAGAAAGGCACAGCAAATTACTGCAGCTGCTCCATCGATGGTTGTTTTGTTTTTCCTAATTAGTAGCTTCTTTTGTATTCTCACCAGAACACATGAGACTCTCATGAACTTTTTGTTTTCATATTCCTTGAGCTGTGAGATATTGCAGGTACATGTGAAGTTATTTTTACTGTGGCACAGGCTCTGGATAAATTAACACACATTTTCAGAGTGGTAGGAATGAAATGGATGAGTACTGCAGTATCCAAGTTTAGCTCTTGCCTTGCTCAAAATAGAAGCTTTAATCAAAAACAAAATAGTCTTTTGTGTATTTTGTACATGAACGTATATCTGAACCAAAAGAAAAAAGTACAAAAGAAACCTCAATTTTGTTATTTGGGCTTGGTTATCTGAAGCGAATTGATCTAGGAGGTACAAGTATGTGTCATGTTTTGCTTGGGCGTCATATGGCTTGCATATGTGGCCGTGGTGGATGGGGGGGGGCACTCCACGAAACATGGAACTCATGTTGAGACTCTGGTTAGAGAAGGTTTGTGTGAGATTTTGTCAAGTGGCTTTTCCCTACACAAATCTCATCAACAAGTTGGATCTGAGAGAAATAAGCCCTTGGAATTAATGGAACACAAAATTTCCCTTAAGAACATGTTTGAAAATTAAAAGTGCAGCTGTGCTTGGGAGATTTAATTATTCCAAATTCAGATTTTGACACACCATTGTTTCACACCCTAATTCTGCCCTCTGATGAATCAGTAGGTTTTACTTTGTAGCTCCTGAGTGCCTGGATTTACCCTAATGCCAATTTGTGGATACCAAATGAGCCTGAGTAAGAGAATGGTTGTCTCATGTAACTTTGGGGATGATTTTTACAAAATCACAATTTATAAAGCCACCAAAAAACTGAACTCTATCTGCTTTCCAAATATAAAGCTCATTATCATTGTATAACTAATATCTTAAGGTCCATATTAGCTACTTTTCATTTGGAGACAGTAATGTAAGTTACTTGATATCCCTGTGACTAATTTTTTTTTTTTTCCATCTATGAAGAAAGAAAACTAGTATCTACCTCTTAGGGCAATGGTTAATAACTTAGGCTCTGGCATGAGAGAGAGAGACCTGCATTGGAATCCTAGCCTTGCAGCTTGCCAGCTCCTTGATTTGGGCAAATTATTTAACCTCTGTAGGGTTCAGATTCTCATGTACAAAATGGGAATACCAATACCATTTACCTCAAAGAATAGTTGTTAGCATGAAATAAGTTATGTAATGTATGATACACAATGCTTGGCCCACATTAGACTCAGAAATTTTAGCTCTTTTGAGAAGATGAAATGTAATAAATTAAAAACATCATACATCTTGTCTGACATTAATAGGTACTCAAAAATGTTAATTTCTTTCCCCTTTTTCCCTTATTGTGGGTGGTGGAGAGATGTAGGAGACGTGGGGTTAAGGTAGGCAGAATATGGGATAAAAGTGACAGTAAGGATGTTTCACTAAAAAAAATTCTTTACCTCTGGAAACTGTTAAATAACCCTCCCTACCCTTCATCCAACATCCCCCACATGTCCAAGCTAGACACGATGTCTGTAGGACTGAGTATTATGTAGATCTGCCTCATCTTTCCCCCTGGTCTGTGTGAGGACATTTATTCCACCCTCTCTGTCTCATTGGTTGAGTTTAGGAGTAAGTAAAAGTTGATGTTATTTTTAGATTAGGTTATTTCTCAGAACCAAAGTGTGATCATTAATGCCTCTACTCATCTCTCTTCACCTACTTATTTGTATTTTGATTTTCAAAATCCGTATCTTGATTTTCAGTTTGTCTTCACTTTCTCTTCTGCCTCTCATTCCCTCATAAGGATCCTTGTGATTACATTAGGCCCACCTGGACAATCTAGGATAGTCCATCTCAAAGTCCTCAGTCAAATTTGCCAAGTCCAGTTTACAATGTAAGATAACATATTCACAGGTTCTGGGGGTTAGGGCATAGACATCTTGGGTGGACTATTATTCAGCCTATCAAGGTTATTATCAGAATTATGAACTGTGATAAAGTTGGTGAAAACTTCCAAGAATCAAGGTCACAAAAGGAAAGGCAATCAAGATTGAAAAATGGGCATGATGAAAATTGACAGGTGAATAGTAACAATAAATAACATGTCATAATGCAGGAGCAAATGTTTCAGATGTATAACAAAGATGATCACCCAAAGATATTTTTGTAGCTTACCAACATCATATGAAGGGAATAGAAAACAGATAATAGAGTGAGAGATGGATGGGGTCAAGAAAGACCTGTCAGAAAGGTGACGATTTAGAGAGTATGTTGCTGTTACTGTGAGAAGAACAGAGCGGTACTTTTCTATTCTCAATTTCCACTGGTTGCCAGATAGTTGACCTCAATGAGATAAGAAGAACTCCGGTATTATTGTAAAAAATATAGTAGTGAGATTCATTTATTTTTAAGCAATTTTTAAAAACTTTTGAAATGGGAATTTAAAGAGTTAAGGTTAGTCTGATGTGGCTTAAAAACGTAATTTTTATTTGAAATTTATGATTTATATCTATATATCATACTTAAATGTACATTAACTTATTTTCTAAGGGATATATATATATATATATATATATATATACAAATTTACTGTTTTATAATATATATATATATATATATATATATATATATATATATATATAGTAGAAAACTTTAAGTTTTCTTTTGGTAATAAATGAGAAAGATTAATTTCCTGCTTCTTTTTTTTACCTGTCCTTACCCCCTTCCCTGTATAACCAATATGCCTGTCTCTATTCCCACGATTGGCCTTGGTTCAGGCCTTTGTTTCCTGTCTCCTCCACTATTCTGTTAACCTAATCAGTTTCTAGATATTTTTTTTCTTCCCTCTCTATCTACTTTATGTTATGCTGTTATATTAATTGATTAGTCCACTCCTTGCTTAAAAGCCTTTAAGTTATAGCTGGAGAATAAATTTTATACCCTTTGGCTTGACATTCAAACCCCTCGGAAATTAGGTGGCCTGGTATGAACAAGAGATGTGGTACAGTGGAAAGAGGTGAAGAGTTGGTGGACCTTGGCTCCTAGTCAGTTCTAACACTTACAGAACTGTGAATTTGGGCAAAGCAATTAGCTTCCATGGGCCATAGCAACTTCATTTTTACGCTGGAGAGTATCATAATGCCTAGATTAAGTGTTGCTATGGGAATCATGTTTTTAAAATGAATATGAAAGCACATTAAAGCAGAAACTAAAATCTTCTCATTATTGTTGCTATTCTTTCCATCTTTTCCTTTATTGATTATTCCTATGCACCACCCACTATGAGGTCTTTAATATTCCTTGCAAATACTACACATTTTTCCATTTGCCTTTGTGTACATTTCCTATTGCTACTATAACAAAGAATCACAAACTGGTGCCTTAACACAAATTTACTGTTTTATAATTCTAGAGGTCAGAAGTCTGAAATGGGTCTCAGTAGGCTAAAATCTAGGTGTTGCAGAGCTGCATTCCTTCTGGAGATACTATGGGGAATCTATTTCCTTTTCCTTTTCCTTTTCCTTTTCTTTTTCCTTTTCCTTTTGATATATAGCCTTTTGGAAGCTATATCATTCTGACTTGTGCTTCTGTCCTCAAATCTTCTTCTCAAACTGACATTTCTGCCTCCCTCTTCTTATAAGAACACTTTGGACATGTATGGTCTATATGAATAATTCAGGTTAACCTCCCATGTCAAAACTTCTTAACTTGGGGCACCTGGGTGGCTCAGTCCGTTAGGTATCCAACTCTTGATTTTGGCTCAGGTCATGATCTTATGGTTTGTGAGACAGTCTTGTGTTGGGGCTTTGCATAGAGCCCTGCTTCAGATTCTCTCTCCCTCTCTCTCTGCTCCTCCCCTACTTGTGCTGCTCTCTCTCTCTCTCTCACATAATAAATAAATAGTTTAAAAAAACCTTCTTAATTTAATCACACCTACAGAGTCCCTTTTGCCATGTTAAGGCAATATAGTCACAGATTCTAGGGATTAAAATGTGGGCAGCTTTGGGGGACCATTTTCTGCCTACAATTTGCTTATTAGTCCCTCTTTCCACCTTGGATTGCTATTCTTTCTAACACATACACATAAAATGTTTAAGTGTCCTTTCTGCCATAAAACCTTTCCCAGATACTCCTAACCAGGAGCAATCTCTTCCCTCAGTAAACTTCCTGTGATAGGAGAAACATTTAATGTATTCCCAGCTTTTATCCACCAATGTTTAACTCATTATTTTGAGTACTGCTTTCTTAGCTACTCCTCAGTTTTCAACTCTGTGAAGAAAGAAAAGGTAAAGTCTACATGGGCATGTTTGTAAGAAAAGACAGTTGAATTAAATGATGAGCTCTACTTCCCAGGGTTCTGCTTATATTTAGGACTGGAAATGGTGTGTCAGAACATTCCTGAGTGAGGACCAGTGCTAATGACGAATCTGAGTGAGGGCCAACCTGGTAGAACCCAAATACTGGAGTGAAAGACTTCTTTCTTTTAGAGTTAAGAGTCAGAGCCTGCTAGTGTTCATGGCCGTGCTATCATAGGAGAAAAAAAAGCATTTTAATGAGTTGGCCACAGACAACGACTTGAACCCTCTTTAAATGTGTTTGAGAAAAGGGACAAGCAAGAAAGAATGTCATTAGTAGTTATCTGTTTCTCTGGGAAACTCTGTCTAGAGATTTAGATGCTTGGCTTCCATTATGAATCTGATTCATGAGGGTCATGGGAGTTTTAGAGTAAAACTTGAGTCAACTGGGTCAGAAGTCTTAAGTAGAAAAATAATAAATATTTTCTGTTGCATCTCATTGGACTGGAAAGGTGGAAGCATAGCACATTCCTTAGACATAAGAATATATAATGCACATTCTTTATATTTTGTTTTTAGTATTACAAATATTTTTTTCCTAGCTAAATGCCAATATTTTTTCACATTAGAATTTAAGGTCAATATAACTGTGCCTAAAAAAGTCACAGTTTAGTAATAGAAAGATGTTAGCAGAATTATTTCTTCTTTAAAGAAGTAATTCTTTAAAAAAATTTAATCATAGTTCACAGGTTGGATTTTTTTTAAAAATAGAGAAAATTTTTAATTAAAAACTGGGTATCTTTATCTGATAATTATGTAGATATAATGCTGACAATAAGGCTTTTAAGAAGTGATTATGGACAAGGACAGATGTTGCAATGCTTCAAAATAAAAAAGAAACCCTCAAATAATAGGATAAAGCAAGTTATAAGCTGATCAGAATTCATCGGCAATGGAATTTAATTTCATGGTACTGTACTGTTATCTGTCAAACATTCTTACAATTAAGAGAAAATATCTCCAAGCGTTTCCATGGTACTAGAGCATTCCAGTAGAACAGTCAGCCCACACAAGGCCAAGAAGCTATAAAATATTAATTCAGTACAAGTATGCATCTGACAATCTTAGCATTTATTACAGGTTACAGTACTTTTGCCTTAACAAGTGATTCAGTTAAAATGAACACTGCCAAATATTGCAGAACAGGGCATAACTTTCTTAAAGGGTGTTTTTTTAGCTTGAGATAATAAGGACCATTTGCATGATAGAGAGTGCTCCACAAGCACCATTTATATATAAAGAGAGATAAATAACCATGAGATTGAGCAACACTCATTAGTAATGTAGCTTTGGCATACTGCATGTATAGGGCAGGGAGAGAGCTTTGGGGGCATAACCGAAATACGTTTAATTTCCTTAGAACTCATATGTTGAGGAATCAAAACTGCTGAATTCTGAGGTGGAAGCAAAAAGCTGTCTCTGTTCTAACCAATTTCAGAGGAAGAAAATATCCAAAAGGGAAGAAGGGAGCCCGGATCCTTTTTGACCAATCCTAACAGTGGCTCATTGGGGAGCCAGAAATAACACTACTCAGATAGGAATCACACTGCACATTGAACAAACTAAAAATGTCATTTCTATTCCCAGTTAGAGGAATGGCTTCATATAAGGTTTTTTTTTTTTTTTTTGTAAATTAAGCTATTCCTATATTAGGACAAGAGTATTCATAACTTGTGAATGAGAGACTTCTCTTTGTTTTTAGAGATATTATCATAAGAAGAGGCTGAGTTTTACAGTTATTTGTGGACTTTATAAAAAGTCTAACATAATGTTTATCATATATGATTCTGGTTGTGTCTTTGGGGTGACTCATTTTGACATCAGTCATGTCATTAAATAATATTGCTAGCATTTTTGTATGAGATGCTATAGTGAAGGAAGTCTAGTGTTCTGTAGATTCCAGGGAGTTATAACACAAGTACCTTATATGCAGTATCTTGGTGGTGGAGGAGGGTAAGCCCAAATATTCTCTGTCTCATCAGTGATTGATTTTCCATTCTCTGTAACAAGACTACTTTTTCAAGTTTTCAGATACTCATGGCCACTGTCTGTAGGAATTGCCATTTAACTAGGGAAGACAATATTGGTACCTAAACATATGCCTTAAATGAGGAAATACACATTTCAGACAGTAAAATAAACCTCCTTTTAAGATTAAAAATGGCTATTCCCAAAACCCACAGCTAATATCATACTTAATGGTAAAAAATAGAGCTTTTCCCCTAAGGTCTAAGTAGACAAGGATGTCTACTCTCACCACTTTTATTCAACAGAGTCCTGGAAGTCCTAGCCACAACAATCAGATTGTTTTTTTAAAAAAAAGGAATAAAAGGCATTCATATTGGTAAGGAAGAAGTAAAATTTTCATTATTTACAGTTGACATGATACTATAAATAGAAAACCCTAAAGACTCCACCAAAAAAGCCTACTAGAACTGATAAATTGATTCAGTAAGGTCACAGGATACAAAATCAATATACAGCAATCCATTGTATTTCTATACACTAAAAGAGCAGTAGAAAGAGAAATTAGGAAAACAATTCCATTTATGGGGAACCTGGGTGGCTCAGTCGGTTGAGCATTCTGACTCTTGGTTTTGGCTCAGGTCATGATCTCACAGTTTGTGAGTTCAAGCCCCGCATCGGGCTCTGTGCTGACAGTGTGGAGCCTGCTTGGGATCCTCTCTCTCTCCCTCTCTCTGTTCCTCCCCTGCTCATGTTCTCTCTCTCTCTCTCTCTCAAAATAAATGAATAAACTTAAAAACATTTTTTAAAAAAGGAAACAATTCCATTTATTATTATTATTATTCCAAAAATAATAAAATACCTAGGAACAAACTTAACAGCAAATGAAAGAACTTACTCTTAAAACTGTAAAATACTGATGAAAGAAATTGAAGATGACACAAACAAATGGAAAGGCATTCTGTGCTCATGGATTTGAAGAACAAATATTGTTAAAATGTCCATACTACTCAAAGCAATCTTAATGTAATCCCTATCAAAATACCAACAGCATTTATTTATTTATTTATTTATTTATTTATTTATTTATTTTTAATTTTTTTTTTTAACGTTTATTTATTTTTGAGACAGAGAGAGACAGAGCATGAACAGGGGAGGGGCAGAGAGAGAGGGAGACACAGAATCTGAAACAGGCTCCAGGCTCTGAGCTGTCAGCACAGAGCCCGACGCGGGGCTCGAACTCATGGACCGTGAGATCATGACCTGAGCCGAAGTCGGACGCTTAACCGACCAAGCCACCCAGGCGCCCCAAAATACCAACAGCATTTAAAAAAATTTTTAAGTTTATTTATTTTTGAGAGAGACAGAGACAGTGTGAGTGGCAGAGGGACGGAGGTGTTTTTGTAAATTAAGCTATTCCTATATTAGGACAAGAGTATTCCTACCTCCATGCCACCAGCACAGAGCCCAGTGTGGGGCTCAAACCCATGAAACCATGAGATTATGACCTGAGCCCAAACCAAGATTTGGACACCTAACCAAATGAACCACCCAGGCACCCCATTCAACAAAATATTTTAAGAATTAGGACATACAGTCCTTAAATTTGTATGGAACCACAAAAGACTCCAAATATCCAAAGCAGTCTTGAAAAAGAAAAACAAAGCTGGAGTATCACAATCCCAGATTTGACGTTTTACTACAAAGCTGTAGTAATCAAAACAGTATGGTACTGCACAGAAATGGATGCATCAATCAGTGGAACAGAATAGAGCACCCAGAAATAAACCCAGAATTATACAATGAGTTAATCTTCAACAAAGGAGATGAGAATAAGCAATGAGAAAAAGACAGTCTCTTAACAAATGGTGTTGGGAAAGCTGGACAGCTCTATGCAAAAGAGTGAAACTGGACCATTTTCTTACACCGTACACAAAAATAAATCCAAAATGGATTAAGTATCTAAATGTGAGGCCTGAAACCATAAAAATCCTCGAAAGAGAGCACAGGTAGTAATTTCTCTGACATTGGCCATAGCAACATTTTTCTAGATAAGTCTCCTGAGGCAAGGGAAACAAAAGCAAAAATAAACAATTGGGACTACATCAAAATAAAAAACTTAGACACAGCAAAAGAAACAATCAACATAACTAAAAGACAACTTACTGAATGGGAAAAGATATTTGCAAATGACATATCCAATAAAGGGTTAGTATCCAAAATATATAAAGTACTTAAATAACTCAATACCAAAACCCAATTAATTCAATTAAAAATGGGTGGAAGACATGAAAAGACATTTCTCCAAGGAAGATATGTAGATGGCCAACAGACACATGAAAAAAATCCTCAACATCACTAATCATCAGGGAAATGCAAAACCAAACCAAAATGAAATATCACCTCATAAGAAAAAACAAGTGTTGGCAAGGATGTGGAGTAAAGGGAACCTGCTTGCACTATTGGTGGGAATGCAAACAGGTGCAGCCCATGTGGAAAACCATATGGTGGTTCCTCAGAAAAATTAGAAGTAGAACTACTACATGATCCAGTAATTCCGTTTCTGGGTATTTACTCAAAGAATATGAAAACACTCATTTTGAAAGATACATGTATGCACCTCTATGTTTATTGCAGGATCATTTACAATAGCGAAAATATGGAAGCAGCCCAAGTATCCATGAATAGATAAATGGATAAAGAAAATGTGCTACACAGTGGAATACTACTCAGTTATAAAGAAGAATGAAATCTTGGGGTGCCTGGGTGGCTTAGTCAGTTAAGTCTCTGACTCTTGATTTCAGCTCAGGTTGTAATCCCCTGGTTGTGGGACTGAGCTCTGCATTGGGCTCTGTGCTGAGCACGGAGCCTGCTTGGGATTCTCTCTGTCCCTCTGCCCCTTTCCCCTACTTGCCCTCTCTCTCTGTCTCCATCTCTCTCTCGCTCAAAATAAATAGCTTAAAAAGAATAAAATTCCTTAAAAAAATGAAATCTTGCCATTTGCAACAACATGGATGGAGCTAGAGAGTATAATGCTAAGTGAAATAAGTCAGAGAAAGACAAATACCATATTATTTCACTCATATGTGGAATCTAAGAAATAAATGAAGACAGAAAAAAAGAGACAAAGCAAAAAACAGACTCTTAAGTGTACAGAACAAACCGATGGTTACCAGAAGGTAGTAGGTGAAGGATAGGTAAAATAGGTGAAGGGGATTAATAGTACACTTATCTTGATGAGCACTGAGGAATGCATAGAATTGTTGAATCACTAAATTATACACTTGAAACTATTATAACATTTCAGGTTAACTGTACTGGATTTAAAAAGTTTTAAAAATGGCTATTAAAAATGAGCTCATGAAATAAATAGGTAATCACAACAACTTAGTAATACAAATAATATGATAATTATAAACAAAACCTAACTTTTACCAGGTTTTTAAAATTTATTTTATATTCATAGGAACTTAAGGGGATTCTGTTTTACTCTTGTTTTTCAGAGAATTTTTCTAATTTGCATAAGAGGAAACAACTCTACATGGTCAAGGAAACAAAATGTAAATATAGACCATCTGAATTTAGAGCTCAAGCTTTCACTATTAAAAAGGCCAAACTAATAAGCAAATAAAGAAAAAAAGAAAAATGGCATATTCTTTTCTTTGGTCAAGTTGGTAGCTTTTGATTTTTTAAGAGTCTCATGGTCTACTGACTGAGCTAGCCAAGGGCTGGTAGCTTTTGATTTTTTAAAGGTTAATTCTCAATATGAGTGAAGGCTGAAGGAAACCTGAACTCACACTATTTGTAGGACTATAAATTGACAATATCTAACCTCCTTGCCAAAGCTGCTGGCTCAAGAATCCAAACTTAACTAGAAGTTTAGAATTTTTGTTTGAGGGTTGGGGAAGGTGTGCTTAATGTATTCACAGGTGTTGTTGGTAGCCATTTGTTATCTCTGAGGGTATCAACAGTAGTCAGAGCAGGAGACAAAAGGAAGCATGGTCCTTATGGCACTGTTGACCTATTGGAGCAAACCAATTCTGTGACCTGAATTATCTCTAGACTCTATTTATAAGACCAGTTAAAAAGTCTTTGTTAAGGGGTGCCTAGGTGTCTCAGTAGGTTAAAAAATCCCACTTTGGCTCAGGTCATGATCTCACCATTCCTGAGGTAAAGCTTTGTGTCGGGGTCTGTGCTGACAGCTTGGAGCCTGGAGCCTGTTTCAGATTCTGTGTCTCCCTCTCTCTCTCTGCCCCTCCCCTGTTCATCTCAGTCTCTCTCTCTCAAAAATAAATAAGCATTAAAAAAATAAGTCTTGGGGGCGCCTGGGTGGCTTGGTCGGTTAAGCGTCTGACTTCGGCTCAGGTCATGATCTCACGGTCCGTGAGTTCGAGCCCCGCATCGGGCTCTGTGCTGACAGCTCAGAGCCTGGAGCCTGTTTCAGATTCTGTGTCTCCCTCTCTCTCTGCCCCTCCCCTGTTCATGCTCTGTCTCTCTCGGTCTCAAAAATAAATAAACGTTAAACAAAAAAAATTAAAAAAAAAATAAGTCTTGGGGCGCCTGGGTGGCTTGATCGGTTAAGCGTCCGACTTTGGCTCAGGTCATGATCTCATGGTCTGTGAGTTCGAGCCCCGCATCGGGCTCTGTGCTAACAGCTCAGACCCTGGAGCCTGTTTCAGATTCTGTGTCTCCCTCTCTCTCTGCCCTTCCCCTTTTCATGCTCTGTCTCTCTCTGTCTCAAAAATAAATAAATGTTAAAAAAAATAAGTCTTTGTTAAAGTTATGTAAGTAATAATTTCAATTTTGATTGTTTTTTTATTGTTAATAGCAACTGAAGTCATCATAATTAATATGCTTATTAAGAGCCTTGACATTTTGAATTTGTTTTAACCAAGCAATTCTGACACAAGGATTTTATAATAATGATATAATCAGAGAATATAGATAGCACTTTGTTTTAAAAAAGAAAACAGTATTTTAAAAACCTAAATTACTTTGAAATAACAAAACATGGGAGAAAACAAAACTAAATGTCTAACATGGGGGATTGGTTGATTAAATTATAGTATATCTATAAAATAAAATAGCATGGTGGGGCGCCTGGGTGCCTCAGTTCCTTGAGCATCCAAGTCTTAATTTTGGCTCAGGTCATGATCCCAGGATTGTGGCATGGAGCCCCAAATAGGGCTTTATGCTGAGTGTGGAGCCTGCTTAAAATTTTCTCTTTCTCTCTCCCTCCCTCTCTCTCCCTCTCTCTCCCTCTCCACCCTACCCCCCCACCCCCACCCCGCTTGTGTGCACTCTCTTAAAAAAAAAAAAAAAAAGGGACGCCTGGGTGGCTCAGTTGGTTAAGCACCAGACTTCAGCTCAGGTCATGATCTCAGGATTCATGGGTTTGAGCCTTGTTGTGTCGGGCTCTGCGTCGGGCTCTGCGCTGACAGTGTAGAGCCTGGAGCCTGCTTTGATTTCTGTATCTCCCTCTCTCTCTGCCCCTCCCTGGCTTGTGCTCTGTTTCTCTCTCTCAAAAATAAATAAACATGAAAAACAATTTAAAAAAAGCATGCTGATAAAATATTATAATACCAAAGGCAGTTTCTTCTCATGGGAATATTTATAATATGTTTAAATGAAAAAAAGCAGGTTAAAAGCATATACATATGTATGCATGTGTTAGTATGTATGTAAACAAAATATGAATCTCTTAAATAATACACATCAAATTGTATTAAATATATTTAACTTAAATATGTATTATACTAAACACATATAAGCACATGTGTATATGTGCATACACACTAAAATGGTATAAAACTTTCAAAGATACTTCTGATTATCAGAATATTATGGATGCTTTTAATTTCTTTTTATTTGTGGTTTTAAATTTAAATAAAAATAATAGAGATCTTTTATAAATGGTTAGAATTCATCTCAGTTTGGAGTATACAATGTTTGAGCCCTTCTGAAGAGTTCTATGCATACTTCTATGCATAAATCCCTAGTACCACTTTAAATGAAGCCTTTCAGAGCCTGCTGTTTTCAGAAGCAGAGATATTCTTACTGCATCAGGATTCAAGATTGCAGTCAGAACTGATCCTCTGACCTCCCCTCTGGCTCCCTTGCTTATCGTTAAGAGGTGCTTTGATTTTTTTCTTTTTCACTGGGGCTTAGTTTTATAATTGTATTTATTGTTTTGTTTGTTTTTTCCCCCCTCCTGGATTCTGTCACCTCAGTCACATCTTTGGGGTATGATATCTTTTTATTTTTTTCGCATCTTTACCATTTCTGACTTCATGAGGTTCCTATGAGCACCTTTAAGTCTTTTCCTCTATAGAATCTAATCATTCTTTTGTTTATGCCTTCTCTTATTTTTTCACTTTTTCATCACTTATGTTTTTACTTACTAATCTATGCATCCATGAAAGCATCCATCCATCCCTTCCTCCCTTAGTAGTCTCCATGTGGATCAGACACTGATAGGTACAACAGCATCCATAGGGAGAAAATCTATATAGCATTACTCATTCTTTTCTCATCCACTATTGACTGGGGCATCTGAAAAAATGGTTGGTATTGAGGAATAGGAAAGAGAGGACCCAGTAAATAGGGGAGGGTTATGATAGAAAGGTGGAAGGGGACACCAAAGACAAATTTCTGGTTCTGATTTTGACAACAGACTTGTTTTTCCCTTTTCCTCTTTCCAGAATTCAGATAGGATGGGCTCTCCAAGCTTTCTTCTTAGCCAAAGGTACCTGTCCTTCAATCCTTGCCAGCCTCTCTTGGATACCCAATTTCATTTTCATTCTCTGAATATTAAGGCAAGCGGGAAAAGAAGCATATGTAGAATATATATCCAGTAGAATGTTCCATGAAGCAGGGATTTTTGTTCACTTAATTCACTTCTGTATCCTGTAGAAACATTAATTGGATGTTGAATGAATGAATGCCTTAAACTTTGCTTTCTTAAATCAGAAATCAGAAAAGGAAACTTTCCCTTGATACCTTGTGCTCTTTTCTCTCCTTTACTTGCTGATTTGTTTTTGGTCTATTTTTGTAGTAGTATGTTGACTGAAGCATAGTGTACGTTCTATAGCAATGGAGTTAGGATCAGCTATGTGTAGATAGCATATATGCGTTGAATCCTCTCACATCATACAGGACTATGTATTCTCAGTTTTCTAGCTCTCTTTGAGATGATGCATATTTAGCTTCTATATAATACATCAATAGATGGAGCCAATACGTTTATAGTTTAACTGACTTTTAAAAATGATCACATTAAATTTAGATGATTATTCTTATAGCCTAGTGTACACATATTTTCACATAGGCCAGACCCACATTATTTGCTCTCTGAAACAATTACGTGAAAATTGAAGCTACATATAGTACATTTGGAGCTACATATAGTGCAATTTTGGGTCATTAGCCTTTACTTGCACTGATGTATAAATATGAATATTTGGGCCTGTTCTCAAAAAAGGATTCATCAGGGAGTTGGAAAGCCCTCTTTGGAGGTTTTATATTTCTTTGTTTACCCTAAGCTTTTCCCCAGAGGGTAGAAGAGTCATTATGGATAAAATCAGCGTTAAGCTTAGCATTAAGCTCAGGTGGGCTAAAGCTGTACAACTAAAGGGTGGCTTCATGCTGTTGCTCCTCCAGGGATAAGATGCAGATTATTTAAAGATTTTATTTGTAGAACTCTGCTTTTATGTGGGCTTTTTCTCAACCTGCAGTTGAGAACTTTCGGAATTTTTCACTAACACGTTCTTAAAGTCACAGTTCCCATTAAATCTTTTCAAAATGTAGATTTGTTTAATTATTTCCTTCAAACTGTTTTAACTATTATTTGTAATTATTTGTTTTAAACATGAATTTTTTTCATTACTAGAATAGTTCATAAGCATTAAGGAAATTTATAAAATACAGAAAATTATGAAAAATAAACAAAAACTATAATTGTTCTATCCAGAGGTAACAACTATTTACATTTTGATATGTCTTTTTCAATGTGTACCTATATGTATATATAGTTTACAAAAATAGGATAATCTCTTAAGACTTGGATATCTCAAAACAGGTTGTTCAGAATTTAAAAACAAGTAATGAACATGGATTATACTGTTGGTTTTAATGATTTAGCAATATATCTTGATTAGTTTTATATGTCAGTAAATATTCTTCTGCACTATTCTATTACAAGTTATTTATCATATATGTCATATTTATTTAACTAATTTTCCATTCTTGGATGTTAATTTTTGATAACCCTAAACCAACATAATATATCTTTCTATGTACCATGATTATTCCCTTAGGATAAATTTTAACATCTGGAATTCTAGAAAAAAATGTGGTGTATACATTTTTAAGGCTTTGATATTTATAGTCCAATTTTCTTAAAAATATTTCAGTAATTTATTGCTCCATGCACTGTGCCTAACTGAGCTTGTTTCTGTATACATTGTCAGTGTTGCTAGTCTATTCCTCTTCCTGCATTAAGTATCAGCTACATGACTTGAAGAGAATTTACCCCACCTTGAATACCAATAATGGACTCTGAATGCTTTAAGTTAATTATCAAACTTTTATTTCTCTTGCCACAGTGATTGGTTCAGACATGGACATTTAACTCAAATTAGAGGGTACCATTTCCTTGGCTATGATTGGTCAAGGATTGGAAATATGATCTAAATTTATCCAATCAGAGTGAATGCCAGGACTGAGCATGGCAACCAAAGTTAATGCCTGATAGAAGAGATACTCTCTTTTTTTTTTCCTGAATGGTATAGTACAAAGCCAACTCCTGTAATTACTGTCACCATTTTGCCTTCATGAGGGTAGCCAGCTTTAGCACAATGCTGATAAATAGACCAGATCCAAAAAAAGTATAGGGAATTGGAGCTTGATTACTGATTATACCATGCCCGAAGGCAAACCTCTCTATGGATTTAGAAAATTTTGAGGGTCTACTAATTTTTCACTGTTTAAATTACCTTGAATTGGTTTTCTGTTATTTGCAACCAAAAACATTTGAACTACTATATCTGTATACTATCTTTGAAATAAATATCTTTGCTTATATACAGGCAAAAGAGGTAGTTTTTTGCTGTTTTTATTTATATTTATTTGATTATATGCAAGACTGAGAATATTTTCATATATTTATTGGTCATTTTTTTCTTCATGCATATCCTCATATTCTATGCTTATTTTTTAAAGTTATGTTTTCCTGTGTTTCTTCTTGTAGAAAAAAAATGAAACTTCTAGTCATCGCCATTGAAACATTTTCCAAATGTTGGTTACTTGCTTTTAAAATTTGAATATTCTGTTTTAATATATCCAGAAGTCTTGGGGCGCCTGGGTGGCGCAGTCGGTTAAGCGTCCGACTTCAGCCAGGTCACGATCTCACGGTCTGTGAGTTCGAGCCCCGCGTCAGGCTCTGGGCTGATGGCTCAGAGCCTGGAGCCTGCTTCCGATTCTGTGTCTCCCTCTCTCTCTGTCCCTCCCCCGTTCATGCTCTGTCTCTCTCTGTCCCAAAAATAAATAAACGTTGAAAAAAAAAATTTAAAAAATATATCCAGAAGTCTTAAGTTTTATATGTTGAAATCTATCACTTTGTCTTTCAGATTCCTCTTTTAGTCACATTCTTAAAGAATCCTTCTCCACTCTGAAATCAGAAATATTTACATACATTTTCTTCTGGTTTTATATTTTTACTCTTGTTTTCACACTTATATATTTAATTAATTTGAAAAACATTCTATTGTATGATGTGTGGTCGACATTTTACTTGCTTCCAAATAATTACAGCAACTAAATATTTGAGGTAAATAATCTTCAAATATGAAAGTACCAATACATCATTTGTTCTTTCATTTTTCTTAAATTCTATGTAAGTTAGGAAAAGTTTTCCTCATTGGTTTGTTATTCAAGGTGTGATGTTTAAAAATCCATTTTTATGAGCAACTTTTAATCTAAATCATCTTTTTTTTGCCCATCTGGGGGTGTTGGTGCTATGACTAAGATTAGATGTTTCTATGGCTGCAGATTGCTTTTTTTTTTTTTTTTTTAAGAAAGGAGCCTGCCTTTATCTTTCAAGTCCTGATACAAAAGACATAGCAACTGGCTCACTGTGTCCTATAAATACATTTCACTGAGGCTTTGTAGTGTATATTCAAACAGGAAGTGGAGAACCACGAACTGAAAAAAAAAAGTCACCCTAAATCCGCTATTCAGAGATTAATGCCAACAAAAAGGACCATGACAGTTCTTTACTTTTTCTTTGAATTGCAATCTTTTATGTTCCAACCACATAGAGAAGGGAAAAGAAATTTCAGGCCTTATGGGGACTTTTCAGATGAAAAGTTTTTAGAGGACTCTGGTGCAGAGCAGCTTAATGAGGTGAAAAAGATTTAGGCCATCTCTGAAGACCAGAATGTGGCAATGATTTAGAGGTTGGGAGCCTTTTAGAAGATTTATATAAGAGACCCCAGGGCTGATACTGTCCCATTACTGTAGGACTGTCTTAGTTTAAGTGGACCAAACAGGATAGTTTCTGTTTTGGATCTGTAGGCCTGGTGGTAAATGAACTACCCTGTGTGTTCTTTAGAGCATAAGGAACTTTATGGAAATGATAGTTCAATTTAACTTTGACAAATTAACAGGAATTATGAAAAGATATTTTGGGATACTTGCAAGCTTTTTATACATATTTATAATGTGGGTCTCTAATGTGTACATAATACCAAGAAAGAGAACTAAGAGCAATGAGTAGTGGCTACTCCAATTGATTTTTTCTCCTAAGTATCATTTCTATCCATCTCACCTATTCATTTATATGACTACGGTTTCAGTTTAGTCCAGGGGTCAGCAGACCTTTTCTGTAAAGGGGCAGATACTATTCAGGTTTGTAGGCCATATGGTCTCTGTTGCAATTATTCAACTTTCTGCTATAGCATGCCTGCAACTATAGACAGTATGTGAACAAATTGCTATGGCTGTATTCCAATAGAATTTTACTTACAAAAAGAAGTGTTAGGCTGGATTAGGCCTGTGGGCTATGATTTGCTTACTCTTGATTTGGACCTTTAACATCCCTTATCTGGGGTTGTTGTAATGATTTCTCTTCCTTATGATCAGTTCATTTCGGTTGTATAAACATTTATTGTTTTAGGTACTCAGAATAAAAGGATAAATAAGGCAAGGTTTCTGTCCTTGAAGAGCTGATAGTCCAGAGGAAACACAGATGTGAAAGCCCATAAAGTTAACATAATGAGTTAGCATTGCTCTCTGCATTGCTTCCAGAATGGGCTTTATGAGACTGACGCGCTGCCCACTGCGCCAAGAGGGCCACTACAGAATGGGCTTTATAAAGGAGACGATCATTTCCCTTTTCTGCTAAAATACATTTAGTGGTATCTTATAACATCATCACAAGTCCTTGATGAGGCATGTAGGTCTTTCATTATCTAGCTATCTGGCCTATAGCCATCTTCCTAGACCATCTTGTCACTTTATACTTTCACATCTGAAGTTTAACTACAATAAATCTTAGTACTAGCTAAACAACAATACATACCATTATGCTTTTTTATACTCTGGGTCTTTGCATATGCTGTCCTGGAATGACCTCCTTTTATTCCCCCACATCCAACAAGAGGAAGACTTTTCTTTCTAAGCCATCCAAGGATTGTAATGGGCTGCCTTGTTACGTGGAGAAGGGCATGTGATGGTGAGTTCTTTCTCACTGTAAGTATCCAAGCAAAAGTTGGCTAAACACTTGGCAGATATATCAGATGTTATTGGAGCCTTGCCCAGATTCCCTTTAGTTGGATTTGTATTCATCTTCTGGCTACTACTGGTGTTGGCCATTAATAGCATACACCTTCATCCTTTTTCTGAGGATTTCAAGAGGGGGTCACTTTGCTTGGAGATTCCAGGGAGGATATACCCTTTTTTTCTTCCTTCCTTTTCCCCATCTACAGCTTGCAGCCAGGGACTATCTGATGTGGGGGTGAAATAGCCCAGTACTCTTGCCTCTGGGTGGAACAAACTCTGTGGTGTAATTCCTGTACCAGGCCTCCCCAAGGGATCAGGCTAAGACTAGAATTTTGAAACCACATCTATATTAATTGAGAATTTCCTCAATGAGTTACTTGGAAAAGAATACTTAGAAGGGTAGTAAGATTAAGTGATTTAAAAAACATTTTTTTGATGTTTATTTTTAAGAGACAGAGAGATCCAATGTATCATTCAGGGCCCTTGTTTCTTTATTGACCATGTGTCTAGATGATCTATCCATTGTTGTAAGTGGGGTGTTAAAGTCCCCTGCAATTACCACATTCTTATCAATAAGGTTGCTTATGTTCGTGAGTAATTATTTTATATATTTGGGGGCTCCCGTATTCGGCACATAGACATTTATAATTGTTAGCTCTTCCTGATGGATAGACCCTGTAATTATTATAATGCCCTCCTTCATCTCTTGTTACAACCTTTAATATAAAGTCTAGCTCTCTTTTGACTTCCAGTAGCATGATAAATAGTTCTCCATCCCCTCACTTTTAATCTGAAGGTGTCCTCAGGTCTAAAATGAGTCTCTTGTAGACAGCAAATAGATGGGTCTTATTTTTTTATCCATTCTGATACCCTATGTCTTTTGGCTGGCGCATTTAGTCCATTTACATTCAGTGTTATTATAGAAAGATATGGGTTTAGAGTCATTGTGATGTCTGTAGGTTTCATGCTTGTAGCAATGTCTCTGGTACTTTGTCTCACAGGATCCCCCTTAAGATCTCTTGTAGGGCTGGTTTAGTGGTGATGAATTCCTTCAGTTTTTGTTTGTTTGAGAAGACCTTTATCTCTCCTTCTATTCTAAATGACAGATTTGCTGGATAAAGGATTCTCGGCTGCATATTTTTTTCTGTTCATCACATTGAAGATTTCCTGCTATTCCTTTCTGGACTGCCAAGTTTCAGTAGAGAGATCGGTCACGAGTCTTATAGGTCTCCCTTTATATGTGAGGGCATGTTTATCCCTTGCTGCTTTCAGAATTTCCTCTTTATCCTTGTATTTTGCCAGTTTCACTATGATATGTCATGCAGAAGATCGATTCAAGCTACATCTGAAGGGAGTTCTCTGTGCCTCTTGGATTTCAATGCCTTTTTCCTTCCCCAGATCTGGGAAGTTCTCACCTATTATTTCTTCAAGTTCACCTTCAGCACCTTTCCTTCTCTCTTCTTCCTCTGGAATACCAATTATGCGTAGATTATTTCTCTTTAGTGCATCACTTAGTTCTCTAATTTTCCCCTCATACTCCTGGATTTTTTTTATCTCTCTTTTTCTCAGTTTCCTCTTTTTCCATAATTTTATCTTCTAGTTCACCTATTCTCTCCTCTGCCTCTTCAGTCCGAGCTGTGGTTGTCTCCATTTTATTTTGCAGCTCATTTATAGAATTTTAAGCTCCTCCTGGCTATTCCTTGGTCCCTTGATCTCTGTAGATCTCTGTAGATTCTCTGCTGTCCTTTATACTGTTTTCAAGCCCAGCGATTAATTTTATGACTATTATTCTAAATTCACTTTCTGTTACATTGTTTAATTCCTTTTTTGATCAGTTCGTTAGCTGTTGTTATTTCCTGGAGATTCTTTTGAGGGGAATTCTTCTGTTTTGTCATTTTGGATAGTCCCTGGAGTGGTGTGGAACTGCAGGGCACTTCCCCTGTGCTGTCTTGAATAACTTGTGTTGGTGGGTGGGGCTGCAGTCCGACCTGATGTCTGCCCCCAGCCCACCGCTGGGGCCGCAGTCAGACTGGTGTGTACCTTCTCTTCCCATCTCCTAAGAGTGAGATTCACTGTGGGGTGGCGTGGCCCATCTGGGCTACTTGCACATTGCCAGGCTTGTGGTGCTGGGGATCTGGTGTATTAGCTGGGGTGGATCGGCAAGGTGCACTGGGGCGGGAGGGGGAGGCTCAGCTCGCTTTTCCTTCAGTGATCCGCTTCGGGAGGGGCCCTGCGGCACTGGGAAGGAGTCAGACCTGCTGCCGGAGGGATGGATCCGTAGAAGCACAGCTCTGCATCCCAAAGCAACAGAATATACTTTCTTCTCGAGTGCACATGGAACATTCTCCAAGATAGATCACATACTGGGTCACAAAACAGCCCTTCATAAGTATACAAGAATTGAGATCATACCATGCATACTTTCAGACCACAATGCTATGAAGCTTGAAATCAACCACAGGAAAAAGTCTGCAAAACCTCCAAAAACATGGAGGTTAAAGAACACCCTACTAAAGAATGAGTGGGTCAACTAGGCAATTCAAGAGGAAATTAAAAAATATATGGAAACAAATGAAAATGAAAATACAACAATCCAAATGCTTTGGGATGCAGCAAAGGCAGTCCTGAGAGGAAAATACATTGCAATCCAGACCTATCTCAAGAAACAAGGAAAATCCCAAATACAAAATCTAACAGAACACCTAAAGGAAATAGAAGCAGAACAGCAAAGACACCCTAAACCCAGCAGAAGAAGAGAAATAATAAAGATCAGAGCAGAAATAAACAATATAGAATCTAAAAAACTGTAGAGCAGATCAACGAAACCAAGAGTTGGTTTTTTGAAAAAATAAAAAAAACCTCTAGCCAGGCTTCTCAAAAAGAAAAGGGAGGTGACACAAATAGATAAAATCATGAATGAAAATGGAATTATTACAACCGATCCCTCAGAAATACAAGCAATTATCAGGGAATACTATGAAAAACTATATGCCAACAAACTGGACAACCTAGAAGAAATGGACAAATTCCTAAACACCCACACACATCCAAAACCCAATCAGGAGGAAATAGAAAACTTAAACAGACTTATAACCAGCAAAGAAATTGAATCAGTTATCAAAAATCTTCCAACAAATAAGAGTCCAGGACCAGATGGCTTCCCAGGGGAGTTCTACCAGACATTTAAAGCAGAGATAATACCTATCCTTCTCAAGCTATTCCAAGAAATAGAAAGGGAAGGAAAACTTCCAGACTCATTCTATGAAGCCAGTGTTACTTTGATTCCTAAACCAGACAGAGACCCAGTAAAAAAAAGAGAACTACAGGCCAATATCCCTGATGAATATGGATGCAAAAATTCTCAATAAGATACTAGCAAATCGAATTCAACAGCATATAAAAAGAATTATTCACCATGATCAAGTGGGATTCATTCCTGGGATGCAGGGTTGGTTCAACATTCACAAATCAATCAACATGATACATCACATTAATAAAAGAAAAGATAAGAACCATATGATCCTGGTCAATCGATGCAGAAAAAGCATTTGACAAATTTCAGCAACGTTTCTTAATAAAAACCCTCGAGAAAGTCGGGATAGAAGGAACATACTTACACATCATAAAAGCCATTTATGAAAAGCCCACAGCTAACATCATCCTCAATGGGGAAAAACTGAGAGCTTTTCCTCTGAGATCAGAAACACGACAGGGATGCCCACTCTCACCGCTGTTGTTTAACATAGTGTTGGAAGTTCTAGCATCAGCATCAGACAACAAAAGGACATCAAAGGCATCAAAATTGGCAAAGATGAAGTCAAGCTTTTACTTTTTGCAGATGACATCATATTATACATGGAAAATCCAATGGACTCCACCAAAAGTCTGCTCGAACTGATACATGAACTCAGCAAAGTTGCAGGATACCAAATCAATGTACAGAAATCAGTTGCATTCTTATACACTAATAGTGAAGGAACAGAAAGACAAAGAAACTGATCCCATTCACAATTGCACCACATAAAATACCTAGGAATAAATCTAACCAAAGATGTAAAAGATCTGTATGCTGAAAACTATAGAAAGCTTATGAAGAAGATACAAAGAAATGGAAAAACATTCCATGCTCATAGGTTGGAAGAATAAATATTGTCAAAATGTCAATACTACCCAAAGCTATCTACACATTCAATGCAATCCCAATCAAAATTGCACCAGCATTCTTCTCGAAGCTAGAACAAGCAATCCTAAAATTCATATGGAACCACAAAAGGCCCCAAATAGCCAAAGTAATTTTGAAGAAGAAGACCAAAGCAGGAGGCATCACAATCCCAGACTTTAGCCTCTACTACAAAGCTGTCATCATCAAGACAGCATGGTATTGGCACAAAAACAGACACATAGACCAATGGAATAGAATAGAAACCCCAGAACTAGACCCACAAAAGTGTGGCCAACTCATCTTTGACCAAGCAGGAAAGAATATCCAATGGAAAAAAGACAGTCTCTTTAACAAATGGTGCTGGGAGAACTGGACAGCAACATGCAGAAGGTTGAAACTAGACCACTTTCTCACACCATTCACAAACATAAACTCAAATGGTTAAAGGACCTGAATGTGAGACAGGAAACCATCAAAACTCTAGAGGAGAAAGCAGGAAAAGACCTCTCTGACCTCAGCTGCAGCAATTTCTTACTTGGCACATCCCCAAAGGCAAGGGAATTAAAAGTAAAAATGAACTATTGGGACCTCATGAAGATAAAAAGCTTCTGCACTGCAAAGGAAACAATCAACAAAACTAAAAGGCAAACAACGGAATGGGAAAAGATATTTGCAAATGACATATCAGACAAAGGGCTAGTATCCAAAATCTATAAAGAGCTCACCAAACTCCACACCCGAAAAACAAATAATCCAGTGAAGAAATGGGCAGAAGACATGAATAGACACTTCTCTAAAGAAGACATCCGGATGGCCAACAGGCACATGAAAAGATGCTCAACGTTGTTCCTCATCAGGGAAATACAAATCAAAACTGCACTCAGATATCACCTCACGCCAGTCAGAGTGGTCGAAATGAACAAATCAGGAGACTATAGATGCTGGCGAGGATGTGGAGAAACGGGAACCCTCTTGCACTGTTGGTGGGAATGCAAACTGGTGCAGCCACTCTGGAAAACAGTGTGGAGGTTCCTCAAAAAATTAAAAATAGACCTACCCTGTGACCCACCAGTAGCACTGCTAGGAATTGACCCAAGGGATACAGGAGTGCTGATGCATAGGGGCACTTGTACCCCAATGTTTATAACAGCACTCTCATCAATAGCCAAATTGTGGAAAAAGCCTAAATGTCCATCAACTGATGAATGGATAAAGAAATTGTGGTTTATATACACAATGGAGTACTACGTGGCAATGAGAAAGAATGAAATATGGCCCTTTGTAGCAACGTGGATGGAACTGGAGAGTGTGATGCTAAGTGAAATAAGCCATACAGAGAAAGACAGACCATATGTTTTCACTCTTATGTGGATCCTGAGAAACTTAACAGAAACCCATGGGGGAGGGGAAGGAAAAAAAAAAGAGGTTAGAGTGGGAGAGAGCCAAAGCATAAGAGACTCTTAAAAACTGAGAACAAACTGAGGGTTGATGGGGAGTGGGAGGGAGGGTAGGGTAGGTGATGGGCATTGAAGAGGGCATCTTTTGGGGGTGAGCACTGGGTGTTGTATGGAAACTAATTTGACAATAAATTTCATATAATAAAAAAAATATATATATACATTTGATGGAGCGTTGCCCAGTGACTTCATGATGTCTGTAGGGAATTTGCATATTGTAGTGTTGAGGGGCTGTCCTGAAGGAATTCCAGTTTTGTCCTTTTCTTCAAATTGGCTTCCCCAGAGGATCAGTGCTAGAGAGGACCTTTGCATACTTGCCATCCTCTTTTGCTTTTGCAGAGTGTAAGCCTTTTTGATTAAGTGTGCAGCAATCTGGGGGCACCTGGGTGGCTCATTTGACTGAGCATCTGACTCTTGATTTCAGCTTAGGTCATGATCTCACAGTTCGTGAGATTGAGCCCTGTGTTGGACTCTGACCTGACAGCATGTAGCCTGCTTAGGATTCTCTCTCTCTCTCTCTCTCTCTCTGTCTCTCTCTCTCTCTCTGTCTCTCTCTCTCTCTCAATAAATAAATAAATAAATGAATAAATAAATAAACTAAAAAAAGTGTGCAGCAATCTATTTCTAAGAGACTTCTGCATCCCCTTATTAGGAAAACTGCAATCCTCTTCTGAGTATTATCAGTCCTATCATTTATATAAAAAAATGAGATTCTGACTAGTCTAAACATAGTCCTTACAGTAAGGATATAGTTGTGACTTGCATCACAATAAAGAATAGCATGCTGCTGCAGCTGTATATTTGCTGCAGATAATGTCTCATAAAGAATCTGTACTTTTAAATCTTAAATTTTCATTTTATCAATACATTTGTGAATTTTACCTACATAGTATTTTTACCAGTGGAGTGCAGTGATGGCCGTGGTGGTCAGGAGGATAGCATCCTTTACATTTTTTAATGCACTAGATTTTTGACTAATCTGAAGATGATTGATAGATTTAAGATATTTGAAAATGCAGAAGTCATTTTAACAGATTAGCCAGTATTAGTCTTTTACAGAAAATTTTTGTTATTAAGAAGGAAAATTCATTCATTTTGGCCACTTGGAAATAAACTGTCTCCTTTGTTGGAGAAAAGTCTGGTGTAATTCCAGGATTTATTTTTCCTGCCTTCCTCCTTTCCATGTGGTCATTTTTACTCAAGCTTCAATATGCCATGTATAACCATCCTTTCATTTACACCTTCTCTCATTTCTCTAGAGGGTTGCTCGCTTTTTCTTCATTCTCATATATTCCTCTTGGAGGGACCAATCTCCATTATAATGCTTATAATGTTTTTCTCAATAAAATTGAACCTAAATATAAATGGTTCAAATATGAATGTCAAAGACTATGTCTTTTTTCTCCACATTTCAATGCACCTAGCATAGTAGCAAGTGCTTTTTAAATGTTTCTTACACGAAAAAGTCCTTTAGCTTAAGAGATTCTGACAGATTATTCCCCCCTTGTTACAGAAGTTTCTCCTGTAACTTCTACCCTTTTGTAGTGGATTTCCATACCCAAGTGTGATTCATTTAAATTTTTTTCTCAGTATGGTTAGATTTTTTTTTCTGTGTACATTGTTGTTTTCTTATCTAAATATAATTAACTGGCAACACAAGTAATATCAAAATGAGTAAGTAGGGTGATGTTTGTTAATGATGTCCAATGATTCCCTTGCCACCTGGTCTTTATTTTTGTTCCTAATGGACCTTGTATTTATCATGTAAATGCTATAAATACTGTAAAATCCACCCAGAAGAGGATATTGCAAGAGGAGGCAGGTACTCTTATACTTCTTGACCTAAAAGGGAAGGAATACGTAAGGTTGAATGCTTTCTTTGGACATTGCAGAGTGTGCTATATTATCAATATTATAGACACAAAGTGCTCGTCTTTTCAAGAAATAATATAGCATATTGTTTTATCTAGCAACTAAGCATTTCATTAAATTTTGTAGATAACTCTTCAGTAATCAGGTGTTTAAAAGAATTTAAGTCTATGTAAAAGATGTCAGACATTTGTCATCTCTTATACTCTTTGTTGCTATAAATATTGATCTAAATGTAATTTTTTTAGAAAGGATTGATGACTTTTAGGGTAAACATGTTGCTAAATTTTGTATTTCTCTATGAAAAAGATGATATTTTCATAAGAATCAACCTCAATTTTTGTTTTTTGGTTAAAGCTGCATTAAGACTTTCCTGTTTATGATTTATTTTGCTTAGGTTTTACATTCCATGTCTTAGCAGTTTTCTATAGCATTTATTATCTGTATTACACACTTGATATTTATATTGTGTATGAATGAATAAACAATGATTGTCCCAATTTTATTTGTTTACCTTATATATGTAGACTTATTCTCCCCAACTAGACTATAAACTCCTTTTAAGAACAGGGATGTAACCTGTTTATATTCTCAGCAGTGCTTAATATAATGTCTGCCCAAAGCAAACATTCAGTAAATATTTATTGATTTATTTATTCACCTCACCTTCTAGACAGTGTTTTACGTCAGACATTATTTTATTTTATTTTATGTTATGTTATTTTATTTTATTTATTTTTTATTTTTTAAAACTTTATTTTGAGAGAGTGAGTGCACATGCACACATGAGCAGGGGAGGGGCAGAGAGAGAGAGAAGGAGAGAGAATCCTAAGCCTCTGTGCACCTTGAGTGCAGACCTCCACTGGAGGCTTAACCCTGTGAACCATGAGATCATGACCTGAGCCGAAATCAAGTCAGCTGCTTAATTGACTGAGCCACCAGGTGCCCCAGACATGTTATTTTAAATGTTATTCTTTCTTTCTTTTTAAAACAAATCACTCGAGTTTTTTTTTTTTTTTCTGTGAGAGCATTTAATATAATGGTTTATGGGGCCATGTGATGGTTAAGAGCAGTTTCTGGAGTACAGCTACTTGGGTTTGAATCCTAGCCCTGCCATTTGCTAGCTGTACAAATACTTTGCTAAACAAATTAACTACCTCTTGGTTCCTTGTTTTTTGTTTTTATTAAAAAAATTTGTTTTTAATGTTTATTTGTATTTGAGAGAGAGAGACAGACACAGTGTGAGCCAGGGAGGGATAGAGAGTGAGGGAGACACAGAATCTGAAGCAGCTCCAGCTGCTAAGCTGTCAGCACAGAACCCGATGCAGGACTCGAACCCATGAATCCTGAGATCATGACCTGAGCTGAAGTCAGACACTTAACCGACTGAGCCACTCAGGTACCCCTGCTTACCTCTTGGTTTCTTAGTTTTCGCATCTATAATGTGGGATAATAATAGTGTGTACCCATGGGGTTGTAAGGATTAAATATGTTAAAATATATGTGACATACTCAGAAAAAGGCTTCATAATGGAAATAAGTGCTATGTAAGCTATGTATATATTTATATATAAAAAGGGTTTTTACAATTTCATAGGATAATAGAACATTGGGATTGAAAGGAACTTTTGAAACCAGAGTGCAAAGAAAATGAAAACATGGTCAGAAGACCTGGCTTGAGCTCTAGTTATAAAACTTCTGAAGTGACTTCATTTGTGAAACAGATAAGCTAATAACTTCATTATTGATCTTAAGGGTGTTTTGAGGGTTAGAGAGAAAAATATACTCAGGATGACATTGTAAATGGTAAAACACTGTTATTAACATGTTTGTTACCATTACTACTTACAAATCAGGAAACTGACTCTATAGCCTTGGTCAAGTTACTTATTCTTTCAATGCTTGTTTCGTGTATATGTAAAGTATGGATAATAATGGAACCCAGTTTATATTATTACAAGAATTAAATGAGTTAATACATATAAAAGGTGGAGCCAATTGTCTCTAGATTGAGTTATAGCAGTTAATAATAACAGTTAGCTATTTATTATGTTTATATTCATCAAGTATTTGTGATCAGTAATGGTCTGTGCTTATTTATAATAATATGTGAGGGTATTGTTAAAATTACTTCTCTGCTAAAGATTTTGATTGAGAAGGTGGATAAGAAATATGTGTGTCAGGGGCGCCTGGGTGGCGCAGTCGGTTAAGCGTCCGACTTCAGCCAGGTCACGATCTCGCGGTCCGTGAGTTCGAGCCCCGCGTCAGGCTCTGGGCTGATGGCTCGGAGCCTGGAGCCTGTTTCCGATTCTGTGTCTCCCTCTCTCTCTGCCCCTCCCCCATTCATGCTCTGTCTCTCTCTGTCCCAAAAATAAATTAAAAACATTGAAAAAAAATTAAAGAAAAAAAAAGAAATACGTGTGTCAGAATATTCTCAGTTCAGCTTTCCTGTATTGACATACATACTGCTTTGAATTCCTTATATCTACCCTGAGACCTATTATGCATTATGTTAGTTTTCTTGTCTTATATGTGTGCTTCTAGTGATTCCATGTAAATGAAAACAAACAACAAAGAACATTCCCTGTATAGGCAGAGACATATAAATATATGGTTAGCATATATCGTAGTCGTGTTGTCCCCCCTCCCCCCACTAACGGAGTGTCAGTTTTGCACATTGTGATTTGCTTCTGCAGGGAAGAACTGTGTAGCATGTAAGGACTTAAGGCAATTTTTTTTTTTTTTTTTTGGTTCAAGATGGTTTCTTGTTTTTATGTTCAAATATATCTATAGGGACTAGCCTCGCTTGAATAATCTAAATTTTAAACTAATAATTTTGTAGGTGCTAGGAGGTACTGGTTATGAGAGATTTTGAGTGCCATGAAAGATTGATTGCTTTATATTTTGAATAAGAACAAGGAGGCTAATTCTTCTCCTTGAAAAGATCTAATTTAAGGCTCTTCTTTCAGTTGCCCTCTCAACATTGAATCATTCTTATTCTCAACACTTGAAGAATTTAGCAGAATTCATGATTAGCTTACGAGTTATAGAAACCTGAATGCAGAAGTTATGTCTGATTTAAACATTACCGTGGTAGAATTATTTACAGGTAATTTAACAGTCCAGTGTTATTTGATTCATCTTTGTCTTCTTGGCATAATGTGAGAGTCTGTACCTATTAAATCCCCCAGTAAATATTTGATGAAGAATAATTTGGCTTATATTGTATCAGATATTATGATAAGTATTTTATATGCATTATATCTTTTAATCTTCACTTGATTAATTAGACATTGTTATTAATTGTATTTTATAAAGGAGGAAACTGAGGTACAGAAAATTTGTGGAACTTGCCCAACTTCTAAGAGCAAGTGAGTGACAGAGACAGAGACAGAGACAGAGAGACATAGACCCTCCTGGGTCTATTGTATTCTAGAGGCTAGTTCTAAAAATCTATCTTTCACCAAGGTATAAATAAGAGATGAATGGATAAATGTTACCAAGTTTTTGATGTTTTGGTGATATTGTTCCACTTGGCTCTGCTGAGTCTATAATTTGAATATATCTTCTCTAATTATTGATTCTATTTGCTTTGTATATTATCTCTTCTTCACTAAATTAGGAATGATTCTAGTGTAGGGAAAATGACTTTATTTTATACCCATACAGCTCTTAACGTGGTGGACTCACCATAGGTGTTTGCTAAAAATTATTGACTATACAGCTAACTAGAACATGCTAAAAATAAGCAGCAGATAAACAGCAGGTAACAGGCCTCAGTGCTCTCTATTTAAAAGGTTATAGGGACGACTAATCATTCCTTAAGTTCCTTGGTAAAGCCTAATGCAACTTAAAATTTTCTTTTCAGCTTTATTTAGTCATATTGGACAAATAAAACTGCATACATTTAAAGTATACAATGTGATGATTTTATATACATATACCTTGTGAAATAATTACTGCAATATGGTTAATTAACACATCCATCACCTCAGATAGTTACCTTTTGTATGTGTGTGGTGAGAATGTTTAAGATCTCCTTACTTCTGATAATTTCAATTATTATTAACTGTAGTCACTATGTAGTACATTAGATCCCCAGAACTTAATTCATCTTATAACTAAAGGCTTGTAACTTTGCACCAGCATTTCCTTATCTCCCCCATGCCTCAGGCCCTGGTTACTACTATTTTGCTCTGTCTCTATGAGTTAGGCTCTTTTTTTTTTTTTCTTAAGATTTCATATGTAAGTGAGAGCATATAGTATTTGTCCTTCTCTGTCTGTCTTATTTCACTTAGCAAAATATCCTCTCATTTTATTCATGTTGTTGCAAATGGCAGCATTTCCTTCTTTCTCATGACTGGATAATATTCATGTATACAAAGCATTATATAATATATCACATCTCCTTTATCCATTCATCAAATAATAGACACCTACCTCGTTTCAATACCTTGGCTATTGTGACTAATGCTGCAATGACAATAGGTTTTCAGATATCTTCTCCGGATACTGATTTCATTTCCTTTGGATATATAGCCAGATGTGGGATTATTGGATTGTTTGGTATTTGTATTTTTAATTTTCTGGGGAAACTCCATACTGTTTTTCATAGTGTCTCTACTGATTTATATTCCCACCAACAGTGCACAAGGGTTTCCTTTTCTCTATTCTTGTCAATGCTTGTTATTTCTCGTCTTTTTTTAACGTATTTATTAAAAAAAATTTAATGTTTATTTATTTTTGAGAGATGTAGAGCATGAGCAGGGAAGGGGCAGAGAGAGAGACAGGGAGACACAGAATCCAAAGCAAGCTCCAGGCTCTGAGTTGTCAGCACAGAGCCTGACTCAGGGCTTGAACTCACGAACTGCAAGATCATGACCTGAGCCGAAGTTGGAAGCTTAACCATTGGAGCTACCCAGGTGCCCCTAATTTATTTATTTAAATTCAAGTTAGTTAACATACAGTGTAGTATTGTTTTCAGAGTACAATTTAGTGATTCATCACACATAATGCTCAGTGCTCATCCCAACAAGTGCTCTCCTTAATGCCCATCACCCATTTAGCCCATACACCCCACCTCCTTCTCCACTAACTTTTAGTTTGTTCTCTGTATTTAAGAGTCTGTTATAGTTTGCCCCTCTCTCTGTTATTATCTTATTTTTCCTTCCCTTCCCCTATGTTCATCTGTTGTGTTTCTTAAATACCACATATGAGTGAAATCATATATTTGTCTTTCTTTGACTTATTTAGCTTAGCATAATACATTCTAGTTCTATCCACATTATTGCAAATGGCAAGATTTAATTCTTTTAGATCACGAAATAGTATTCCATTGTATACATATACCACATCTTCTTTATCCATTCATTAGTTGATGGACATTTAGGTTCTTTCCATAATTTGGCTATTGTTGATAGTGCTGCTATAAACATTGGGGTGCATGTGCCCTTTTGAATCAGTTTTTTGTATCCTTTGAATAAATACTTAGTAGTGCAATTGCTGCATTGTTAGGGTAGTTCTATTTTTAATTTTTTGAGGAACCTCCATGCTGTTTTCCAGAGTGGCTGCACCAGTTTGCATTCCCACCAGCAGTGCATAGATGTTCCCCTTACTCCGCATCCTTGCCCAACATCTGTTGTTGTCTATGAATTTTAGCTATTCCAACAGGTGTGAGGTGGTATCTCATTGTGGTTTTAATTTGTATTTCCCTTATGATGAGTGATTTTGAGCATATTTTCATGTGTCTTTTAGCCATCTGGATGTCTTCTTGGAAAAGTATCTATTCATGTCTTCTGCCCACTTCTTCACTCGATTATTTGTTTTTTGGGTGTTGCGTTTGATAAGTTCTTTATAGATTTTGGATACCAACCCTTTATCTGATATATCATTTGCAAATATCTTCTCCCATTCTGTCGATTTCCTTTTAGTTTTGTTGATTTTTTTTCTTTCTCTGTGCAGAAGCTTTTTATCTTGATGAGGTCCCAATAGATCATTTTTTGCTTTTGTTTCCCTTGCCTCTAAAGCCAAGTCTACTAAGAAGTTGCTGTGGCCAAGGTCAAAAAGTTTGCTGCCTGTTTTCTCCTCTAGGATTTTGATGGTATCCTGTCTCACATTTAGGTCTTTCATCCACTTTTAGTTTATTTTTTGATGGTGTAAGAAAGTGGTCCAGTTTCATTCATTTGAATGTTGTTGTCCAGTTTTCCCAGCACCATTTTCTGAAGAGACTCTTTTTACATTGGATACTCTTTCCTGCTCTGTCAAAGATTCATTAGCCATACATTTGTGAGTTCTGTATTCTGTTCCATTGATCTATGTGTCTGTTTTTGTACCAGTACCATACTGTCATAATGATTATAGCTTTGTAATACAGCTTAAAGTACGGAATTTTGATGCCTCCAGCTTTGGTTTTCTTTTTCAACATTACTTTGAATATTTGGGATCTTTTCTGTTTCCTAGAAAATTTTAGGATTTTTTGTTCTAAGATTTTAGAATTGTTCTAATTTTGTGGAGAATGCTGGTGTTATTTTGATAGGGATTGCATTGAATATGTAGATTGCTTAGGGTAGTAAGGACATTTTAAAAATATTCTTCGGCTCCATGAACATGGAATATTTTTCCATTACTTTGTGTTTTCTGAAATTTCTTTCATAAGCTTTCCATAGTTTTCAGCATACAGATCTTTTACCCCTTTGGTTAAGTTTATTCCTAGGTATCTTATGGGGTTTTTTTGGTGCAGTTGTAAATGGGATTGATTCCTTGATTTCTCTTTCTGCTTCTTCATTATTGGTGTATAGAAATGCAACCAATTTCTGTACATTGGTTTTATATCCTGCAGCTTTGCTGAATTCACATATCTTGATAATAGCCATTCTAGTAGGTTTGAGGTGATGTCTAATTGTGATTTTCATTTGCATTTTTCTGATGATCAGTGATGTCCAGCACCTTTTCATATACTTATTGTCCATTGGTATATCTTATTTGGAAAAATGTTTACTCAATTCTTTCACCCACTTTTTAAATTAGGCTATTTTTTTACTATTGAGTTGTATGAGAGGCTTAGTGGCTGGTGTTGTAAGGATAAAATGGGAAAGTGATAAGGATCTAAACAAATCCTGATTGTCACTAGGGTGTAACACAGACAAGCTACTTTAGGAATCTTTCATTCTATATGCTTCACTGCTGTTCTGCAATGGTTCCAAGTCTGTTCATGAGGTTGGAATATGGACTTTGGAGTAGAACTTCCCTGGAATCGTTACATATTAGTTACATACACTTGGACAAGTTACTTGTCACTTCACATCCCTGTGCCTTTCGTCTTGCTATTATATTATTTCCTTTACCTGAAAAATTGCTTATTATCTACATCATGTACCTCAATTTTAACTCTTGTAAAGCTGTCATGACTTGTCCTTTGCCCTCAGGTAGTTTATCATTTTCTTTTTTGGGCCACTACTGTCTCACAGCTCCGCTCTTATACTCCAAAATCCTGTAAAATGTTTCATATGATTCCTTAAATCTGAGATACTCTATTTTGTCCCTGGGCCTTCATATATGCAGCTTCTCTGACTAGAATATTATTCTCTGCCTCTAATTGTTCCTTCATATTTTAGTCTCTTATTTAAATATTTTTTCCTTAGGTAGCAACCTGCCTTAACCCTATCATACACCTGATTACTTGTTTAATTTTCTGATTTTCTCTTACAGACTATAAACTCCATAAAGGAAAGGATATATTTTTCTAGTTAATATCCTCAATGACTGTCAAAGTGTTGGGTGCATTGTGATTTGTTTGAGGAATTAATGTATTTGAGGAATTAATGTATTTGACTTAATATGGAGTCTGAAAAAATTATGAGTTTTATGTTTGTGGGGCTGTAAGAAAGCAATAAGATTTATCTGATATATATAAACCTCATACATAAATATATTTTTATATGCTCTTTGCATATAAATATATATTAATATATAAATCCCATATCTATAAACACAAATATGTATATATGTATTTATATACACATACACAGTATGTATATGTATGTGCATGTTTGTATACATATATCTGTCCTCTACTGATTGCAAAAGGGATGGATCTTATTATCCAAATGCCAAATGCTCTTGGTTTGGAATTATTCTGTTAATCCATGAAAGGGAGAATAGGTAGTGTGAAACTAGGGAGACATTCCTGAAAGGTTTTCTATAGAACATGTAGGAAAGTTTTTGGAGTGGACCACTGTTACCTGCTAAAGAAATTTTTTTCCCAAATGAACCAGTCAGATAGATAAAGAAAAAATTAAGATTATATTTCACAGGCAGTTTCACTTTGTGTTAGGATAGCTGTAAAAACAGAACAAAAACAAAAAATAAACAAACAAAAAAACCAACTACAACCCCAAACTGCTGTCCCTTTCTGAAAGAATAGTTGAGAAGAGATTGATGTTTAAGCATTAGTTTGCTAATGTCCATCTCCAGTTATTAAAATGTCTCTAGAAGGACAGACAATAAATTCAGCAATGATGCACTGGGGAGAGAAACTAGATGGCTAGTGAGAGGTTTTCTTCTTTTTTCTTTTTTAAATATTAAATGTAATTTATTGTCAAATTGGTTTCCATACAACAACAGGTGCCCTCCTCAATGTCTATCACCCACTTTCTTCTCTCCCCCACCCCCCATCAACCTCAGTTTGTTCTCAGTATTTAAGAGTCTTTTATGGTTTGCCTCCCTCCCTCTCTGTAACTTTTTTCCCCCCTTCCTCTCCCCCATGGTCTTCTGTTAAGTTTCTCAGGATCCACATATGAGTGAAAACATATGATATCTGTCTTTCTCTGCCTGATTTATTTCACTTAGCATAATACCCTCCAGTTCCATCCACCTTGCTACAAATGGCAGGATTTCATTTTTTCTCATTGCCAAGTAGTATTCCATTGTATATATAAACCACATCTTCTTTATCCATTCGTCAGTTGATGGACATTTGGGCTCTTTCCATAATTTGGCTATTGTTGAAAGTGCTGCTGTAAACATTGGGGTACAAGTGCCCCTATGCATCAGCACTCCTGTAAGGGAGGTTTTTTTTTTTTTCACTGTATATTCTCATCGCTCTGGAATCTGGCACTATGCGAATGCACTTTATAAAAAAATATATTTTTCAATAAAATAAATAGTAAGTTAAGTCACTTAAAAAGTGGCTTAAGAAAACTTCACCAAAACTTAGCAGGACAGAAGCACAGAGCTGTGAGAGACAAGCTTTTAAACTCACCAAGCACAATGTTTCTTTGTGGTATATGCTCTGCTAAAATAAATACTGTAGAATTATGTTTTTTTGAAGATTAGAAAACTTCATAGAAATTATCATAAGGAAAAAAGTTTGAGCAGAGATATTTGAATGTGTTGACACCATATCTCTGAGTGGTTATGTAAACATTGATGTCAGGCATTTTCCTCCCATGAATCTACCAGATCGCAAGCTGAACATTATTGCATTTATTCCCTTACTACCTGACATAGATGCTATAAAGAGCTGACCGGTTATAGGAAAATCCTCTCATCGGCATCCCTGGTACAAGATTTTGGGTGAAAACTTACCAGCTTAAAATAATTACAAGCTTTGAAGCAAACATATGGCATATTTTATACATTTATGTAATAAAAAGTCAGATCTGGAGGTTGTATAGAAGTAGGAAAGCTTTCAGAGAATCCTTCTTCTCATTAAGTGTTAAGTAATTTAGTAAAATTTACCAAACAGAGTTGGAAGGAAAATCTAAGACAAGACCATTAATTTCAAAGCCAGAGATCTGTGTCTTTGTCTGGGTTTCCTGTGTCCTTGAGTCATTATCCACTTTTGGTAGGTGCTTCATTATTTTTTTGTTAATGATTAGTTTTCTCTCGAGTTGTAATGGCTCTTCCATTATGGTCTCTGTTCTATTTCTTTCCTCTTCTGTAATGCAACATCTTGGCCTCATCCATGGTTTTGTTTTGTTTTGTTTTGTTTTTTCTTCTTGATTTATAGAAAGAAATTCACCTTCAGATGGGAGGCAGGATGGGAAATGAGGAATGGTGCTCACCAATATTTGTATTCTACCCTTCTTCCCAAATCCCCTAGTTTACCAGCCCCCTTGCACCTGTGTGATAGTTCTAGGGAATGGAATACAAAAAGAGTGATGAATGTCATCTCTATATTGATTCCTCAAATTTCCAGTGAAGTCTCTCCATTATTCTTCATCTGTCGGCTGGTCCCTAGAGCAGTGCTGTCCAGTAAAAATATAAAGTAAGTACATACATAATTAAATTTTTTCTAGGAGCCACATTAAAAAACATAAAAAGAAATGAGTGAAATTCACTAATACATTTATTTAACACAATATATCCAGTATATTATCATTTAAAATGTAATTAAATATTATTTGAAAGATACTTAATTTTTTATACCATTTCTTCAAAATCCAATGTTTATTTTATACTTGAAGCTGATCTCAAACCAGACTGAATCCCCATTTCATGTACCCAGTGGCCACATATGAATAGTGGCTATTCTATTGGATAGGACATTTCTCAAGGATGACATGGAGAGAGTGTCATAAGCTATTAGATGGAAAAACTCTGAGTCCCTAAATGACTGAAAAATTGTCATACATCACTGATCTACACTGAACTATAATGCAAGAAATAAATCTTTAAGTCATTGAGATTTCTGGGTTTATTATCAATTAGTGTACTATGGAAGATTAGATTATTGTGAAGCAAATATTTACTACTTTCCCTTGTCTCCTCTTGAAACACCATGAAGGGGTATTCTTTCCTTCCTCATTAATGTTGGGCTTTGCCATGTAATTTTCCTTGGCCAATGAAATGTTGACAGTATTGGTTTTCAGTCTAGGCCTTACAACTTTTCTGTGATTCTAATTAACATTCTTTGAGCTTTTTTTGCCCTCCTATTGAAAAAAAAATGTAACCCAGAGCGCCTGGGTGGCTCAGTCAGTTAGGTGTCCAACTTTGGCTCAGGTCATGAACTTACCGTTCACGAGTTTGAACCCCATGTTGGGCTGTGTGTTGACAGCTCAGAGCCTGGAGCCTGCTTCAGATTCTGTGTCTCCCTCTCTCTGCCCCTCCCCACTTGTGCATGTGCATGTGTGCATGCTCTCTCTCTCAAAAATTAACAATTTAAAAAAAAATGTAACCCATATTATCCATTATTCCCAAAAGAGTAAAAACCACATTGAGCTTCATGAACTGAACCTGTGGTTGCAGTTAAGCTCAGCTGAGTGAAGTATAGATCAGAAGAACATCAGCTAACCTGCAGATATATGAGCAAGTAATATATGCTTATTACTGTGTTTTGGGGTGGATTGTTGTATAGCATTATTGCAACAATGGCTCACTGATAAGAACTCCCCTAATGGAATTTCATTTCCTATGGGAGAATCTCCATCTTATTACCAATCCACAGTCCTCCCTTCCTGTGGCACTTTCCCATGTTTCATCTCCTCTTCATCCTCTCTTCCCTTTCATAATCTCTTGATCCATACCCTTTCATGTTAGCCGGCAGTGTTGGTCTGCTATTTGTTTTATAATTATTTACATGTGTAGCTCAGAAGTAAGCCAATATCTTCTTACAACTTAAGATCTGGATATATAGTCATTCATTCAGTCATCCAACACTTTTTTTGAACTCTTAGTATGTTCTAGAAGAGTTATAGTATATAAAGATGCAATGGTAAACAAGAAGAACTGTTTTCATAGGCAATACACAAATAAAAACATAAGGATGTAGTATTGCTCTAAGTAAAAATGAAGAGGAATTAGAAATTGGAGATTGGGGATTGGAAATTAGTGCTGTAGAAATGATCTTGTAAATATCTTAAAGTTTTTTTTAATGTTTATTTATTTTAGAGAGAGAGAGAGAGAAAGAGAGAGGCAGAGAGAGAGAGAGAGAGGGAGACACAGAATCCAAAACAGGCTCCAGGCTCTGAGCTGTTAGCACAGAGCTTGACACAGGGCTCGAACTGGGGAATGGCGAGATCATGACCTAGGACAAAGACTTACGTTTAACAAACTGACCTACCCAGGCACCCAAAGATCTTATAAATTTATTATAAACTCTGCATAAATATAAAATGAACGTTTTCTAGGATCTTTGCCTATTGCTAGGGGCTTATGTTTCTCTCCTTCTTTGTGGCATCCAACTGCTTCCACTGAATTAGTTGAATTTAATTCTTTCATTGACCTCAGCCGCAGCAATTTCTTGCATGATATGTCTCCAAAGGCAAGAGGATTAAAAGCAAAAATGAACTATTGGGACCTCATCAAGATAAAAAGCTTCTGCACTACAAAGGAAACAATCAACAAAACTAAAAGGCAACCAATGGAATGGGAAAAGATATTTGCAAATGACATATCAGATAAAAGGTTAGTATCCAAAATCTATAAATAACTTACCAAACTCAACACCCCAAAAACAAATAATCCAGTGAGGAAATGGGCAGATGACATGAATAGACACTTTCCCAAAGAAGACCTCCAGATGGCCAACAGACACATGAAAAGATGTTGAACATCACTCATCATAAGGGAAATACAAGTCAAAATTGCACTGAGATACCACTTCACACTGGGCAAGTGGCTAAAATTAACAACTCAGGAAACAACAGATGCTGGTGTGGATGTGGAGAAATGGGAACCCTCTTGCACTCTTGTTGGGAATGCAAACATGTAACCACTCTGGAAAACAGTGTGGAGGTTCCTCAAAAAATTAAAAATAGAATACCCTACAACACAGCAATAGCACTGCTAGGAATTTATCCAAAGGATACAGGAGTGCTGATTCATAGGGGAACATGTACTTCAATGTTCATAGCAGGGCTTTCAACAATAGCCAAATTATGGAAAGAGCCCAAATGTCCATCAACTAATGAATGGATAAAGAAGATGTGGTTTATATATACAATGGAATACTACTTGACAATGAGAAAAAATGAAATCCTGCCATTTGTAGCAAGGTGGATGGAACTGGAGGGTATTATGCTAAGTGAAATCAGTCAGAGAAAGACAGATATCATGTTTTCACTCAGATGTGGAACTTGAGAAACTTAACTGAAGACATGGGGGAAGGGAAGGGGAAAAAATAGTTACAAACAGAGAGAGAGGGAGGCAAACCATAAGAGACTCTTAAATACAGAGAAAAAACTGAAGGTTGATGAGAAGGTGGGGGAGAGGGGAAAATGGGTAATGGGCATCCAGGAGGGCACTTGGCACATTCTTTCTCTGAGCACTGGGTGTGGTATGTAAGCGATGAGTCATGGGAATCTACCCCCCCCCCCCAAACCAAGAGAACACTGTACACACTGTATGTCAGCCAATTTGGCAATAAATTAGAATAAAAAAGGATTATTTCATTGATTCTGTTTGTCTTTGTTCTACCTTGCATTAACTGAGTTAATTAAGTTAGTATTACACAAACCATTCACAGAGAGGTGTTTGTGTGTATATAAGAGTTGACTCAAAAACACCAAGTTGTACATTTAAAACATATACAATTTTTATTTAGCACATATACTTCAGTAAAGCTGGAAGAAAAACAAACATAAAGTCCCCTAAAAAGCCCCCAAAGAAACACTTTATTCAAGGTGTCGGAGTGATGGAAGTATTTTTATCATAGTAACACAATTTAAAATTCAAAAGGTATTTAAAATTTCAGTTAGCTATTTCTGACCCTAAAAGTCTCAAAGTGAGACCATAGCCGGGGCGCCTGGGTGGCGCAGTCGGTTAAGCGTCCGACTTCAGCTCAGGTCACAATCTCGCGGTCCGTGAGTTCGAGCCCCGCATCAGGCTCTGGGCTGATGGCTCACAGCCTGGAGCCTGTTTCCAATTCTGTGTCTCCCTCTCTCTCTGCCCCTCCCCCATTCATGCTCTGTCTCTCTCTGTCTCAAAAATAAATAAACGTTAAAAAAAAAAGAATTTGAAAAAAAAGTGAGACCCTAGCCTTCTACCATGATGTTTCTTTGCTTATATTTTTCTGTATTCTTTTGTTCTAATCTAATTTTTTTCAGCAGAGCAATTTAATTAGCATTTTACTTTTCTTCATTACAACAACCCAGGCCCCTAGAGTCTCAATTTTCTGTTAAATAGTTTACAAAGTTACTGCATATGAAAACACTGAGGTTTAGAGGCATTGCATTTTATTTTCAAGGTCACATACACATGGTGGAGCTGAGATTTTATTCTAGTGTAGTTCACTTGAGAAGTAATGTTTGCAAAGTGAAAACAAATTTCATAATCACATTTAGGTGAACAACTTGTTTTTTATTTTTTGGTAAACTTATTGCTGCCTAGAATGTCCCCAATGAAAATTAACTTCATGTAGTCACCTCCATGTAAACTCAGTCTTTCCATGATATGAATTCAATGAAATAAAAATTTATATAGACATATCAGTAAAGTCTTAATTCCAGGAGGTTATGCATTAGACATCAGAGGGAGGGATGTCTTGTCTGTGGCTATTCTCTGTCTGTTGTGGGCATCAATTGAGTTATAAGTCATTTAGCCTGGTCATTAGGCAATGGCCTTTTTCTTTGACATATCTATTGTCTTTCCATTGTCGACAGAATATGCCACATTATACACTCTGACGTCGTTCTTCATCATATTCTTGAGCTTGTTCCAGTGAGCCTGCTCTTTCTCAGAAACTTTTGTGACCTCGGAGTGCCTTAGTGGCTCAGCTGGTTAAATGTCTGACTTCAGCTTAGGTTATGATCTCATGGTTTGTGGGTTCAAGCCCCCCGTTGGACCCTGTGCTGACAGCTTGGAGCCTGCTTCAGATTCTCTGTCTCCCTCTCTTTCTCTGCCCCTCCCCTGCTCATGCTCTCTCTCTCTCTCTCTCTCTCTCTCAAAAATAAACAAACATTAAAAAAAAACAAACCTTTTGTGCCCTCTGGAAAGAAAATAAATATATGCTTTTTCTCTAATATCTGGGGTACTTTAAGATATCATTCTAGTCCATCTACTTACACATCTTCTTTAGGCATTGTCTGGCAGGTAGAATAATGCATCTGCCCCCCACCCTTTCCCTTCCATACATGTCTACATTCTAATCCCCAGAACCTGTAAATTACCTTACATAGCACAATAATTTTGAAGATGTGATTTTAATGTGATTTCAATTTTAATGTGATTAAATTAAGGAATCACTGGATTATTTGGGTGGACCAAATTTAATCATAAAGGTTCTTAAAATTGAAAAACTTCCAAGCTGAGGTCAGAATGAGATGTGACTATGAAAGAATGGTTATAGAGATTAAACGTGCTGGTTTTGGTGATGGAGGGAAGGAATCATGAGTCAAAGAATGAAGTTGACCTATAGATTATGGAAAAGGGAAAAAAAATGTATTCTCTCCTAAAGCCTCCAGAAAGGAACATGTACTTGCCAGCATCTTGATTTTTATCCTAATGAGACCCATGATGGACTTATAACCTACAGAGCTGCAAGACAATTAAGGCACCAAATCTGTGGTAATTTACTATCGTAGCATTAGAAAACTAATACCTGGCCAAGATTATTAATGAGCCAAGGCTTCTCTGGGAGGTATGCCAATTCTCAGAGTTCTGAGATTCTCCTGACCTTTTCCTGAGGATTCTAAGATCCCTCACTCAGGGAATCATCCTGAAAGGAGCAGAATCCCAACACTTTCCCCAGCTCACAATAGTGACCAATCTTGCTTATATTTTTCACTAATGAAAAAATATCTCCCTGCTTCCACCAGTTAATTAAACTTTTTCTGTGGCTCTTACAACATGGTACAGTTTTCCCAACATTGTCATCGATGGTATAATAACATTTATGTTGTATGTTCTTCATGCATTTAGCATTTTTTTAACATTAAATATCATTTTCTATAAAGAAATATTGTTTTTTATTTTGTCTACTTACAATGTAAAGCCTTGGTTTTCAAGATTATCGATTCTATACTGAGTTTTAAGAACATATTTTATAAATTGGGAAGTTTAGTAATTATTTTGCTGAACAGTTCAACTTACTGCCTATAGAGAAAATTGAAGTGTTGCCTGAGTGGACTCAAGGATGGGATATAGTGTTCATAGGTTTTTAAAAATTTTTCATTGGATCAGTAGTAATGACTCCTCTTTAATTTCTGATATTTGTAACTTCTGTCCCATGTCTATCTCTCCATCTCTCTGACTCGGTCTCCAGTTATCAATTGGCTAGAGGTTATCAGTTTTTTTGGTATTTTTAAAAAATCATCTTTGGAGTCCTTGATTTTATTCATCACTTTCTTATTTTTAATTTCATTAATTTTTATTCTAATTTTTATTTTATCTTCTCCTTGCTTTAGGCTTCAATTGCTGTTCTTTCTTTCCTAAAATACGTATTTAATACTCCAAAGTATTGCTTTCACTTATTCCTACAAATCTTGATAAGTTGCATTTTTATATGTATTTATTTCAAATTAATTAAAAATTTCCCTTAAGATTTCTTCCTTGACCCTTGCATCATTTAGAAGTGTATTCCTTATTTTTTTCAAATATTTGGAGACTATGTTGGTATCTTTCTCATACTGACTTTTAATTCAGTTGTATTGTAGTTTGAGAACACACTTTGTATTGACTTCTAATTTGTTACATTTTTAGGGTAAGTTTTAGGGCCCAGAATGTGGTGTATCTTGGTGAGTGTCCCATGTGAACTCAAGAAGAATGTGTATTCTGTTGTTGGATGGAATCTTCTATAAATGTGAATTAAATCAATTTGATTGATAGTGCTGTTCAGGTCAAATATATCCTTACTAATTTTATGCCTGCTCCACTTATCAGTTGCTTACATCTAGTCTTCCACTACAAGAGTGAATTTGTCTATTTCTCATGTATATTTCACCATTGTTTTAGGAGCATACATGTTTAAAATCTAGGTATGTCTTCTTGTAGAAGTGATCCCTTTAGTATTATGTAATGTCCTTTTTATCCATGATATATTTCCTTGTTCTGAAATCAGCTTTGTCTGAAATTAATATAGCTACTCCAGCTTTCTTTTGATTAGTGTTAACATGGTATATCTTTTGCTGTTTACTTTTAACCTATTTGTGTCTTTATATTTAAAGTGAGTTGCTGGAGTGCCTGGGTGGTTAAATGTCTGACTCTTGATTTCAGCTCAGGTCACGGTTCTTGGGATCAAGCCCCAGTTCGGGCTCTGTGTTGAGCATGGACCTTGCTTGAGATTCTCTTCCCCTCTCTCTCTGCCCATCCCCAGCTCTCTCTCTTTCTCAAAATAAATAAATAAACATTAAAAAAAATAAAATGAGTTGCTTGTAGAGGCACCTCGGTGGTTGAGTTGATTGAACTCAACCCTGCTCAGGGTTGGTAGGATCAATCCCCATGTGGGCTCTGCACTGAGCATGGGGCCTGCTTCAGATTCTCTCTCTCTCCCTCTGCTACCCTCATCTTCACTTATGCTCTCTCTCTCAAATAAAATAAATAAATAAATACATAAAAATAAAATGAAGTGAGTTGCTTGTAGACAACATATGGCTGGGTCTTATTTTTTTTATAAGCCAGTCTGATAGTGTTTGTCTTTAAATTGGTTTATACAGATCAGTTACATTTAAAGTAATTTTTGAGGGGCTCCTGACTGGCTTGTCAGGAGTTGAGGTTGTGAATTTGAGCCCTACATTGGGTGTAGAGATTACTTGAATACATAAATTTCAAAAAATAATTTTTGAAATATTTGGTTTAATATCAACCATATTTGTAACTGTATTATATTTATTGTCAGAGGCTTATTTTTCTGCCTCTCATTTTAATTGAATATTTAATATTATTTCATTCTGTTTCTTCTCTTAGTGTATCAACCATACTTCTTTAAAAATGTTTATGGTTTTCTTAGAGTTATAATGTACATTCTATAAATAATCTAAGTTGTTCTTCACATAATCCTATTCTACTCCATGTGTAGTATATAGGTACCTCATAACAGAGTTCTCTCAATTCTTCCCTTTGTCTCTTGTGACATTGCTGTCATTCATTTAACTTATCCTTATTCTGTAATCACCCAATGCATCATTATTATTTATTTTCCCAATGTATTATTATTGTTATTATTTTAAATAAACAGATATTGTTTAGATCAATTAAGAATAAGAAAAATAAAATATTTTATTTTAGCTGTGATTTATCCTTCTCTGTTGCTTTTCTCTCCTAAGTTGCTAACAAATCATTTCCTTCTCCTTATAGAACATCTTTTAATACTTTTGGCAGTTGCTAGCAATGAATTCATGCAGTTTTTGCTTGTCTGATAAAGTATTTTTCTTGCACTTTTAAATGATAACTTTGCTGTATATAGAAGTCTAGGTTGGTGGGTTTTTTCCTTCAATTCTTTAAATATTTTACTCTCCTTGCTTCTATGATTTCTCACGTAAAGTTCACTGAAATTCTCATTTTTGTTCTGGCATAAGGTGCTTTTGTTCCCTTTCTGGTTTGTTTCAGTATTTTTTCCCTTTTGCCTTTGGTGTTCTGCAGTTTGAATATGATAAGAGTTAAAAAAATTTTTTTTCTATTCTGCTTAATGTTTTCTGAGCTTCCTGGATCTGTGATTTGCTGCCTATCATTAATTTTAGAAAGTTTTTGGCCATGTTTTTTCAAATATTTCTTCTACTCTGTTTCTTTTCTTTCTGCTATTCCAATTAGGCATATGTTACAGCTTTCAAAATTGTCTCACACTTCTTATATGCACTGTTCTTTGTTTTTCTTTTTTTTTCTCTCCTCATTTTAATTTGAGAAGTATCTGTTGACCTACTTTCAAGCTTACTGATTCTTTCCTCAGCTGTGTCAAGTCTACTGGTGATCACACCGAAGACACCCTTCATTTCTGTTAGTGTGTTTGATTTCTAGCATTTCCTTTTGATTCTTTCTTAGAATTCTCATCTCTCTGATTGAATTACCCATCTTTATTTGGCTGTTGTCTTCTTTCTTTTTCTTTCTTTCTTTCTTTCTTTCTTTCTTTCTTTCTTTCTTTCTTTTTCCTTCCTTCCTTCCTTCCTTCCTTCCTTCCTTCCTTCCTTCCTTCCTTCCTTCCTTCCTTCCTTACCAGAGCCTTTAAAACAATAAAAATAGTTATATTAAATTGCCTGGCTAATAATACCAACATAACTGAATCTGGTTCTGAATGCTTACTTTGTCCTTTTAGGCTAATTTTCCCCCTTTGCTGAGCCTTTTAATTTTTTGTTGAAAGCTGGACCTATTGCATTAGGTAATAGGAATCACATTAGTTTTCTATTGCTGCTATAACAAAATAACACAAACTTAGTGGCTTAAAACAACACAGATTTATTTATTTATCTTACGATTCTGGAGGTCAGAAGTCCAAAATGTCTCTGTGCGTTAAAATCAAGGTATCAACATTCCTTTCTGGAGGTTGTAGGGGAAAATCAGAAGTCTTTTCTAGCTTACAGTGGCCATCTATATTCCTTGACTTGTGGCCCTCATTCCATTATCAAAGCCAGAAACTTCTGACTAAATCCTTCCAGGCTGCCACCTTTCTGGTTCTCTCACCCTGCTTCCCTCTTTCACATAGGCTTATGATTATACTGGGTCTACCTGGAAAATCCAGGATAATGTCTTCATCTCAGGGTCAGCTGATTGGTAATGTCCATTCCATTTGTAACTTTAATTCTTCTTTTCCATGTAACCTAACATATTTACAGTTTCTGAATTAAGATATGAACATCTTTGGGGGTGGGGAATGCATTATTTTCCCTACTACAGGCAATTGAGGTCAATAGGCGTCTAGTTTGAGGATTTATGGTTACCTAGTAATGAGTTGGGCTTTATTTAATGTTTTCTGAAGTTTTAGATGCCAGGAGCCTCAAATTTCTCTATTTTTTTTTTATTTTGTTCCTCTCGACTTTGTCTTCCCTAAATACCTTCTCGGAGAAAATAATTTGTGTTTTACAGCTTTTTTAGCAGTAATGCACTACTTTATTGGAGTCCTGTTGGTAGGGTGTTAATATTTGGGAAATGGGGAATATTCTATAATCCTTTAATTAAATCTCAGTCTTTTAATGGGACCATGTCTCTGGACTATGACTTTTACAAGTATTTCTTCTTATATGGATTCCTGTTTTACCTTAGATGAGACAGAAAGGCTGGAGGACTCTAGAGTGAGAAAAATGTATTTCCTCCTGGCTCTGGGAAACATACTTGGTAAGGTTTTTCCTCCTTGGAGAGTAGGTTTTTGTTATGGAGAAGGCTCTGGGTACTTTGCTGTAGGATTACTGTAACCCTCCCTTGCTAGAGCCATGAGAGGATCTTTCCTATCACCATGAGAATCTGGTCAGTTTCCTAGAAGTAAAGCCCATACAAGTTTGAATGCCCATCTAGGACTGCAGCCCTCAGAGTTTCTCACACTCACACTTGTCCATACACATCCGCCAGTAATTTGTCAAAAGTACCTTCTTAGTGTTTCTACCAGTTTATAGCTGTAGTAGCTTCTTCTTCATATAAGGACATATTGGCTATGACTCTGGATTTACTTGGTTCTCCAGATTTCGGGGTGGTGGTTTGCTCTGTAAACTCAGTTCTCTCATGGGTCCAATAAATCATTTTGTTTAGATTTTTCTTGTTGTAAAGGTGAGAGCAGTTACTTCCAAGCTCCCTACATGGTGGAGCTAAAACTGGAAGTTTCTTGCATTTTAAAAACTCTGTTCACCTTTCAATTGCACTTAAATCTCTCCTCACAGGACTCCTCCTGAATTTGTCATCATTATAGTTTCCTGTCCTCAGCAGTGCAGACTCCAGTAGCCCTTTTATTCTCCGTCCATAAACTCTGACCTAGTCCCCCAGCTAACTGTTTCCATATCTCTTCCTCTAATTAAGGAGCATCCATTTCATGAAATGCCCCCAGTTTCTCTGAGTGTCCCATAGACCACTCTTCCATGTCTTTATAAATTGTTCACTTGATTTTCCTATACCCATCCAACTGTTGTTCTCTTCTGGTGAATTGTAACCAGAATTCATTTTGCATTTTCTTTCTCACCTTTAAGTCTCAGGCTGATTTACAACAATGCAAATTTATGCTTCCTAAGCCACACTGAGTCTTCAGAACCAGTTTCACCCCCCCTTACCTGTCTTTGGTTCACTCCCTCTCCCATGACATCATTGGATACTATAAGTATGTACCCTCTCTCTTTAACCTCTTTTGTTCTCAATCTTAATACATAGTCTATCATGCCTTTCAGCAAAAATTGAGGCCATCATTCAAAAGCTTCCTCAACTTCTCTTCTTCTCCATTATTGACTCAGACATGGCTAGGTACTAGGTAATTGACAAGGAAGAATAAGATATAGTGCCTACATCTAAGGAATTTAAAAAAACTTACATGCTCAAGTACAAAATGAGCACTAAATGTAGCAAGTGCTCAAGTTTGTAATGGTAACAAAAATTCAGAACTTTAAATGTATTTTCTTTTATGCATACAATGACTTGGAAGTTAAGTATAGTTATTATCCCTTTACATATATGAGTGAACTCAGATTCAGAGATACATTGTAATTTTGATAGAGATGCTGAGTGAATAAATGGTAGAATCTAGGTTTGCAATCATGTCTGACTTATGAAAACTAGTAGACTCTTTTATAAACCTAGGTGTAATATTAATATCATGATGACTCTCTCTAGGCCCTTTCTCTGGGTTGTTACATACCTCTGGAGGAATGCAAGAGCAGGCAAGCATTGCCAGAAGTTAGCTAAAGATATTCAAAGCCTCAGTAAAGCATGTATCTATCTTTTCCCTGTCCTGGATTCTTGATTTCTGGGATTTCTTTCTAAGCAGCAAAGTGAAAATATATCAGGTAACATAAGATAGCTATATAATTATGTGATTTATTATTAACCTTGCCTCGAACCAGTAGCAGGAAAAACAAAATGTCAGCAGTCACTGGAAACTTTATCAAGCAAATAGGCTAAAATATATCCTTTTTTCTTACATAAGTCACTTTATTTTACTTGATGGCATTCTTTTTTGTCAGAAATATAAATTGTTCCCATAGGTTCTCGTGGCTATGTGAGGTTCTCCCACTTTTTACTTCTTATTTCAATTGCATGTATTATTTTCTTAATGTTTTATTACCATTATTATAAAGTGATGTTCTCCTTTAACAAATATCTGAAAGGGGGAATATGTTCAGTGTGTCTTTGACCAAAACCTTGTGTCTATCTAGTTAGAATCCCATCATGCTCATAGCTACCCTCATGCCTGTGAGTTTAAAAAAAACAAACAAAAAAAGCAAACCACTGCACAATACAGCCCATTTTCTCTTGTTTTGATTCTTTCTCCCCCCAAATTTGTTTAAACTGAATATTTCTTCCTGAATTTCTGATGTAACTCCTTCCATTTCCATTAGCAAACTTGATCTTCTTCTCATCTTCCATAGATATCCTTCTGATCAACACTTCCCACTTAGCATTCTTATTCAAGCTTCATCTTAGACTGCATAAACCGTCCTTTAATTGAAAGTTATATCCTTATGAGAGCTACAGCACCTTTTTTTATTTCTTAAAGTTTTTATTTAAATATCAGTTAATATATAGTATAATATTAGTTTCAGGTGTACAACACTTCTTTTAGTCCTGACATGTTTTTTTTTTTTTTCAAAAAATTTTCTTTTTCACTCAGTAGTAGAGGTCTTAGAATTCTTCAGCTTTCAAAGTACTTACCTTTCAAATAGGGACTTCCTTCTATAAAGGGATAAGGGACCATCAGCTTTATTATACTATTCAAGTATATCACAATTGTTATCAACCATCTCTGTGCCAGTTTTAAACAATGTTCTTTGTTTTATTTACTTCTGATATAGATTTACCTGCCAAGTATGTTTTCAAGCATGTGCCTACTGGGTATAAAAGGAATAGAGATGCCACATAAAAAATCTCAAATGTATTTCTAAGCTCATTAGAATTGTCTTTTGAAAAAAGTAGTATGACTCCCTAAATTAAACATAATTATAAATTTACAAAATATGAATTTTGATATTTTTGATATACTGGGCCTATAATTGTCATTGTTAGAATGATTTAGAAAAATATTACCAAATACTTAATCTCTCTCTTTTTTTTGGTATGTGTGTAAAGAATTCTCTTTCAAGCTCTTTGGAGAGTGTTACTCACTTGTGAGACCTTCAGAATTGTACAGAATTTTCAAACATAAAAGTGATCCAGTTTATTGTCACTTCTATTACTGAAATAAATTGCCATCCCCAAACCCCAGGCCTGCTAGATCTTTTGGCTTTTTATATTGCACAAACTATATTCTGAGTAGAAATGGCTTAAAACGGTATTTATAGAATGACTACTATAGGAAAACTAATCTTAGAGGAATCAAGAGAGCAGGATCTTATGAAAATCTCTGAATTCCCAAAACAACTTTTACTAATAACAGTTTCAACCAGAAGAACTCTGTCTGTTCAGAGAAGGCCCATGAATGTGTATTTTTTTTAATATATGAAGTTTATTGTCAAATTGGTTTCCATACAACACCCAGTGCTCATCCCAAAAGGTGCCCTCCTCAATACCCATCACCCACCCTCCCCTCCCTCCCACCCCCCATCAACCCTCAGTTTGTTCTCAGTTTAAGAGTCTCTTATGCTTTGGCTCTCTTCCAATCTAACCTCTTTTTTTTTTTCCTTCCCCTACCCCATGGGTTTCTGTTAAGTTTCTCAGGATCCACATAAGAGTGAAAACATATGGTATCTGTCTTTCTCTGTATGGCTTATTTCACTTAGCATAACACTCTCCAGTTCCATCCACGTTGCTACAAAGGGCCATATTTCATTCTTTCTCATTGCCACGTAGTACTCCATTGTGTATATAAACCACAATTTCTTTATCCATTCATCAGTTGATGGACATTTAGGCTCTTTCCGTAATTTGGCTATTGTTGAGAGTGCTGCTATAAACATTGGGGTACAAGTGCCCCTATGCATCAGCACTCCTGTATCCCTTGGGTCAATTCCTAGCAGTGCTATTGCTGGGTCATAGGGTAGGTCTATTTTTAATTTTTTGAGGAACCTCCACACTGTTTTCCAGAGTGGCTGCACCAGTTTGCATTCCCACCAACAGTGCAAGAGGGTTCCCGTTTCTCCACATCCTCGCCAGCATCTGTAGTCTCCTGATTTGTTCATTTTGGCCACTCCGACTGGTGTGAGGTGATATCTGAGTGTGGTTTTGATTTGTATTTCCCTGATGAGGAGCGACGTTGAACATCTTTTCATGTGTCTGTTGGCCATCCGGATGTCTTCTTTAGAGAAGTGTCTATTCATGTCTTCTGCCCATTTCTTCACTGGATTATTTGTTTTTCGGGTGTGGAGTTTGGTGAGCTCTTTATAGATTTTGGATACTAACCCTTTGTCCGATATGTCATTTGCAAATATCTTTTCCCATTCCGTTGGTTGCCTTTTAGTTTTGTTGGTTGTTTCCTTTGCTGTGCAGAAGCTTTTTATCTTCATAAGGTCCCAGTAGTTCATTTTTGCTTTTAATTCCCTTGCCTTTGGGGATGTGTCAAGTAAGAAATTGCCCATGAATGTGTATTAATTAACTGATGACAAAACTAGATTTTAGAATTTGCTACCAAATTCCCTCCCATATGAAATTATCTTGTGTAATAAGAATGGACTCGATGGGGGCGCCTGGGTGGCTCAGTTGGTTGAGCGTCCGACTTCAGCTCAGGTCATGATCTCATGGTCTGTGAGTTCAAGCCCCGAGTTGGGCTCTGTGCTGACAGCTCAGAGCCTGGAGCCTGTTTTGGATTCTGTGTCTCCTTCTCTTTGCCCCTCCTCCACTCACACTCTGTATCTCAATAACAAATAAATGTTAAAAAAAAATTAAAAAAAAAGAATGGACTCGATGGTTTACTGGTTTTAATGAGAGGCAAAGCCTGGGGAAACATCCCCTTAGGGTAAGGGATAGAAGGACTGATTGTTTTGAAATGGGTAGTATGTATTGCTAAAAACACCAAACAGCTTCTCAGGATACCCCAGGTCCACAGTTTACTTCAGGTTTATTTGCTTCAGTCCTTTATTGTGGAGGTACAGTTTAAGCAGTCTGTTGTTTCAATTTCAGGAGCTTCTGAAAGAGAGTGACTGTATTTTACTTTGGCAAATCTATATAGCACGTGTATATGTGTGTGTGCACATACCATTTTATGAGACTTAGCAATATGTGACACAACAAGACTTCAAATATATAATCATTCTGGCTTTCAGGGTCTTAGATTTAGACCAAAGCAGAAGCTAAATTTGATAGTTTTTTGATGAGAAAGATGGGTAGGTCTCTAAGGCATAGTTTTCCTGACATGGTTGACAGTGTGTTATGAGAATGCTTGGGTTGGCAGTTATCTTTCATGAAAGTTAGGCACAGGAATAAAGAAAAAAAAAAGGTTGGAAGTGTGTGGTGTGGAATTAAGTGGTTCAAATTAATCAGGGATAGGAAAAAGTTCAAACGGAAAAGTGTAATGTTCTTAAAGGTCATCTAGCATTCTTTAGACTTACCTGACATAGCTGCATAATTTGACTAATTCACATTCATAAATTAGCGGGAGAGGTCTGGTAGAATACAGAATTTAGAACCAGAGAGGTCTGAGCTGGAATACCAATTTTTCTATTTGTCAGTAAAAAGACCTTGAAAAAAGTAAACAGTCTTTGTGAGTACCAGCATTTTCATCTGTGGAAAGAAAAACAATGAATATATCCTTGAGTTTTTATATGGAACCTTATAATACATGCAAAATTTCAAGTGTCTATCTTACAGTAGGTATTTAGAAATATTATTTACCTTTCTCCTACTGCCAGAGAAAATAGGGTTATGTGTGGAATTACTTTATTTTAGTGTCTCAATTTTAAGGCTCTTAGAGTATGTCATTTTAAGGAAATTGAATTCTTAAAGTTGAATTGCTCAGATGATTTCTGAATAGTCCATGGCATGCACCTAAATTTGAATCTTCTAAAACATCCTCCAAAAACTGTAAAAAACAGGTAGATCAGGGGTCAGCAGACTTACTCTGTAAAGGGACCAGATAGTAAATATCTTAGGTTCTGTGGGCCAGAGTCTGTCACAACTGTTTTACTCTGGTATTGTAGTGTGGGAGCAATCATAAAAATGCATAAACAAATAAAGATGATATTTATTTCAAAAACAGGTGATGTACTAGATTTGGCCAGGGAGCCGTAGTTTGCTGACTCCTGAAGTAGAAGAACAAATATAACCACACAGATCCCATACTTTTAGTATAATTATAAGTCAAAGAAATTACATATTTCAAAATGTTCCTAACTAGAAAAATAAAAATCAATTTTCAGTGGAGCTATTTCTCAGATCTCTACCACAAGTCTTTATAAAATGCAAGATGTCACTAGAAAAACTGTGGAAGAGAAAAAGAGGAAATGAAGGGCCTAAATGAACTAAAATCAATAGCAGAAAGAGAAAGTCAATCTATGTAAGGAAATCCTGAAAAAAAAGTTTGGTAATTTTGAGTATTAACTACAAAAATGTTATGTAAAGGTAAGGGAGACCTCTTAAGCAGGCATCTTTGTGAAGGTAATACTTAAGAAGAGTAGAGGAAAAAGGAAAGAAGCATATGGTGGAAACTGCATGGCAAAGAGAAAAGGAGAAATAGGGGGAAACTTAATATCCTTAAAAATAAAATTTTAGATTTGAAGGGCATAACTCTTCAAAGAAGAGCCATCTGTTAAAGAAATTGAATGTTGAAACACTGACAGAAAAGTGGTCTTGAACTAGGAATCTTTTAAACCACCCTAAATTGTCAGACTGCTCTCAGAAATACAAAAATATGTGTTTGTTTGTTTATTTATTTATTTATTTATTTATTTATTATTTTTAAATTTACATCCAAGTTAGCATATAGTGCGATAGTGATTTCAGGAGTAGATTCCTTAATGCCCCTTACCCATTTAGCCTATCCCACCCCTCCCACCACCCCTCCAGCAACCCTCTGTTCTCTATATTTAAGAGTCTCTTATGTTTTCTGCCCCTCCCTGTTTTTATATTATTGTTGCTTCCCTTCCCTATGTTCATCTGTTTTGTATCTTAAATTCCTCATATGAGTGAAGTCATATAATACTTGTGTTTCTCTGACTAATTTCGCTTAGCATATAATACCCTCTAGTTCCATCCATATAGTTGCAAAAGGCAAGATTTCATTCTTTTTGATTGCCAAGTAATACTCCATTGTGTGTGTGTGTGTGTGTGTGTGTGTGTGTGTGTGTGTGTGTATTAATGTTTTTTTTTAATTTATTTTTGAGGCAGAGAGAGACAGAACATGAGAAGGGGAGGGGCAGAGAGAGGGGGAGACACAGAATCTTAAGCAGGCTCCAGGCTCTGAGGGGTCAGCACAGAGCCTGACACAGGGCTCAAACTCACAGAGTGTGAGATCATGACCTGAGCTGAAGTCAGATGCTTAACCGACTGAGCCACCCAGACGCCCACTACACACACATACATACATACATACATACATACATACATACATACACATACACACACACACACACACACACACACACACACACACACACACCACATCTTCTTTATCCATTCATCCATCTATGGACATTAGGGCTGTTTCCATACTTTGGCTATTGTCGATAGTACTGCTATAAACTTTGGGGTGTATGTGCCCCTTCGAAACAGCACACCTGTATCCCTTGGATAAATACCTAGTAGTGCAATTGGTGCACCGTAGGGTAGTTCTATTTTCAATATTTTGAGTAACCTCCATACTGTTTTCCAGAGTGGCTGTACCAGTTTCCATTCCCACCAGCAGTGCCAAAGAGATCTCTTTCTTCACATCCTCGCCAACATGTGTTGTTGCCTGAGTTGTTAATTTTAGCCATTCTGACTGAAGTAAGGTGGTATCTTATAGTGGTTTTGATTTGTATTTCCCTGATGACTGATGTTGAGCGTTCTTTCATGTGGCGGTTGGCCATCTAGATGTCTTCTTTGGAGAAGTGTCTATTCATGTCTTTTGCCCATTTCTTCACTGGATTATTTGCTTTTTAGGTGTTGAGTTTGATAAATTATTCATAGATTTTGGATTCTACCCCTTTATCCGATATGTCATTTGCAGATATCTTCTCCCAGTCCATTGGTTGCCTTTTAGTTTTGCTGATTGTTCCTTTGCTGTGCAGAAGTTTTTATTTTGATGAGGTCGCAATAGTACAGCAAAAATATGAGTTTTATATGTACAAAGCCAGTATAAGAAAAAAGTAGAACATATGAATGAAAATTTTTCAGATGAAGAAAATCCTACTCCATCCACCTCCAATTGACCAGGAGGCAGAATATAACTGCAAAGCATAATTCCATATTGAAACATAGATCACTAAATAAGCACATGAAGAAAAGGAATAGAGCTGAATAAATACTAGGTTCCTCTAAATAAATTAAAAAAAATAATAAGGTAAAAATGTTAGAGATATAACTATAAAATTAATACAGTGAAAGGAGATCCAACATACTGGAATCCATGAAGATGAAAATTCAAACACTGAAGCACTACTAATATTAAAGTTCTATTACAAGAAAAGTTGTCTGGAATTGATATATATATATATATATATATACACACACACATATATATATACATATATATATATACACACATATATATATATACACACATATATATATACATATATATATATATACACATATATATATATATATTTTTGTTTTGTTTTGTTTTTTGTTTTTTTTGTTTTTTTTTGTTTTGTTTTCCAAAGACAGACTGATGCCTGGGAAAATTATCCCAGAATTATCAACTCTGGTATGTACTCAAGTAAAACTAATGATTTTAAAGAGAAAATCCTCAGGACCTCTGTAAATCAAGCGATCAAAGGAACATCGTTTTCAAGAAATTGAGACAGAGAAATTGTATACCAGGGCATCTGGGTGGTTCAGTCAGTAAGCATCTGACTCCCACTTGGGTCATGATCTCACAGTTTGTGGGTTCATGCCCCGTGTTGGGCTCTGTGCTAACAGCTCAGAGATTGGAGCCTGCTTTGGATTCTGTGTCTCCTTTTCTGTCTCTCTGTCCCTCCCCTGCTTGTGCTCTCTCTCTATATAAAGTAAATAAATAAAAATTTAAAAAAAGGAATTGTAAACCAAGGATATTATATTCATCGAAGTTGTCCTTTAAATGTCTTGACTATATAAAAATAGTAAACATGCAATGACTCAGGAATATTTTATCTTTGAGTCTTTCTTGGGCCAAACAACTAGAGAGTGAACTTCAATCAACAAAAAGATAACTAGAGTAGTTTCAGCAAAAAGAATTATTTAATTTAAAATATCAGATTAATAAAGTGAGGATGGGTAGAAGAATAATGTGTAAATATTATATGCTCTTAGAAAGTAGAAATAATGAAGCTAAAAGGATGAAGGGAGACATAATGAGAAAGTAGAATAAACTATTATATAAGCAATATGTTGGCATCAAAGATACTATTAATGACTGACAAACTAGGTAGTAAAAGTTAAATAAGAAAATAGAAATCTAAGGGGATTTAACGACTATATCAGCACAAAAGTAACCAATATAGCCAAAACATAAATATTTTTATATACCAAAAGAAATAAAATTAAAGACAAAAAACCTCCCACATACTATAGGTAACGGAACCTAGAAAACACAGTACACCTAGTAGTTATTACATTAAAATTTATCAGGTATATCAATATATGTGAATAGGCTTAACCAGAAGAAATTCTAAAACAAAGAAATTATATTGCTGACCCCTATGCAAATACATATAAAGACCTAGATGAAATGGGGAACAGTTTACTTTTTAAATTGAACCCATTGGAGGTAGAAAGTTTAAATAGATCAGTTTTCATGGAAGAAATACTTTAAGTTATCAAGAAACAACTGCCTAAGGGAATTCTATAAAATATTTAAAGTTTAAGTTTTATTTTATTTTTTTTATTTTAGAGAGAGCACATGAATAGGGGAGAGGGGCAGAGGAAGAGAGAGAATCTCAAGTAGGCTCCATGCTTGGTACAGAGCCCATGCAGCGTTCGTCCAGTGATCTTGGGATCATGACATGAGCTGAAATCCGGTTAGACACTCAAGCAACTGAGCCACCCAGGCTCCCCAAATATTTAAAGTTTAGATAGTCCTAATGCTACATAAATTGTTCCAAGGCACAGAAATGAAGGGAAATATTCAAATTCCCTTTTATGATGAAAATACATTAGTAGCTAAATCAACAAAGATAGTACAAAAAATAAAATTATTGACCAATGTGGCATATAAACATCAGTACAAAATATGGTAAGTAAAATATTAGGAATTAATTAGAATCCAACACTACAATAAAAAAATAAAACATGCATGACCCAGTAGGACTTATTCCAGGAATGCATTGTTGGTTTAATATTTTAAAATATATGCAGTATACTCTATTAATAGGTCTGAGGAGAAAAATAGAATTGGTAAATACTTTCTTAACATAATTTTATGTCTATATCTATGCCTATATTTGTATCCATCCTATTCCTAAACCAGCATCATATTTAGTGGGGAAGCACTAGAAGCATGTCTACCTCATGATCATCAAGGCAGGATGCCTACCATATTCACTAATATTTATAATGGAAGTACTAGCAAATAAAATTAGACAAGAGAAGCCATTTAGAGTTTTAACAATTAGAAAAGAAGTAAAACTATTTCTATTTGCAGATGATATAATGGTATCAAAGTCTATGATAAAACCTAAACAAGAAAAGAATTCAGCAAGATAGCAGGTATAGAATTAATATACAGAAATCAATAACCTCACATTTATAATTACCATGTAGGGGATAAAATGGTAGAGAAACCTCACTTACAAGTAAGACAAAGTATTAAAAGTAAACTTAAAAAGGAATATGCCAAAATTATATGAAAAAAACTTTATACAATCCCCAAAAATACAAAATGAAAAAACAGTTTTTATTTAAAAACAGGGTAAGTCATTATAATGCAGATGTTGTTTCTCCCTAATTTATAGACTTAAAGCAATCCCAATAAAAATCAATGTATCTGTGGAAACTTGATATGTTGATAATACAGCTAATACTGAAAAAGAAACATGCAAGAATAGCTAGGAAAACTGAAAAAGCAAAACTGTAAGAAATGAATAGCCTTTCCAGATAAAACACACTATAAGTCCATTTTGTTAAAACATTGTGGTACTGGTACATCAATGAGTAGACAGGCCAGTTTTTCTTATTTTATTTCAGAAAGTCCAAAGTCCAAAAAAGAAACCAACAGCATACTGAAATTTGGTTTATGATAAGGATGAGATCTCAAATTAGTAGGCAAAGGTGGGCTTTTTAATAAATGCTTCTGGAATAATTGGATAGACATTTGAACAACAACAAAAGTAAACCAGTGAAACAAAATCCATATTTCTAGTTTACATAAGAATTCATTCTAAATGGATAAGAGATATAAATATAAAATAATAATAGAAAGGAGAAAGCATGGATAAACCTCTGTATTATCCTGATGTAGGCAAAGACTTCTTAATTATGCCTCAAAATCCAAATTCAGTATAAACAATTAATACATTTACCTATCAAATAGGAAATATTTGTATGACAAAGTCAAATGCAAAATGAAATGATGTGTTTGTAACATATACCTCAGGTACAAGAGAATCTTACCTAATTTATAAAGAACTCTAAAAATTAGAGAAGAAAAAGACCTTATAGAAAGTCAGCAGAAGACATAAACAGACAGTAAAGATATTGAAATGATCATTAAATATAAGAAAAGATACTTATCCTGACTCAAAATAGGAAATTGAAATTAAAATATTTCTCACCTCTCATGTTGTAACAATTTATAAGGTCAGATGTGGTCACCACTTTCTGGGCAACAGTAACTCTTTCAGTGCAGTAAAATTTATTTGTTCTACATCTCTCAGGGATTATTCTTTGTTGCCTGGTGTCCAGTGTCTTGAAAGTCATTTCTTGTATTTTCTGGTTTTTTAAGGGCGCAAGGTGAGGCTAGTTCCTGTTACTCCATTTTCCAGAAGTGGGATTCTCTTTGATTTGAGCCACAGCTTACTGCTTGAAGTTAGATATTTACAAATTGGCAACTGTCTCCAGGGGATATATCAGCTAGAGAATATCAAACTCACTTTTAATAAGATTTCTCTTTTCTCTAGGATCTTGGCACTTAATGTCCTAGCTACCATAGTTGTTTGTTGATGGTTTTAAATAGCTGTTTGTTTTATGTAACCAGCATTACTGTTCTTCTTAGCAGGAGGGTTGATCTAATGAAAGCTTTTTCAATATAGACAGAGGCAAATCATTATAGATTCAGCCAATATCTCTTTTTAATATGACTCCTCCCCCATCCTTTCTAGTTTCTTCCATCTGGAAGTCTGATTAGAATCAGTGAATGGTCTCAGTTTTCTTCTATATATCTTCACATCTTTTTCATATATAACATCTGGTTTACTTCCTTGTGTTGAATTCTTTATTGTTTAAGGTTCATTATTTAGTTTATGAATTCTGTCTTTAGCTGTTAACCTGTCTATTGAGTTTTAAATTTCAGTGAATTTATTTGTTACTTCCAGGGTGTTTAGTTTTTTTTCCGAATCTGTCTGGGTCATGCTTGATTTTCAGACCTGAAAATTTGTCATTTCTTTTGTCATTCTTTAGTCCCTTTTATGTCTTGAAACATATTTTGTGTCTGATAATTCTAATATTTTCAGATTTTTGTACCTCTGATTCTTCAGTATGGTTTTTTTTTTTCTGTAGAGTTGTCATTCTTGATGATGCATTTCTTGGATGTACTGTGATTTTCATGTATTGTTATCCAATATCCTTAAAATTCCATCTGTGGGAATGCCTTGAGCCTGGTTTTATAGTGCATTATGTCACAGGGCATTTGCTATAGAACATCATGTGTGCTGGTTAGGAATTTTCAAGACTTTCCCTTCACCCCTACCCAAACATTTCTTACTTTCAAATGATTCTTGTTTTTTGTTTTTGTTTTTATTTTTATTTTATTTTTTTGGGGGGGGTTCCACTTGGTGATGTCTCTCTTCTGGGGATTTTGCTTCATTGACTGTTTCTGCTCTGATTTCCCAAGATTGAGCACCAAGCCATTTCTCTTATTCTTGATAGGTATGAATGACTGGCCTATTAATACTCAAGTTCCCAAGTACTCAAGATTAGAAAATCCCCCAACCCTCTGAGAAAATGAAGACCACGTATTTAAGAATCATTCTCTTTTGACATTGTGGACCTCATATGGTTTCCCTTTATTTCCAAATTACTCACTGTTAAAAATGTAACTTTCGGGTGCCTGGGTGGCTCAGTCGGTTAAGCTTCCGCTCAGGTCATGATCTCATGGTTCTTGAGTTTGAGCCCCGTGTCGGGCTCTGTGCTGACAGCTCAGAGCCTGGATCCTGCTTTGGATTCTGTCTCTCCCTCTCTCTCTGCCCTTCCCCTGTTCACGCTCGGTCTCTCTATGTCTCTCAAAAATGAATAAACATTAAAAATAATGTAACTTAAATTTTAGTAATCATTGATTAAATTGTAACTTAATGTTTCTTGTTTTGAAAGGATTTGTGCTACACATCTGATCCACCATCTAATCTTCAGTAATGCTAGAAGCAAAGTCTCTCCAACCTTGTGTTTTACTGAAATTCAGGTTATATACTTAACTGCAAATATTGTCAGTTTTCTCATATGTTCAAAACATTTGATTTTTCCTGAATATCTTCAAGGTGAAGGACACATTCCTTATCAAGGAGCCTGATTTGATTTCCTTCATAATTTGATCTTTGCTTGGCCCTTGAGCTTGAACTTCTATATAAATGTTCTTTCCTATATTTTGTTGTATTAAAATACTTGCATCTCTCTATAGAACATCTTTTTTTTTTTCAACGTTTTTTATTTATTTTTGGGACAGAGAGAGACAGAGCATGAACGGGGGAGGGGCAGAGAGAGAGGGAGACACAGAATCGGAAACAGGCTCCAGGCTCCGAGCCATCAGCCCAGAGCCTGACGCGGGGCTCGAACTCACGGACCGCGAGATCGTGACCTGGCTGAAGTCGGACGCTTAACCGACTGCGCCACCCAGGCGCCCCTCTATAGAACATCTTTTATCGTAACTCTTTGCCTTTGCCTGTTTAAGCCAGAGTTTTAGTTTTAGTTTTTGTTTATTTGCCTAACCCATGTCTCAGGACTGAAGGAATGCTTTGACATAATATCTTATAGGAAGCATCCTTTGACCTGCCACTCGCTTCCCTCATATTTGTCATATTCCAGCTGTCCTCTGACTGTATCCTGTCTTTATTTAAGTTGTAGCATTTATCATACTGAGAACAAATTGAGGTCAAAGACTTACTTATTTCAACATCCCTAATGCCCATTATGTTACATAACAGGTCGATAAATTTTGAATGAGTGAAAACACTTGTTAAAAATCTCCTTACATGACACAGCACCTTTAATTCTTATTTTTTCATCACCAGTATGTAAAGAATGTTATTTTATACTTTTAGGATTTTTTGTTTTGTTTTGTTTTGAGTTTTTAGTATTTCAAAAAATATTTTCTTTACACACGATCACATTTCGTGCTTGAAGGAATTTGCTGAAAATTAAGTAAATTCTTCAAAGTTAAAAAAAACAAACAAAAAATAGTAGCATAGCCTGGATTTCAAAGAGGGATTTTTTTTTTTATTCTAGGGAGGGAATTTAGCCCTGTTCTACACCTGCCAGTCTATGAGAATCCTATAATTCTCATTGGCTGTTAATGTCAAGATGGCAACAGTGGTGTGATACTGCTATTTGCTAACATGATGAATATTTCTAATTGTTCCAATTTTCCTCATTGTACCTTTTATCTTATTTTAAAGTCACAAGTCTTTTGGTCAAATCAAAATAGGTGTCCTTAGTTTTTCTCTGGTGTAGGAGTGCTAACAAAATCAATTTGATACTGGTATTTTTCTCTTGGAGAATGGTCATTTTTTCAGTACTCCCATGAAATAAAAAAAAATTGTTTACCAAATCTTTTCTTGTGATATTTATGAAGAAAAGTTCATAATTAAAAAAATGTGTCAGATTAAAATATGAGGATATAAGTACATTTTATTAAGATATAGGGACATTGTATTTATAAAGATGTGTATTTTGATCATTAAACATGGAGGAGCTAACTGAAGTCGGGTATTGGATCTCCTTGAAATCTACCTATAGTGGTGAAGAAGGAGATACATGAAAGTAATCAATTCAGTTTGGGAATATGATAATAAACACAGTGATCATAGTCTAGTGTATCCCAAAAATAAAGTAGCTGAGATGTGTGACGTCATGACTAACCTTGGAGTTGCTCACTTGCTTTTTATTGAAGTGAAATTTATACAACATACAATTCGCTTTTTTAAAAATATAATTTATTGTCAAGTTAGCTAGCATACAGTGTATACAGTTGGTTTTGGGGGTAGATTCCCATGACTCATTGCTTACATACGACACCTAGTGCTAATCCCAAAAAGTGTCCTCCCATTACCCATTTTCCCCTCTCCCCCACCTGCCCTCCATCAACCTTCAGTTTGTTCTCTGTATTTAAGAGTCTCTTATGGTTTGCCTCCCTCTCTGTTTGAAACTATTTTTCCCCTTCCCTTCCCCCATGGTCTTCTCTTAAGTTTCTCAAGTTCCACACATGATTGAAAACATATGATATCTGTCTTTCTCTGACTGACTTATTTCACTTAGCATAATACCCTTCAGTTCCATCCACCTTGCTACAAATGGCAGGATTTCTTTCTTTCTCATTTGCCAAGTAGTATTCCATTGTATATATAAACCACATCTTCTTTATCCATCCATCAGTTGATGAACATTTAGGCTTTTTCCATAATTTGGCTGTTGTTGAAAGTGCTGCTATAAGCATTGGGGTACAAGTGTCCCTATGCCTCGGCACTCCTGTATCCTTTGGGTCAATTCCTAGCAGTGCTATTGATGGGTCATAGGGTAGATCTATTTTTAATTTTTTGAGGAACCTCCACACTGTTTTCCAGAGTGGTTGCACCAGTTTGCATTCCCACCAACAGTGCAAGAGGGTTCCTGTTTCTCCACATCCTCACCAGCATCTGTTGTTTCCTGAGTTGTTAATTTTAGCCACTGACTGGTGTGAGGTGGTATCTCATTATGGTTTTGATTTGTATCTCCCTTATGATGAGTTATGTTGAACATCTTTTCATGTGTCAGTTGGCCATCTGGATGTCTTCTTTGGGAAAGTGTCTATTCATGTCTTCTGCCCATTTTTTCACTGGATAGTTTGTTTTTGGGGTGTTGAGTTTGGTAAGTTATTTATAGATTTTGGATACTAACCCTTTATCTGATATGTCATTTGCAAATATCTTCTCCCATTACATCGGTTGTCCTTTAGTTTTGTTTTAGTTTTAGTTTTTTTAAGTGTATATAGTTCAGTGTCATTTAGTGTGTTCACAGTACTGTGAAACTACCATTTCTCTCTAGTTTCAAAACTTTTTCATCACATCACAACATTCCCACCACGTACTTAATAGGTCATCACTCTCTATTTCTCCCTACCCCCACCTTTGGTACCACTAATTGCTTTCTGTCTTTATGGCTTTGCTCTTGATGGTTCACATAAAAAAAAAAAATCATACATATGACCTTTTGTTTCTTGCTGTTTTTACTCAGCATGTTCAAAGTTTATAACATTTATCATATTATAGCATATATCAGTATTATATTCCTTTTTATATTGCAATAATATTGCATTATGTATACACACATGCCACACAGGTTGCTTATCCATTCATCTGTAGACAAACATTTAGTTTGTTTCTTCCTTTTGGCTACTGTAAATAGTGCTGCTCTGAACACTCAGGAATGCCGGAGTTCAGCTACAACATGTCCAGGGGTTCCCGAAGGAAGAACAGTGTCAGTGAAAAGTGAAAATAAAACAAAACTAAAATAAAAAACTAAAAATGAAAAACTAAAAAAACTAAAACTAAAATAAAAATGGACACAGACAACAGCAGTGTGTTGAACTGGCCGATTTATTGTAGCAAACGTGACGTTATATTTGCTAGTGAGTTCCTCGTAGCATACGTCATCTATGTTTTTCTAACATTACCTAACTTTGAAAATGTTCCTATGTGTAATCAGCCTTTAAGAAATAACATGGTGATTTTCTTTTAATGTTCCCCCATACCCTTTGATTATTGATTAATTTCTTACATTATTCCATTATGCAGCTGCGTTTATCTATAATCTATAAAGCATTTGCTTTGCTGTTCTCATGAAAGGTCATCTATCTCTCAACATCTCAAGTGGAACAGTTACAGGGACATGACCTCCTAGTTGTTTCCCTGAACTATTTGTGGTTTGAGGAACAAAAGTGTTTGCCTTGGTCCGAGGTGCCAGGAAGGGGCTGAGAGGGCCTTAGAAATCCATGCCTCATACATTCTCAGAGAGACAGTGCACCTAGGAACCAATGAACCATTATGTTTCTTGACCAACTAGGTTCAGTTATCATCTGGAATGCCTCCTGGGGGCCAAGTGGCCTAGGGGTTAGAGTGACTTGTGCCTGTAGATACACTCCTTAGTTGCCGGAGTGAGGCTTTCAAATTCATATTTCTCTCCTTTGTTGGCCTCCTTTGCTGACAAATGTATGAGGCTATCCTTCCTGTAAGTAGAGGAGTCTCCATAGGGGATGGCAAGGGCCAAATGTAGGGCCGCACAATTTCTTGCGGAGCCTTTTTTTCTTTCCTAATGGTTCTTTTCCCAGGGGGGCCTGTCGAGGGCAATTCCCCAAAAGACAATACCCCAGGTACTTTTATTAAGGCCAAATTACCTAAAAGTGGGAGTCCAAGAAGCTTCAGTGTCGGTGGGCCGCCTTGCAGTCACCAATCCGTCCACAGCCCGGGCCCTGCCACTCAGGCTGGGATAGCTTGGCTTCCAGCACAGGAACAAGAATTTGAGTGCCTTTTTTTAAAAGTTTATTTATTTTTTTCCTTCATTTCTTTTTTTTCCTTTTTTTATTATAGCCATCCTAGTGGGTGTGAAGTAGTTTATCATTGTGGTTTTGATTTGAATTTGTTTAGTGGCCAATTTTATTGAACATCTTTTCATATACTTGTTAGCCATTTATTTATCTTCTTTAGCAAAATGTCTATTCAAGTCATTTGCTTATTATTTAATTGGATTGTTTGCCTTTTTGTTCAATTTGGGTTCTTTATATATTCTGGCACTAAACCCTTATCAGATATATGATTTGTAAATATTTTCTTTCAGTCTACATGAAAGAAATGTCTTAATGTCTATTGATTTACCTAAGTTTTTTTATTTTTAAGAAGTTCAATTTATCTCTTTTTCCTTTTGTTGTGCTTGGGTGTCAAATACCATAATCCACTGCTACATCCAAGGTCATGAAGATTAATCCCTGTGTTTTTTTTGGTAATAATTTTATAGTTTTGGCTCTTACATTTATGTCTTTGATCCATTTTGAGTTAATTTTGTGTATGGTATGAAGTTGGGGCCTAAATTCATTATTTTGCATGTTGTTATCCAGCTGTATTGGCATAATTTGTTGAAGACTATTCTTTCACTATTGGGTGGTCTTGATAACCTTGTCCAAATCAACTGACCTATGTATGTATGGATTTATTTCTAGACTCTCAATTCTATTCTGTTGGCCTAAAAGTCTATCCTTGTGACAGAACTACATTATACTGATGATGCTTTATTTACTGTTGGCACATGAGTGTCTCCCCAAAGCAAGAACACCTTTCCCTTCTTTTTACCATCAAATGACAGAAAAGGGGCACAACATCCAATTTTTCTTAACTCTGATGCCTGCCAATATCTGTGATAAGAGATAGAAAAAGGTGGGTGATAACATCTGTAAAATCAAATTGAGGTATGATGGTATAATAGAAACAAAGTAGACTTTACAGTCCAACATACTTAAACTGAAGTCCCAGCTACCAGTTATAGTATCTTGAACATTTAATCTCTTTGAACCTTAGTCTATACTTCTGTTAAATTGGGTAAAAATGCCTACCCACTAGTATTTTTGCAACAAATAGGCATGGGATATGTAAATTTTCCCTAGTTCAGTGCCAGATACAAAATAGTGGTAGAAAAAAAAGAACTATTAATAGTAGTTTATTATTTTTAAAAACAGAACTTTATATGGAGAATGATCCTAAACTTTGAAAAATCTTCTCCTGCAGTCCATAAAAAAGCAGCCCATCCTAGCCATTTTATAAATTGCTTTCTAGGAAAATGGCATCTTACCTATTAATCATTACTTTTGGCTTTGAGCTTCAGGAGTTAGCTCTTCATTCAGATGCCAGCAGGGTGTGTGTGTGTGTGTGTGTGTGTGTGTGTGTGTGTGTGTATGTGTGTGTGTGTATGTGTGTGTGTGTATGTAGATCTCTGTGAGTACATATCCACTGTTTCCTTTTATTTTACAAGCTGAGTCTGTAATCCTTGGTTCAGGAACTGTCTTTTATTAATATGCTGTGTAAATGTGCCCAAGGTCTGTAAAAGAGTATGTTGCATATAAAAAATACAGAGAATTAATACCTTCACTGGCAGTTGAATGGGGGGTGAGGAGGACAGTCTTCTTACTCTCATCCCCAGACTATCCAATTCTCAGATTTATAATCAAGTCACTTTTTAAAATGTAACTAGATTATAGGAAAGAGAACTTCACACCAATTTTGTTTCTTTGAAAGAATTATTTGATTTCTGTTGTTCCTCTGGTACCACGTACTTGTTACTAAGATATGGTGTTGTCAGAGAGTGAGAGATTTACACATCATGAGACCTGGGTCCAAACCCATATGCCACTACTCATTGGCTGTGTAATCTTCTAGAGTCACATTATGTTCAGACCTCATTTTTTCATTTGTAAAAGAGAAAGAGTAATTACTTCATAGGGCTGATTATAAGAATAAAATGAATCATTGAAGTCGAAGTGCTTTTTCAACCATAAAGCATCATACACATGTGACCTCTCAGTTTTTTTTTAACATTTAGTACTGTTTATGAAATTGTGGAATCTTAAATTAGGAAGGAACCTAACCGGCCACTTTGCCAATTACCCACTACTCATTTGCTTTGCTAGCAAGGCTTGTAAACTGCTTTGTTTAGTAGTAATTCTTATTCCTTGCAATGGATGCTTGAACATGGTACCATTGTAGTGTGAAGTGGCATATCCAATTAAAAATATGAACCATTGAAAACAGGCCACACTCTTCTCAGTGGTCTGTAAAATGACTTTTTTACTTGTAAAGGCAGTTAAAACGCCTTTGGTAAATCCAAGAAAGCTCTACTTCTTTGGGTTCTGCTTTTTCAGTAGTGCAGTACCGGGCTCTCTGTGAGCATACAAGGAATGCTGATTGATGCTAATGGTAACTTGGCCAATTTCCCATTCTCTGTGTTTCTGTTCTCATACTTAGCAGAGATAGACTTCTGCAGTTTAAACACAGGAAATTTAGAGACAGGGCACTTTAAAAAAAGAATATTAAATACTATATTGATAACTAGTAACAGCTCATTAAGCTAGTTACTCTATAATGATGGTTTGGATTTATATATTTTGTGCAATTAATGTATAAAATATTAGAGTACAAGGGAAATACGTTTGTTTGTAAATTATTTATTTCATTCCCCCATCTAAGAAATGTTATTATTATCAGTGTAGTAGTAGAATATTTGTGTATTTTTCCAAAGGACACTTAAGGACTATATCAGAAGTGAGTAGTTCCATGATTACCATTGGTAAAGGAAAGACAAATCATATATTTTTCCCAAGTCTTGATTATAAACATGTAAATATGAAGTCACAACATCAGATAACAGGAATGAATAAGGTTTGATGATGCTCCTCTGTGTTGGAGAGTTGTGTCTTGCATATAGCCTTTATTCTCCCATTTCTTTGGAGAATCATCCTTCTTTTACTCTTGGTCTGTATGATTTGGAAGTGTTGGCTCCTTTACATTATGTTAACAATAAGTTATTTGTTTTAAAATTTAAAATTTTGAGATAATGATGGGTTTACATGCAGTTGTAAGAAATCATACAAAGAGATCCCATAATGCTTTATTCAGTTTTCCCCAATGATAAAGTTTTGCTAAACCATGGTGCAAAATTACAACATGGATCTTACCACTGATACAAAGTACAGAACATTTTTGTCACCACAATGGTTCTTCATGTTGCCCTTTCATAGTCACATCCATGTCTCTTTGGCCCCCATTCCCTCTTTAACTCCTGGCAACCACAGATATGTTCTCCACATCTGTACTTCTGTCATTTCAAAAACTCTATAAACCAGCTCATATAGTATATAACTTTTTGAAATTGGCCTTTTTCACTGAGCATAATTTTCCAGAGATTCATCCAGGTTGTTATGTGTATCAATAATTTGTTTCTTTTTATTTCTGACATGGATGTGCTCAGTTTAACCATTCACTTACAGAAGTTTTTTTCCAGTTTGGACTATTATAAGTAAAGCTTTTACAAATGGTTGTGTACAAGTGTTTTTGTGAACATAATTTTTTGTTTCTTTGGGATATAAGCCTAAGAATCTAATTGCTGGTTAGTACTGTTGCATGTCGGTATATTGCATAGAATTCCTTAAATGTTTGGTAGAATTCTCCAGTGAAAACATTTAGGCCTGATCATTTCTTTTGTTGGATTATTTATTTATTTATTATTTTTCTTTTTTTTTTTTTAAATTGTTTGAGAGAGAGAGACTGAGCATGAGCAGGGCAGGGGCAGAAAGAGAGGGAGACACAGAATTCGAAGCAGGCTCCAATCTCTGACCTGTCAGCATAGAGCCCTGTGTGGGGCTTGAACACACAAACTGTGACATCATGACCTGAGCCAAAGTTGGATGCTCAACCCACCAAGCCACCCAGGTGCCCCAAATTTGTTGGAAATTTTAAATTACGACCTTATTTTCTATTAATAGTTGTAGGGCTATTTGAATGTTCTTTTAAATGTTTATTTTGAGGGGGGGGGGCACGTGGGTAGGGGTGGGGCGGAGAGAGAGAGGGGAAGAATCCCGAGCAGGCTCCACAGTGTCAGCACAGAGCCTGATGTAGGGCTGGATCCCGTCCCATGAACTGGAGATAGTGACCTGAGCCGAAATCTGGAGTCGGACGCTTACTGACTGAGCCACCTGGCACACATTGAATGATCTATTTTCTATTGAATGAATTGTGGTAATCTGTGTTTTTTGAGGAATTGATCCATTCATTTCATCTAAGTTCTAAGATTTATGGTTGTTTGTAGTATTCCATATTATCCTGTTAGTATCTGCAGGATCATTAGTGATGTTCCGTTTCGTTCCTAATATTGGTATTTATATCTTCCTTTTGCTTTACCAGTTTTCCAAGAGGCTTGTCAACTTATTGATCTTTTCAGAGCCAGTTTTTTGTTTCATTGTTGATTTCTGCTTTTTATTATTTCTTTACTTTTGCTTGCTTTGGGTTTATTTTGCTCTTTTTTCCCTAGGTTTTTGAGATGATAGCTTAGATTATTGATTTGATACTTTTCCTCTTTTCTAAAATAAGCATTTAGTGCTGTAAATTTCCCACTCCATTGTAGCATATATAACATTACGTTATAATTGACGCTAGTGTTTTAGTTGTGTCTCACAAATTTGTTATGATATATATCATATTAATTCCCTTAAATTCATGGCTTATTTAGAATTATATTGTATGTGGAGATTTTTTGGTATATTTTTGTTATCGATTCTTCATTATATTTCATTGTGGTCAGAGAACACATTATGTATGATTTCAGTTCTTTTAAATTTGTTGAGGTTTGTTTTATGATCTGGAATATAGCCCATCATGGTATATGTTTTGTGGGTACATGAAAAGAATGTATTGTCTGCTGTTTTAATGGAATATTTTATAAATATCAATTAGATCAAGTGATGGGAGTGACAACTTCTAAACTTTATATGTCAGGGCTGAAATTGACTAGAATTTTAAGTTCATATTTTTTTCAGTTTATATTTATTTTAAGGTGTACCTATTCAGAATTAACTGTAAGCCTGGGATATTTACTGAGTTTCTTCACCCCAGTAGAACCTGAACTCCAGTGTTTGTCTTTTCAGTTGACTTCTGAAAGTTTACATTAATTTCTCATCCTCTTAGCTTCTACTTGTGAATCAGCAAATAAAATAAATGGTGCCAAGTATAGGTCTTACCTCTTTGCCCTTTTCTTCACTATGGGATCTTTGCTACTGAAGTTTCTTAGAAACTTGAGAGAGAGAGAGAGAGAGAGAGAGAGAGAGAGAGAGAGAGAGAGAAAGAGTATGTGTGTGAAAATGTTTATATTTTTAATCAAATCTTCTCCAGTTTTCCTAGTTTTATTAGTAGTAAGATTGATTTTATACAAGATAATTTGCCATAGCCAGAACTGGAAACCTCAACAATTATTTACTGAGTACGTATTCCCTATCAGGTACTATTCTAGAATCTTTATTCTAGATTCTCTTCCCTAATGGAGTTTACATTCAAGTGGGTCAGTCAGTGCAATGGGGGCACATCATGAAAGCCCAGTCAGAATAGTGTCTCATTGGTAAGTGGTTGTTCCAGTGATAGGCTTTATGAAAACAACCAAGCCAGTTACACCTGATGAGACTCAGAGGGTATTTGAAAGGACTGTTGTTAAAAATAAATATTATTTTAACTTCTTTAGGACTTGAAGTTGAGAGATGTAAGCCTGAAGATGCTGGGATGCAAGAGAAGAGAGATTGTTGTTGTTTGTTTTGTTTTGTTTTGTTTTTCCTTATGGACAAAGGCATAAAATCAACATACAAAATGTAGGGCTGAGAGATGAATAGAGTCACTATCTTAATTGTTTAAATTTCTAGCACTATTTCTGGATACATGAGCCATGTGATTTCTACTGGTTTTTGGTTAAGCTCTTTTGATTTGAGTTTTGTCACACAAAACCTCATTAATACACATCTTAACCAGCAAATTCAATGGTTACTTTTTGGTGTTTATTTTACTGGTGTCTTTTTGCATTTGACAGGTCTCTCCATTTGACTCTCTTTGCATAATACTCTCTCTTTTTTCTTGAATATTTTTTTTTCCTTTGGCTTCTATGATACACTATTTATTGATATTTCTTCTGAGGTTCACACTAGTTCTCCTCAGGCCCCTTCCAAGTCTTTTGTTTTTCCTCTCTTAAATCTTGAGTCCTTGATGAGGATATCCTTGGTCCTTGATTCTATCATATCTAAATGAGTATCTTTGCATGTCTTAACTAAAGAATATCAACTAGAATTTATCCAAAAAGCTGAGTTATTTTTGACTCATTGATTCTACCTCGTGAAGATTTATTTCCATCCCTTGATTACAGTTAGTTAACTGTATTAATTCAGGCCTTCACCAATTCTCACTGGTATAACTTAACAGTGGCCTCCTAACTTACTTAACTCTTTCTCATCGCATCATTTCCTAAATAGTTTAACCAGAGTAGTAGAGCTTCATTACAAAACTGACCATGTAATTTCCTTATATTACACATATGATAAAATCAGTAGTGCCAGGATATGGCCCTAGCTGACTTCTCTGTTCTCAGCACTTATTGATCTTCCTTTTCATACTTCACTATTGTCAGAGAAAATTGCTTAGACTCCCATGAAAAAAAGTTATGGTTTTTTATGTTTTGGTTCCACTGTACATGCTATCCCATATAAAATATATTTTTCTGTATGCCAGTCTTCTGAACACATGGTTGTATTTCAAATCAGAGCTCGAATCATTACCTCATCTTTGAAACATTCCCCCAAATCAGGCAAATTCAGGGAGTTCACTCCACTTATGTTACGGACCTAGTATTACTACATTATAGTAAATTTTGTGCTGTAACAAACATAGAAGAGAGAGACATAAAAACAGACTCTTAACTATAGAGAACTAATGGTTACCAGAGAAGAGGTAGATGGGGGAGATGGGTGAAACAGGCGAAGGGGATTAAGAATACACTTTTGATGAGCACTGAGTAATTTATAGAATGGTTGTGTTGTGATATTGTACACTTGAAACTAATGTAATACTATATGTTGTTAATTCTACTGGAATTAAAATAAATGAAAGAAGACAAAGAAAAAACAAACAGAAACCTGCAGGTGTATGCCAAAGCCAAAAAAAAAAAAAAAAAAGATCCCTACTGCTTGATTGTTTAGTTGAGCAGAAACAAGAGATTCCCACAGAGTTCAGCCCAAAGTGTAGATTAATGAGTGAAATAAATATTGCTGTCATTTTAAACTACTGAATTTTCAAATGGTTTGTATGCAGCCACAATAATGAAATAGTTCAACACACTTCCGAATGGTATAACTTTAAAAGTAATTGCATTGAATCTGTAGCACAATTTGGGGAGAACTAGCACCTAATTAATACTGACAAGTACCTTCCAACACATGAACATGACATATATTTTTATTTATTGATACTCTTAAAAGTCTCACAATAAATTTCTTAATTTTCTCTATAGAGGGTTCACTTGTTTTAGTTTTTTTTCTAAGTACCATATATATATATATATATATATATATATATATATATATATGTGTGTGTGTGTGTGTGTGCATCCATTATGTGTGTATATATATATATATATACATATATACGTATATATGTATATATATATGTATATATATATACGTATATATGTATATATATATACATATACACACACACATATTAATTTTATTTATTTATTTATTTATTTATTTAATTTACATCCAGTTAGCTAGCATATAGTGCAATAATAATTTCAGGAGTAGATTCCAGTGATTAATCCCCAATGTATAACAGCCAGTGCTCATTCTGATTCTCTTCCTTAATGCCCCTTACCCATTTAGCCCATCCCCCCACCCATAACCCCTCCAGAAACCCTCAGTTTGTTCTCTGTATTTAAGAGTCTCTTATGTTTTGTCCCCTCTTTTTTTTATATTATTTTTTCTTCCCTTCCCTTATGTTCATCTGTTTTGTATCTTAAACTCCTCATATGAGTGAAGTCATATGATATTTGTCATTCTCTGACTGACTTTGCTTAGCATAATACCCTCTAGTTCCATCCACGTAGTTGCAAATGGCAAGATTTCATTCTTTTTGACTACCGAGTAGTATTCCATTGTGTGTGTGTGTGTGTGTGTGTGTGTGTGTGTGTGTGTGTGTATGTACACACCATATCTTCTTTATCCATTCATCTGTCAGTGGACATTTTGGCTCTTTCTATACTTTGGCTATTATCAATAGCACTGCTATAAACATTGGGGTGCGTGTGCCCCTTCGAAACATCACAACTGTATCCCTTGAATAAATACCCAATAGTGCAATTGCTGGGTCCTAGAGTTGTTCTATTTTTAACTTTTTGAGGAACCTCCATACTGTTTTCCAGAGTGGCTGCACCAGTTTCTATTCCCACCAGCAGTGCCAAAGAGATCCTCTTTTCCCACATCCTCACCTACATCTGTTTATGCCTGAGTTGTTAATGTTAGCCATTCTGACTGGTGTGAGGTGGTATCTCATTGTGGTTTTAATTTGTATTTCTCTGATGATGAGTGATGTTGACCATTTTTTCATGTGTCGGTTGGCCATCTGCATGTCTTCTTTAGAAAAGTATCTATTCATGTCTTTTGCCCATTTCTTCACTGGATTATTTGTTTTTTGAGTGTTGAGGTTAATAAGTTCTTTATAGATTTTGGACACTACCCCTTTATCTGATATGTCATTTGCAGATATCTTCTCCCATCCTGTTGCTTGCCTTTTAGTTTTGCTGGTTGTTTCCTTTGCTGTGCAGAAGCTTTTTATTTTGATGAGGTCCCAGTAGTTCATTTTTGCTTTTGTTTCCCATGTCTCTGGAGACATGTTGAATAAGAAGTTGCTGCGGCCAAGGTCAAAGAGGTTTTTGCCTGCTTTCTCCTGGAGGCTTTTGATGGCTTCCTATCTTAACGTTGAGATCTTTCATCCATTTGAGTTTATTTTTGTGTATGGTTTAAGAAAGTGTTCCAGGTTACTTTTTCTGCATGTTTCTGTCCAATTTTCCCAGCACCATTTGCTGAAGAGACTGTCTTTATTCCACTGGATATTCTTTCCTGCTTTGTCAAAGAGGAGTTGGCCATACGTTTGACTATTTCTGGGTTTTCTATTCTGTTCCATTGATCTGAGTGTCTGTTTTTGTGCCAGTTAGTACCTTATATTTTAATGCTATTTTTTATGGTACCTTTGTTTTTCGTTTATTTGAAAAACAAGCATTTGTATTTATTAACCAAAGGGAGAGAAGTCAAAGCAGTATAGACTCCTACCAGTCCCTTCTGTAGTCTACCCACCTAGGCCAGGTTGCAAAGGCCCTACCCCTACCCAGAGCAAGTTCCCAGGGGAACCAGGGCCCACTAGGAAGGGAAGAAGAAGTCAGTAAAGCTCAGAGGCCCAAGGAAGAAGAAAACAGAACTGCTGGGTAGACACACCTAGTCATATCCTTTGGCTCCTAACTCTCAGTGGAGAAGGCTAAGTGCCCCAAATGCAAACCAAGCAGGACTCATCTCAAAACCCCTACATGTGAGTGGGGAGGGCAGCCTAAGGTTGAGGCACCTCTCTCCAGGATCAGTCCTTGCCAGATGGATGCTGGTCCAGCCTCTGAGCCTCTTCCTTCATACTAAGTTCATGCAAGGTAGCAGCCTCTGGGGGAATGGATGCAGAAGAGGCAAAGGGGACAGTTTTATGGTACCTTTTTTTGATTTTTTTCTACCTACTTATCACTGGTATATAAACATATAGTTGTCTTTTTGATACTGATTTTATACCTAGAAACTTGCTGAACTCCTATTAATGCTAAAAATTTACTACTAACCATTTGAGGTTTCTACATAGAAACTTTTTTCTAATATTTCTGATTACTTATTTATTACTTTCTAATAACTACATATTTTAGAATCCTTCATTGGTTATAAGATACCATTGAGTATAAATTACACAAAATGCATTTCATGTTTATGCAAAATGTAAAAAATATTTGCACCTTCTGTTTTAAAAAATTGTAATTTTTTCCCTTGCCTTATGGCACTGATTTGGACCTCTCCTATAATGTTGAGTAGAAGTGGTGAAAGAGGCACCCTTGTTTCAATCATATTTTTATAGGGAATGATTTAATTTCACTTTTTTTTTGCAGGTTTTGGAAATACACATATTAAATTTTATCGAGTGCTCTTTCTGCTTCAATTGAGATAATCATATGATTGTTTTTGCTGATGTGATGAATTATGTTAGCTTATTTTTTAATGATAAACCAGTGCATTCTGAATATAAGCCCAACTTAATAGATATCGTATTTTTTCTTCATTACTGGATTCAATTTGCTAGTATTCAGTTTAGGATATTTGTATCTATTTTTTTGAGTGAGATTGTTCTTGACTTTTCTTTTTATATACTGTGCTTTTAAGTTTTGATGCTAAATTTAATATAGGATGTTTGCATTTATGTGCATTGCGTAAGATTGTTCTTTAATTTTCTTTTCTTTTTCTGTCCTTTTATGGTTTTGGTATCAGAGGTAACCTAGACTTATAACATGGAATGCAACTGTTTCCTCTTTTACTTTGTAACCTGGAATATTTTGTGTGTTATTAGATTTGTGTGTTGAATATTTTATAAAGATATTAAAATTTGTAAGCAAATTAATTTTGTGAAAAAATGTTGACATTCCCAGTCAATTACTTAACAGTTGTCGTTAATCCTAGTTGGGCTTTCTACTTCTTTTCAATTAAGTTCTGTTGCATTTTTAAAAGAATGTATCTCCTTCATCTAAGATTTCAAACTTTTGGTGTAAAGTTGTTCAAAGTACATACTCATAAGTATCTGCTGAGAGAATAATTGTGTCTCTTTTTCATTTATAGTATTGCTAATTTCACTTTCTCTCTTTTGCTTTATGAATAGTAGCAGACAACTGTTGATTTTGACAGTTGTTAAAAGTGCATTTCTTGGGGCGCCTGGGTGGCGCAGTCGGTTAAGCGTCCGACTTCAGCCAGGTCACGATCTCGCGGTCCGTGAGTTCGAGCCCCGCGTCAGGCTCTGGGCCGATGGCTCGGAGCCTGGAGCCTGTTTCCGATTCTGTGTCTCCCTCTCTCTCTGCCCCTCCCCCGTTCATGCTCTGTCTCTCTCTGTCCCAAAAATAAATTAAAAAAAAAAGTTGAAAAAAAAAAAAATTTAAAAATAAAAAAAAAAAAAAATAAAAGTGCATTTCTTGAGGTTTGCTATTTTGTTATTTTTTTAACACTATTTTGCTCTTTCTTTTAAAATAATTTTTTCTTTTATCTTACAGTTTTTAAACTTTTAGCTTTGTAACTTTTTAAGAATTTTAAATTCTAAGCCCTTAACACATTTCATTCTGACAACAGTTTTGGCCATACTGTACAAGTTTTAAATTGTAGTATTTTTCAATATTTTGAAGTCCTAGATAAATATTATGACTCTTTCTTTAACTCATAAATTTGGAAGTGTGTTTAATAATTTCCAGACTTGTGTTTTTCTAGTTAACATTTTGTTATTGATTTTAAGTTAATTTTATTGTGGTCATGGATGATGACATATAGTACTAATTCTTTGAAATATACTTAGATTTGACTTTTTACATAGCATAGGATAAGTTCTCATCAATGTTTCTTATGCTTGTAAATAATATATATTTCTCTGATGTTGGTTGCAGTATTCTATATATTGACATTACTTCAATTTTTAATTATTTCATTTGAATGAATTCTGTCTTATTTATTTTTGCTTAATCTGTCAATTACAGAGAATGCTATACTAATCCATGCGAATCTCCTACTATGATAGTAGGTTGTCAATTTCTTTTTAGTATTCAAATTTGTACTTACATATTTAATATTATACATATATGATTTTTAGAATTATTTCTTCATAATGAATTAAAGCTTTTGTTAATATATAATGCACTCTATCTTTTGCCACACTTTTCCCTTGAAGGAATTTGTTCCCATTGTGGTTATACCATTTTTTTTTTCTGGCTTGCTATTTGTATAACAGATTTTCCCATTCTTGTACTTTTACCTATTAATAGTCCAGTGTTTCAGGTGAATGCAGTATTTAGTTCAACTTTAAAAATTCAATATGAAAAGCTTTTTGTTGTAATTAAAGAATTTAGTCTAGGGTCGTCTGGGTGGCTCAGGCAGTTAAGTGTCCGACTTTGGCTCAGGTCATGATCTCATGGTTCCTGTGTTCAAGCCCTGCATCGGGCTCTGTGCTGACAGCGGAGCCTGAATGGAGCCTGCTTCTGATTCTATGTCTTTCACTCTCTGCCTCTCCCCCTGCTTGTGTGTGTGTATGTGTGTGTCTCTCTCTCTCTCAAAAATAACTACACATTAAAAACATTTTTTAAAAAAAGAATTTATATTTTTTTAATTGAGGTATACTTTATATACAGTAAATGAAGCAGATCTTAAGTATACCACATTTAACATAATTACAGATTTACTTGGGTTTAAATTCACCATCTTTCTTTGTGCTTTCTATTGTTTTTCCTTGTTCTACTTTTTTCTCTTTCTTTTCTTGCCTTCTTTTTATTCATTCTTTTTGTTTTTTTTTTTTCAACTTTTTTTTTTTTTTTTTTTAAATTTATTTTTGGGACAGAGAGAGACAGAGCATGAACGGGGGAGGGGCAGAGAGAGAGGGAGACACAGAATCGGAAACAGGCTCCAGGCTCCGAGCCATCAGCCCAGAGCCTGACGCGGGGCTCGAACTCACGGACCGCGAGATCGTGACCTGGCTGAAGTCGGACGCTTAACCGACTGCGCCACCCAGGCGCCCCTTCATTCTTTGTTTTGTTTTTTTTTTTTTTTTTTGTTTTTGGTCTGTTATTTCATTTCCCCTTTTAATAGTTTGAATTTAATTTGCTAATTCAGAAAAAAACCAATTTATTCTGCTATGCTTTTCATGGTTATCTAAGAAATTACAATGTGCATCCATATCTTATCAAAGTTAAAAACATTTACCCACAATTTCTATTCAAAATATTTAACACCAGCGCACTATGTGCTCTGATCATTACACATGGATGCTGATCCGAACTGATGCCAGCCAAAACATCTGACTATTTATCAGCCTACTAGAACATAGACCTTAGCACACTCTATTCCATTTATCCTCTTGACTTATATGTTATTATTGCTATATGGTTTAATGCTATTATTTTAAAATATTGCAAGTTTTATTTATTCATTTTCGTATGTCAAAGTCTGTTTAAACTTATTAAGGTATTTACTGCTTCTTTTTGCTATTGGTTCCTTCTTGAAATTCAGACCTTCTGTCTGAAATATGTTCTTTAGAATTTCTTTTAGTGAAAGGTTTTTGGTGGAAAACTTAAAACTTTTCATGTTTCTGGAATGTCCTTTTCTCCTCTCCATTTATGAAAGTTACTTTACTAGAGTAATCTGAGTTATTTCCTCTCTTTATAATGGAAATGTCTTCCACCTTCTTGCTTCCATTGTTGCTGAAGCAAAATTAGCCATCTAATTGATACTCCTTTGACTGCCATCTGTCTTTTTTTTTTTTTTTTTTTTTTGGCTGATTTTATTTGTTTATTTGTTTTCTTTGGCTGACTTTTAGATTGTTTTTTTTTTAATATCCTATAGTTTCAACATTCCACTGGCTTGAGGTCTTTGGGGTCCTTGAATTTGTGAAATTACATTTGCTTAATTCTGGAAGGTCCCCAGCTATTATCTTTTCAGGTATTGCCTTTGTTTTGTTCTCTATCATTTCTCCTGTTGGAACTCCATTAGGGTATGTTAGTTTTCTCACTTTATCATTCATGTCTCTTGACATCTGTATTCATTGCTATTATTCAGTTTATTGATTATCTTTTTAGCTGTGTCTAATCTGCTTTTAAGTATGTCTACTTAGTTTTTATTTTTTATTTTAATGTCTATAAGTTCTTTTTAGTCCCTTTTCAAATCACTTGGCCCTTTACTCATAATATCAAACCTCTATTTTATTTCTCTAAAATATTAAACATGGATGGTCAATATATTGTTTCTGCTAAATTTAGTATTTAACTTCCATGTGTATCTGATTCTGTTGTTTTTTTGCTTGGTTTCTTTCTGCTTGGTTCTACTTCATGATACATTTTGTCTTTGACCTTTTACTAACTCTTGATGATAAGGTGTACTTCTGTGGAAACTCTTTAAATCCTTGGATAAGAGAGGGTTTTTCTAGAGAATTAGTTAGCTTCTGCTAGGTATCTGGAGTTCTTACCAGATTAAGACTATTTGCAACAAATTCTTGGTTTGAGGCTTTTCCCACCACCAATGTAGTATGAACTCAATTTTCAAACAATATGAAATCTGGCTCTTTGTTATAATTTTCAAGGAAGATGGTTTTTCATTCACTAACAGGATGTTTTGAGATATTGATTGATTGTCCATCAGAGAGGGGGTGGTACAGTGTTGCCCTTTGGTGATTATTTTTTTAAATGGTCTGATCATCTGTTAGAATCCCCACCTTGATTGGGCCCTAGAAGTTTTTCATGCCTCAAGATTTATAAAGCTGAAAAAGCAAGGCTTAACTTTCCTGGTTTTGTAAATACTCTTTCTTTTTTTTTAAATTTTTTTTAATGTTTATTTATTTTTGAGACAGAGACAGAGCATGAACAGGAGAGGGTCAGAGAGAGAGGGAGACACAGAATCTGAAACAGGCTCCAGGCTCTGAGCTGTCAGCACAGAGCTGCACGCGGGGCTCGAACTCACGGATGGTGAGATCATGACCTGAGCCGAAGTCGGACGCTCAACCAACCAAGCCATCCAGGTGCCCCTGTAAACACTCTTTCACAAAAAATATTTTAAATAGTCATCTTACCTTCCTAGATTTTAGGCCTCTTGTTTTTGCCTCAGATATTCCTTATGCTTTTGTTGGTCTATGGATAAATTTAAGATGAGTTAAAAAGACTTTCTATCTTTCATAGTAAATTGGCTTAAATAAAATAGTCTGTCCTGGTCCCTAGTTTACCATAGTCCTGAAAATGGGAGTCCAATGTTTTCTTTTCAATAATTTTATAAGCCTATATTGGCCACCTCTTATATGCCAGTCATCATGGAAAAAGCTTGAAATACAGAATTCAATAAGTTACAGGCTCTAATTTCAATTTAATTCAAGTTTGGAGGGGGGGAGGAATTCACCTAAGCACAACATTATAACATATCAAAAACAGTGAGAGAATTTTACACAGAATATTATGATGTCAGAGAGCAGATACACCATTCTTGTTTTGTGCTAAAGCAGGTGGCATTTGGGAATATGTTTTGAAGAGTTAATGTCTGAGGAATATAAGCAGGATATAAGCTTCGTGACAGAAAGTACCTAATCTGGCTTGGTTAATATTGTATTCTTTACATCTAGAACAGGTCCTTAATAAGTATTTGTTAAATTAACAAATGTTTGAATAGGATATCATTCAAGTCTGGCCACTTTTATTGCTTTTGCCTGAATGAATCATGACTATTGGTGAATTATACCATGTCTTTATTCTTCCAAATATTCTCTAATCTTTACTTTCCCATGTTAAAAATCATGTGTCTACCTTCTGCATGTCTTTTCAAATATATAAGAATAGAATAATAATGGAAAGTGGCTCTGGAATTCAGAGGGTCTCACAGAACAAGTTATTTGTCTAATCCATATTTTTCTTTGTTTAATATTTCCACTTACCCTTTGTTGCCTTTAAAGATACAAGGGAAGAGTTTACTCTGACTCTTGAAGTTACATTTAAATAATTATTTCATAATGGAAAGAACTTTGGGAATAGAACTTGATTTGAATTTCAGCTGTACAACTTGTTAGTTATATAAACCCTCTAAGTGTCATTTTACCTATTTATAAGAGTTAAAACTTTGCAGTATTGTAATTTTTAGAAATAATATATATGATATCAAAATATATAAATATAAATATCTAAATAAATATAAAGAACATACATGAATAAATTACATATACTGATTATATAAACTTTCTTTTTAATTGGATGCCTACACTGTGTTTTGTTTTTTTTTTCTTGGAGTTCCAAAATCATGAGTATTGGAAGACTGGAGAACTATGGAGTTATAAACTCTGTATATATTTTGAGGTGCCTTTTTGTTTGGCTATTTCAACACTGGTCCTCTTTGTTTTAAGTACCTTCTTCAGTTTGAGACATATTCTCAAGTTTTGAAATTAGCAGAGGCCTACTGAAAGGTTAACAAGTCAGCATGGCAGTGGTCAGGTTTATGTTCTCATTTCCTGTCTGTATGATTATCCAAGTAACTTTTGGCTGGCTTCACATAAAGTTTAATAATCTTTCTTTGTACTATGTTTTCGTTTTTTTTTTTCTTCCAAGATTAGTAAGGTCAAACTTCAAGTAGTCAAACAGGGAAAATAATAAGAAAGAAAACTAAGAGAATTTTTGTTTGTTTGTTTGTTTTTACCAAACATTATCTTAGGGGTACTGATTTCTACATGTGACCATTTAACTTCAGCTGTTCTGACACTTAGAATAGGTGTCTCAGCTTATCCCTTCTTTATTGTGGATGCTAACACCATTAAATGCCCCCTGTTATCAATGGCTAAAAATAATTTGAAAACCAAAACAGTAAAATGCAAATGAAACTTTTTTATTGGAGGTAGAACTTTAGCCTCTCTAGAGATGTGTTCTTTCTTATCAGAGACTCTAAGTCTAAAGTTCTTTCTTGTCTAGCAAGAGAGCCGGACGCATGATTAAATGCAAGAGATGGCTAATGTCCGGGAAAAGACAAGAGCCCCAAATAAGGGTCCTTGCCCCATTTTTATTAGGATCGGAAGGCTTACAAACATGGTGATGGATGTGCACAAAGAGACAATGAAACTGTGAACATTAACTCAGGGACCTGAGGGAAAGGGGGTCTTAAAGATATTTGGGGTTAGGGGTTTGGGTTAATACAAAACAAAAGGAAGGTTGTTTATAGTGGATGTGAGGCACAGCCTCTGTTTATCTTAGCTAGCCTAGGGGATAAAACAGATTGAGCAAATAACCTCAGGGTTAACAAGGCACCTTTTCTTTTGCTAATCAGCTCTGTTCTGGGCAGTTTCATCCACAGTGCAGTGGTCTATAGCTCTATTTACCTGCTTACCTAATATGGTCCTTTCTTCCTGTGAAAGCAGCTTTCTGCTATAGTACTAAATTGGGGGGGCACTTTCACCCTGAATACCTAATCTTGCTCACCTCCTATAACTTTGCCCCTCCCTCTCTATTCTGGGGGGCCTAATCTTGTTTACCCAAACTTGGGTGTCAGCATCCTATGGCTTTGTAATTCTTTATGCCTTGTTAACCCATTGGTGCAAGTCCAGGGAATTTCTAAGCTTATTCCCCACAGTTTCTGACAAAAACTGAATCAATACATTATAATTTCAGTTAAAATATGATCCTTGGGCTTGTTCTTGAGAATTTGGCAATATTGTAGGCATTTTGCTGAGTAGCTTTTTATAAAGGTCCCACTCTGCAGAAACTTGAGGGAAAAGTTACCATATTTAAGATAACATATTTAATGACTGTCCATTTTATGTTAAACATTTGTTACCTCTGCAGGAGATATAAAAATAAGAAAGATAATTTTTCTTGACTTTAAGTAGCTTCTAATATTTGGGTAACCAGACAAATATGTAATGATATATCAAACAAGGTAGAAAACTAGGTCTGAGAGCATTCAGATGAGGGAAAGATCATATCTCCTAAAGCTAGAACAATAAAGAAAGAGGTCACAAACCTGTAGGCTCTAGAGTTAAGTTTTGAGGGCAAATATAATTTTGGCAGCTGAAGATATGAGATGTTTCAGAAATGGCAGTCTATACTAACAGCATTAGATTACCAGAGACAAGAAATTCAGGGTATATTTAAAGAACAGTGTGTATCATAGGTTTACCGTGTGGAGGATATTGAGAAACTGAAAGAATGGGCTTCATCTGTAGATCAAGAAATTTAGGCTATACTATAGGCTATATAATAATACTGTATTGCATATTTGAGACTTGCTAACAGAGTAGTAGATCCTAAAAGCTATCATCACAAGAAAACACATTTGTAACTATGTAGATGTTAACTAGACTTATTGTGGTGATTTCACAGTATATACAAATATTAAATCCTATCATTCTATACCTGAAACTAATATGTCAGGTGTATCTCAATTTAAAAAAGAAGAAAAACAAAACAAAGCAAAACAAAACCTTAGGTTATACTAAATGTCCATGGGAAAAACTGAAGGATAGTGACATCATCCAAGCTATTTTATAGGAATAATTCCTTAGCATCATATTCAAAGACCTAGAGAATGTAATGGCATGATGCATTCAGAACTGTAAAGGTTTTGACACAGTAGGAATGACAGTAGGAATGAAGGAGGCATTTGGGGGAGAGGAGGCAAGAACCTTAGGTTTTAGGGAGCATTAAATTGATCTTAATAGTGAAAAGGAATCAAGGAAAAAATTTAAGGTATACCGATAAGTGCATTCTAGAAGTCTGGGAGTAGATGTACTGTATTAATCTCTCCCTCATCTTGTGCTTCTGCCCAGAGATTTTTTTTTTTTTTTTTTTTGTTCCAGGAAGATCTGTCATGGAATCTGTCCTTCCCCATTTTACTGTGCCAAACACATTTGAAACCCTCACATTTAAGGACAAGAAGTCACAATAAGGAATAGCCCCAGCTGGTTCTAACGTTCACAAATGAGATTTCATGACATAGAAGAGAGAATTTAAACTATTTCAGTGGGTGAGGCTGTCATGAGGAGAAAAGTCAAGGACAGAGCCTTGGGGAATGCTTATTTTTAGATGACAAGAGGAAGACAAAGAGCAAAAGTAGAAGAAAGAAGGACAGATTGGAAAAGTAGGAGCAGAACCAGAGGCAGAGTGTAATGTAATAGAAGAACCAGGAGACTTGCCAAAGGAGTTGTAGTGAACAGAATTGATGGCATAGGCACAATGATAAAGAGGACCGCTTAGGTAAAGGAGGAGATTTAAGAGCAGATTAAGTAGGGCCATGAAGTTGCTAGATTACAACAAGTTAAGGCAGGGAGAGGATTGAGACTGAAGATGGAAAGGATCAAAGGTGAACAGACAGAGGAAACACAGAAATAAGACCTGTCATTGAGAACACAATGTGAGGAGAAAGCCTGGGGAGAGAGAATAGAGAGCAGAAGGAAATAAGAGAGGGACAACCAAGACAGATTTTAGGTAGAGAAGGGGAGGTGGAAGGCACTGAGTGACACAGTGTAGCATAGTGGTTTACAGGTGCTGGCCCTAGGAGCAGACTCTAGTTCTTCCACTAGCTTTGAACCTCTGTTTCTTTCTCTCCTCTCAAATGGGGATAACAACCATACTTGTAGGGTAGCAGTGACTAAATGAGTTAAAACTTAGAGCAGTACTTGGCCCATAATCATTACTTACTATCATGTGGGATAGCATAACTATTCTCTATAGAGTGTGTGGTAAGAATATCATGGAAGAGTGAATGTGTGGAAGTAGAACTAGGGAATTGAGGACCTTTTGAAGTGGTTGTTCATACACTCTAAGTGAGTAAAGGGGCCAGATGGAACCAGAGCATCACTAAGATAGACTCTGAGAATATTATAGAGATGGAAAGGGACTGGAGACCAAATGAGGAAAAAAAAAGAGCCTCAAACTTTATATATGTGAAAGAAATGTAAAATGGGGAACAAATCTCTGGGCTTTTATAAGTTACGTAGGCACAATACTCCCGTCCAATTATAGGTGGTGCTAGAGATTTAAAAAAATTGACAGAGTCAAGTAACTGCTGGCCTAACATGCAGTATAAAATTAGAATTCTTCTTTTCTAAAGTATAGAAGAAAGGATCATAGAGTCTCAGGGTTGGAGAGTACCTGAAAAGATGTTCAATAGAATCAACTAGCAGATACACAAATCCTTTATCACGGGAGCAGGTGATTGGTTATTTGGTTTTCAGCCTCTGCTTTAAACCATCAGCAATAGCAAACTAACTGCTCTGATCATTAGAAGGAAAGGCCTAAAAATTTCCTTTTTAAGTCAAATTATTTTTCTGTAACGTATACCCATGGTCATAGCTCTACCATTTGGCATGACAGAATATGTGTAATGTTTTTTCTATTGCCAATTTGTTCAATATATGAACATAGCTAGTCCCCTCCCCCCCGTTTTTTCTTTCTTTTTGAGTTTATTTATTTTGAGGGGAGGTGGAACATGCAAGTGGGGGAGGGGCAGAGAGAGAGGGAGAGAGAGAGAATTCCAAGCAGGCTCTGCACTGTCAGTGAGGGCTGGCTCCATGTGAGGGCTTGAATTTATGAGCTGCGAGATCATGACCTGAGCTGAACTCGGATGCCTAATCAACTGAGCCACCCAGGTGCCCCTATTTTGTTTTTTCTGAACATTTATAAGGGAAGGGTGATGGTATGGTAAAACAGATTTAGCTTATTCCATCACTCTTTCTTTGAGCTGTTTTTGAGTTCCTGTGTTGCTTTGGTCACGTTGGACCTCAGTTTGTTTCAATGTCCTAAGAAGGCCATACCCAGGAAGAAGAGGATAAAGGCAATACACAGGTCAGGTTTGATCAGTGTGAAAGGAGGGGACTAGAAGTTAAATTTTTATTACTTGATATAAAACTTGCCTGCTTACCAAGCAGAAATATAGGGTGAACAGAAAATTCATATGAGAGTGTGAGTTAATTTGCTTGTGAAATGGGGTGACAGTACTTACCTCTTCAGGTTATTGTAAGGATGAAATGAGCCAATAGCCAGAGACTGACATCTTAGAGCACTCATTAAAGAGCATCTATTGTGGCTCTTGTCACTCTTATCGAGTGGTGTCACTAATAATAGTAATGATATCTATTCTTTTATGTGTGCATTGGGTAAATTTTAATTCTTTCCTAAGTTATCAGTATGAAGAACATGTGCATATAAATCTTTTATACCTTTTATGGAGCTACTTAATTGGAGCTGTAATAGTTTTCATTTAAAATGAAGATCATTTAAAAAGTGAATATGATGTATCATCAGGCTTTGTTGATCTTTGTGTTCAGAATTTAAATCCATGGATAGATCATGTCACAGTTTACATTGGTATGCAGAAGGAAATGATAATTCTGTATTCATGACAGCCTATTTAAAACAGCCACGAAAGAGTATCTTATAACAAGGTTATATTGTATTGATTTGCCTTTCAAGTATTTATTTATTTATTATATGTGCCATTTCTGAAAAATGAAAAGTGCAACAAAAATTCATGGCTATCTTCAGCTTCCAGGGAGCGGGATAGATACAAGAGTATATTTATAGGGTATTTATTTCCTAATATATGCAATAGAGTTGATTCTAAATTATTTGACTTAGAAGCACAATATAAATCTCTATAGGCACAAGTAGAGTTAAGGTTTGCACTAAATCTTTGCCTAAAATGCCCCAAAGCAGGTTATGAAAAATTCCTTTCCACGTATTGAATTAGATCTTACCTTACTGGGAAGCCAGTGATGAAACAGGACCCCTGGACCACTTTGCTTTTATCACAGCATCCATCATTGACTATGATTTGTGGAGGAAATATCTTATTTCTGCTACTGTAATACACATTCTTTAAAAACAATGTCTGGCCTTTAGCGCCTTGCATATAAGTGAAGCTATGGGGAAGGGAACTGCTATTTATACAGCTCCTCCTATGTGCCTAGCACTGTTCTGGGCATATTGGTAATGTTTAATATTTGTATAGTGCTTACTGTTGGCTAGGTTTTTTGTTCCAAATGCTTTGTATGAATTACATATTTAATTCTCACAATAACCATAGGACTACATATCATCTTCTCCATTTTCCAGGTGAGAAAATTCAGATTCTGAGAGATTAAGTAACTTGCCCAGAGTTAATTCATAATTAGTAAATCCAGGCCAAGAGCCCAAGTTTGATTAATTGAAGAACCCATCTTTTTTGCATCATTCCGCAAATAGTTTTTAATACCTTTCCATCTAGGAATGAATGCATAATTAAGAATTCTCTGAAAGTATCCTTTTTCTGGACCTAAGATCATTGGCTGAAAAAGAATAAAGATTCTCATTTACCTCAGAGAGACATCAAATAAAGAACATAATGCTCATTCACTCATTCAGTAAATACTTAATGCTAGTTTACTTTGTGCCAAGCATTTCACCAGGAACTGAAGATATGGAGGTAAAAGATTTGTCCCACTGACTCACAGTCTTTAGGGGATTCAGACAATAAAAAACTTCTAATATGTAGCTACTGTAGAAACTTACACAGCTTGAGGGTGCAGGGAAGTTATTAAAAACTTTCCAGAATGGCTGACAGCCAAGCTGAGTCTTACAAACCAGGAGTGCTGAACCAAGAGAAGAGAGAAAGTGGGAGAAAGGAATACAAATACAAAGCTTAAAAAAACCCACAAACAAACAACAACAACAACAAGAAAAACCCTTCTCATTTCAGTCAAAAACTGTTTTTCAACCCATTCAGTTGCAACCCATACCAGCAGCTTGATGTGAGAAAACTCTTGGCAGGAGAGAGGGAGAGACAGAGCGGGATGGAGAGAGAGGGATAGAGAGAGAGGGAGAGAGAAGGAAGGATAGATGGAGAGAAGGGGAGAAAGAGAGAGAGAGAGAGAACACATGCAAGAGTACACCTCCTGAGATTTCACTGCAGTTTGCTGTTTGGCATTGCCTTTTAATCTGGTTTGGGAAATTATAACCTTTCTTAGGAATTGATTGTCATTTTTGATTTTCTGTAAAGGAGGTTGACAGTTGAAAGACTGCTGAACTTTTCTGAGATCCTGCACTGTCACTTGCTTCCCTTCACAGCCTTTTCCTTTCCTAGACTGACACCATTAGCCACTGCAAAAGGGTGATGCTGATTTCCTTAATAGCCGTATTGGGATTTGAACACAAAGGCTGCACTGGACCAAGGAGGGTGGGAAGAAACAGCAACCATAATTGCATTTATTCCTGGACTCTAGGTCAAACCAGACTAGTTAGGGATTGAAATACAGGGGTTGCTGGAAGTGATCCAAGAGTGAATTACAAGTGGCAGACTCTATCTGCTAACTTTGGGCAGACTTCAAAGCTGACAGTCTCCAGTCATTTCAATTCCAGTGCAGTCAGCAAGGGGGCCCTTTCTTTTGGAATGTTGCACTCTCCCTGCTTCTACACAGACACAATCACTAGTATGGAGTTTAATATGCAACATAAGCTCAAGGAACGTATGCTCTAGTCAATTTTACACCTAAGGGAAGAATAGTAATGCTTCTGGAAAAAATGGGAGCATTATTCTTCACCTCCTTTCTCTGGTCCAGTCTCCTCTTAGTCCAGCACTGTCACAGATTTTCTTGTTTTTACTTTTTCTGTGCCTGCGCTTTTTTTTAGTACTCTCATGACAGACTAAGTATTGTTTTCTCTTGGTTCTATTCTTGTTGACTTGCATATTGTCTAATGCAAACCTTATTCTCTTGGGACACTGCAGCCTCTCTTCTTCTCACCCCGCAGCAGTCTTTTCTATATATAATACACCTTCAGTTTCAAGCAGTTTTCCTACCTTGTCACAGTCCCACATAGAGACGCAACTGCAGCATCTGTGTGGATTCCTTTCTCTATTGTGAGGTCTTGAATTGCTTACAATTCTCTCTCTGAGACCTAATGATTTCCTTGTTTAAGATTTTAGAACCAGCATTTTTCATCCTCACTGTGATTTTATTTATTCCCATTCCCCTGCCTTGAATCGATCCTAATGGGTGTTTTCTTACAATTGATGCAATTGTAAGAGAATGAGAAAGTTGGTTAAATCATTCTTCCCATTAGATCCTTCTGTCACCCAAATACTATCTTCCCAGAAAAAAATATTTGGTTAAAAAAAGAGAAAGAAATACCACTGGAGAAATATCTTAGTCCTGGGATGTTGTTAATTTTGAAGGTACCTAATTTTAGGAAAATATGAAAATTTCTGTGTTTTCCATACCTTGATCACAGCTCGTATCAGCTTATATATCAATGATTAGTTTAAATTATCTTTCTTATTAAATTATGTGTACTTCAAGGATAGAGGTTTCATCTTATTAATCTTTGTGTATCTAGCACTTAGCATAATGCCTGACATATAGCAGGCCCTGAATAAACATTCTTGAATGTATCTTTTATCACTGTTATCTCCTGAGAGTACCAGAATTTTAGTTTTGCCAGTGAATATTATGTAAAATTCATACATTCAGATTCAAATCATACTTTGTTGATTTGCACTGTTGTGTCAGAATTTAAGCAACTGATCTACACATCCAAATGCTCTTTTAAATTGTGTATGTTTTGCACAAACACATATTAGAACATTAAATTATGCAGCAAACTTGAAAGAATGCTTTCAAAATATGAACATATGTGATTTTAAAATTAGAAAGGTAAAAATTAACGTCTCAAAAGAAACAAAGAATTTAAGACATAGATTGTGTCTATATGATATCATACACAATGTTAAGAAGAAAGTCAATCTGTCATCCATGTGCTTAATTGTTAAGTTGGATGTTTAGATGGCATACTACCTTTACCCATATTCCTATTATTTAACAAAAGTCAGAGCCTTCTAAGCTGATACAGATGGATTGACTATTCTGATTGTAATCAACCATAAAAGGAAACAAAATGCCCAAATGTATTTCTGCCCATTGATTCATCTGGGGCAGAGTGGGAGATTAAAATATGTACACAGTGCTGCATATCAAGCACAAATACAAAGCTACCATCATTGAAACAGAGAAGTAGGAAGCCTGAATAAGAACCTCCAAATACCGTTTTCATGGAAGCAACAAAAATGCTGCAGTCTGAGGGGGAGGAATTCAAATTGAAATGAGCTAGCAGAGGAGCTGTGCCATGGAAACTCCTCAGCTGCTGCCTGTAAGAGATCTTCAAAACCCCTAAAAAGGAAGAAAAAGCACCTTCTATATGAATATGATGAAAAAAGGGAGAAAAATTTAGACGCTCGTTTGTAGATAGGTGTGCATGTTTCCAAGCAGACTCCAACTAGGGAAAGAAGGATTGAAAAAAATGAATTCTGGATGAAGTACTTTTTGGGAAAACTACAAGATCTAGATGTTCGTGTATTCTTTTGTCTAGACTGGGGTTATATTGTGAGCTTCTTAATAATACTGTTTGGAATTGTTCTTTCTAGGGGTCTTTCATAGTCTTACATCTTATAGGAAAAGTTGGACACTATCTAGCCTCTTCATGTTTCCTTAGAGTTTTGTTTAAATGACGTAGAAAAATTCAAATGAAAATTGGAAAGTAAACTTGAATGGTTTTCTATACCTTGCTGATAATAAAGATGCCCCAAGAATGTAACTGGATGGTTTATTTGGAATTCATGGTGGCAGGAATTAGGTTATGGAAAAAAAAATGGAGTTAGAGGGGAAAAAGCATGGGTTATGGAGTCAGTCAGGATTTCTCTTCTTTTCTTTTTTCTTTTCTTTTCTTTTCTTTTCTTTTCTTTTCTTTTCTTTTCTTTTCTTTTCTTTTCTTTTCTTTTTTCTCTTCTTTCCTTTCCTATCCTTTCCTTTCCTTTCCTTTCCTTTTTTTTTCCATTCATTCATCCATTCATCCATTCAGTAAACATTTATTGAAAGCCTACTGTATAGAAATCAGCTATTGTTCTGGCTTCCAAGTAAATAGTAGAAAATAAAAGACAGAATGTCCCTGTTGCCATGGCACCCAGAAATCATTAGTAAGGGAGAAAACTCATTAAGTAAACAGTCATATTAAGAATGTATGCATTTTGGGGCGCCTGGGTGGCGCAGTCGGTTAAGCGTCCGACTTCAGCCAGGTCACGATCTCACGGTCCGTGAGTTCGAGCCCCGCGTCAGGCTCTGGGCTGATGGCTCGGAGCCTGGAGCCTGTTTCCGATTCTGTGTCTCCCTCTCTCTCTGCCCCTCCCCCGTTCATGCTCTGTCTCTCTCTGTCCCAAAAATAAATAAAAAAATGTTGAAAAAAAAAAAAAAAAAAAAAAAAAAAAAAAAAGAATGTATGCATTTTGCCAACAAATACAGAAGAAAAAAATGAGGTTAGGATGTTTGAGGAACTAAAAGTGTTCTAATTCCATTTTTGAAAATTCATTGTATTTCGACTATGGCAAAGCTACTTACATGAATTTCAGTTTTCTAATCTGTAAAACAGATTTTAAAATAGCTACTAAACACTGTAGTATGAATAAAATGACACGAGATGGGTAAAGTGTCCAATACAGGCCTACTTTTGGATCTTTTGTGTAACTTAAAATTAACTAGAAAACTCTTTTGTTCTAGTTATATCACCAATAACCTCATGTAGATTTAAGGGCCACAGAACCTCACTTCAGACCTAGGTCAATATAGATCACTGAAAGTTGACCTTCAAGGTCACATTCATTGCATTTCCTATGCTTTAGGCAAGAACCCTGTTCTGTCATGGCTAATTAGACACAGATACAACTTTTCAAAATGTATTCAAATCTCCTGCCTAATATTACCAGCAAATAATACATTCCTTAGTTTTGGAAGTGGTAAAAAGAACCTTAGCTCTTTATTTTTGGACTAGTCTTCTGATAAACTGCTATTGGCCTATGCATTTCATCTTTTAAACACCCTTCAGGGAATTGGGTATAGGAGGTTTATTGTTGGTATTTGACATTCGGGAAGGTCTGAAGTCCAAGGTTGTTTGGCATAAAGAGGAATGTTAACATTTCAGGCTTATAGTTAGCACAGCGGAGTGAACATAACTGAACACTGCTTTGAAGATTCCGAGCCCAGCAATGACCTGGTGTCAACACATTAATGAATTGAGAATCCAGCATGCTAGGAGCTGAAAGTGAAGTGAATGAGATATAAAATCTGGGCCACACCTCAGAAGTTGTTTTCTTTAAAATGGAATCTTTATATGTCCTTATGTTTAATGGTTTTGACTCTTTTTATTAGAGGAATGAATTTTGGTTCATCAAGTGATCTGGAAAGCATATTTCTGGTTATTTCAGATTTTAAAAATTGAATTTGGGATGATCTTAGCATTTAAAGTGCAAAATAGTGATGTGTAAATACATTTCCTCCATTCATGCTTCAGCCACATATTTTAATGGCCTATACCATGGATTCAGAGTGAATTTTTCCTTCCTGGAAATTATTCCTAGTTCAGGCAGTATGATACATAATTCGGTTAGGGAAGAAATAACTGTTAAATCTTATTACACATCATTCAAGAGAACTTTTAAAAATACTTCTTCCTGGGCTCTATATCAAATATATAGAATGAGAAATTCTAGAAGAGGAGCCTCCAAATCTGTAATTTAAAAAAATCTCTCCAGGTGATTCTGGTGCACGAAGTCCATGGATGTGCTTTTGAGTACTAGCTGAGGCAAAGAGGCAAGTTGGCTGTGTGTGTTTTGTGCTACTGTATATGACTTTTTGCCCACAGGCACATTTCTGACAGTCATTACAGGTGCAATCAGTGATTCTGCTGATTGCAGTTGTTCCACTCTCTCTCCAGTTATGACCCAGATGTGTTGTAATTCAAAATGAAACTCCACTTCAAGTATTGAGAGGGAAGGTAATGTGGCTCACAGAAAAGAATCCTTGCTCACTTACAAATATTCTCTCTTTTTTGGTAGTACTAAGAAAATATTGAAAATAAGGTGTGTGTGTGTGTGTGTGTGTGTGTGTGTGTGTGTGTGTGTTTAGAATAATAACGGTCTTGATGAGAAGCCCTTTCATTAGTATTATAGCATAAGAGACTATAAAAACATTCTTGGGTAAATTGCCATTTTGTAAGCTCCTCAGTTTGAATTATTCAGTTGTGGTTACTATGGAACCACAAGCCTTGTTCATTTTGCAGAGGAAAATTCTAATGGTCCCCCAGTGTCCCCCGACTGTGGAAGAGCTCATTAAAAGAAAAGTACTGCTCTCCCTGTTAAAGACACATAAACCAACCACAGAACATCCACATCAGGGTTTTAGGTGTACCTTTCACTTGGCAGAGCTTGCACTTTCAGATGGCGTTTGTTCTTTGAAGTGTTAAGAATGCCTCTTTGTTGGAAACAGTTTTTATGGATAGGTCAGCTCAATCCTAGGGATCAGACATTTTGAAATAATGAAACTAGCTTGGTCTTCTTTTGGGATATGATGAGTAAAGCAATAATTTATTCACCATTTATTTACTTAACACTTAATAATTTCTCCTTGTTCCACTAGTGCTTTATGTATATAATTTTATGTAATTCTCCTGATGCTTCTAAAGGAGGATTACTCCATGTTATAAAGGAGGAAACAGAGATTCAGAGTGGTTGGATAAATTACCAAAGTAAGTAAAAGAGCCTGGATTTGCACCAAGTTCTAACTCTAAATCCTGAACTTTATCACTAAATTAGAATATACAGTTTAGACTCTGGTATAGAGAAGCCTTTGATTGCTACCCAACTAATCTCCAAGAACCAGAGGTACAGTAACTGCTCTCCCAGTTGAGGGGAGATTTTGAGCAGATTGTAGTCTGCAAAACCCACTCCGTCATCCCAGCACTGGAGTCAGGAATTTGTAACCCTACTAAGTAACCATGCTCTGGCCTCCTTCATTTGGATTTATGAGGTCCTGTGACATTGCAAGAGAAATGGACTTGTGGTCCGGCATCTCCCACCCCTACGAGGCAAATTGTATAGTGACCAGGAAAAGCCTTGAGACAAGGATGGGCTAATGTTGACTTTGGAAACAGGCAATGGTCAGAACTTGGTTGGGTAAAGTTGGAGCAGTCTGTTGATGTACTGTTAGTCCATTCTTACTGATAAGAAATTGAGGTAAAGTGAGTTGAATTTTTCAGATTTACAAAAGAAACAGGTGAAAAATTAATTCAGCAATAGATCCCAAACTTTTTATTCATTTGCAAAATCAGAGTATTTTATTAGCTGAGAGGATTTTAGAGGTAATCTAGCTCAGGTTTATTTCACATTCAGGAAATTGAGGGCCAGAGAGATAACAGACTTGCCTGAGGAGTCCTAAGGCCTGGAGAGTGAAAGGGTGAATAGAATCCCAGTTGCCTGACAAGACCAGTCTTTCCACACTGGATTCTGCCCTCTCTCTTGTCAGGGCTCAGTCCATTTAAGGTTTCATGCAGTATCTGGCTGGGTTGAGGGAGAACTAGGTTTGGAGCAGTAAAATTTGGAAAAGAAGAGGAAATAGTTGATGGGTAGGTAAAGATGAATATAAAAGAGCAAGGCAAGGGGATCCAGATGACAGGCAAATTGTACTACTTACAATTGTGTCCAGAATTGCCTTAGTGTTCAGAGGTCCGTGGGAGGAGGTGGGAAGCTTCAGTTAATGAAGCAAATTACATTCCTTAGAAGGGACCTAGAAGTATTATCACATTTTTTTTCCTTCTGGGTTTTATTGCATTACCTTTCACCTTTCACATGTAAAAGCAGCTGCCTAAAAGCCTGGGAGGTTCTTTCCAAATTACGTTTGTGTCTCTGAACTGCTTTTAACTTCTATTCTGAGTGTCAGTTCCTGAGGAGGTTTCCTCCCAAATATTAGAGTCAATGTCTCTCCATAAGTGACAGTAGGTCCTCAGAGAACATTCTGGTTTTCAAGGGGAAAAATGACAAGGTGGCAGATGAGTGATTATCACATTTGTTTATGGTACTTGAAGATGATTTTGGGGAGGAAGTCTCAAATTTTGGTGTGCATAAAATTGCTTAGTGAGCTTGTTAAAAACATCTCTGGGACCTACCTCCTGACATAAAGTTTTTAATTCAGAAATGTGCCTACCTAACAAGAGCCATAGGCCACTTGGTTGTAAGGAGTTCCTGGATTGCTCTTTGAGAAATATTTATTTAAATTCTTGCTTTTCAAAGTATGATCCTGATCATCAGCATGGGCATCACCTGGGAGCTGATACAAATACAGAATCCCAGGTCTCCCTCCCAACCTTCCAAATGAGAATCTCATTTTTAATGAGGTTCCTTGGTGATTGCTGTCCACATTAGAGTTTGAGGATACTTTAGTTTGCTGTTCCGCACTCATTCTGCTATAATCAAATATCACAGACTGGTTGGCTTAAACAATAGAAACATATTTTCTCACAGCTCTGACGCTCAAGATCAAGATGTCAACAGGTTTGGTGTCTTCTGAGGCCTCTCTTCTTGGCTTGCAGATGGCTACTACCTCCTTTCTGTGTGTTCACATGGACTTTCCTCTGTGTATGCACATCTTTGGTGTCTGTGTATCCAAATTTCCTCTTCTAATAAGGACAGTGATCAGATTAGATTAGAGCCCATCCTAAGGATTTCATTTTAACCTATTCACTTTTCAAAGCCTCTACCTCCAAATACAGTTCTGTCTGAGGTACTGGGGGTTAGAGCTTCAGCATAAGAATTTGGGGGGAACACAGGTTAGCTCATAACAGAGAATATGGTGATCACTAATAGACCTGCTTATATGTACCTCTGTCATTGAGAAGAACCCTGAGAAGTTTAGAAAGTCATATCTAATGGGGACTGCACTCCCAAACTCATTCCTTATCTTGTGTTCTCCATCTTGGTAAATGACCCTATCTTTGACTTAATTTGTCCAAGCCAGATAACTTGGAACCTGGAGCTCCCTCACTCTTGCTAACACATTTAATTAATCACCACATCCTACTATATTTACCTCTGTTATCTTTCCAGTCCAGTTTTTTCCCACTCCAGTTTCTACTACCCTGGTCCCTGCTTCCTCATCTCTCATTACACTAGGCATACTCTTCACCACATGCTGGAAATATTAGTTCACTTTTCACACTAATATCTTGACCTCTAATTTTCTGGGTCTAGTCTATCATTTATATCAGCCAGAATGTTTGTTATATATAAAAAAAAAATCTTATAATGTCATTCTCCTGCCTAAAGCCATTAATGGCTTACATGGCCCTAAGAAGAAAATGCAGTCTCCCTAGGATGGTCTGCAAAACTACTTATGATCTGGCAAATGCTTCCCTCCTCAGCCCCGTCTCTCGCTTCTCCCCACTCTAATTCTTCACCATCATTCTGGTCTCTAGCCATACTAGATTATTTTTCCTTCTAACTTCTTTAACATGTCACATTGTGCCTCGTGTCTGAGCCTTTACAAAAGCTATACCGTCTACCTGGAACTTTGTTTCTCTTTTCTTCCTCCTTCCCCTTCCCTCGCCTTTACAGTTAACTTTTTATTATCTTTGAAATCTCAGCTCATATGTCATTTTCTCCATAAAGTCTTATTTGCCTCAGTTGTCGAGCATAGGTGGCTTTCTTTAGTGCCCTTAACATATCGCTGATTGCACTATGTAGGGTATGCTTGTTTACCTGTTTCCTGCAATGGACTGAAAACTTCTTGAAGACATGGATTGTGTTTCATATACAACTGTATTTCTGAAACCTGTCCAGTGCATGACATACATATATGTTGCAAGTATTAGTGAAGGAATTATTTCTATGAAGTGTAAAAGCTTGGGGAATGGAATGAAACATCTGAATGCAAGTACAAATAATTACCACTAATGTAACTTTCTTAGGGGGTAACTTCTAAATGGAAACAGGTGTTAGAGATAAGCATTTGTTTTTTCCTGAAGAAGTTAAAGTTCTTTGGCTGTATAAGTATGTGGTTGAATGTATGTAAGGGACAGACCCTCTGAAACAGAGATGGACGTTGTGCCACCATGTACCACTATGCCTTCCCTCAGATAGCTCACTCTTCAGTGAATGTTGACAGTCACCTGTCCCCCAGAATCACTATCAGTCAAGTTTGGTTTTCCCTTCTGATGAGGTGACACAGAAAAAAATGAATCAGGCATCCTTTACTGGTCTTCTACAGTAACTCAGGGAAAAGAACATTCTAGTAGGAATCTTTGTTCTTTCCTATACTCTCTTTTTATTTTAGATCTGTTGTTGTAACTGGGTCTCAGAGCATAGATACCGAGTCATATTTGTTATTTGATACTGTTTCAATGTCCCGTTTTTCCCTTTAGAGCTGTAAATTGTATAAAGTCAGTGATCATATCTATCTTGTTCACCACGGATTACCATTACAGAGCTAGTTAAGCACATAGCAAGTACTTAATACTCACTAATTTTGAAGACTTTTGCTTAGACAGTTAGGGGATGATGATACCATTAACTAGGACCCAAAACAGAAGGAAGTGCACATATGACAAGGGAAGATAAAGCATGGAGGCAGTCAAATCACAATGCAGATCTTGAACTTGAGAAATACGCTGACACTAGAGATATGGAAGTTTATTGTCATGGAATATTGCTGATATTTAAAGCTTTTGGAAAGCATGGCAGTATATAGGAAGAACATATTTCGCCTGTGTATACAATGATTATAATATTAACTAACACTTTTTAAACATCATATGCTATGTAATGTTTTAAGTTCTTTGCAAATATCAATCTATTTAATCCTTACAAAAACTCCATACTGTAGGTACTATTAGAGTCCCCTGTAACACATGAAGAAACTGAGCCAAAAAGAGATTAAAGAACTTGTCCAAGTTCACACAGCTTTTGAGTGGCAGAGGCAAGCTTCAGATCCAGCTAGCCTGGCTTGTGAGCCAAAAAGCCTAAAGAGAAAGAACAGGGAGGAGTCTGGCTCCTCCTTCTTCCCATCATATTTTTAGTAAGTGTTGATAAGAAAGGTCATTTTTCAGTGAGATAGGAAAATAAGTTTCAAGGTTTGCTATCTTGTCCTGAGTGTTGTGCATTTATTCTTATTGAGTGCAAATTCATGAACTGGCAATGGCTTTGCCTAAGTTACTCCAGGTATTGAAATGGCCCATAGATAGAATGATAGCATAAGACTTTCTATTAAAGCACCTTGAATTGTTCTTGGCAGCTTATCCTTTAAAAGGAAGGAACACTAGAAAAATGAACTAGCTGCCTGTCACAATCCAAAACAGCTGAGACTCTCCAGATACTGTAAAATTGTCTTAAAGGTCCAGTTACACTTTTAGCTTATCTGATTTTCTTAAAAAGAAAGTAGTTTAATTCATTCAATATTACCTTTTACAACAAAATTGGTACTATATTGTATACTGAATTGAGTTGGCACTAATGTAGGCTCAGGGGATTGCCTTCCACCAGATCAGATCATGGAACTGCTTAGGGGTACTCATTATTATATGCAAGTAACAATTGAAATGTGGTTTTATTTTATCCACTTCTATAGTTTCATGTTATATTTTGATACACTTCTTGATACCATACTAGATATTTCCTATTCCCAGAAGAGCAATAAATACACTGAATGGAACACTTTCCTATATGTATAGTTAAGAATACATATTTTTGATGGTAAATCTGCTTATCAAGTTTTTTTAAGGAAACACAGTTTTGCGAGTTGCAGCTTCAGATAGGTATCTGTGCTTCTCAATAACTGCTTTAAGGAAAAACAAACAAACAAACCTCCAAATCCCCAAACACTATGGGCATTTTAAAATAAGATTCACAGAATCTGACTTCTAAAGATGCCCCTGGTGAAACAGACCAGCATGATCACCAGCTTTGCACCTCATTAGGAGATTTTAGAAAGAACCCTGCACCAAGGAGCTCCAGTCAGCTGACTTTCCAATGAAGACATGAATTTTAAAGCATCTTCATATATATGGTTCTATTAAAATTGGGTTTGATCTTTAGTTTGGCTTTTAGTTAGTAGTTTATATCCAGTGGTAAGTTTAATCTGCATTTAAAGGATTTACTGTTCATCTCCGTGTGTGTGTGTGTGTGTGTGTGTGTGTGTGTGAGAGAGAGAGAGAGAGAGAGAGAGAGAGAGAGAGAGAGAGAGCAAATGTGAGAGTATGTGTGGGAAAGGGTGTGTGTGAGAGAGGAGTGAGAGCATATGGATTCCACAGTGTGTGCGTGTGTGTGTGTGTGAGTGTATATGAGTGTGTGTGAGTGTGAATGAGATTGAGAGTGTGCGTGAGAGTGTGTGTGTGTGTGTGTGTGAGAGAGGGAGAGAGAGAGAGAGAGAGAGCGAATGTGAGAGTATGTGTGGGAAAGGGTGTGTGTGAGAGAGGAGTGAGAGCATATGGATTCCACAGTGTGTGCGTGTGTGTGTGTGTGAGTGTATATGAGTGTGTGTGAGTGTGAATGAGATTGAGAGTGTGCGTGAGAGTGTGTGTGTGTGTGTGTGAGAGAGAGAGAGAGAGAGAGAGAGAATGAATATGTGTGCAGAGAGAGAGAGTGTGTGAGAGAAAGGGAAAATGAAACAAAAGTCTTAACGACAACTGTTAAAATAGAAAGCAAAAGTCCATCTCTGCATTTTCTTACTCCTGCCTCATTTTGTGATTCTCTTTGCTAACCCTCCCTTAAGCCTGGTGATATGAATGTCCCTGCAATGGCTATTGCAAATACTGCAAGATTCCCACTGTGTTTTTACTAAGCTCAGCCTGCTCTTTCCTGAGGCCTTGGAGAGAAGCCCATTTATTCACTTGAGCATTCTGGATATCGTTGACATTTTCTTTGACTGTGCCTTAAGCTGTTGTAGTGGCTAGGGCTTTTAACAGGAGGGTAACTGCCTGAATGTCAGAAAGTCTCAACATCTACATGCTTTACCAGCAAATGCATTCATGTATTTTTTTTTTTTTTTTTTTACATTCAGGTGGGTCTGAGAGCAGGACACCTATTAATGGGCTGTGTGTGGGGACCGGGAAGGTGGGATGGAGCTTTGAGGAAAATTTTTGACCCTTGCTGTTGTCCCTTATACTTTAGTATTGGCAATTATATCCTGCCTAGGGATTAGGTGATAGAGGTTTGACTAGAGGTCATAGAGCAACCTTGATAATTATATACTTACTCTATCTTATATTCTGCATATTTCAAAGCCCAACTATAAATCCATCAAAAATAGGTCTCAGGATAGAAATTGCTGGATCCATCAGAACTTAATTATTCTGGTCTTTAGACTCCTTCTGGTGATTAGAAAAAAGGCCTAACTGCCAAGTTCTGTTGTTGATTGCCTCAATGTCCTCAACCGAAAAATAGAGATAATAATACCTTCCTTAGAGAGTTATGGGGATACAGAAACTAACAATGCATGCACAAAGACTTAGATCAGTGTCTGATACAGAGTACATCTTGCTTAAAGTGTTCATTCTCATCACCACATTCATCAGTGAACAATTGAAATGTCTTATTGCTGTATAAACTCATATTGGCCTATTGGCCCAGTTTGTATAGATAAAATGGGGTTGCTCCTACCTCTTACCCCATCGGTAGCATTATAGGTCTGGCTTCCTTTCTCTTGCAATTCACCTAAAATGCTGAATCTGATACACCATGGGTTGTGGGTGAGGTGAAGGAGTTAAGGACAGTAGTCTGATGTAGTGGGAAAAAAATTGTTACAGGAATATGACATTGCTTAACCCTGCAATTTCCTTCCTTGTTTTCTTTTTTTTTAAGATGAATCACCACCTGACTTTATATTCTATATTAATTTAATTCTTTTTTTTTGTATTTCTTTTTTTTTAATGTTTATTTGAGACAGAGAGAGAGAGAGAGCGAGAGCATGTGTGCATGCGCGCATGAGTGGGAGAGGAGCAGAGAAAGAGAGAGAGAGAGGGAATACCAAGCAGAGCAAGCTCCAAGATGTCAGCGCAGAGCCTGATGTGGGGCATGAACTCACAAACTGTGAGATCATGACCTGAGCCGAAATCAAGAGTCAGATGCTGAACTGACTGAGTCACCCAGGCACCCCTGTTTTCTATTTCCCCTCACTAAATATGTACTTCAGGAGGAGAGGTTCAATATAGTGATTGAAAACATCAAATCCATAGCACATTGCACATTCAAACTTTGCTACTTCTTAACTATGAATCTGGCAAGTTACTAAACTGTGCCTATTTCCACATTTGTAAAATGAGGATAAAATTAAGAGTTCAGGTCAGCATTACTTAATGAATGCCTCCTATGACCCAGGCTCTGTTGTAGGCATTTGAGATGTAAGACAGAAACCTGCAGAGAGAAATCCTTGCCTTCACGGAGTTCATATTCTATCAAAGAGAGACAAGACAATAAGCAAGATGACTAAGTGAAGTATATAGTTGCTCAAGTAGTAGTAAGGCTATGGAAAAAGTAAAGAGGCGGGAAAGGGGATAGAGAATAAAATTAGTGCTCAGTTTAAATCAGGGTAGTTAGGAGAGGGATACCCATGAAGGGAGAACTTTGAGCAAGGGAATGAAGCAGGTGAGAGTTCTGACCATGTGGATATCTGGGAGAAAAATTCTCCGGGCTGCAGGACTCCTTTTTCTAGGTTCATCTATCACTTCTCTTCCTCCTCTCAAACTGCCCCCTTCCCACATTAAATTATACTTTGGTCATTCTGAACTATGAATGTGTCATATCTCTGTATCTTAGGTAGTTGTGCTTCTTCAGTTTGTAATCTCCACTTCCCTTGATTTTTTTCTGGAAAATAACTATACATTTGTAAAATAGGGATGATGATAACTGTACCTATTTGAAAGGTGTTGTGAAGATTAAATTTGTCTTTCTTTGACTTATTTCACTTAGCATTATATTCTCTACCTGCATCTATTTTGTTGCAAATGGCAAAATTTCATTCTTTTTTATGGCAGGATAATATTCCATTGTGTGTGTGTGTGTGTGTGTGTGTGTGTGTGTGTGTATGCTACATCTTCTTTATCCATTCATCTATCAATGGACACTTGGGCTGCTTCCATAATTTGGCTGTTTTAAATAATGCTGCAATAAACATAGGGGTGCATATATCCCTTTGAATTAGTGTTTACATAATCTTTGAATAGTACCCAGAAGTGTAATTACTGGATCATATGGTAATTCTATTTTTAATATTTGAGGAGCCTCCATACTTTTTTTTTTTTTTTTTTTCAACATTTTTTATTTATTTTTGGGACAGAGAGAGACAGAGCATGAACGGTGGAGGGGCAGAGAGAGAGGGAGACACAGAATTGGAAACAGGCTCCAGGCTCCGAGCCATCAGCCCAGAGCCTGACGCGGGGCTCGAACTCACGGACCGCGAGATCGTGACCTGGCTGAAGTCGGACGCTTAACCGACTGCGCCACCCAGGCGCCCCTCCATACTCTTTTCTACAGTGGCTGTACCAGTTTGCATTCCTACCAACAGTGCATGAGGGTTCCTTTCTTCCACATACTTGTTGTCAGTGCTTGTTGTTTCTTGAGTTTTTAGCCATTTTGATGGATGTGAGGTGATCACACTTTTATCACTCTACCAAGCGGATTTTGATTTAACTTAGTGGCTGGGGATCCAAATATAAACACTATGTCACTCAAGATATAGGATCTTTTACAAGGCCCTTTAAATAAATATAATTGTTTATAATTCTATATATGCATTTCAGTACATATTACTATTCTATATTAATTAGTTACTCTTTTTATCAAATTAAATCGGTAACTTTAGGATACATTGTGCTTGAGGAGATAGATCATTGACACAGAATCTCTTGACCACAGATTCAAATTCAGTAAAATTTTTATATAATATTTTCATCCTTCCCTTCCTGCCTTCAGCCTTTTAAGCTAAATGATGTGCCAAGTGATGGTTTTAAAGCACATTGGATAAACAGGAGGCATGGTGGTATGGGTGGAATGAATATAGGTTCTGCATTCATACAGACCTGAATTTGAGTCCTAGATCTGTTTTGCAGTTTTGAACACATGTAATTCTACTGTATCTCAATTGCTATTATCTGTAAAATGGGACTAATACCTCTCAAAGTTGGTGTGAATATTAAATTATATAAATAGTACCTAGCAGTAACATCATTTGTATGTAGTAAGTGCTCAGTGAATATTAATTAGTTCCCTTTCCAAGTGACCATTCTCCTTTCTCCAAGTTCTGAAAAGAGAAAGAGGGCAGGGGGGGATAGACACTAGAGTTACTTAGAGGTCATAACATCCACTTATTGCCAGTAAAAATGCAATGAAAAGCTTAGCTTGCATCTGAGGCTCAAATGGGCTCTCAATAATTTTTGTATGATTTTATGGTAGTTTAGTAACCTACATAGTTATGGGGTAGATATTATTACAGTCCTTCCCTTTCAAAAATAGATCCTCCTCACCCTAGATAACATTTCTACCAAAAGGAGGTAAGAATGTGTGCATCCTGAGGTTAGGTTGAGTCCAAAGAAAGCTGATAAAGGAGCTGAGCTATGAATATCCAGACTTCTTTTTTTCTATTTCTTTGGTTAGAAAAGTCAGAATTTCTTCTTAGGAAAAAAGTGAGTGAGATAGGTACAGAGAATAGCAGATAGTTTTCTTCTTAGTATTTCTTACCGTAATGAATGTACTAAATGTATAAGTAGAGCTCATACCCATCTGAGCAGAGGTGATGAAACTTCCTAATTCTTTGCCACTGAAGATTTGGGCTATGACTCAGGCCTGATGCATAGAAAGGTGGTTGAAACCATTGTGACGTATGTCCTTTGCTTTGAAGCTGACATTTAGTTCTCATATTTTTCCTGATATTTTTTGTCATCATGGTAATTACTTTTAGGAACATCATAGGCTTAGTCATGTGTAGCATCAAGGGGCAAGGCAGACAGGGGTGTCCGAAAGTTTTTGACTGCCAGGATGTGGCTAAGGTGAGGAGAGCATGGTTTCAGGTAGACCTAAGCAAGGTCAGTCCAGCAGGCAGAGTGCCATTCTGAAGGTACAGCAGTACTGAATAGTTCAGTACTTCTTTTCCAATGTATTACCATAACCTCCCATACTTCATTCATTCATTCATAGACCTAGTGTGTGTCAGATTTTATTCTAGGTTCTGGAAAAATATCAATAAACTAACAAGTCAGAAGTCCCTGACATCTTGGTGCTGCTTCAGTCTTTGTCTTATTACCCTCTGCTAGCTGTTAAGCTCATTTAGAGTAAAAATCATGTCTTATTCATTGGCAAATCCCTATCAATAGCATTGTGTCTGGGACTCAGTCTGGCCTATGTATGCTCAACAAGTGTTAATGGAATGAATATTGAACTTGCCAACACTGGCTAATAATATGTCCTGATAGATGGAGAAAGCAAGTAAAAGAGATCCATGTAGTGTTCTGTTTTGTGCCACAATCTATAGCTTTTTATAGCATTTATTTGTTTCATGTTGCCAAAGTATGAATAACATTCAGATATATAAGAAGGCAGGTAGGTATTGACATTAAAGTCTATAAGTAGGAGTGTAATAAACAGAGGGTACAAAATGGGAAACAATCCATTCTGCTTCCAGTACAAAGGTTTGGAATAGCTTAATAGAGGAGTGGCACTTAAGTCTTGCAAGCTAAGAAAATATTTCCTAAATTAAATACAAAGAAAAAAAAAGACAAATTTTTATGTTAGAACTAGATGGCAAGGGAAAATGAAGACCCATCACATGGCTTTTCCCTAACTGGAGATCTTTGGGTAACTTATAGATACATGTCTATGTGTCTGGGATTCTTTGTGTGTTTGTTTACTCCTGTTTGGTTTAGTCTTCAGAAAAGGTCAATAAGAGTTTCTCTTCATGATTTATATTTGTTATCCTCCAATGGGCTTCCCTGAAGGTTCAGAAATATTCATGTTAAAGAGAAGGCATTTGATGTGAGGGGGGAAAATGAGCTGACCTTGCTAACCAGATCTACCTTTTTCCCTGCGCCCTAAGAATTGATGTTTTCTGGTAATGGAGAAACTGGGCATCATGCCACCACGTACGTGCCTGGACTGTGTTTAACAGGGAGCTTCATTAGATTGTCCTCTATTTCTTGAGAGGTAATTCCATTAAACAGTGTTTATCAGTCATTGTGTGCTCTGCTTGTCATTACTCCCTGTTCAGTAGCAGCAGCACCCCCAGAAAAATGTGTGTGTACATGAGTGGTATGTGTTAAAAACAAAACTGCCTGAATTATATTACATTATAAAGAGATAGCTTCTTAATGTAGTGCAAATACAAAAGAGACTGAGCAGTCAGCACCTGAAATACAGATACCCACCAGAACTACAATACAATATTGTTTTCAGTTCAGGAGTCAGATCTGTGGCAATAACCGGAAAGCACTTGAAAACATCGTGTCAATTATTTAGACTATAAGACTCTTTAGACTTAAGCTACACACACTCTTAGAGCCTTCTGAGAGGGAATTTTTTTCATAACTATTTGATTATTTTCTGAGGAATAACTTATTTCCTGGTACACTGGAATATTATTTCTCCTGCTTTCTTCCCCCCACCCCCACCCCCTGCACCATACTCACTTCTTATAGATAGATACAATGTATATGTAAAACAATCCTGTCCTATGCTCCCCAACTCTTTTGCTTCAGACTTAGTGGACAGTGTTTCTCTTTTATCTCATATTTCTGGTAAATATTCCGAGAGGGGTTCTTGCCCTCTAGTTCATACTTTCTATTTATTATCTTTCTTTCATTTTCCTCTTTATTTATGTAACTCTTCCTAACCAGACTATGTATTTTATATAGTCTCAGAACATGAATTTTTACTTTACATCCTTACTTAAGTCATAGCTTCTTTATTGCCCTTTAGGAGATTTAGAGTTCCTTGAACAGAGTATTAAGATTATCTTCTAGCTGTTATTTTATTTTATTTTATTTTATTTATTTTATTTTATTTTATTTTATTTTATTTTATTTTATTTTATTTTATTTTATTTTTTATCATTTGAGGTTTTCAAGAGATGGAGGCATCTTGGCCATTTTGTTGTTGTTGGCATTGGCAGCTCTTACTGACATGGCCTCAGGCACCTTATCAAAATAATTTCCTGCTAGTAAGATCCATTTATCCTCAATTCTACCTATTCTATTGCATTCCTCATTGTTCCTGATCTCCTCATTGTTTTTTGCCTCTTCACTTTTGCCCATGTTTTTGCACTCCTCCTGGAGTGCCTTTTTTCTCTGTAAAATCTAAAGCTTCTCATTCTTTAGGACCCATCTCAAATATTCTCTTGTCCAAGGTTTGTTCCATCCCTTCTTCTGAAAGCTCATAGAATTTTTATCTGTATCTTATTGATAAGACTTATTAGTTATCTGTTAATTGTCCAGCCATAAATTGGTTGAGGGCAGAACCAGTGCCAGATTTAATTTAGCACCTTTTCACAATGCTTAATATATGCTGGTCCTCAATATTAATTCTTGAAAAAATGCTATTTTTGTATGATTATTTGTTCTACATATTTCCTTTAAAAATATCAAATGATTCTTCAATCTTTGGACACTCTGTATATTATGCTATAGGCATCACATTCCTGGTTCATAATGTTGGTAAGAGTGTGTTTTTGTTTTTGTTTATATATTCCCACTTAAGCTGATGGAACTGACTAGGGCCTGCCCTAAAGCAAATGGAAAACTTAATGCATTTTCTGTCTTCCAACTATTGGTCACTTTCCTTTTCCCATCATCTGCCAAATTCTCTTCACTCTCTAATACCAGGTAAGTGTGTGTGTGTGTGTGTGTGTGTGTGTGTGTGTGTGTGTGTGTGTGTGTATTCCCCACCCCCTGATCCCCTCCCTGGAAATTATAGTTGTCATTGGCAGAAAGATTGGTTTCTTAGAATCTATTTAGCTATTTACAGAAGCTGAAACTTACATCATTATTTTTAAAGCTGTCACTTTATTTCATTGTTCTTTATATTTGGTATGACCAATAATAACCTCTTTGTAGCAAACAATATTTATTCAAATAAGTAAGTTCTGATACTTTATAAAATCACCCGGTTCTTATTGGTCACATGCCTTTACCATTATGCATGCATCCCTTATTAGTTTCAATTGAAATTTGCCTGATTCTTGGCTTATTTTTTTTTTAAGTGTGTCTATAACAAATGTCCTAAATGCCTTTTGCTCTATTCTTCTGTAATACAACCAGATAAAATTAATAGACTATAATATCATCCACTATTATTTTTCTGTTAAGTTTTGGCTTATATTACCCTTTACCAATAGCCCAAGCACCCAAATGTATTTAGTCTTCCTGTTCTAATGTACATTCTACTTTTTATTTATTTAATTTTTTTAAGTTTATTTATTTATTTTGAGAGAGAGAGCAAGTGGGGTAGGGGCGGGGGGGGGGGTGGGGGGGAGAGAATCCCAAGCAGGCTCTGCACTGCCATTGCAGAGCCTGATGCAGGGCTTCAACAACCCTTGAACCATGAGATCATGAACCTGAGCTGAAATCAAGAGTCAGACGCTTAACTGACTGAGCAACGCAGGTGCCCCCCTTCCACTTTTTAAATGTAAGCATTTAAGGCTACAAATTCCTAAGTTATGTGTTATTTGCATTTCATAAGTTTCAATGTGTCACATCTTCATTTTTGTTGAATTCGTATACATTTAAAATTTCTTTGTGATTTCTTCTTCCATTCTTCTTTCATTCAACTTTGTAAGTTATTTAAAACTGCTTTTGAATTACAATATAAATGAACTTTTAATTTTTAAAAGTTAACTTCTAATATATTTTTGCTATACAAGCAGGCAATTTCAATGATACTGATTCTTTGATACATGCTTTATACCCCTTATTAAGTGATCAATTTTTGTAAATATTCAGGTGCACTTAGAAATATACATATTCTTTAATTGATGAGCACAGAAACAAGAACTTGTGTCCAGTAAATCAAACTTGCTAACAATGTTGCTTAAATATCCTCTATATTTACTTATTTTGGGATTATCTTTTCAACTGAGAGAGTTGTATTGACAACATCCCACTTTGTTGGTGGATTTGTCCACTTTTTCCTACAGTTCATCAGAATTCACATACAAAGTTTGAAGTTTTTTTGTATTATATTAGGTTCAATGTTATACCTTCCGAGTGAATTAAATGTTACTGTATGTAGTGATTTGTTCAACCCATAAAAATACTTTTGTTAAGATCTATATTTTGGAGCACCTGGGTGGCTCAGTCGGTTAAGCATCTGACTTCAGCTCAGGTCATGATCTCGCGATTCGTGAGTTCGAGCCCCGCGTCAGGCTCTGCTGACAGCTCAGAGCCTGGAGCTTGCTTCAGATTCTGTGTCTCCCACTCTGTCTTCCTCTTGCCCACTCACTCTCTCTCTCTCTCTCTCTCAAAAATAAATAAACATTAAAAATTTTTTTGAAAAAAGATCTATTTTTTTTCTGACAATATTATATGAATGTTTCTTTTGTTTAGAGTTGTCTGGTATCTTTTTCCAGTTTTGAACTTCCAGTTGTTTTTGTCTTTATATTTTTGGTAGTTCTCTTCAACAACATAAGTGGTTTTAAAAAATTAAATCTTATAGTCTGCTTTTTAAAAATGACTTTATCCCATTAGTATTTATTATATTCATTTATTTGAACTTGTTTCTAGCACCTTTCTTTTTGTCTTCATATATCCAGCTTTTCCTATGCTTGTGCCCCAAGCCCCCAACCGCCAGTCTTTTGTTTTTTGTCATTAACTTTTTTAGTCATTCTTGTTTGTTTGTTTTCCTATTGCATTTCTCCCTACTCTAAAGGTATGAAATTATATATCCTATTACTATTTTTTTGTGGTTAACATAAAAATGTTTTGGTGCATGCTTACTTTAAAACACTTTAATGACCCATTCCAACTATTTATTATTTTGTGTTTGAGATTTATATACATGTTTATACATGTCTTTGCTTACAATTTTTAATTTCTTAACATTTCTTCAAGTTTATTATTTTCTTTGCTTACTGTTTCTTCTTAGACCTTTATGGGATAATTTTATAGTGAAATATGTCCTTTAGAATTATTTAAGCACATGAGTATTGGTTAAATGTACTTTTTTCTTTTTTAATTGACTGCTGGATTTATTTTGCCCTCATTCTTTTTTTTTTTTTTTTTTTTAATTTTTTTTTTTTCAACATTTTTTATTTATTTTTGGGACAGAGAGAGACAGAGCATGAACGGGGGAGGGGCAGAGAGAGAGGGAGACACAGAATCGGAAACAGGCTCCAGGCTCCGAGCCATCAGCCCAGAGCCTGACGCGGGGCTCGAACTCACGGACCGCGAGATCGTGACCTGGCTGAAGTCGGACGCTTAACCGACTGCGCCACCCAGGCGCCCCATTTTGCCCTCATTCTTGAAAAATAATGATTTTTGGGGTACAAAAGTAGGGTTTGGCAGCTAAGTTTTTCACAGCTATTTTAATATATTATTTTGCTATCTTTACTTTCTGTTGTTACTATTAAGAAGCGTGGTAGGGGTGCTTGAGTGACTCAGTTGGTTTAGCGTCCAGCTTTAGTTCAGGTCATGATCTTGCCATTCCTGAGTCCAAACCCTGAGTTGGGCCTTGTGCTAACAGCTCAGAGCCTGGAGCCTGTTTCAGATTCTCTCTCTCTCTTCTCCTCCCTTACTCATACTCTGTGTTTCTCTCTCAAAAATAAATAAACATTAAAAAAAAGCATGGTATATAGCCTATCTTTCCTTTCTCATAAGCTGTCTTTTATTTTTCACCCCCTTTAATAGTTTCTCTTTTTTGTTTTCTGCAGTTTCATAATGTGTCTAGGTGTAGACTTCTATTTATTTATTCTGCATGGTATAGATTGTGCTTCCTATATCATGAATTCACATCTTTTTTTTTTTTTTCAGTTTTAGAAAATTCTAAGCCATTTTTTCCCCATATACTGTCTCTTGTTTATTTATTCTGTCCTTCTGGGACTTCATTTAGCTTTATGTTAGACCTTTTTATTCTGTCTTCCATATCTCTTAATCTCTTTTAATTTTTTTCTATTTCCTCTATTGCTGTGTTGCATGCTGGGTAATTTCTTTAATTTTGTTGCTAATCTTCTTTTCAACTGTAGACAATATGTGCTCAACCCCATCCATTACATCTAAAAATCTTTTAACAATTGTTTATTTTCTTTTCTGAAAGTTCTAGTTATTATCTACCTAATTATTTGGAATAATCTCATATTGCTTACTCATTGTTTTTATTCCATTCTTTATTTCTAAACAACATATACACAGTTATTAAATATAATGTATCTAAAATTTAAATTTGGTGATTGTTATTTGGTTAGAACTCTCTTAATGTTGTTTTCATATCTGTTTGATGCTCTCTGATTTTGAGTCCATTCCTAGCTGGTCTTAATCTCTGATGAATATGGGAGCTAAAATTATTTCTTCATTAAGAGGTTTACTGTTTGCTTCATTTAGCAATAGGGACCTTCTGTACTTGAACTTTTTTTGCTTCTTTCAGTTGTCCATAGTCCCTATGACTCAGGTTTAGCTCCATCAACTTGCGACTACTTCAAAGTTTAGTGTTCCCATAAATGGCAGTTGTCCTTATGGTCACTCTATATTTTGCATATAGTTAGTGCATGTTACTATTGTTTTACCTCATATTTTTTGATGGTGTTTTTTCTTTGAAATTTCCCTTACTTCCCCTAAACAGAATGCATGAAAGTTGTATTTTTTGCAGAATACTGGTGTTTTGCAGTTGGTTGGTCCTTCAGAGTATTTCGTACACCATACTGACCTAGCCTCTTACTCTTTTTTTTTTTTTTTTGGAATTTCTTACATTATTTTTAACACATATTGTATACACACACGCACACACACATATGTATACTTTATAGCCTGTATTTGATAGTTCAAATGAAGAATTTTATTTAGATATAATTTTACTATTTCTTTGTTTCTACTGACTCTTCCTCATATGTCGTATTTCTTGTCAGTTTGATATTTCAGGCTATAATCATAGTTCTTAGAACTTTATTTCTGGTAATTCTTTGAGATCTTTGATGTAAGTGCATTCCTCTAAATAAGATTTGTGTTTCCTTATTTTAGGCACCTGGAGATACTGTAAATGTGGGACCATCTATTTAGAATTAGATTCTCAGGTTGAGGTTTTTGAGACCATCTATAATGTAATCTCAGCCAGTAAAGTAAAGAGTAGTTTGAGGTTTCAATTATCAAAGGAGATTTTAAACCTCTTTCATTCTAGTACCAAAATTCAAGAAAAGTAATGTTCCTTGCAAGACCCTGGGGGAAGGAGAAGGGTAATTTCTACTTTTCCTTTCCCTGGAAGCCCCAGTTTACATGAGGACCCTTGGTTTACACAGGATGGTTGTCTATCAGACTATGTTAGGTATTGGCTCCAAGCTTTGTTTTCCTTCTCTTTGTTTATGAAAACCAAAGCTTAAGTTCACTAGCTCAGCTTAGCTGTTTTCGCTTCTTTCTTGGTTATTTCTGAGTAATTTTTACTTGCTAGTTTATTGATACATCAAAAGTTTCAAAATATCTTTTATTCATCATTTAAAATTATTTACAGTGGAAGGGTCAGTCAGGGTGTATAGGGGCCAAAGTGCCAGAAACAAAAGTCAGCCTATTCACTTGGAAAATTAGACTTTTACCCTAGATAGAGTGAGTCAATGTTTTTAATTTAAATTTATTTGCTTGGTTGGTCAAGGAATTTAAAAAGCTATCCAATCAATTTTTAAATGATAAGAGACCACACAAATACTAAATAAACAAACAAAAATCTTTGGATTTGATTTTGATCATCTTAGAAGAATACAGAAGTATCATATGTGATAAGGTTCTGAGTCTGCTTAGCAAAAAACTCATGTTATAAAGTAAAAGTGACTTGGTGTGAGAGGTGAGCTTAAGTGTCAAGTAGGTCATTAAATATGAATTCATACAAAGATTGATATACTACTTTCTTTATAGTTTTTGTTATACTTGAGCTTGATATTTAATGTTCATAGGGCAGTTCAGGACATTATTCTTTGCTGAACTTGTGGAAAGGATATGAATAACTATGCATGGATATAGTATGTGTGTTTGTATAGTATATATAAAGACTATACCTCTTTATTCTTCTTGAAGAGTAATTCATTGAGGTCTTATTATGTGAGGGATTTGACAATATGAGTGTTCACCCATAGTACTCCTGCTCTTGGGAAACTGATGTGTTTTCTTGGAAACATAGGGATGCTCTTACCCAAGCTCCCACCTTCACATCTGCAGTAGGCTCACCCATATGCTTGACCTTTTTTTCCTGTGGATGAATTGTCTGTGCTCCAACCAGAAGTTTACATCTCCACCTATTGCCTATCCTAACCTTCTACTTAAGGACATTATCCTATCAATTCTCACCTGTCTGTCTTGCACCATCAGTTTCTTTCCTTTAACTGGTTCATTCTGTTTGGTGATACTAATATTGTTATCTTTGTCCGTGATTTTCTCTTTAGCTATAGTCTCATTTTTCAGTCTCCATTCACAGGAATGTTTCTTAAAGAGTTCTTGAAACTATCTACTATTCTCCTCTCACATTCCTGGCAATTTACTTCATTCAGGTTTTTGCACCTACCATTAACAAAATTACTCTCTTAAGGTCAAACATCCTCTCCATGTTGTCAAATACAATTCCTGATTCTAAGTCTCATCTTACTTGACCAGTCTAAAGTAATTAGATAATTATTCATTCCTTCTATCTTGAAACTTTTTTTCCACTTTGTTTCTGGTGTACCACACTTTGCATTTCTTCTACCTCAATAACTACTTTTGCTCCTTTTCTTCTACTGGTCTTTCCTTGGAGAATCCCAAGTTTCAGTCCTTCCTCTTTTTGTATATTCACTTGAGGATCTCACTGATTATCATTTATCTAAATGCCATCTATCTGATGATAACTTCCAGATTTAAAGCTCCAGAATACCTATGAAGGATATTTACTAGTCATATCAAACTCAGCATGCCAAATACTGATCTTCTTCCTCGAACATCTTCCAACCAAGTCTTCTCCAGTTGAGTAAATTGTAATTCCTGTTCTTCAGATGGCAACTCTGTTCTTCCAGTTGCTTAGGGAAAAGAAATGATGCAACCTTTAAGTCAGTTTAATTTCTCCCTTTAGCTTACATCTAACCTGTTGGGAAATCATGTGTCAAAACCTGCTTAGTTTTACCGTCCCTTTTGCTACCACTCAGACACAAGCTACCATTAATTTTTAACTGGCCTCCCTGATTCTACCTACAATCTATTCTCAACACAGAGCCAAATGATTGTTTTTAATATAAATCAGATCATGTCACTTCTCTGTTTCAGTGGCTTTCTGTTTCACTCAGAGAGAAGGAAAAGTCCTTAATGTGGCTGACAAGGCTTTATATTATCCAGCTCCCATTACTTCTTTAACTTCATCTCCTTCTCTTTTCCTTTGTCCATTGTTTCTAGCCATAACTACCAAACTGTTTGTTTCCTAGAACACAAAGGATCTTCTCTCAGCTCAGTCTCTGCATTTGTTTCTCTTGCTTAGAACAGATTTACCCTGTTACTACCTCCCTCACCTCCTTTGGTCTTTGTTTAAAGTGCTCTTTCTCAATGACACATCCCTTAACCACCCTATTTAAAACTGCTACCTCTGTTCTCTTTTTCCTTTTTTTCTGATTCATTTCTCTCCTTGGCATTATATTCTATATAATTTACTAATTTGTTTTCTGTATTGACTGTCTATCATGACTAAAATATAAGCTCTGTGAGAGCAGGGATTTTTATCTGTTTTGTTCAGTGCTGAATCTTCAATACATAGAATAATGCATGGTGTATAGATATGGCTCAACAAGTATTTGTTGAGTGAGTAAATTCCCACTCACCTCCTAAATCACCTACCCCTCTCAATGATCACTCTCCAGTGTGCATCTAGCTTATATTGCAGGGCCTTTGTAAATGTTTTTTACTTAGAATAATTTCTCCAAATCTTCTTGGTGTCTTTCCCATCTCAGGTCACTTCCCCTAAGAGATTTTTCCTGTCTTCTCAATCTAGATTAGGGAATTACATTTTTCTAGAGAGGTATTTTTTTTCCACAGAATTTAGCAATAAGGCATAAAATATCTCCATTTCTTTATTTAAGCTTAAACTCTGGTTTTTGGTATAAACTACATACTCAAATACCCTAATTTGACCAGGCTATGGCTGGCTCTTCATATTTAAAGGAAACTTTTAGAATTCAAGAACATCTTTCTTTCTTAAGAGTCTGACTAGAAAAACTATCACTTTTAGAGATTTCTTTACTTCTGCAAATTTACAAAAAATCCTTTCAGACATTTCAGTTGACTTTTTTATTTGCCCTGTATCTGTTTTCTCCTTATGGACACTATTTAGAAAGCCATGAGTGGTAGGAAAATAATGGAAGTAAGGAAGATAATTATGTTGCTACACAAAGAATGTGGGAGAGTATGCTAGGGTGTAGTTAGGTGACAGCAACAACAAGGAGTGAGGGCAATCTGTTGGGACAGCAAGCATCAACTTAAAAGAAAACTATATTTGGTGGGTTGCACCAAGGAGCTGCGAGAGTGCCCATGCTATGCAAAGAAGGGGAGCCAATCTTCACAGAAGAGAGGAGGCAAGAAAGTAGGTTAGGAGAGTGACCTGTTAAGAAGGATAGAAGGTAGAAGAGATTTGTTACTATTTTGGGGAGTCTAGTGTCGAAAAATTGGGACATGTGGCTAGCAGAGGAAACATGGACCAAGGGAGAAGAGGTGCAAATATCCTGGGGCAGAGTCCTGGGGAGGATTGAGCTGAGTACTTTGTGCTGTGATTGTAACTGGCATGGGTGTGAGGCAGGATGAGACTACATTAAGGCTCCACAAAGAATGCCAGGGTAAAGTCTCCCAACCTTTGTTGGGAAAGGTTAAGACAATTTTTTCAAGCATAACAAATATAATAAATATAAAGGAGAAATAAAAAAATAATTTATAAAGAAATAATATATATTTCAATACATAAGCTTTTTGGAAAGACCATATGAGAAGACTAAAACTATTCTTTCAGATTTTCACATCACACCTCCTCCCTTGCAAATATTGGTCTACTGTATTCTCTTGGACTAATAATGGCATACAGACAACTTTTTCAAATATTGGACCAGATAGAATCTTTGAAATCAAAAAGATAGAAGGAGGCAGGATGGAGCTCAGAATAAGAATGGAATATTTAGGGGCGCCTGGGTGGCTCAGTCGGTTAAGCGGCCGACTTCGGCTCAGGTCATGATCTCGTGGTCCGTGAGTTCGAGCCCCGCGTTGGGCTCTGTGCTCACAGCTCAGAGCCTGGAGCCTATTTCAGATTCTGTGTCTCCCTCTCTCTCTGACCCTCCCCCGTTCATGCTCTGTCTTCTGTCTCAAAAATAAATAAACGTTAAAAAAAAAATTTAAAAAAATTTTAAGAATGGAATATTTATGCAAGTGTGAGAAATAAATCTTTGACTTGCTGACTGAGTGAATTCTACATAAGTAGGTATGTTGTTAATCATATTTATGCTGTATTTTGGCCTTAAAAATTGTAATAATAGCCCCATAGAATATGTATTGTATTATCTTCATTTCATAACTGAGAAAATTTAAGATTAGAGGTGTAAAACAATTTGTCAAGGAAGTAGGGAGGTGGGATTCAAACCCAACACTCTCTGCCTTTAGAGTCATTATTGTAGTGGCTGCAGTGTGTATTTCCATCATGGCAGGAGTTCTTGGCACAGGGAGATGATTTTATACACATTTGTTGAATGAGTAAATCAGTATGTAGAAGTTTAGGGGAAGTGCATAGTTGTTCATTCAGTAATTTTTTGAATGCTTAATCTAAATGAGCGTAAGATGAAAAAACAAAGACAAGAGTGAAGGGCTCTGAGACATAAAACATCTTTGGCAATCATTCTATAATACCTGTATCAAGTCCTAGCCCTGACCTGCCATTAGACACTCCAAGTTGAAATCTCAAATTATTCATTTGGGGTTTTTTGACTTCTGCCCATAGGATGGCAATATTCTTTCTGACCCTAAAATTACCATAGCTAGCCCCTTGGGACAAGAGACTAAGGGAAAGCAACCACATATAATAATATGGAGGAAAAATGGCTGGATTATAACTCAAAGGGCACTGTTGGCATTTGGGTACTTCTCTCTATTCTCATCATTTTTTTTTTTTAGTTTATTTATTTTTGAGAGGGTGGGAGGTAGAGAGACAGAGAGAGAGACAGAGAGAGGCGGACAGAGAGAGAATCCCAAGCAGGCTCCACACTGTCAGCTCAGAGCTGAGTTGGGGCTTGAACCCACAAACCATGAGGTCACAACCTGAACCAAATTCAAGAGTCAGACAACTGACTGAGCCACCCAGGGGCCCCTCTCTGCCCTCACCATTAATGGATGTGATCCACAGAGGAGCTGTTGCAGGGTGAAGGAGACCTATAAATTTAGCCTCAGGACTCAGATTGCTTAATCAACAATCTGGAGTTTACACAGACTGGCTTTCCCCTTTTTAATGATTTTTTACTTTGCTAGACCAATTAACTTGGTACTTTGAGAGAACTTAACCCAGAGATACTTGTGATTCAGCCCTTGGTGCTGAGCCTGAGAACAGCCAGCCAGGAAGCTCCCATCTTCTTAGGGAGATTGCCAAGAAAGGAAGAGTTCTGAATGCAAACATTGGACTTGAGAAACAAACAAATAAAACACAGAACACAGTTTCTTTATCCTACATCAGTATGCCCTTTAAAGCTTAGTGCTTAAAAAAAACAGATTGCTGGGGCACCGGGGTGGGTCAGTCAGTTAAGTGTCTGACTCTTGATTTCTGCTCAGGTGATGATCTCACAGTTTCTGGGTTCAAGCCCCCAGGTCAGGCTCTGCAATGACAGTGTGGAGCCTGCTTGGGATCTTCTCTTCTCTCAGCCCCTCCCCTTCTTGTGCTCACACGTGTACACACACTCTCTCTCTTTCAAAAGTAAATAAATGGAAAATAAAAGCAGATTTCTGACACTACTTATATTATGCACAAGTAATCCTTTCCCTTTCTTCACTTTAACCTTTGGAAAGCCTGCTAATATGCCATACTGACCACCTAGTAACCTGAGACTTTCTCCTATTCCTTTTGCAGTCACAGAGGACTATATCTTTGGAGGAGCAGACTACTAGATAAGTAGCAGGGTGATTTAAATCTGCATGGGTTTCTATACCTCTGGGAATAGGCCCATCTCTGTTGTGAATCTGGCAGTCAGCCTTGATTTTTTTTTTAAACCAAACCATCTGGCAGCCTTAGTTCTCTGGTAATAATTGTGCTACTTACTCCATCTGTACTTATAAGATAACTAGTTGTCTTCACAAATTAAACCAGCCCCATCTGTTTCCCTACCTTATAAATGAGTATTAGGGCTTCACACCCGCCTGGAATGTGGACATCAGGAAACACAGAGAGCCATGAAAGGGAAAGCAAGAGGGCCTTTTCTTCCTACTGCAAGAGAAGTGCTGGGTTCTGAAAGCCCAGCACTTTCTATCCTGGATTTGCAAAGACACAAGGAGTCTATGGTGGGTGCTCTGTCCTATTTGCATCCAGGCTGCTAGACTTCAGGAAAGGCATAGTTTCTCCGAGGGAATTGCTATGAGTAGGCTCTGTTGGAATAGAGTGCAAGAATTCAATTAAGAGCCGAGGCAGAGAAGAATGCTGATGCAGTGACCATTCTGTGTTCTGTAAATGCTGGAATCGAGAAAAGGAAAGGGATTAAGAGAGAAGACCTATGGGACCTCTTCAAGCTGTTCTGATCCCCTTGATGTTTTTAATCTGGACCCACAGAACAAAACCATAAATTTGTTTCATAACATCCTAGTACCTGTAAGAGTTAATATATATTGTTTCCTAAAGTGACTAATGGCCGTTTACACATTTTGAGAATCAGGCTCAATATCTGATAATACCACATCATCTTTCTGCCACCAAAATTCATGGACTGGGATACTTCCCTTGTGTTTGTTTCTAGAGGAGGATATTAGAGATGGTTGAAATATCCTTTGTGTGAAAGGCTAATTTCTAAACACACAGTAAAATCATGACTACCACAAATATAATGTGAACACATGTAAATGATTTTATTTAATATATTAATTAATGAAGAAACCAGTAAGATGTTACAGCTGGTTCAAAGGAGACTTCAAAGAGCAGAAATAGTTATTGGCAATTAGGATGGCTAAATGAATTTGTTTAACAGATGTACAACCGACTTCTGCAGAGGGGGAAGAAAATCAATGCACTTATACCATTCAAAATCATTTCATATACATGGACAAGAATCATTTGCATTATCAGGTATCTATAGTTTAAATAGCCCAAGGACAATGAAAGACATAGAGACCTTATAAAATCAGTTAATGAGAAAAGTCTTCCACTGAAGACACCCAGTAATTATTTTTGTTAATTTCAAAGATATTTATACCTGTTTTGAGAATAAGAATTATGAAGTAATGGCTGGGGCCTGGTTTATAGAGCCGAAGACCTGGTTTTGGGTTCTGGCTCTGTTGGCTATCAGTGTTTTAATTTTTTTTAAATTAAATTTGTCAATTTATATACACTCTCTCCAAGCCTCTGATTCCTCATCTATGAAATGAGATTTGTCTATACAAGGATGGACATACAAGGTTGGAATAATCACTTATAGATATAGTTTTTTTCTATAAGGTTCAGTGTAGGAAGTCCTTTCCCATACAAATGTTGTTTTTAGTAACAGTAGGTAACATTTTTTATTTAATACTATTATATGCCAGACATTACATCAAGCACTGTTCATCGGTTACCCCATTTAACTTTAACTTTAACTATATGCAATTCTTACTATTATTATTATCATATTATAGATGACAAAGTTAAGGTTAAAAAGGTGACTTACCACCAGTGTCACACAGATTGGGCAAACTGGAATTCAAAGACCAGAAGCCTGAGTCAGTCTATGTTCTTAACTCTGCTACTCATAGCAGGGCCACACGTATGTATGAAAAAACTCTGGATCTGTTCACAGTCTCTTGAAATGCAAATACTTCCCTAGGGGTTTGATGTAACTGCTTACTCTGGGGAGTCTCATTGGGGTGGGGTAGGATCATTGCTGAAGGAGTGGGTAGAGAAAGCTGATCTTTGGAAATTTCATTAGATGTATTAACTATATCTAGGAAGAAGATCTTTGCATTGTGGTATCCATAACTCAGTGCTGGCCTGCCTCCTCCTCTTCCCATTTTAGACAATGGACTCTGAGCAGAATAGAGAGGAGGCTGGCATACTTTGTTTGAGGCATGCCACAGATGAAAAATCTGGAATAAGTGTTTCCACTTTTCTCATTTTTTATCTTAGAGTTTCCTGCAAGTTGGAGACTGTTTTCTGCCCTTCTGCTTAAGAAACTCATAAAGAGTACATCATTTTAAGAGAACTATTTTATAGCATTGATGATGTCATTGGCATTTACACTGAAGGCATTCATTGGATTGTCCTAATATTAACAATCTGTTTTTATGTACTCTGTTAATAGCTTTCTTTTTCGTTTTTTTTCTATTCACAGTTTGAATCATATAAAAATGCTGAGGAAAAATTTATTTCACTGTTAATGTTTATTTCTGAAGGAACAAAAGGCAGATGTATATGGTTTATTTAGCAAAACTTAATGAGTTTAATATTCATTGACATGTTTATTTTTGGGTGAGCTGATTATTTATAAATACTTTTACATGTGGAAACCGTTTCTTGAAGAAAAAATAAGAATGATTAAATTTGGCTAAAGAAAAGGTAAAATATAATGTTTCTTTCTAGGGTTTATTTGTGTGTTCCTCTCAATAACAGTTAATTTTATAGAGTTCCTTTTTTGTCTGTCAGTTGTTATTGAATGACGGACTTTTAGAATTGGAGGGCCAATCTGCTTTTATCCTCCATCACCTATGTTTTCTTTTGTTTTAATTTTTTTTTATTTGTACTTGCCACACAACGTTACATTAGTTTCAGGTGTACAACATAGTGATCCATCACTATTTTACAAATAGGTAACTGAAGTCTGGGTTTTTACGAGTAACATTATTGAAAGGATAGATATGGGTTAATTGCTCAGGCTCTTTAAATTTTCCATTGTTGCCATGAAATCTCTGTCAACAAAAATGATTTATCCATTTTTGAAGCTAGGCATTTCTCTTTCTTTACTACTCTGTAAAGGAGAATATAGACATTTACTAACTTCGAATGTATTTGATTTCATCCGATTTCTTTTTAATATTGGTTATTCAGGTTGGGCTTGTTAATTATGTAACTATCAGTCTCTTTTTATGTGGGAAACAAAGGCAAAAGGAGAAATTAAATTTCCTGCTACCTGTAACCCCTTGAGAAGTCCTTGAAACAGGCAGAATGACATTCCTCAGGGTTACCTCATTTGATGATGACACTTTGCTAAGGGCAAGATGCGATCTCAGCTTAATATTATTCTGACACCCTCCCCCACCAGGATCCTGTAAGTCTAACATAAAAATCCCTTTGGAGGGCAACTGATGGTTCAGTCATTTGAGTCCAACTCTTGATTTTGGCTCATGATCCCGGTAGTGGGATCGAACCTTGCGCTGGGCTCCACACTGAGCGTGGAGCCTGCATAAGATTATTTCTCTCTTCCTCTGCCTCTCTTTCTTGCTCGCACGTGCTCTCTCTCTCTCTCTCTCTAAAATAACAAAATAAAAAATTCCTTTGGGAATTTCCTTTATCTCTACCCCCCAAATATATGTTAGCAATCATCCTCCAAACATATGCCCCACTGATATACATCTGAAGGGTCTCATGACTAAGGTTTTATTAGACAGTGATACATTTTCCTAACAATAGCTAGTCCACTCAAGGTCCTGGAAATCTTGCTTCCAAAATTCCTTAAAGACTTATGCCATCCCTAACCCCCTCCCAACTTGAAGGTATATAATCAGTCACCCTTCACAACCCCAGTGCAGCTTTCTGCCTACAGGTCCTGTCTCTGTTCTTAAATAAAACCACCTTTTTGCACCAAAGACATCTTAAGAATTCTTTCTTGGCCATCGACTCTGAACCCCAATACTTCCACATCACCTTCTTTTTCTGTGGAAATGATTCTGGAAATTTGCAGAATAGCTCCATGATTGAAAACTTGAGCACTTTAGATTTCAAAGCATCATTCATTTCCACCTAAATAGTTCAAGCCTAAAGAAATGAATACTTCACTAACATTTCTGCATTCTAGTGTGTGTCTAGTTAACTAAAACTAGGGTAAACAGGAAGGTAGTTTAGAATTCTATATCTAAGGAGGAGCAACTGACTTTCAGACTGAATGCTAATACAAAAATATTTCTTTCTAAATTAGAATTATGGGTTTTGAGGCATTTGCATGGATAGATGTTGGGGGAAAAACCTACTTTTGATATCCTGGGTTTGGTAGCAAAGCCTGATTCTTCCTAAACCATAACAATGCTGTTGTCTAAATTGAGAGATGAATTCCTGCAAGAAGAATAATTTGGTTACTTCTTATTTGTTGCTACATAGTTAAGGGTTCTGCAAAGTCCTTGAAATCAACTACAGTCCTTCTACAGAGAGAATAACCTCTGAACCTGAACATCACTGTATAGGCACACATGTAGAAACTCAGATAAATTAGGTGGTGGAAAACCATTCATTACAACAGAATTCACTATAAACCCTCATAAAGCCTCCTGGGTGGGCTTCTGTAAATCGTTATTACTGCCATGAAATCTATATAAGCTCTAGATATTTCTCCCTTGCCCTTGTACCACTCTCTCTTCACCTTTCTCTCTTTCTCTTTTTCCCTCTGAGAGATTGCTCATGTCTCTTTAGTGTTTTATGTATGTATATATATATTTACCTCAATTTGTCCTTTACTGATGCTGTCTTTCAGGTTTTATAGCCAGTGGACTAGAAACTCTTTAGCATCATATTTTGTTGTTAAGAGAGCTAAGAACACTGGATTTGAGGCCAAGTGAGTGGAAGGTGATCTATTCTGCTCACCAGCTGTGGAACCTTAGGCAAGTTATTTGACATCTGGAGTCTCATTTTACTCACTTATAAAATGGAGCTAAGTGCATTTACCTCATGATCATGAGGACTGACTGGTGATAACCATGCTCCAGTGAATGCTTGCTTTTACTAGATACCATGCAAGGTGCTTTACATTTTCAGACCTTGAAATGACTCTCCAAAACAGGTTATTTTATCACCATTTTATGTCTGAAGAAATGGAGGCCCATGGAAGTTCCTCCGGTTACTGAGTGTCAGAACAGGATTCTGTTGCCACAAAGGGATTGATCTCTTATAATCTGCTAGTGCTACCCACTTGGTTTCAAGCATTGCCTATGATCTATCCCTCTAGTCCATGACAACCTGAACCATAAATTGACTTTCTTCACCTGTTGAACGTTGTCCTTTGGATTGTCTATTTCTACAACTCTAGCCTCTGTAGCCAAGTTATCATATCACTTGGTTCAAGTTTTTTAAACTTTCTAGTTAATGATACTGTGCATAAACTTTAGAACTGAATAGCTCAGGTTCAAATCTGCTTTCCTAGTTGTGTGAACTTGAGCAAGTTATTTAACTTCTGTACCTCTCTCTATTCTCATATGCACAATGAAGATAATAGTACTTATGTCACAGTTGTTGGGAAGATTAAATGAGTTTTTTTTATGCAAAGTACTTACAATACTAATACTGCCTGGAATGCGGTAGGCTCTGTTATCACTGTTGTCTGTATAATAGTCCCAGCATGTCCTGCTTTTTCTAAGCCCGCTTGTAGTATGACACATAACTATAGTTTCCTTCCTTTACCTTCAGTTGTCAACTTTAAAAATTTTATTTATTGAGGTAACAGGTACAGTGTCAATTACTTAGGCAGATACATTAAAAACTTGATAACCCCCTTCCTTTGATGTGCATGTAGCTCAGTACAATATTCCTCAGATTGTGTTCCATGAAGATGTTAATAGCTTATATGAGAAAAAAAAAGATTCTCTTGGTGTCATATAAATTTGTGGCATTTATGTGTCAGATAAATTTGAGAACTACTATGAATTACAATCTCTTCTTGGAGATTTATGAAACATATTGGCAAATTTAATTCTCTGAGAATTCCTGTAGAAAGGAGTCAACTTAATTTTGCTTGAACCAATGTTTGTTAAATTATTTTTCCACATCCCCTCCTTATTTTTATTTTTTTTCTCTTTTTAGGGGAAATACCCACACAGTGATGGCAGCACTAGTCTAGTGGATTCTGGCTTCTTTTATTAAGGGACCATCTGAAGAAAGTACTTAGGAAACTTGTTTTAAATGCCCTATATCTTTGTAGCAAACTAAATTATCAAAAGGCTATTTGGTTAGCTTTTCTTAATTCAGACTATTGCAAAATCACCAATGCCACATTGCATTTTAATATTGTGAGCTTTATTTATGCTGAATGTAGAGATAAGAAATAGTTATTTGCTACTGCGCTCCACCAATGGGCTATTGCACTCCACCAATGTTGAGAATATTATCTGCTATATATTAGGTCTTCTATATACAGTCTCCTATGATGAATTTTACTTCAGAATCCCCTGCTTGGGAATAACTTTCTTTCCCTTGAAGAATCAAGGGAAACAATATTTTCTGCCATTCTGAAGAGAATCTTTTTACAAGCAGATTCCAAGAAGCTGAAAGAAATATTTGAAGCCTAGAGCACATAGGTGGCTCACTCAGTTAAGCATCCAACTCTTGATTTCAGCTCAGGTCATTGATCTCAAGGTTTGTGAGATCGAGCCCAGGCTCTGCCAAGGAGCCTACTTGTCATTCTGTCTCTCTCTCACTCTCTCTCTCTGTGCCCCTCCCCTGCTTGCTTTCTATCTCTCTCTCAAAATAAATAAAAATAAAGTTAAAAAAAAAGAAAAATTTGAAGCTTAAATACCTTAATTTTGTTGTTCTTTATGTTTGGCATTTTCTATATTTTTTGTTTCCTCGGTTATAGTTTTCTATTTACATTTAAATATTTCATTGCAGTATTTTTTATTATAAACTACCTCAAGTTCTTTGTGGAAAGATGTAGGCATATAATAAATATAAATATATTAAATAAGAATCACTTTAAAAGGGAAACACTTGCTATCAAAGGAGGCAATTGCAATATATATTTCTGTGAGAGGCAAGTGCAAAGTGCTAAGCAGCTCAGAATTCAACTGTGGGAGTGTGGGGAGAACAGAAGCATCAGAGAGGATCTAATGTGAAGGGGGAGACAAAGGCACTGGTCTTTTTATTAAGAAAATGACATTTCTAAAGGCAAAGAAGCAAGAAAGCAGTATATTTAGAGATTGGTGGGTAGTACATTAGATCCTAGATATGGGATTGTTGGGAGCAGTGAAACAGGAATGTTGAATAGGGCCTTGTATCAACCATTTCCTTCTCATTTCCATGGTGATTAGTAATACGCCCTCAGTATCATGATGACTCCTGGGTTCTTGAAGCCCCCCTCCCCTAACCTTTGATGATGTTTTTGTGTCTGGTAACTTCTAGGTAAACTGTGATGCTAGCCATTTATAATCAAGAAACAACAGAGGGATTATAGCATATATTGGATGAGGATTTACACACAGAAAAATGGGAATCATAAGTGACCTGTGGTTGCGTAAAGCGTTCTGGAAAGAAATTACATCATAATGGTATTTTTGTCTGTTTGTTTTCTTTCATCTGATTCTGTTTTATCTGATTCTATACACTTGTCTTACTACAGCCAATCAGGGAGGTTTTGTTTATTAAGAGAAGGTATTTGTTCCATTTTGTACATGTATTATCTACTTAATAACAAAGAAAGATAGTCTTCTTTCTTCTTTATTAGTTGAATATATCTTCTTCAAGCTGCTGCTTCAACATGTTTCAGTATATCACTGTTGCTAGGATGATTCACAGACAACTCTTAACTTTTCCACTGCATGTTGCAGTGAAAAGACATCTTTGTAACTCTGCCAAAAGATGACAGCTCCAGGGTGGAGCCACTCAGTAGCAATTCCCTCCAGATTTTTTTTTCTTTTTTCTTTTCTTTTTGTTATGGACTATGCTGTTTGGGGTCCCATGTCCCTACCACACCCATTTACCCATACCAATTGTAGGTTTTTTATAAAGATATTTGCTGAATTAGTATATCTAGTAACTTCTCTAAATTGCCATTATTACCATATTATTACCATAAATTAATTTTTAATTTATTAATTTTTTTGATGTTTATTTGAGAGAGAGAGGAGAGAGGGAGTGCACACACAGGTGGGGGAAGGATAGAGAGAGAGAGAGAAAGAATCCTAAGCAGGCTCCATGATGTCAGCACAGAGCCCAGTGTGGGGCTTGAACCCACGAATCATCAAGAGTTGGACACACAAGAGTTGGACGCTTAACCGACTGAGCTACCCAGTTACCCCCATTATTACTTTTGTAAAATCATAGAATATATGGTAAATTTTTGGTTGTACAAAGTCAGTTCACTGCAGAAAAAATAATCCACATGGTTATTTGACAGGGTTTAAGAATTCTTTGATGTTTTTCTCTGGAATTTTCATCTTTTAACTTCACATTTAGTACTGAGAAGATACAAGATATATTGCAAACCTCCAATACATCCTGAGAAGAGTACTGGTATTATCTTTTCAAAATTTCTAGCCCCCTAGAATAAATTCTCTCAGGATATCCTCTTCTATCTGACTTAAGACCTTATTACCAATGCTGTTAGCTTTTGGCAGTTGGAATATCCCTCTTATTAATCATAGTGGAACGTCTGATGTATTTGGAAAACTTTGTAAAAATACTATTTTGTTCCTGCCTGTAGGAAAAAAAACAGTATTTTGGGGCTGTTTTAACTTTGTGCCTAATTATTTTTGTCTTACTGAATTTTATTCATTTGAGGGTAATAGTCTCCCAAGTTCTATTCTTCCTCCATACATTTTATATGTGTGTTCATGTAAGGAAGTTTGATCAGAGACAAGGGAAGTGCATTTAAAGCTCTTAGAATATTATAGAAAAATTCTAAGTAACACAAATCTCGTGTTTCACGATATACTCCATGGATGAAATTTATTGGAACAGATTATGGATAGATAATAATGTCTGATAATCCACTGAAGTATGATTTGACTTCTGATTAATTATTTTTATTCCCATTTTTAAAAATTTTATTCTTGGATTGTTGAGTCTAAATGTAACTGAATTCCACTGAAGATTGGGATGAATAACACAAGCCTTTCCTATTTCAGTATGTCCTGATTTTACCAAGCTAGATCTTTTGCTAAGGAATAGTGATGTAGGAGGTTCTTATTACATGGTGAAGAGTTATAAAAGTTAATTTAAGTTAGATTTAAATCTAATCATAGCAATATTAACATTATATGTAAATGGTCTAATACCATAATTTAAAAATACAGGCAATCAGATGCAGTAAACTTCTATGCTGCCAGCAAAACACTCACTTTAAATAGAAAAACAGATAGGTTAAAAGTGAAATGATAAGAAATATACCATGATAACACTAACAAAAATAAAAGTTTAGTGGCTATATTAATCTAGAAAAAATACTTTATTTATATATATTTTCCAAAGTAGATTTTTAGAGCAAAGAATATTACCAGAGATAAAGGAGGTCACTTATTAATGATCAAGAGGACACAAAAATCCTAAACATTCAAATAATAGAACAAAATCTGACAAAATTGTGAAGAGACATAGACAAATCTATAGTTATTGTTAAATATTTTGATACCATTCTCTCAATAATCAGTTGAGCAAATAGACAAAATAAAATCAGTAAGGATACATAAGATCTATGCAAAATTATCAACCAATTAGACCTATTTGACATTTATAGAAAACTTCATCTAACAGCAGAGCAAAATATATATTCTTTTCAACTGCAAATGGAACATTTTCCGATATATATCATATTCTCTGCTTAAAACAAGTCTGTATAAATTTTAAAATTATCAAACCATACAAAGAATATTTTCTGATCATAGAAGAATTAAACTAGAAATCAATAATGTAAAGATGTCCAGAAACTCTCCAAATACTTGGAAAATTAAATAGTATACTTCTAAATGTCCCATGAGTTAAAGGAATAATCAAAAGGGAAATTAGAAATTATCTTGAGTGGAATTTAAAACACAATATATCAAAATCTGTGGATGCCACTAAAGTAAGATTTAAAAGGAAATTTATAGCACTAAATGTCTAAATTAGACTGGAAAAAAAAGAAAAGAAATAACAACCCAGATCTCAAGTCAAATGGAAGAGCAGATGAAATCTAAATTAAGTAGATGAAAGCAGAACTAATAATTATCCGAGCAAAATTGGTGAATTAGAAAAAAAAGTCAATAGAGGAAATCAATGAAACCAAAAGCTAGTTAGTTCTCTGAGAAGATCAAGAAAATTGACAACTGTCTAAACCAAGTTTATGAGGAGAAGAAAAAAACACCAAAACCGTCAGTATCATGAATGAGAAAGGTGACAGCATTACATATTCTAGAGATATAAAAGGGTAATAAGAGGATGTTGTGAAACGCTTTATGCTAATAAATTTACCAATTTAGATGAAATGGATAAATTCCTCAGAAAATTATAATATGTCAAAACTCATTGAAGAAGAAATAGCTAGATTCCAAAATTTATTAAAGAAATTAAGTTTTTTGTTAAAAAAAATCCCTCATGAAGAAAACTGCAGACCCAGGTTGCTTTGCAGGTAAATTCTATCAAAGATTTAGGGAAAAGTAATACAAATTCAATTCAGACATTTCTGAAAAATAGAAAAGGAGGGAATAAATCTCACCTCATTCTTTGAGGCCACCACTATAACTGAGACTAAAACCAATGATATTATAATAACAACAACATAGAAACCTAATACAGATGCAAAACTCTTTAATAAAATTTTAGCAAATAAAATTCATCAACATACACAAAAGATGATACTTCCTGAGAAAATAAGATTTCTCCCCAAAATACATTGCTATTGTAGCATTCAAAAATCAATCATTGAAAGTTGGTATATAAAAGGCAGAAAAATAAAATTCATAAGATCACCCCAAAAAAATGCAAGAAAAATGTTTGAAAAAATTAAAAAGCCATTAATTAAAACAAAGATCAGAAACTAGAAATAGAGAGGTACTTCTTTAATCTGTAAAATGGGCATCTATGAAAACCCTATAGCCCAACATCATGGTTAAAGAATGAATTTTTCCTTCTATGAGGCAAGGGTATCACTCTTTTACCACTTGTATTTAACCTTACTGGTAGTGTTAGCCACTTCATTAAGGCAGTAGAAGAAGTAAAAGGTATCTATATAATGGGGAAAAAGAAGTAAAACTTTTTATTTGCAGATGATACGATGATCTTTGCTGAAAATCTGAAAGAATCCATAAAAATGCTAGTAGAACTAATCATTGTATTTAGCACATTCACAGTATATGAGATCAACGTTCAAAGATCAATTTTATGTTTATATATTAACAGCAAACAATTGTAAATTAAAATAAAAATATAATGTACTGTAGCATTAAATCCTGTGAAATACTTTGAGGTAAATTTAGTGACATCTGTGTAAGACTGCCACACTGAAAACCATGAAACATTGCTTGGAGAAATTCAAAATGACCTAAATAAATGGAGGGATATATAATTATTACTGGATTAGAAGACATGATATTTTCAAGATGTCAATTTTGTCTTAGTTTGACTGTAGATTCATTCAGTCCCAGTCAGAATGTTGGCAGGGTTTCTTTACAAAAATTAACAAACTGAGTCCACAATTCATATGAAAATGTAAATGGAAGGCTTAGAATTTCCAAAACAGATTTGACAAAGAAAAACAAGTTGATGTCATATACTTCCTAATTTCAAAACTTTAATTATAAAACTACAGCAAATGAGGCAGTGTGGTATTAACATAAGGTTGACATATAGGTCAGTGGAACAGAATGGAGTCCAGAAATAGACAAAACATGTAAGTTCAACTGATTTTTGACAAAAATCCTGAGGTAATTCATGGATATGTTGAAAAGATTAAACAAATGAGACCAAAACAATTTAATATCCATGTGCAAACAACTAAATATAGCCCTTTCTTTACTATATATATAAAAATTAATTGAAATGGATTATAGATGTAAATATAAGAGCTAATATTAAAAAAAACTCTAGAAGAAACCATAGAATAAAATGGTTGTATCCTCGGGTTAGGCAAGGATTTCTTAGATAGGATACTAAAAGCATTACATTTACCATTTTTATTGGATTTTTTAAAAATTAAAAACCTTGCTTTTCAAAAGGCACTGTTAAGAATCTAAAAAGTAAGGATACTTACTAAAAAGTAAGCCAAATACTAAGAGAAAATATTTGCATAATATACATCTCATAAAGAAATTCTAATCATAATATATAAACAACTTGGGGGCACCTGGGTAGCTCAGTTGGTTAAGCGTCTGACTTCAGCTCAGGTCATGATCTCACAGCTCGTGGGTTTGTGCCCTGCGTTGGGCTGTGTGCTGACAGCTTGGAGCCTGGAGCCTGCTTTGGATTCTGTGTCTCCCTCTGTCTCTTCCCCTCCCTTGCTCATTTTTTGTCTCTGTCTCTCTCTCAACAATAAAGAAACATTTAAAAAAATTAAAAAAAAAGAATATATAAACAACTCTTACAACTCAATAAAAATAATGAAACCTGATGATTTAGACATTTCACAAAGGGTGATATAGGAATGTCAAATAAACATGAAAAAACAATGCTCAACCTTATTGGTTGTTGGGTCAATACTTGTTAAAATCATGCCAACTACAACCTCAGAGTAGAATGGCTAAAATGAAAAAGATTGACATAATTAAGAAAGGGGCAAAAATATAGAGGACTGGAACTCTCATACAAAATTACAATTTTGTAATGCAAAATTGTATAACCACATTGGGAAAAAGTCTGGTAGTTTCTTATATAGGTAAACATACACTTACCATAGGGCCCATTAATTCCATTTCAAAGTATTTACACAAGAGAAATGAAGACATAAGTCTTCACACAGACTTGTTCATAGCACCTTTATCCATTATATCCATAACTTTGGAAACACTTGAAGGTCCATCAGCTGGTGAGTGGACCACACACAGATTGGGATCATATCTGTGAATGGTCATGATCATTCTTGACAAGGAATTTGGTAAGGAGAGGTCCCAGGGTTGGTCCATCAACCCAGTCATATCAGGATGATCATTTGGCTTGCATGTAATACTCTTGGCATTTCTTTATGGCTGTAAGTAAGATGCTTCAATAGCTAAGAGCATCACATAGGAAGATCTAAAACAAGCGAGAGAGAGATGCTATAGTAATGCAGAAAGGCTTTTCCTTTTGTAGCTTTTTATTTTATTCTGGACCAATATTGTTTCAAGAAGCTTTCAGCAGATCTTCTCTAGACCAAACTACAAGTGAAGAAAAGTACAATTTCCCTAACTGGCTTTTACCAATGATGATTCATTTCTTAGCTCTGGGGCAAATTCCTTACTCTGTAGCACAGGGATGGATCCAGCTTTTGTAAAGGCTAATGGTTTTTTAAGTAAAGGAATATGAAATTCTAAATACCAACTTGCTAGTGCCCCTCTTAGGGCCTCAGAAGTAGCCATGCATGTGAGGGATCCCTGAGCTTCATTATAAACTCACCCTTGAGTACTTGTCACACACTCTGAACAAATGCAAGGCTTCATAGGTAAGGGTGAGATGGCTGTTACATGATTAATCAATGATTTTTGCCACAATTCCCTTCTTAATAAGAGTTTTAGCATCTTGGTAAGTTTTGTAAGGGTATGATGATGGAATTTATGGGAACTGTAAACTGATAGGTAGGGTCATTCCTGTTTAAATCTTTTTTTTTAAATTTTTAACGTTTATTTTTGAGAGACAGAGATAGAATATGAGTGGAGGAGGGGCAGAGAGAGAGGAAGACAGATTCTGAAGCAGGCTCCAGGCTCCGAGCTGTCAGCACAGACCCCTACGCGGGGCTTGAACTCATGAATCATGAGATCATGAGCTGAGCCGAAGTCGGACGCTTAACCGACTGAGCCACCCAGGTGCCCCCAAATCTTCTTCATCAGTTAGATGAGGAGTGATGCTAAATGCCACCTCCTATGTAGGCCTGACAAAAGCAGCAGCATATCATAGAGCATAGCTGAGGCTTCGTTTAGAGTTTCTTCTTCACTATTTTTAGTTGTGTGATATTAAGCAAGTTATTTAATATTTCTGGGCTTTAATTGCTTCCTCTATAATAAAGGTAATGGTGGATAGAAAAAAGCTTAGATTTGAAATAAATCTGCTCACTGTTCCCCTGACAGGTAGTATTTTCTCCTGAAAAAGTTATCATGGGCATCTTGGAAGGAGTGTCCTGCTTGTATTGTGATTCCTGCTTTCAGTACATTAAATGAGCCTTTTTCTTTTTCTTTTCCATCTTGTTTAGGCTTTGCTACAAGATGTGTGTGTGTGTGTGTGTGTGTGTGTGTGTGTGTGTGTGTGTGTGTTTGTAAGTGACCATTTAATTCCAAAGAGCCAAGTTACAGATTGTTGGGTGGGTGGTGAGAAGCAGTATATTTTTCTTTCAAGCGCTTATTTAGAGTGATTGTTAACATGTATCCTTAGTGATTAAATCATTAAGCGAGAATACAATTTGTGAAATAATGTTTTCTCAAGCTACTCAATTTTTTTAAGCATGGCACAGCAAACATCAACTCATTGCTTTTATTCTGACTGATCGGAATTCCTATTACCAAACACTTCATAAATAATTCAAAAGGAAAACAATGGATAACTCATGTTATATTTTTCTTTCATAAATAATGCTTTCAAACCCATTAAGTTGTGTCTTCATAGCAGCTTATGAAATGGAGACTTTCCCACTCTTTGGTTAAATCTGATCAGTGCAGTCTGAGAAGATACATAATTGTTATGTAGTAATTAGGACAAGATGCCTCCATTTATTGGGTACCTTCTGGGTCACAGGCACTATTCTAGGCACTCCCTTATTTCATTTTATTTTAACAATAGCCCTGAAAAGTATTTTTTTTCCATTTTACAAATGAAGAAACTAAAAGTAAATAAAAGATAAATAATCAGCCCTAGGTTATATAATTAAAAAAACCAAAAGAGACAACTAGAGCTCAAAGTCATCTGCATCCGATGTGTCCATCACTACCATATGATGAATGTGCACTATCTGAAAGATAGAAATTTGGAGTTCTTGGTTCATCTGTCTGACACCAATTTTAATGAGTTCAGAGTGGGATTTTCAGATTTTACTCCCATCACTCACTCTTTCATCCATGGAGATTTTTACTGAGATCTCTTGACAATAGAAATAGTTGCCGGATTGGGGCGCCTGGGTGGCGCAGTCGGTTAAGCGTCCGACTTCAGCCAGGTCACGATCTCGCGGTCCGTGAGTTCGAGCCCCGCGTCGGGCTCTGGGCTGATGGCTCAGAGCCTGGAGCCTGTTTCCGATTCTGTGTCTCCCTCTCTCTCTGCCCCTCCCCCGTTCATGCTATGTCTCTCTCTGTCCCAAAAATAAATAAAAAACGTTGAAAAAAAAAAATTAAAAAAAAAAAAAAAAAGAAATAGTTGCCGGATTATAAACAAATATTTTCAATAGGTAGCCAAGTCCTCAGGATCCTCAAGATTCAGGGTCTTTAGTCAAAAGGCTTAGTCATGGGGACCCCAGTATAATATCCTTTCTGATCCCAACCCTGAACATGGACAGACTTTTTCACATGTGCTGAATGCCAAGTTCCAATAGAAATCATGAGATAATTCACCCAAATGACAGCATGGTTCAAGTGCCAGATCTTTGCTGTGTGCTTGTTGCACGAAAGAGGAAAAATACAAGAGGATGTAGAAAAATGACCCAGTGAATGGCTGGTAGGAAGAACTAGGGGAAAGGATAAGGTATAAGCAGATTCCTGTAGTATAGAATTGTTGCTTCTTTACTGGTCCATGTGACAGCAGGTAAAAGAGAAAGGATAGCATTTGCTTTAGTCTCCATGGCACAGTATTCCTGATGCCTAATTAAAAATAAGCCAAAAATATATTTGGCTTAGATAATTGCAGGAGGATGGTAGAATATCATTTATATTTAAGCCAAAAAACAGTATGGTAACTGGAATAAATACTTGTTTTAATTCTAGGCCTTACTAGATATTTGCTCCATTGCTTGGGGCAAGTTATTTAGAATCTCTGAGTCTCATTATTCTCATATCTAAAATGATGCTAACGATATCTGTCTCTTAGAGATATTATAAAAATTGAAATATTTATGAAGTAAATGTTACCAGGCATATAGTAAACACTCAATAAATATAACATTTATTGTTATTGATGATAATAATAATAATAGTACATGCCCATGAATCCATAGAGTAATACTTTTAGCCTTAGAAAACCACTGCCACAACTGGTATTTATTTTATTCATACTCAATTCCAGAAAGTTTAGGTGTAAACCATTGTTATACCCATTTTATACATAAGGAGCTTTACAGAGGATGTTAATTACCTGAGCTCACATAGCTAATAAATGGTAGAATAGTCAAGTTCTGTACCAGTTTCATGAGTTATTGATTATACTTGGATTATGTCAAACATAAGAGAATCTTATTTTCAAAATTAATATAACCTCAGTATTTCTCCCTTAAAAATTTCCATTGTTTCTCCATTGCTTCTAGGATAGAATACAAACACTTTAGCATCATATTGGGACATAGTATCAGTACAACCTTCGTCTCCAACCATGTCTCCTGACAGTTCCACCCTCCACCCCCTGCCTCATATCTAACACACTCCAGCCACACTAGTCTTCTCACTATTTCTTTAATATGCCTAACTCCATGCAGGATTCCATACCTTGCTTATGGCTTACTCTGCCTGGAATATCCTTACAGCCTCTGTGCATCCTCAACCCACTATTGAACTCAAACTCGTTGAATTTGAACTGGTCAGATATCATCTCCCATGTGAAAGCTTTGCTGAATCCTCTGTGCAGGGTTAAGGATGTTCTTTTCTGTGCCTAGATTTAACATTTCCACATTGTATTGTAAATGTCTGTTTCGTGTCTTGCAAGAATATGAATCCCTCGAGAGAGACTTAACTTATTCTGGTCTGTAACCTCAGTACCTGCAGTTGTCTGTGAGTAGGTAACTAGTGAATGTTTGCTGATTAAATGAATGAAATAAACTGATATTCTCCTTAGCCCTATGCTGATGAGTAGCACTGAGTCCAGTGAGTGGGCTGGTAGTGACAGAGCTCTTATGGGAATCCAAGGTGCCACTGAATCCAGCCTTGTGTCTTTTATGATAGATACCACTTGTCTAGTTGTGACAAGGTAGCATTTTAACAATGCTTTTAAGAAGCAGTCAGCCTTGGAGAACACATCTTTGTTCAGTGGATTCATCTTAATGGTTGATTTCTTGTTCTCAATGGGGTACTTTTGGCACTGGAAGTATAATGAAGCAGATTCACATAAAGGAAAATGTGATATCTGTGCTATCACTTATCTGCATTTCAGCAACGCATTTGGCACACTCTCATGATAGCCTGATGGACCAGATGGAGAAACACTGTCTAGGTAAATGTAGCATTCAATGGATTAGTAGCTGGTTAAATAAAGTATTGTACCTAAGCATCTACGCAATGGAATTCTTGCTCCCAAAATGCGTTCATTTCTCTTCTCATTCTCTAGGTCTCCTGAGGCACACAGCCCATGTCCTTTCTTCTCCCAACAGCCAACCTTGACTACTTCAGTCTATAATCACAAAAGAATTAAAAAATAATTTTAAGCCTTTTTAATTTTTTTTTCACATGTGTTTGTTTTATGATCCTCAAAGCCCTTTAGAACAGGACTTGTGTCTTATTATTTTCTCTTCCATAACACATTTATAGGCCTGCCATAACAGTAAGGCCACAGGACCTAGAGTCAGACAGAATTGGGCCAAATCTCTGCTCTGGCACAAACTAGCCATCTAATGGTGAGCCTTTATTTTGCCCCTCATGTGTAAAATGGGGACAAGAACATCTTTGTCCTCATGAATGTAATCATTCTTCATGTCTTTGGTTGTGATTACTTCCTCAGGGTAGCCTTTCTTGAAGCTTCAGACTATGTTAGTTCCCCATTAAAATGCTCTCATAACATTATTATCTAATCTGATCTTTAAAATAAATTACAGTACTTAATTTTATAATTATTTAATAAAAGTTTTACTCATTAAATTTTAATTTCCATGAGGTCAGGGACCATGTTTGTGTTTTACACTCCTGTAGTTGTAGCACCCAACTGAAAACTTGGACCATGAAAGTCACTGAGTAAATGTTTCTTCTGTAAATGAATCAACTTTAGTGCTGCCTACATGGTCCTGCCTGCCTCAGCAGTCCCATTTTGAGCCATCTTCCTTATCTCTCTCCATATGCCAGCCACATTGGCCTCTTTTAGTTCCTCAAAGCTTTTATACTTTTTCTTTTTGTGGGTCTTTCTCACATCATTTCCTCTATTTGGAACAGAATTATTTTCCTGTGCTCCTTTGACTCTAGTCTTTCTCTAGACAATGCCTACTCTTCCTCCACATTTCTTCTTCAACATCTCTTCCTAAAGAAAGCTTTCTGTGTTGGGGTACCTGGTGGCGCAGTCAGTTGAGCATTTGACTTCAGCTCAGGTCATGATCTCATGGTTCGTGGGTTCAAGCACCACATCAGGCTTTGCGCTGACAGCACGGAGCCTGCCTTGTATTCTTTCTCCCCCTCTCTCTGCCTTTTCCCCATTCGCACACCCTCTCTCTTTCTCAAAACTAGATAAACATTTTTACAAATGTAAAAAAATAAAACCTTCTGTGCACACCTTCACACCTATCCCCACCCTGAGAGAACTATGTTAGGACCCCATTACAACTTATTCTGTATCTTCATTGCTCTTATAATAATTGTAATTATTTATTTAATGTAGACTCCTAGATACATGGTAAAGTGCAAGAAATCAGACACTGTATTTACTGCCGTGGGAGTCCCTAGGGTCCAGCACAATATGTAGCACATATGTACTAATAAATATTGCCTAGGGAATTTAGGATCTTTAACTGTAGGCAAGAAGACTAAGGAAAAGAAATAGAAAAATGAACAGGGTTGTGGTGGCAGAGACTGAAATCTTCTCACTAAAATCAGTTTCTCTTCCTCTTAGGCACAAGCCTAGAGTACATGGTACACCTCTGGCACAGCTAGATGTGACTGTGTGACTGGGTAATAAAAGAAAAGTGTCCCTTGTGCTCTTTCAGACTGACCCATATAGAATTCCTAATCAGTCTTCTCTATACTTTTTCTTCCTTGTAGAATGCTTCAGGGATATTGGAAGTCACATGTTAAGTATTTCAGGGTCTTCTTTAGCCTAGGTCCCTGAGTGTCCTTTTGGGGGAGAGCCGTAGCTATCTTACTTCTAGGATCACCTGCCTCAGGCTGTCACATGTGTGGGAAATAAACCCCTTTTTGGATGTTTCTTTCATCTTGTGTTTGAGCCAGTCTGCATTTTGGAATGTATTTATTATAACTTCATTTAGGCTAACTGATAAAATCGCTTCTATAAAATATTTGAAGGACTGTTTTATGACAGAGGGAACAGACTTACTCTGTGAAGTAGGTTAAATGTTACTTAAGCAGTTGTCTTAAGTGTGAGTGGCAGCTTCACCATCCCCTGAGAATGTAAATTCTCAGGTCCCTACCAAGACCTGCGGGATCAGAAACCCTGAGGAGGAACCTGTGGTCTGTGTTTTAGCAGGCCCCTCAGGTGATTCTGATACATATTAACTTGGAGAACCACTGGACTTTGAATATAGAGGGGCTTAACCCTTGGAAGGTTTTTGACTTTGGATGACTTGGTTAATCTGAATTATAATTTTTTCAGTTAAATGTGAGAGATATTTAGAGTGCTTTTTATAAAGTACTTATCAAAGAGTAGATTCTCAAACCATGTCTGTTCTCTTCCTTCCATTTCTATGTGGCTCCATGTGAAACTAGGCCACAGTGAGGATTCTAGGAATTAATGGACCAGGGATGAATAGAAAATCACTAGTGTAGCATATGGAAGTTAAGATGTCCTGGGCTACTATGCCAGACTTAAGAGTAGAGGAACAATGTGTGATAGATTAGAAGTGCTAGTCAGCTCTGCTTTTAAGGTTAGGTTGACTTGTTCAGTGTTTAATATCATGCTTTGACCTGATGATTTATGAATATTTTTTTTCCAGCAGCTAACCTCTTTTTCTTTTGTGAACACATATAAAGGGTGTAGAAACAGTTCTTAACACTCAGTATGAGTGAGTTAGTCATTAGTAAACTAAATTCCATGAGGTCAGTGGTTTTTGCTGTATTTTCTACAGTCTTCTCAGCACATAAAACCTTGCCCTACATATAGCATGTGCTCAATAAATATATGTTGAATGAATAAATGAAATAGTATTTGTTATATACATGACATAGTTTTATTCATAATGGCTTCTTTTCTCCACTTCTACACACCCACTTTGACTTTAGTTTAGAGCTATGCTATGGAATGCTCCCTGACACTAGCTCATTGAGTCCTGAAGTTTAATTTGCATATCTGTCACAGGGGAGGCTATCAAAATGCAGATTCTGATGCCATAAGTTTGGGGGGGAGCCCTGAGATTCAGCATTTCTGACAAGCTCCCAGGTGATGTTAGTGCTTCTCTTGCATATGCCCAATTCATTCCCACCTGTTCAGACCCCTGAAATTCCATTATCATCATTATTGTCGCAAAAGGCATAATAATCCTTTTTGGTTTGCACATCTCTCCAGGAAATACATTGCTTTTGAGTGGTATTGGTCCAGTATATTTTGAGCAAATGAACTTCTAATTATTGTTTAAGTCTATATTATATTTTGGAAGAATTGTAACTTTTAATTATAGAAAACTTCAGATGTAGAAAAAAGCAAAGAGGATAGTAAACTCTCATATATTCATCACAGCAGTTCAGTAATTATGAATTTATGGCCAATCTTATTAATCTATAACTCTTCCCACCACTAGATAGATATTTTGAAGAGGATCCATGTATCATTTGACTCATAAGTAATTCAGTAAGTATCTCTAAAATATAAATCTTAAAAATATAGCAACAATCTCATTCTCACACCCTTTGAATTGATAATTTCTTAAAATAATTTTTTTTAACATTTATTCACCTTTGAGAGACAGAGACAGAGCACAAGTGGGAGAAGGGTAGAGAGAGAGGGAGACACAGAATCCAAAGCAGGCTACAGGCTCTGAGCTGTCAGCAGAGAGCCCAATATGGAGCTCGAACCCATGAACTATGAGATCATGACCTGAGTTGAAATTGGCCACTTAACAGACTGAGCCACACAGGCACCCCAATAATTTCTTAATATCCTCAGTTGAGTATTCAGTGTTCACATTTTCTAATTACCTTTTTATTGTCCTTTTTTCAGTGGTTGTTTGGTTTGTTCAAATCAGGGTTCAAACAAAGGCTGCACATTGAATTGGTTGGTGTGTCTGTTAAAATGATTTAATTTTAAGATTATTTGATTAAACATGTCTCTTCTCTCTCTTTTTTCCTTAAAAAATTTATTTGGTGAAGAAATGGGATCATTAGTTCTATAGACCTTCCCATATTCTAGATTTGGGTGATTGGATTGTCATGATGTCCTAACAAATATTACTTTGTCCTTTGTATTTCCTGTAAACATATAGTTAGATCTGGAGGCTTAGTATGTTTTAGATTCTAGTTTTTGTTAAGAATGACTCATAGAGGCTGTTGGAGGGCATTTCTTAAATTAAAAGGCAGTTGAGGACAGCTGGATACCTAAGGATAAGAGGAGGAGAGAGCTCACTAAAGTGTCCAAGACTGGGAAGCTTTTGGCTACACAAGCTTTGGAAACCCTGGTTTTTCCTAATGTGGCTAAAGGTGGTACCTTGTCAGAGGTAACTGATTCAGACAACTCTCCTGGGAAATGCTTGTATGGTTATGTCTATTGGCTTCTTAAGAAGCCTGGTGTGAGTCACAGCACAAAACTATCTTGGATTCAAAAGAAGAATGGAACCAAGTTTTCAAATGTCATTAAATTCGTGGAATTTATGCGAGGATTAGAATTTAAGAAGTAAGAGAGGAATTAAGCCTGTTGATTTTGACCCAGATAATAACAGAATGTCCTACTCAGTGATTACTGAGTACCAGAGGTTAAATAACTTAGAAGTCAGACTCCAGGGTTTGTGGGCACAACCGCTGTACTATACCACTTTTCGAGGAAGTATGTCACTCCTCTGCTAAAATCCTTTAGTGTCTCCCATGGAAAATACACAAATTTATTAATCTAGTGTACAAGGCTCTTCATTGGTAGACCTTGCTTATCTTGACAACTTCATCTCTGAAAACTACCTTCTTTCTCTCCTGCCCATCCGTAGAAACAAAGAAGATAATACCTGACCCAATTACACTGAAATTATTTTACTTCTTTGAATGCACCATACTTTCCTACTTCTTGGCTTTTTCACATGCAGTTTTTCACATAGTCTTTCCTCCTATGTCTTTCCTTCGACCACTCTTTCATCATACCAATGCTTACTTAGCCTTAGCCTTCTGCTTCTAGGTTCAACTTTCTTTTTTCAGAAGTCTTCTGATGATCCTTACCTGGAGGTTAACAGCTCCTCTGAGCTCTCATAAAATTTGTGTTTCTGCTCTGTGGGAATTTAGTGTACCATATTTCCATTCCTTCTCTGAAAATATGACTAGAAGATCTGCAATGCAAGAGACCACTTCCATCTCATTCATTGCTTTTATCCTAGGAACCCTGTTGGTTTCCTGCCCTGTATTAAGTGCTTGAAAATATGGTTTGAATTAAGGACAACCAGGCTAGCATCTTCAGATAGAAATAGGATAGACTTAGCCAGAAAGATCTGCTCCCCATAGACATTCAAACCACACTTCTCAGATGAGGCCAAGCTTCTTTAAACTAACATCATAAAATGAGGTCCTCAGATCCTTGCCCATTACTTTGATCTTCCCTGATACACATAAACCTTTTGGTGAGCTAATCTATTTTGCTTTAAGCCCCGTCTAACAGATAGGTGAGATAGAGGAGCCATATAGAATATGCATTCCATGAGTACTAAAACCTGCCTATGGCTGAGAATTTTTTAAATAAGGCATGTTTGTACATGGAGCTGCATTTTATAAAGCTCCATTAAGAGGTGTGGGGGCAGCAATCTGTGGTGATCATTCATCACCCTGCCCACACAGCAATTTTAAGTTACTTTGAGGCAGTGTTTTCTTTCATCTACAAACTGATAGTTCACTAGGGGGCTGGCATGCTGACTAATATATGTAGCGTTATTGGTGGCTGCTTAGAAACCCCCTGTTTCCCCGAATCATGTAAATTGTATTATTTTGACTCCCACTGACGAAGTGTGACTTCTGTTAACTCTTCTTGCCAAACTCCCTTCTTTTCCCTTTGTCAAGTTCTCAAAGCACTTGCTTCTCAGTAGGACTTAGAAAATTACTGAGGATGTTAGAGTGTATGTATTTTTATGTATAATACAGCTCATAAAATAGCATGCATATTGCAAGGAAAAACCTAGCCTCTCTTTTCCTTTTCTGTTTGAAATTATATATGAAATATTTAAATATAAGAGGGTGTTTTTCCTTGTTGGTGTTATAATTTAGCTACGAGGAACTTCCTGACACAACATCCACTAACCATCCACTAACTGGGATACTTGCTAGACGTCATCACTCTAAAATGATTGGATTACCAGAAATCAGGTCCTTCCTCTGAGGGTGGAGATATAAGGAATGCTGTGCTTTCATGATCAATAAATCTCTTAAATAATTCCAAAATGACAGTTGATTGGATTGATTTTCTTGTTTCCAAATTTCAGCTCTTTTGTTGGAAAGTTAGCTTCTCGAGGACCGAAACAATGTTTTATTCATGTTTGTATCCCTTTCAGTACATAGCACTATTTCATGTATAAAACAAGTTATTCAGTATATGTTGAATTTAATTGAATATTCATTGCCATGAATTGTGAATCCTTATTGAAAGGATAGATATATCCTTATTTCTATTTTTTATCTTTCTAAGAAATATCCTTATTTCTATGTGTTCATCCTTATTAGAAAACATTAAAACATAAGTACTTTTTAACATAGCACATGCCATTCAATAGATATGATCCAAGCTTGAAAAATATTAAAATTTTTAGCTTCAATACCTCAATAAAAAAGTTCTATTAAGTATTTGGGGCACACAAAGATGACTGTGATATGATATCTGAATGTAGATACATTATAATCAAACATGGAGGCAGATATGCAAACAAGGATTCAGTTACTATGAAGGCCTTCTGGATATTTCTAAAATTATCAAAGGTGAGGATTGGCTGCTCTTGAGGATGCTCATAAGTTTGTGGTACAGATTCTTATTTTCAAGGCAGCTCTCCCAAAAATCCAGAGTAATCTAGCCTGGTTGATCTAGTCAGTCATTCTAAGAAAACCACAATCATACCTCATACCCAGGACTAATTCCCAATGACTTTTTGGACTCATTTTCAAACCCTCCCCATCTCCTTAAACTTCTCTGATCCTTAAGCTCTCCCTGTGTTTTCTAGAACTCAGCACTGATCTTCAGCAAATCTTGAAGTGCAACCCGTTTTCTTAGCCTCCCCTTTACTTTATTTTTCTTAGCAGAAACCTGACTCTCCTCACGTGTTTTCCCCAGATTCCTCTCCATCACAGGCTGTTTTGTCTCTCAAACCTTTCCTATATAGACCCCGAAAGTGGGATAGATGGTATCATTATTTCTCTGTGCCACTTTCACACCATTTTCCCTTTGTCCTCCATAAAAGCACCCAACTTTGAGTCTTACGTCATCAGGTTTTACCACCCACCATTATACTTTGCTGTAGTCCTCCACTACCCCCTGGGTCACTTCCCCTTATTTCTCAAAGATTTAGCTCCTGGCTTATTTTTACTCTCTAAAACTAACCATGTCTTAATTCTTAATGATTTCAATATATGTAATGACGATTATTCCAACACTATTGCTTTTCAGTCCCTTTAAATCTTCTGCAATGGTTTTATTCTACCTTACTGTACAAACTACCTTGGTCATATCCTGTAGCTGTCATTACCAATAACTACAACTGTTGTATAACTATACATTTAAATACTATCTAAGTACCACTACCTTCTATCTTAATGACTTCCTGCCTTTTGTAAACCCCAACTATAATCTTCATACTCACTGGAACTTTCAGTTCTTTAAACCTATATCCTTGTTTCTCAGTACTTTTAGAGCTTCTCCACTTTGTCCTACTCTTGACTCTGTTATTAACTTTCTGGAACACCTGCGTGAATCACTTTATTTATGCATCAGATTTCCTCATCTGTAAATTGAAGAAATTGCTAAAAGTAATAATAATGCTAATAATAATAATAGTAATAATATGGTCAACTTTTATTCAGCACTTACTATGTGTTAAACAATATTATAAATACTTTTTATTATTTCATTCAATTTTTACAACAACGCTGTTATTCTGTTAGGTAGGTGAGAAAATTGAGGCAGAGAGAAGATAAATAGCTTATCTAATGTGGGTAAGCTATCATCTCACTTATGAGCTAACTACTCATAAGTATGTGGACTTCTTTAGGAAAACCTACATTTGAAAGCAGTTTTAAAAATAATTTGTTTTGGGGTGCCTGGGTGGCTCAGTTGGTTAAGTGTTTAACTCTTTATTTTGGCTCAGGTCATGATCTCACAGTCGTGAGATTGAGCCCCTCCTTGGGATTCTGTCTCTCCCTCTCTCTCTGCCCCTCCCCTGCTTGTGCACATACACACTCTCTCAGAAAATAGATAAATAAACTTAAAAAAATTATTTCATGCTGTTGTTTGTACCTTCCAGTAATTATAAAAAAAGTAGACAAAACTTGTCTTCCATTCTAGACTTTGACTACTCTCAGAGCTTGTGAGATGTAATGGATATGCGTTATATCCCTGGTAAAGAGGAAGCTGTTAAATTTAATGTAATGTTGGTAGTCTGGTAGATGGGAGAGGGTGAGGACTGGAAAGATTTTTTTCTGTCTTAAAAGACATGATAGTAAATGTATAACACCTATTCATTTTTAATTTGGAGTCCTGCAAGAGCCTGTGATATAGTTTGGGTAAGCATGATTTTCTCTCTGGTTGTAAATTAAGCAAAACAAAACAAAAGCAGAGGTAAGGGACATAAAAGAAATAACTACAACTGAACTTTGGAGTAAACAGGATTTAGAATCCTCTTTATCATCCTCAAGATAGCAAGCCAGCATATTTGCTCAGTGACCAAAACTGAAACCCTATTACCATTGGTTACTTGTATTTCCTCACTCAGCTCTACTTCTAATCAATCCCCAAAGTGACTCCAGTTCTCAACATTTCTCTGAGCCAACACATTTAAAGGGTGCACTCATTTTCAGAAGTAGCAATGGTTTCTATCGAAAGCAATCCTCAGTTATAAGTGGAGCAAGGCTTCTTAAAAAATATATCTCACAGAGGACAAGCTAAGTCATGTATAATTTACTTTCTAAATGTGTTCGAGTTTATTCTGATTTGTCTTTCTGAAGTTATGAACCAGGTAGTCAGAAAGCATAGGTCTCACTGATTCATATATCAGTATATAATCTCAGTTCTTTTACTTTATTCCCACTGCAATTATCCCAAACTGGGCTTTCATCATTTCATACTGAGATGATTATAATTTCCTCCTACCTGGTTTTCCTGCTTTCAGTTTCTCCCCTCTCCATTTCATTTACCACACGTAACTAGAATGATCCTTCTAATAGGTTGAACCAAAGAAAATTGCTGATATTTGACTATTTTTGACTAGTGCAAGAAGAAAAAAAGACAATTTCATGTGACCTAATATAACATAGATACAACTATGTTATTCTTTGGCTTAAAATCTTTTTGTGGTTCTTTGCTGTCCTTATTAAAAACTCCACATTCTCCAGAATGATATACGGGAGCATGCTCTGTAAACAACAGACACTAAACTTGACTGCCTGACTACAGTTCAAAAAGTCAAAGGCTTGCAGAGATCAGATGAATAGTGTAAATATTTGACATGACTAGAACAAGACCTAAGAGTGGTGCATATGGGGAATGCTGATTATAATGCAGCGCAAGCACACCCTTTCTGAAGGAGCCTCTCCACTAGGTTGTTTCAATCATTTCAAACTTCTGATCCTCCAGAAAAGTTTCATCAGCAATAGTATTTTTTTAAACATTAGTAGCAGATATGTATATAGAGTGTAGTATAGGCTAGGCATTACTCTAAGCCCATTTCAATGTGGTTAGCTAATTCAAAATTTTAATAATCATTGTACAGTCAAGCGTAACACGTATATAAACAAAATGTGACCTGAAAAATTCCTTTTCCTGGCTTTGTCCAGACAGGTCTGACAAGATATCAAACTATTTTTAATCTTCATACAAACCAGTCATTTATACACCTTGAAGTTTTCACTCCTGTGGTATTCTGTGTTGAGTTTTTTTCCTTCTTTCCCACCCCCTTTCAACACTTTGACTCCAATTGGCAACTTTTTATTCATTCTTTAAAGCTAAATTCATGTCCTCCTTTAAAATTTTCTAAAATCCTTCTGACCCTTGTTTCCTCTGTCTTTCATAGCACTTCCCCCCACCCATTTTTTCCCTCAGCACATAGCTCATACATAGTAAGCACTAAAAGTGATTTACTAAATAAGTGAATGACTATTCTAGAGGATTATTTAAAGCCCATTCATTTGTTTAACAAACATGTTTGATCATATATTATGTCAGACAGTGTTTTATAAGAATCTAGAATGCTTTTGTGAAAACTAGAAATAATACACTATAAACTCTCTAGATTTGTACTTTACTGAAGGAGCAGTTGTAATAATTTTATCATTTGCCTAAACACTTTGCAATGAGTCAGTTCCTTAGAGCCTTTATCAGTACCCAACAGGTAATGGATTTTGATATATCTTGAAAATGGGAGTTAGGTAGCAAGATGCAATTTCAGAAAGCTATTCCTTTTCAAAAGCTCAACTAGACTTGTTTGGCAGTTACCACTAGCCCTACAGAAAATCAGGGAGAGGGAGAGGTGTAGTCAAGTTGCTTTTGAATGCTATGTGACATTCTACTGATGGAGGTTTTTTGTTTTTTTGGGGCGTGTGTGTGATATTTTTGTTGTTGTTGTTTGGTGGTGGTGGGGAGTAAGGGGAGAGGAGAGGAGAGGAGAGGAGAGGAGAGGAGAGATAGATGGAGAGGGAGAGGGAGAGAGGGAGAGAGGGAGAGAGGAGAGAGAGAGAGAGAGAGAGAGAGAGAGAGAGAGAGAGAGAGAGAGAGAATCTTAAGCAGGCTCCACATCCATGCAGAGCCGACTCAGGGCTTGATTCCATGATCATGAGATCATGACCTGAGCAGAAATCAAGAGTCAGATGCTTAACTGACTGAGCCACAGAGGTGTCCCTAGTGATTTTTTTTTTTTATTTTTTATTTTTATTTTTATTTTTTTTTCAACGTTTTTTATTTATTTTTGGGACAGAGAGAGACATAGCATGAACGGGGGAGGGGCAGAGAGAGAGGGAGACACAGAACCGGAAACAGGCTCCAGGCTCCGAGCCATCAGCCCAGAGCCTGACGCGGGGCTCGAACTCACGGACCGCGAGATCGTGACCTGGCTGAAGTCGGACGCTTAACCGACTGCGCCACCCAGGCGCCCCGTGATTTTTTTTTTTTAAAGATGAATTCTCTGCTTTGTTTAAAATACACACACACAAACACACATACACAGACACAAGATAAGATAAGGAGATATATACGAGACAAAGAGAAAACAGTGGTAGAGACATCACAGGAACTAGGAATGTTATTAATATATAGGCACACATATAAAGACACATATATACATACACACATTTTTCTTAACATTCTAAGATTTAGTGAATCAGTGTCTGAAATCACATTTCCAAGTTTTCATATTACTATATCTCAAATGGTAATGATCTAATTTTGGCTATGTATTAATTTCTATTGCTGAATAGCAAATTATTACAGATTTAGGGATAACATGTATTTACTTAACAATATGTTTATTATCTCATAGTTTCCATGGGTTAGGAGTCTGGATGCGGTTTTGCTGGGTCCTCTGCTCAGGATCTTACAAGGCTATAATAAAAGTGTGTCTGGGTTGCATTCTCATCTAGAGACAGGGCAGGAGTGGAATCCACCTTGAAACCTTTTCAGGTTGTGGACAGATTCATTTCCTTGCAGCTATATGACTGAGGGTCTTAGCATTTTGTGACAATTGGCTGGAGGCTATGCTTGGCCTAGGGGCCACATACAATTCCTTGCCACATGTGCTTCCTAATGTAACTGCTGACTTTGTGGAGCCCACAAGGGAAAGTTCTCTCCCTAGAAATGTCTCAGTCCTCCTTTTAAGAGCTTGTTTCTAGTTAGCTCATCCCCATCCAAGGGAATTTCCCTTCTGATTAACTCAAAATGAACTGATTTGAGGCCTTAATTATATCTTTAAAAAATTCCTTCATTTTTGCCATATGCTATTGGCTAAAAGCAAGTCACAGGTTGTTATGGCCTGAATTGTATCCTCCCCTGACTGCCTCCCCGCCCCTGCCCCTGCCCCTACCCAAGTTCATATATTGAATTCTTAAACCCTCAGTACCTCAGAGTGTGACTATATTTGGAGATAGGATAAAGTTAAATAAAGTCATCAGGGTAGGTCCTAATCCAATATAACTGATGTCCTTATAAGAAGAGGAGATTAGAACACAGACACACAGAGGAACGACTGTATTGTGTAAAGACAGAGAAGACAGCAATCTAGAGCCTAAGGAGAGAGACCTCAGAAGAATTCAACCTTTGATCAATACTTTAATTTCAGACTTTTAGCCTTCAGAATTGCGGAAAAATTAATTTCTGTTGTTTAAGCCATCTAGTCTATGGTATTTTGTTATGGCATTCCTACCAAATAAATACACATGTCCCACCCAACTTTAAGGAGCAGGAGTAGGAGTCGTTGGGAGTGGGGATGTATACAGGGCATAAAAATCAAGGCACAGGAATCCTGGAATCCATCCCAGAATCTTCCTTCCATAAGCTACAACCACAAATAGCTTAATCTGGGGAAGAAGAGATGGAGTAGCATCATGCATCGATTTTGGGATCTCCTTTATTTCCAGGAGGATTATACTTCTCTATCCTTCTAAAACCAATGAAATGTGAGCAAAGGGGTCCAGTATCACTTCTAAGTGACAAAATGAACCATTTAATGCTAGTGTTCACTTCTCTAGCCCTTCTGGGGCAAACCTGAAGATTTTCTGTGGTGGTGGTAGCCTCTTAATATGGTGAACCTCCATCAAACTGGGTCCCTGAATATTTATCATGAATAAAGCCCCACTTACCAAACCACACTAAACATGTACCATAAGCAAGAACCAAACTTGTGTTAATTTTAAGCCACTGACATTTTGGAGATGTTTATTCTAATACTATAATCTAGCCTAACCTGGTAAGACAATTGAGACTGAGAAAGTTTTACATTGTAAATGAACTAAGGGAGTTAAACAGTAAAAAACAAAGTCCTTGAACAAATTTGTGCAAAATTGTGAAGCAAGGTGGCCATTTTCTTTATATTCTATGAATTGCTGTCAGAAGTTTATATGATACCAATTGGGACTGATGAAATGATAACAAGAGTTCAGATGAAAAATAAGATGTCCCTCTTTAAAAGATTCCTCTGATCAACAGTTTATATAAAAAATATTAATCTCGTGAGTCATCAGCTCCTATGATAGAGCTGTATCTAACTCTAATACTGGGGTAGAAGAAAACTATATAAGATAATCTTAGAAAGTTCACCAGAGCTTTGAAGTGAATAACCTTCAAGGTGAATTAAAATTCTATACCATATTGCCTCAAGGCTGTTTTCCATTTCACTTTCTCTTTCCCTCTCTCTTGCTCTTTTATTCCTAATCATCTTGAATCTTCCTCTTTTCATTATTCTACAGTGGTTTCTGTCTAAATAGTACACTGAAAAAGATAATTGTTGATTTTTTTTTTCTGGTTTGAAATCAGGAAAAAATAGGGAGGACTTACGAGGCTATGTTTTGTATAACTGAAAAGGAGTTGTAGTGAGATAAAGCTGAAGCAACAAGAAAGAATTGAAGAGCTGGAAAAAAGCTCTTGTAATATAATTCATTTCTAATTCTTAACTAGCCTCCATAAATGGAGGCAGACAAATCTATGGAGTCATCTTTGTCTTTCACTATAGTGCTATCTTCAGATAAATGCTTTCAGGTAGCAATATTTTAGTTCAGATAAAAGGAAGGGTGGCTACCCTCTCTAATGGGAAGGAAGTCATGCAATTTATCCACTTTTGGCAAGTGACATAATAATATGTCAAAATCTCTGGTCTCACCCGCTTTATGAGAAGCAGTTCACTTTCTCTTTCTAGTCCATCATCCCCACTGAAGTGTTACTTGGAACTGTCAAAGCCACCTGGAAAAGATCAATCTTTTTTGGTTAAGCAACTGTGAGAAAGAAGAGACATCAGGGGAAGCATGGAGAAGAAAGAATAGGTTAGATAGCATACTACTTAAAGACAGATCTTTTCTCACTATACACACACACACACACACACACACACACACACACACACACACACACAAATAAAATCAATTATCAGAGAGTCAGACCCATAAGTATTCTGGTTACTCTGGAGACCAAAGTAGACCCTGCAGAACATAAGAATTTTTATTTTATTTTTGAATGTTAACATTTTGCTACCATTCTTGAATTAAAAAAAATCTTAAATTACTTTAATTAGAAGCATTTAACACCTACTGTGAAATGGGTTTGATTATGTCTAGACAAGCATAGAATTTTTAATGTGTGTCTTTGTTACCCCACAGATGTGTCTATTTTCCCACTTTGAAAAGAAGTTTTGAAAGCATACAGTCCATTTCCTGAACATTGACAAGAAGCAGAGTATTATACTCCATTTGAGCACATTTATATTCTTAACGTTTGGGTAAACAAATAAGAAGGTTAAATAAACCAGAGAGAAGACAAAAAAAAAAGCTATGATAATTACCTCTGTATGTGATCAATCTACATTATTTGAGGGTTTCTATGTGTATGTATCTGGGGCTACTCTTGGTTTATGTAATAGAATAGAAAAATGAAGTGAAATGGATATTATAATTTTACATCTTAAAAAATGACCTGGAAATTCAAAGCTGGCTTTTAAATGGTTGATTAACTGTAAGATGATTACTTTTACCTTCAGTAATTTTAAGCATTCTTCTAGATAAACTGCTTTTCGAACTTTGAACTATAATCCATTGTATTTAGGAAGTCATATGAAGCATAATTCATGATTTTCCCCAATCTTTTGAGGATTAATGCCATATGTATGAGAGAGAATAAAATGATTTTGATGATATTAGTCCTAAGTTTTATAGGAATGCCCAAACATGATTGTCAACCATTCTCCTTACTGAGTCATTTGCCTTATCTCCACTCCCATTTGCAATCCATTTCTAGAAGTCCTTTTAATTTTTAACATTTGATTTTTTTCTCAAATTTATGTACATCTTTCTACCTAAAGCCTCCCCTTTTCTTTCATCTCATCTCTACCCCACTGTGCTAGTCTATTAAGTCATCTCCACGGCTTTGCTCTTGCCCACCTCTAATTCATTTCCCACATTTTAGTAGAATACTGTTTGTAAGACAAATCCGATTGTGTCACTCTCCCAACTTGGGATATTTCAAAAGGATATTGTCATCCTTAGCAGGAAAAGCAAGATGCATAACATAGCTTACAAATTCCTATAGGATCTGTTTCCTGCTCATAGCCCCCCTACCCCCAAATCCACAACCCAGTCTCAAAACTCTCCATGCTCTCTATCATGCAGCTGCCTTGGCTGACTTTCTCTTCTATGGATATATCATGGTCCCTCCTGTCTTTGGGGCCTTTGCACTTTGTATTCCATGTGTCCAAAGTGCTGTTCTCTTTTTCTGCTTACCTGTCTAGTGCGTACCTCCTTCAAGCTTTGTCTCAAATGTCAGTTGCACAGGGAAACCTTTTTATAGACCCCAGACTAGACCTCTTGTATATTTGTGTGACACCCCATACTTTTTCTTTATAATATATTTTGCAGGTTGTAAATATAAATTGTGCTGTCATGAACTTTCAAAGTTACAAAGTTCAAATGTGTGCAAAGATGTAATCTCCTTAATTTCTGTTCAGCAGGAATGAAGGAAATTTCATTTCTGTCTATGATACAGCTAAATGTTGCCACAAGTCACTTCCAGATTTTTTTTTCAATTTCTTTCAGATAAATACAATTCTTTAGGTTCAAGAGCTTTCCCTCTTTCATCTCCTTTTCTTCTCTTAGGAAGATAGGAGTTCTTGGACCTCACAGAAGTTGGGGTACCTTGTTCATAATGATTCCCTATTCTCTATAACCTGTGCTGAGATCTACCTGTTCTTTGTTCCTCCCTGTGCTGGCATTTCCTGCTACTACAGCTGATCTTGCAGTGACCTCTGATTGCCATATCCATGCTCTCTGTCTCATTCTAATCTATACCCCAAAGGCCTACTGACCTGTTTTTAAGACTAGATTTTTTTCTTGATTGCAGGAAATAGAGGTTGCTTTCAAACTCAGTTGATTTTCTATACCCTGCTGGGGTCTGCTGCATTCTGTGAGGCTTCCTTCAGGTTCATCTGCCTAAGGACACCTCACTCAACAACAGCCAGAGATGTGGTACCATGTTGGAATTTGGCTTTCCTATGAGCCTTGACTTCTTCCCAGAAAGCAACAGGGGCAGCAAGGCCCTGCTGTAGCCCAACTTACCTATGGTTTCATCTCAGGAGAAGGCAGAGCTAAGGGTCCTTTCTCAGCAGTGTGCAACCAGAGGCTTACTCTTTTTCTTTCACAGTTGTGAAGCTCCTACCCCAGATGAAAACTGGCTTTTCTTTGATCATCTTTCTAATATGAGACTGTGGATTAATTTTGCATCTATCTTCCTAAAATTTTGCCTCCTTTTATTATTCAGATGAAGCTTTTATTTTGAACCTCTTCTCATTGTCTTTCAGGACAATTGTCCCTGCAATGAGCTTTTAAAAAATGCATTCAGAAACTCAGTTGATTTCTGTTTTCTAAGCTGATTCACACTTTCCTAGGGCAACAAGGATGAATTTGAGAAAAACAAAAACAAAAACAAAATTGGTTATTTTTCAAAATGTTACCTTTCTACACGTGGTTGATTTTTATATTGTCCACAGAACTGTAAACTCTCCAAAGTCAAGAGTCAGGTTTCCATATGTGATGGTATTCCATAGCCCCCATTAAAGCTATTAATAAATATTATCGAAGAAATGAATGTAAAAACAAGAACCTTAGCAAAGGGAAATAAACTCGTACTTCACTTTAGTAGGTTGGGCCAAATCATCTAAAAAGATTATAAACTCTGCTAGAGTTGGTAGTCTGACCTGGGGTTTACCTATCTTGACCATCTAATATTAAGGTCTTATCTCACTCTGGGCTGGTCCTAAGGGGGAGGCCATGGTATTCTTTTGTCTCTGACTACAGGGAATAATGAAAGAGATTATTACATTATTGTATTATTACAGCCAGAAAAAGCTTACAACCCACAGAAAGGGTGCAGAAGAGGGAGGAAAGCATCAGAGACATGGCTGAGCTTTTCAGGTGAAACAAGTGTCATGGGTAACTTTGTTGCAATGGTCCTATGGATAAAAGGAAAGAAGAAAAGAGCCATACTCATTTTCATATAATGTATAATGACCTATTATTTGTGAATGCCTCGCAGCTAGTGATATGGAATCTGACTAGTATCTCTTTTCTTTGGGAAGAAGAGAAAAGAGAGGGTATAGGGAGCTCTCACTGCTGTCTGCCTGCTGTACTTATTTCATTAAACCTTCACAGCCTAACCTGGCCCAGAGAGCAACTAATCTTTTTTGCTGTATGTGACAGCAAACAAATGTTGGGCTATGACCAGCTGATGGAAGCATATAGTTTTGGGAGTTGGAATACAAAAGTAAAATAAGATTCCATTTTCTTTTTCCCACCTACTTTTTATTATTGGCTTTTACAGTAAGAGGAATTTTCCAGTGAAGTTTCCATTTTAGGGGTCAGTCATTTCCTTCTTTGCTTTATTTTTACCACACTTCAGATTTCACAAAGAAAAACATTACAGAGGAATATAAAACTAAACTGTGATGAGCCTCACAATGCAGCACAGTTTAGAAATGGTTTGGGGAAAAAACACTCAGAACATTTAGGAGGTTTCTTAAGATCACCATGAAATGTACAAGGCCTAAAATTCTATTTAGATTATAATTTCAGAGTTAACAAACAATTACTGAAGTAATTTTGTCCATCATGCATAGTAATTACTTCATTTGGTGATTTGCTCAAGGTTAAACTGTAATTCAGTGTAAACTCTTAGGCAGTGATTTTGACTTCAACTAAGCTAGTCAGACTCTCTATTCAAGTAAAGTAAATATAAACACAAGAATGGAAAGGAGAAGAAAGCTGTAGTCAGGATATCTGATAGCTATGTCTTAAAAAAAAAGTCCATGAATTGCTGTAAAGATGGCCAAATCTTTCTTGACTGGGCTTTGTCCTTGTATAGGACTTCTTTATTCCCTGCTGCAATCCCAGTTTTCTATCCAGTATCTTTCGAATGAATTTATTTGGTTAAGGGAACCAGAGGCCATATGTGTTGCTTATAATCAAAGAACCCAAAAATGATTAGTTAAGTATCTTTTTTGTATGTTTTTCTACTGCTTAAGATTTCTCAAAGTCCTTTGTATGCTAGAGTGCTAAATATACACGTGGTGATTTCTATATTTATTTGGCCTTTCTCATGGACCATCATTTGGACGTTTTTTTTTTTTTTCTTTTTTGGCAGAACACATTCTGGAAAATATGGCATTACACACCTGCTGCATTTCTGTCCCTTGAGGCACTGCCTTTGCCCTAGAGCTAACTCTCAACCTACTTAGCAGAGCTTCAAAAGTCTTTCCTATTTATAAATAAAGGTGCTGCATTGATGATATGTCATAGTAGGTATATGATGAAGATAGTTTGGCCTCTGTGTTGCAGTGTTGCAACGGTTAGAATACTGGTAGCAATTTTACTTGAAGCATTCTGGTTGAACTGAGTACGGTTCTAGGGTTTCTATGATTTTTTGTTGTTGTATTACTGACTCAGGTACATTCCAAAAAGGTTTTATGCTTTAGTTTTCCAAGAGGTAAAACAGAAAGGAATATTTATTTGATATCTCTCTGAGCGACGGCAGGTTGAATTAGGTAATATCTATAATATGACCTGAATTCTACAGAGACAAGACTTGTAAAACATTAACAATAAATGTTTGTTAAAGAAAAGACTGCACAGTGCTTTTCATGTATTTTAATCTAATATGTAGGTAATTGCACAACCAGAGTATTAAATCCTTCTGAGTAAAGATAAAAATATAAGTTAGAGCAGTTCACATTGAGTTCTTACATGTTTAAGAAAGTTAGACCTTGTGGTAGAGCTATTGCTTCTCACTAATCCTGGGAGTGGAGACATGGGTTGCTCCATAGTCAACATCAGTGGGGGAAATACATTAAAAAAACACATTATGGATCATATCAATGGCATGTCATATTTCTACTGCATGGCTGATTAGGAAATACATAAATTGTCCATTGTCTTTGCTCAATATGCTCTCCCTTCCTTTTGCCACAGTTATTCCAAAATGAGGCAAAATAGTTGAAGAAAACTGATGAATTTGAGTGGAAGGCAATAATGCATTCTATTCATTAATCTCTAGAAAATCTCTCACATTTAGTCCTCTGTTTTGAACAGATATGTTATTGAATATTTAAAGATAAATACCACTCCAAAATCATGGCCTCTTTCCCTGGTCTTCACAAAGAGGGTTTTTACAAATGGAGGCATGCTCTCAGGAAAGTGAGTCTTGCTTTCCCTCATATCTTGAGTATTTAGCATAGAGCCCCCAGTGGAGGCTTGATGAACTCTGAACCTAACAAAAGTAGAAGCAATGATAGACAAGCATGAGGAAAAGGGCACTGACAATGATACCCTTGAGCCTTGAAGGTTTGGAGGTTGCTGACAAAAGTGAGTATAAACTCCTGAGTTCTCTTCCTCCATGGGAATCTTGGTCACTCTTGGAAGGCATGGCAGAAGCAAATAATTTGGTCATCCATTAGATGAGGTTTCAAACTCTATTAGCTGCTGCTTTCTGTGTGGGGACTTCTAAATGGAACCACACAGTTAATCAGAAACACTCCCAAATGGAAAAGAGTACTCTTAAGTTTAGTCAGAATGTATTAGTGACATTTACACAGAGCTTGCTTCTGTCTTTCTTACAAACTTATATCACCCAATGTACCTCTTTTCTGAAGTGAGGTGTTGTTTCATGATGTTGTTCATTAATTAATTAATCCAACAAGTACGTATTGAATACTATTGCATGCAACATTGTCCTATCTTCTGGTGATATAATGGTGTCTGGAACACATTCCTTGCCCTAGGGTATCTCATATACTAGTTGTGAATTTATTGTATAATAATAATAGTATAATTTATTGTTAATTTAACTTTGGTAAGAGAGTAGAATTAAATGTTCTTACCAAAAAAAAAAAAAAAAGAAAAAAAAAGTAAGTATGTGAAGTATGGATGTTTCAGTTCACTCAATGGAGGAAATCCTTTTGATATATATGTGTGTACATATATATATGTATATATATAATTATATATATTTTATAATTATGTATATATTTATATGTAAATCCTTCTGATATATATGTGTATATGAGATCACTATGTTGTGAGATCACTATATCACTATGTCACTATATCAGATCACTATGTTGTCATTTTGAATTGCTTACAGTTTTGTCAATTATACCATAATAAAGCTGAAAAATTAATGTAATTAACTAGGTGATTTTAGTACAGTGGAGTATGCATTTGACAAATTTAAGGAACCTGAGTGGAAGAGAGGAGCACTTAAACTAGTCTAAAGCAGGGGTGCTTGTCAGTTGAGTGTCCAACACTTGGTTTCCACTCAGGTTATGATCTCACAATTTGTGAGTTTGAGCCCCGCGATGAACTCCACGCTGACAGCATGGGACCTGTAGGATGATTCTCTCTCTCCCTCTCTCTCTGCCTCTCCCCTGCTTGCATGCTCTCTCTCTCTCTGTCTCTCAAAATAAGTAAATAAACTTAAAAAAAAAAAAAACTAGCTAAAGCATACTGGATCATGCATTCCAGAGGAGAACTGAGCTGACAACTAAAAGATGGATAGGAATTGGATAGCTGAAGAAAGATAAAGGGAGAAATATCTCTCTCACATAGAAAAGTATAACTTTTACTAGCCAATGGTTTTGAATGCTTAATAAGCACTCCATGATTTAAATATATCTCTTTTATTTCTTATAATTGTCAGAAGAAAGTAGTAGTAATATTCTCATTTTAAGGGTGAAGTAGTCTCTTAGAAGATAAGTTGTTCAATCAAGGTCACATAGTGAATAAGTAAATAAGTAGAGGAAGCTAGATTCAAACTCAGGTTAGTCTGACCACAGAACCTGAGTTTTTCCCCATGAAATGTACTGGCCTTCATCTCTTTCTAACTGGCCACTTTTAGTTGGACATGGGATAGAATTGTGATTTAAGGCCACCAATTGATTGATTGGGTAGGATACAGTCAGATTATCTATCTTGTGAATTCTATCAAAGAAATGATTAACACTGGAACTGCAAGCTGTGATATAGAAACCTGGGGTGGTCAGAATGGAACATGTATAAAATGCACAAATGAAGGGATCTGGATAATAGAGAGTGAAAAGAGGAAAGTTTGCAAAGACAGGAGCTGAGGGGAGTCTTCTGAGAGATGGAGAGAAGAGACTTGGTAGCTGCATCTTTAATCCCAGTATCTATGAGGCCATTATGTTTGTCTTCTGCCCTACAGTGTCCACAAGAGTATTTGTGACATCTTTACAATCCATAAATATAAGTCAGTTTCTGTTTCTGTCAGCCAAAAATTTCCAGCTAAAACACATTCTGTGTGCCAGACCTTGTGCACAGAATATCTCTAGTCTTCATTCATAAACCACTCAGTTCAGTATGCATTTTGGTGAGTTGTCTTATTATTTCTAGTTAACAACAACCCATACAGAAAAGCCAAGAAACTTGCTCAAAATTAAACAACTGGTGGATATCAGAGCTAGAATTTGGGTCCAAGACATGACACTCTTACTCTAAAGATTATTCTGCACTGTGCACAAAAACACAAATCAGATTGTTGGTACTTAAAGAGGCCAGAGTATTTGTCATGCCCCTGCCAAATAAGTCACTGTATGATTTAGGATATTAGCCTAAAATTATTTGGCCTCATTTTTATCATGTGTAAATGATGGGGTTTGGTCAAAGCAATATAAATAAATATACATAAATTAAAAAAATCTATGAACATTTTTATAATAGTTGGTACTTCCTTTTTTCCTCTGTACTAAACATTGCTATTTCAGCAAGACATGATACCGTCTGAAGTATGATTTCAAAACTGTGTAACTTTATGCACATGTTTTAAACTTTCTGAGAATTGATTGTTACATTTTTGAAGGAAAATAGCAATACCTAAGTTACAAGATTAAATAAAATAGTATAAGTGAAAGTGTTGATTGAAATGCCTGAAACATTGCATATTCTTCCTTCCTCCCTTGGTCTCTCTTCTTATTACTTCCTTTTCTTCCTTCCCTCCTTTTCATACTCCTTCCTTCTAAGTGTTCTTTTAATTCAAGTGCAGGGCTTGTATTTCAGGAATCATTTTTAAAGGGAAATAAGATACATGTTCCAAAGAGTTTAATGGTAAGAGCCACAGGGAGAAGTAGGAGGGCAGGAGTTCCTGTCCAGTGTCATTGTTTCTTCAGAGCAGTGCCAGGGGAATGGAGGAGATGAGCTAATGTGTCATTATCACCTCTGATCTCCATAATCATTGCTTCTGGAACTGACACAAGGGCCAGATGTGTTTCAGAGAAAACATGTACATTTGGCTTTGGAAGAAGGCTTCAAAGCTTTTAACAACCCCTTAAGAATGCCTGATTAACCTCAGGGAGGTACCCAGGGGACTCATTTTGCCCATGAAGAGTGTTTTGGAAGGGGAGAGATGAGATGGGAGGCAGTAGGAATACAAAAGTACAAATAAAGTGTCAGGGTGGTTCATATAAAAGGTATCAATGTCAGATCAGAACTAGAGGGCTTCCTGATGTGATTTCCAAGTTGTCAAGTTGGCTGTGAAAGACTATGAGAGGATAATGAGAATGGCTGACAATTTTAGGTACAGTGATTGAAATCTTTTCCCATTGTCTATTTAGAATAGAGCCTATCTAGAGTCAGCCTATTTGGGCTGGGAGTTTCTTAAGCAGGGCTATTCCATTGTACAGCTCCAAGGGACATCATTTGCATTGTAATCAATGTGAATGTCACTCCTGAGGTTGTGCAGTTGTGAAGTACAAAGCCTACTATAATCTTTGGTCCAATGCCTCATTTGTAGGTGAAAGAGCTATGAGACTCGGAGAGGGCAAGTCCCAGGCCAAGATCATATAGGCAGTAGCAGAGTTGAACCAGAAGCCAAATTTCTCTACTTTCAATTTGGTGATCTTTCAAATAACCTGTGACTCCTGGCCTATGGGTTGCAGTTTTCTAGGACAATGGAATTGTTACAAGGAGTGCAAGGAGTCTGTGTGTGTGTGTGTGCGTGTGTGTGTGTGTTTCCCAATCAGTGTACACCAAAGGTACAAATATTATTGTGTATTAGACTTTTACAATTTCTTGTGTTAAAAAAGGATTCCTATGTAAGATGAGGTTGGCAACTACTGATTAAATCACTTTGCCTATCAATCAAACTGCTAATGTATATATTGTTCACTCTTTACTAAAAAGAGTGTAAACAAATCTTTGGAAGCATGACACCCTGAGAGGTACCTACCAGACATCTTGTATGATGAGAGAATATCCAATGAGAGTCTGCTATTTTATCTTGAAAATACGTTATAGTGCGATATGATGTATTCATGGAAAAAGCTTCAAATTCAAATCTAACTCTGTCACTAACTGCATGACCTTTGAGAAGTCACTTAGCCTCTCTCCTCTCTTATTTTACTTTATAGGCAATTATTGAGTCCTCACCAGGTTGTAGGAATTTTCTGTAAAGAAACAGATAAAAGAATTCATCATAACCTTAAGGATCTCACAGTCTAATGAAAATGAGAAAACAGTTGCTACAAAGTACAGTAAGTTCTGTGATTCTTTTGTTACTGTTGACAATAGGAGCCTATAGGAGTGAAATCTACCTGGAATCTGGGGAGATAAAGGGATGTGAGGATATTCTTCTCAGAAGAATAATTATATTTATAATTATAAACCAGAATTCATCCCAGGCAAGTGAAGATGGAGGAAAAGGAAAACTTTCCAGACAGAAGGATGTCGTGTTTAAAGGCAGACAGAGGAGGATGAAACACTATATACTGTCTGGCTCTCAATTTCTTACTCTCAGCTCTTTGGAACCTGAAATTGCTAAGTAGGAAGTTCGAAATCTATTAACTATTTTCCATATTTTAAGAAACCTAAAATCACAAAATTTCCCACTTAAGTGCTGCTGAGGCTAACTAAATTATCAAGTTACTTAGCCTTTGATTTAAATTATAGCAACCAAGTTGACCTCTCTGGGTATTCTTGCCAATCAGAAGTACCATTTGAGAATTACATGTAGTATTGATTTATAATAATTCAAAACATAAACATGTTACTTAATACAATTTTATAAAGTTCTTTCAACTTAGATGAATAGAAGAAGATGTAATTAAAATACATGAGGTTCTAGAGTGCCATTATATGCTTTTGGGAAGTAGGACATTCATCAGTGTGCTTAGCTTATAAATATTACCCAAGAACCACATGTTGAATTAATACATAAACAGATGTCTAGGTTGTAGACAATCTTCCTTGGGGATTCCCTTAATTCTTTTGTTGTTCATTGCTTTCAAATCCAAGTTTCATTTATTCTTTCCTCTCTTTGAGATTCATGAATCAAAAAACAGATACTAAACATATATATCAAAATGTCTAGATTGCCATCTCTCTCCTAAAGCAATTATATTTATAATAAAGTCAATAAGAATTCAAAATACCAAACTAAGATACTAGACTTCTACCTAGGATAAGGATACTAGAATATTCTTACAAGGATAAGGCTCCTATCTATTCTGAATTATAATTAAATGTAATGATGACCTGCTTAGATTATAAATGCCTAAGAAGTCTAAGTTTTGGGTATAACTTAAAGGAATTTTCAGTTAAATTAGGTAAAAATAAATACAGACAAAACGTTTTAAGAAGAGTCATGTTCTTAAACTAGTCTAGCCATGACTAGATAGTCATGGTGCCCATCCCCATGTCTCTCCAGTTTCCCAGTTCTCTTCAAACAGATTCAGTCTTCAGTTTTGGCCATAACTCCACCAAACACATCACTTTGACATCTATATTCTAGCCTCTGTATTCAAGACTAGTTGGTCTTCTTAGCTGTAAAATAGAAATAGAAATGTAATACCAGGGCACCTGGGTGGCTCAGTCAGTTAAGCATCTGACTTTTTATCTTGGCTCAGGTCATGATCTCATGGTTCGTGCAATCAAGCCCCATGATGGGTTCTGTGCTAAAACATGGAGCCTGCTTGTGAATCTCTCTCTCCCTCTCTCTGCCCTCCCCCCCCCCCCATACACACACACACTCTCTCTCTCTCTGGAAAAAAAAAAAAGTGTAATACTAACTTTGCAAGATTTCCCTGAGGATAAAATGAGGTCACACATGTAAAATATCTAGCACACAGAACATATATTAAACTGTTGTTACTATGGGGTAGGCAGCAATGAGTAGTGTGGATGGCTTGAATTTGAAAGGAGAACAACTAGGTGTATACTTTCTCTCTGCTTGTTACCAGTTTTGTGATCTTAGGCAAGTTAACCTCTCAGAACTGCTTTTCCCAATGTGTCAAGTAAAAAATAAAACCAGAAAACAAATGTTCTGGAATTTATGTGAAAATAAAATGAACTAATCTATGGTACATGCCTAGCACAGTGCCTGGAACATAAAAGATATTACATTACACAAATGTTCTCTCTCCCATGCTGAGCGATGAGAAACTTGGAAACAGAGGCTTTCATTGAACTATTCATCATTGTATCTCCAGTATCTAGGACACAGCTTGAAACCTAGGAAGTTCTTAATAACTATGTATTGAACTGAGCCGAATTTTTAAAACATCAATTTAGTTAGGCTTATTTAGTGCATAGGATATATATTCATTTGATTCAGGATTTCTCAAATAAAGGTACGCGCACAGTTTAGGAACATGAAAAATCGGGAAAATCAAGATCCAGAATCTTAACGGTCAAGGAACTCAGTGTGTTGTTTTGTATCTCAATCAGAGGTTGTCCTGTATATATATCATGGGTCATCAGCAGAAGTTTGAGCATCTTTGTCCTAGAGCTCAGACATTATAGGACTCAGCTGTGTTCCAAATGTCTGCTGATTCCAAATGTTTGCTCCCATGTAGCAAATTCTTATTTTTCTAGTATTCCATCAATGGATAATGAAGTACTTCAACTCATCTTTGGGAACAGACTATGAAATGCTTTTCTACTCAGTCTCTGGAATATCTACCTCTTGGTCATATGGCTACTTTTGATGTACAGAGGCCATACCTACCTCCCAGAGCAGGAAGCCTGGGTACAGTTGCAGCTAGAAGAGGAAAACTGGGCATGGCAGTCAACTTAAGGGGCCTGTTAATATACATCATCCTTTGACTTCTATCCTCTCATATCTTTCATTTCATAAAGTTTATTTGTGATTATCTAAACTTGGTCAGAGGCAGGAATAGTAAATTCAGTTATTAGTCTGTCTGATGGGGATCTATTCAAGGGATGCTTTTATGTTTTCCACCTACCCCTCCTTGAAGAAGAGATGTATGGACTATTGCAATGCTCTTGTTTAAAATAATACAGTGCATAAAAGATGATTATAAACTGTTATGATCTGGTCAGAAAAATGTTTTGATTTTTAATGCTCTCATATTAGTCTGTGTAGGATAAAGCAGTTGAGCCAATTAAAAAAGAAGCCTCCCATCGTGGGAGAAAGAGACAAGCAAGGTGAAAATTCAGCTTTGTCCTTATGGTCCAGAATTAGGAAAGGAGAAAGGACACATTTAGGAAAGGCTGAATTTAAGCCAGGTGTCATTGCTACAAGGCACATCTTAAGAGGAGGGTTTAAGACCCAAATTGATCCCACTCCATTTCCTTCATAAGAACAAGGTAAGCAACCAGAAACAGGATCCAAGCAATAGTCATATATTGGTTCTAGAGGGGTCATTGCCATCAATTTGTTGCAGGCTGCATCCTGAGCAAGAATACTCAAGTCAGGAAAATCTATCAGGGAATCAAGGGTATGAGATTAAGAAAAGTACAACTGGTGCCTTTTCAATTTCTTTTTCCATTTTGCTCACTATACTCAATAAATATTCTAATGCCTTCTTTTGTTTTTTAAAAATGTTTATTTCTTTAGAGAGAGAGAGAGAGGGAGAGGATCCTAAGCAGACTCCACTCTGTCAGTGCAGAGCCTGAAACTGTGAGATCATGACCTGAGCCAAAATCAAGAGTTGGGTGCTTAACCAACTGAGCCCTCTAATGCCTTCTTTTTATTTTTTTTATTTTTTTTATTTTTTAATATATGAAATTTACTGTCAAATTGGTTTCCATACAACACCCAGTGCTCATCCCAAAAGGTGCCCTCCTCAATACCCATCACCCACCCTGCCCTCCCTCCCACCCCCCATCAACCCTCAGTTTGTTCTCAGTTTTTTAACAGTCTCTTATGCTTTGGCTCTCTCCCACTCTAACCTCTTTTTTTTTTTTTTTTTCCCCTCCCCCATGGGTTTCTGTTACGTTTCTCAGGATCCACATAAGAGTGAAACCATATGGTATCTGTCTTTCTCTGTATGGCTTATTTCACTTAGCATCACACTCTCCAGTTCCATCCACGTTGCTACAAAAGGCCAGATTTCATTTTTTCTCATTGCCACGTAGTACTCCATTGTGTATATAAACCACAATTTCTTTATCCATTCATCAGTTGATGGACATTTAGGCTCTTTCCATAATTTGGCTATTGTTGAGAGTGCTGCTATAAACATTGGGGTACAAGTGCCCCTATGCATCAGTACTCCTGTATCCCTTGGATAAATTCCTAGCAGTGCTATTGCTGGGTCATAGGGTGGGTCTATTTTTAATTTTCTGAGGAACCTCCACACTGCTTTCCAGAGCGGCTGCACCAATTTGCATTCCCACCAACAGTGCAAGAGGGTTCCCGTCTCTCCACATCCTCTCCAGCATCTATAGTCTCCTGATTTGTTCATTTTGGCCACTCTGACTGGCGTGAGGTGATATCTGAGTGTGGTTTTGATTTGTATCTCCCTGATAAGGAGCGACGTTGAACATCTTTTCATGTGCCTGTTGGCCATCCGGATGTCTTCTTTAGAGAAGTGTCTATTCATGTTTTCTGCCCATTTCTTCACTGGGTTATTTGTTTTTCGGGTGTGGAGTTTGATGAGCTCTTTATAGATTTTGGATACTAGCCCTTTGTCCGATGTGTCATTTGCAAATATCTTTTCCCATTCCGTTGGTTGCCTTTTAGTTTTGTTGGTTGTTTCCTTTGCTGTGCAGAAGCTTTTTATCTTCATAAGGTCCCAGTAATTCACTTTTGCTTTTAATTCCCTTGCCTTTGGGGATGTGCCGAGTAAGAGATTGCTACGGCTGAGGTCAGAGAGGTCTTTTCCTGCTTTCTCCTCTAAGGTTTTGATGGTTTCCTGTCTCACATTCAGGTCCTTTATCCATTTTGAGTTTATTTTTGTGAATGGTGTGAGAAAGTGGTCTAGTTTCAACCTTCTGCATGTTGCTGTCCAGTTCTCCCAGCACCATTTGTTAAAGAGACTGTCTTTTTTCCATTGGATGTTCTTTCCTGCTTTGTCGAAGATGAGCTGGCCATACGTTTGTGGGTCTAGTTCTGGGGTTTCTATTCTATTCCGTTGGTCTATGTGTCTGTTTTTGTGCCAATACCATGCTGTCTTGATGATGACAGCTTTGTAGTAGAGGCTAAAGTCTGGGATTGTGATGCCTCCTGCTTTGGTCTTCTTCTTCAAGATTACTTTGGCTATTCGGGGCCTTTTGTGGTTCCATATGAATTTTAGGATTGCTTGTTCTAGTTTCGAGAAGAATGCTGGTGCAATTTTGATTGGGATTGCATTGAATGTGTAGATAGCTTTGGGCAGTATTGACATTTTGACAATATTTATTCTTCCAATCCATGAGCAGGGAATGTCTTTCCATTTCTTTATATCTTCTTCAATTACCTGCATAAGCTTTCTATAGTTTTCAGCATACAGATCTTTTCCATCTTTGGTTAGATTTATTCCTAGGTATTTTATGCTTCTTGGTGCAATTGTGAATGGGATCAGTTTCTTTATTTGTCTTTCTGTTGCTTCATTTTTAGTGTATAAGAATGCAACTGATTTCTGTACATTGATTTTGTATCCTGCAACTTTGCTGAATTCATGTATCGGTTCTAGCAGACTTTTGGTGGAGTCTATCGGATTTTCCACGTATAATATCATGTCATCTGCAAATAGCGAAAGCTTGACTTCATCTTTGCCAATTTTGATGCCTTTGATTTCCTTTTGTTGTCTGATTGCTGATGCTAGAACTTCCAGCACTGTGTTAAACAACAGCGGTGAGAGTGGGCATCCCTGTCGTGTTCCTGATCTCAGGGAAAAAGCTGTCAGTTTTTCCCCGTTGAGGATGATGTTAGCTGTGGGCTTTTCATAAATAGCTTTTATTATCTTTAAGTATGTTCCTTCTATCCCGACTTTCTCAAGGGTTTTTATTAAGAAAGGGTGCTGGATTTTGTCAAAGGCCTTTTCTGCATCGATTGACAGGATCATATGGTTCTTATCTTTTTTTTTGTTAATGTGATGTATCACGTTGATCGATTTGCAAATGTTGAACCAGCCCTGCATCCCAGGAATGAATCCCACTTGATCATGGTGAATAATTCTTTTTATATGCCATTGAATTTGATTTGCTAGTATCTTATTGAGAATTTTTGCATCCATATTCATCAGGGATATTGGCCTGTAGTTCTCTTTTTTTACTGGGTCTCTGTCTGGTTTAGGAATCAAAGTAATACTGGCTTCATAGAATGAGTCTGGAAGTTTTCCTTCCCTTTCTATTTCTTGGAATAGCTTGAGAAGGATAGGTATTATCTCTGCTTTAAACGTCTGGTAGAACTCCCCTGGGAAGCCATCTGGTCCTGGACTCTTATTTGTTGGGAGATTTTTGATAACCGATTCAATTTCTTCGCTGGTTATGGGTCTGTTCAAGCTTTCTATTTCCTCCTGATTGAGTTTGGAAGAGTGTGGGTGTTTAGAAATTTGTCCATTTCTTCCAGGTTGTCCAATTTGTTGGCATATAATTTTTCATAGTATTCCCTGATAATTGTTTGTATCCCTGAGGGATTGGTTTTAATAATTCCATTTTCATTCATGATTTTATCTATTTGGGTCATCTCCCTTTTCTTTTTGAGAAGCCTGGCTAGAGGTTTGTCAATTTTGTTTATTTTTTCAAAAAACCAACTCTTGGTTTCGTTGATCTGCTCTACAGTTTTTTTAGATTCTATATTGTTTATTTCTGCTCTGATCTTTATGATTTCTCTTCTTCTGCTGGGTTTAGGCTGCCTTTGCTGTTCTGCTTCTATTTCCTTTAGGTGTGCTGTTAGATTTTGTATTTGGGATTTTTCTTGTTTCTTGAGATAGGCCTGGATTGCAATGTATTTTCCTCTCAGAACTGCCTTCGCTGCGTCCCAAAGCGTTTGGATTGTTGTATTTTCATTTTTGTTTGTTTCCATATATTTTTTAATTTCTTCTCTAATTGCTTGGTTGACCCACTCATTCATTAGCAGGGTGTTCTTTAACCTCCATGCTTTTGGAGGTTTTCCAGACTTTTTCCTGTGGTTGATTTCAAGCTTCATAGCGTTGTGGTCTGAAAGTATGCATGGTATGATCTCAATTCTTGTATACTTATGAAGGGCTGTTTTGTGACCCAATATATGATCTATCTTGGAGAATGTTCCATGTGCACTCGAGAAGAAAGTATATTCTGTTGCTTTGGGATGCAGAGTTCTAAATATATCTGTCAAGTCCATCTGATCCAATGTATCATTCAGGGCCCTTGTTTCTTTATTGACTGTGTGTCTAGATGATCTATCCATTTCTGTAAGTGGGGTGTTAAAGTCCCCTGCAATGACCACGTTCTTATCAATAAGGTTGCTTATATTTATGAATAATTGTTTTATATATCTGGGGGCTCTGGTATTCGGCGCATAGACATTTATAATTGTTAGCTCTTCCTGATGGATAGACCCTGTAATTATTATATAATGCCCTTCTTCATCTCTTGTTACAGCCTTTAATTTAAAGTCTAGTTTGTCTGATATAAGTATGGCTACTCCAGCTTTCTTTGGCTTCCAGTAGCATGATAAATAGTTCTCCATCCCCTCACTCTCAATCTAAAGGTGTCCTCAGATCTCAAATGAGTCTCTTGTAGACAGCAAATAGGTGGGTCTTGTTTTTTTATCCATTCTGATACCCTATGTCTTTTGGTTGGCGCATTTAATCCATTTACATTCAGTGTTATTATAGAAAGATACGGGTTTAGAGTCATTGTCATGTCTGTATGTTTTATGCTTGTAGCGATGTCTCTGGTACTTTGTCTCACAGGGTCCCCCTTAGGATCTCTTGTAGGGCTGGTTTAGTGGTGACGAATTCCTTCAGTTTTTTTTTGTTTGGGAAGACCTTTATCTCTCCTTCTATTCTAAATGACAGACTTGCTGGATAAAGGATTCTCGGCTGCATATTTTTTGTGTTTAGCACACTGAAGACATCGTGCCAAGCCTTTCTGGCCTGCCAAGTTTCAAAGGAGAGATCAGTCACGAGTCTTATAGGTCTCCCTTTATATGTGAGGGCACGTTTATCCCTTGCTGCTTTCAGAATTTTCTCTTTATCCTTGTATTTTGCCAGTTTCACTAGGATATGTCGTGCAGAAGATCGATTCAAGTTACGTCTGAAGGGAGTTCTCTGTGCCTCTTGGATTTCAATACCTTTTTCCTTCCCCAGTTCAGGGAAGTTCTCAGCTATAATTTCTTCAAGTACCCCTTCAGCACCTTTCCCTCTCTCTTCCTCCTCTGGGATACCAATTATGCGTATATTATTTCTTTTTAGTGTATCACTTAGTTCTCTAATTTTTCCCTCATACTCCTGGATTTTTTATCTCTCTTTCTCTCAGCTTCCTCTTTTTCCATAACTTTATCTTCTAGTTCACCTATTCTCTCCTCTGCCTCTTCAATCCGAGCTGTCGTCGTTTCCATTTTGTTTTGCATTTCGTTTAAAGCGCTTTTCAGCTCCTCGTGACTGTTCCTTAGTCCCTTGATCTCTGTGGCAAGAGATTCTCTGCTGTCCTGTATACTGTTTTCAAGCCCAGCGATTAATTTTATGACTATTATTCTAAATTCACTTTCTGTTATATTATTTAAATCCTTTTTGATCAGTTCATTAGCTGTTGTTATTTCCTGGAGATTCTTCTGAGGGGAATTCTTCCGTTTGGTCATTTTGGATAGTCCCTGGAGTGGTGAGGACCTGCAGGGCACTTCCCCTGTGCTGTGGTGTATAACTGGAGTTGGTGGGCGGGGCCGCAGTCCGACCTGATGTCTGCCCCAGCCCACCGCTGGGGCCACAGTCGGACGGGTGTGTGCCTTCTCTTCCCCTCTCCTAGGGGTGGGATTCACTGTGGAGTGGCGTGGGCTACTTGCACACTGCCAGGCTTGTGGTGCTGGGGATCTGGCGTATTAGCTGGGGTGGGTGCTCGGGGGCAGGAGGGGCAGGCTTAGCTCGCTTCTCCTTAGGTGATCCACTTCAGGAGGGGCCCTGTCGCAGCGGGTGGGAGTCAGATCCGCTGCCGGAGGTTTGGCTTCGCAGAAGCACAGAGTTGGGTGTTTGCGCGGAGCGAGCAAGTTCCCTGGCAGGAACTGGTTCTCTTTGGGATTTTGGCTGGGGGATTGGTGGGGGAGATGGCGCTGGCGAGCGCCTTTGTTCCCCACCAAGCTGAGCTCTGCCGTCCAGGGGCTCAGCAACTCTCCCTCCCTTTGTCCTCCAGCCTTCCCACTTTCTGAGCAGAGCTGTTAACTTATGACCTCCCAGAGGCTAAGTCGCGCTTGCTGTCGGAACACAGTCCGTCCGGCCCCTCCGCTTTTGCCAGCCAGACTCGGGGGCTCCGCTTGGCCGGCGAGCTGCCCCTCCACCCCGGCTCCCTCCCACCAGTCCGTGGAGTGCGCAACGCCTCGCCGCCCTTCCTACCCTCTTCCGTGGGCCTCTCGTCTGCGCTTGGCTCTGGAGACTCCGTTCTGCTAATCCTCTGGCGGTTTTCTGGGTTATTTAGGCAGGTGTAGGTGGAATCTAAGTGATCAGCAGGACGCACGGTTAATGCCTTCTTTTAAAAAGATGTTTCTTTTGGTTGGACCATGTAGGTTGTCTAGGGAGAACTGAGATAGACTGTGCATAAATTAAGGTGGCTAAAAATTATTCTGAACTGTTTTTCTTCCTAATAGTTTTACAGATGCTATCATCTCACACCATCCAGCGTCTCACATGATGCATACAACTTTAATTCATTTACCTTGTCCACATAAGAAACTCAAAATCATACAAAACCACTTCATTCAGTGGTTATGATACCATGAAGTCCCTTGGAGGACCTTCATCCTCATCACCCACCAACTCCAGGTGATGCTAATTCTTCCTTTAGATCTATCATAACATCATTTGACTATTATTTCTCTCTGTTTCACAACCTATAAACTAAATGGTAGCTATCAACACCAGTAATACACCCAGTATATAATAGTAGGAAAAGAGAACATTAAACTAGTAATGACTACTGTAATTAGTCTTGTGTTTAAAACAAAAAAGAGGGAACCAGTACCTTTCATTGCCATGCATCCTTTAACTTTCAGACTTTAACTTTCCTTTAACTTTCAGACAACACCTCCATTGGACAGGGATTTTATTTCGAGAGATGTGATCTTTATTCCCTTGGGGTCTGAGTCCTTGGTAGTCTTGCCAATATGTAATTGAGGTCATTTTCCCTTAACCTACTCCCTTGGGTATGATGATACAAAGAGTTGTCCAGGAAGCCTCCCAGTTCCAGGGCTCTACCCATACTTCTTGCAAACACAAAATATACAAGAAGCCAATTGCCACTTTAGACTTAGTATCAACAATTTTGCCAATCCTGGGACTATTTCATTGGTTACATCAGTAGCCCAAGAAGCTAGAAATGTCCATGTGGCAGTCTCAACTGCAATTTAAGCATTTTGTACACCTATTGGGTATGTCATTCTCTTGGGAACTAAAAACTACAAGCCAGCAGAGTTCATGTATTGGGATGGGAAACAAAATTTGAAAGTGATTGATTCTCAGACCTGTATAATTTGGCTTTAGAAGAAACAGTATCATTTATGGGTTACCAGTTCAAGTCATGTGACGTTAAAGTTACACAGCAATTCACAGGTTGATGTCTTATGGCTGTCACTGTAGGAGTTTTAAATAGGTCTTCCCACCATTCAGTAAAGCTAGCTGTTTTTGTTTGTTGGTTGGTTGGTTTTTGCATGATAGGCTACTTATAATTCTAGTTATCTCAAGGACATTAGCCATTGCCTCCCTACTCTCATTGTGAAATGATGTCCTTTGGTTAGATACAGTGCTATTGTGAAGGCACAATAAATGCTATGTCTTCAAAGCATTTAACAAATTCATGGATGATAGTGTTCTCTAATGTATGATAGGGAAAGCAAGTCCAGAATAAGAGTCTATTCCAGTGGCAAGAGAAGTAGAGGAGTTTGATGTAAATGTGGAAGCATAAGCTACTTGCTGATCCTCTTGATTTGGGGTGCCAAATTGGGATGGTGGCTAAGGGTTGCTCTCTACCAATGGAAGCTTGTATATTTAGTTGTGATGGTATCCTGGTTAGCCAAGGTGAGGTGCCCCTATAAATCTTTTGTCTCTTCTAATATAAATTTTTTACCGCTAAATTAAGTTCTAATTTTATTTATGACTTTCCACTGGTGTTTTTTCTCCTTTCTTCTTCTTTTTCTCTTTCTATTTTTTTTAATCTTTAAGAAGTAGTCACTAAATGTAATAAAAATAGAAATTATCATCTCTGGGGAACCATGCATGTGTTTTGAGCAGGAAAAGAGACTAAATCCCATTTTTCTGGTTTCTAGTTCTGAATTCCAGTGATGATATATATGCCTTGAGTTGTCAAGAAGAAAGTATTTGGAGCCCTTCAGAAGCTAATTTTAGTAAGGGTAGGATATTATGGAAATCAGATTATAGGACTTAACAATGGAATGAAGAAATAAAGATGTGGATGTGCTTACCTTAGGGAAGCTTGGAAGTGGAAAAGAACAAAATGAGCAAAAAAGATTCAGGCTCAGGTTAAGGCCTTTAAAATGAGAAACAAACAATAACATTTGTATTCAGGGGCTGAGTAGCTAGAAACGAAGGAATGGATCAGCGACCATGAAGCCTAGACTCAGTTCTGAGGTTACCTAAGTGACCTTGGGCAATTTGTTGGGTGTCCCTCTGACTCATATTGGTCATTTGATAATGATAAATTAACTCCTTTACCCAAGGCTTATCAGAGTAATTGCATCTGGTTTGGTCCTACACAATTTATCTGTGTAATTTGGAAGAGAGTTGGATTATTACTTTTGTTGAAGATCCTATTGTCCTTGATGACCTTTGGAATTCTGGCCATTTAGGATTAAAGTATATAAATATCTATGAAAAACATCTCCTTGGCTCAGAAGGTAAATAATTGGTGGCCTTTTACAAACCTTAGCTATCATCCTACACAGAAAAAGTTCTGCTGCCAGCCTTGCAAAGACAGCACCATGTGGCCGAACAAAATGCATTCTGTTCTGCGTCATGCATCATCAACAAAATTGCCACTTAAGCCCTGATTTCAGAATCTTTATTGTTGGTTCTAATTTATGAAGCAAACATCAGAACACAGCTTGATTTTTCAGATGCCAAGATGAGTTGGCAGTTGCTAAAATCTTGTTTTGACTTGCAAAGTGATTGTATTTGAGCTTAAAGCTATAAGGGAGGCACAAATATGAGACACCAATGTCCTGTGAAAATTCCTAGATTTATTATTCTAGCTTTTAAACTTTTGGAAATGGGGTTCTTGTTAGGAAGGGGTAGTGATTGGTAAGTAGTCTTGCAGAATTCTTCTTTTTTAAAAAATTAGTTTAACATTTGAATGAATAAGTAATTAAGAAAGTAAGTAAATAAATAATAATAGTGCTAGCACCTGCGTGTGCATTTAATTGATTCATTGTTCAGAACAGAAGGTTACTATAGGGCTAGAAGCTATTAGTAGTCTGGAAAACTAAGAACCTATGTAGGTCAAACTGACTGGGATTATCAAGAAGGAGAATATCAGGGCATCCTGTAGATTGTGTTGAGAGAAAGCAAATACCTGTGAATTGTGATTTCAGAAGCTGATTGTGACAACTGCTGATCCTCCAACTGTTCATGAAAAACTGGTATAAAGTGAGTTTTAAGAAAAAGTTTGAGGTGAAGGAGAAGGACTCTTCAAGAGTAGGGCTCCCAAGATGTAGGGATGAGGGCTGTCTGAGGGAAGCCTTAAAGTTTGATTCTAGATTACCTCCTTATCTGGTCATTCACAGCCTTCCATAACCTTGCCTCATTTCACTTTCCCACTTTAATGCCTCATGTTTTCTTCCATGTGTGTATTGTGCCTATCAATATAACAGTAATATATAGAATTTCTTCAGTCTCTCCTATATAGCCTACAAGGGACATTATAAGTATTACTTCAATTTCTACAGAAAATCTACAAGGTAGATATTATTATCTCTGTTTTACTGATGAGGAGAACTCAGGAAGGACAGGAAGGACAATTAATTTGACAAAAGTTACACAGCATGTTCATGGAATGGCCAGGATTAAAAACTAAGCCTGACTCCCTAGGTTACAGTGGAGGATAAATGTGTTATAATACTGGTATAGTACTACTCCAAGGGACTGAGAAATATGGCAGCCATGCTTAATAACCTAGTACGATAGTTTCAACACTGGTGGAGAGGCTTCCCTCCCCTCACTTCCTACATCATCTTGAGCAATTTACGTGGTAACCTAGAGCCAGGCCTTCTAGTGGGGATAGCAGTGGGTTAGCAGCAAGGCCAATGAGTTAGGGGGAAAAAATACAAAATGAAACAAAACAAAACCAACACACTAAGGACATGCCAAAACCAGTTCACCTCATTGCTCAATACAGTAAAGAGAAGAATACAGTAGTTTAAAGCCCTGTGTGGTATGAGGTAGAAAAAATGTCTGTAGCTGCTGCAGAGGAAGCCATTTATGGCTGTGGTAGCAGATCTATGGTTCCCCAAAGATGTACATGTCCTAATCTCCTGAACATATGAATATGTTAGGAAAAGTGACTTGGCAAATGTGATTAATTCAAGAGTCTCAAGACAGGGAGATCATTCTGAATTATCTGGGTGTGCTCGATGTAATTACAAGGGTCCTTAACAAGAGGGAGTGTTATGAGCCAGGAAATTCAGTTGGCCTCTGGAAGCCGGAAAAGACAAGGAAATGAATTCTCTAGGGCCTTCAGAAGGAACACAGCACTGCCAACACTTTGGCTTTAACCCAGTGAGACCCATTTCAGACTCTTGACCTCCATAAATGTAAGAAAATAAATTTGTGTTGTTTTAAGCCACAAAGCTTATGGTAATTTGTCACTGTAGCAACATAGGAAACTAATTCAATGGACAACAAGAAGACTGTGAGACTCTGAGAAGAGAACATTTGTATGTGGGTTGTAGAGTTAAACAACTGATGAGTGTAGAAGGAAGGAAGAATGGGGGAAATAGATTAATAAAAAGAGAAATTTCTGTGCCTGTTTCCTCCAGAGTCACAGAAATGAGGTGCTGGTTTTTTGTTTGTTTTGCATTCTCCTAATTCCTGAGAGAGCCATTGTTTGCTGTAGAAATCACTCAAGTGTATACTACAATTAGAAGAATTTAAAGGAATGGCTTCCTGTGGGTGTATCTGATGTGTCAGAGGAAAGGTTTCCCTGTGTGGCTCAGGCATGGAGCCTGAAATGATAGCTGCAATGCCTGTGGCTTCCCCTTTTCAGCAAGGATGCATTTCAGAAGTAGCGTTGATCTTAGGAGACATTCAGAGAAGACTTTCCTGAGTTAGTGCTAAGAAGAAACTTGAAGGATTTATAGAAGAAACTAGGTCAAATGCAAGGGTATAGGTGAAAATGGTATTGCAAGAGAGAATGCAGAACATGCAAAGCTCAGAACAAAAAAGTGCACGTGTGGGGCTCTGCAAGTCAATACTCTTGTGTAGTTTGGCTTGAGGTGCTGAGCATTAAGAAGGTGATAGTGAGTGACCAGAGCTAAACCTGAGGGTAAAGCAGGTTCTTTGGATGTGAAGAACAGCAGGCTGTTGAAGTCTTTGTGATTTAGAAGGCTCAGTCCTGCTAGAAAGGAAGTTTCATAATGTCAGTGGCTGTGATGGTCTCATTTATCATTAGAGTCTTAGTGCATACTACAGTTCTTGAAACATAGTAGAGTTCAGAAAATATTTTTTAAAGATGGAAATAAAGGATAGAGAATAGAAGGAGTGAGGAAGGAGACAAAGAGGAGAAAAGAAAGAGAGTCAGGGAAAGAGGGAGGGAGGGATACAACAAAAGGGACAGGGCAAGGACAGATTCCAAGAAATGAAACCCTAAAAGAATGGCAGGTCTGTTAGTTACATCAGCAGGAAGCACTTGCTGCTTGTTTTTGTCTCTGCCCTATATTTCAAGGGCTCAGTTTTATTAGTCTACTTTGTACAAAGAGCAGTGAATATAGACAGACTCTCAAGTTACAGTCCTGGCAAATTCTGTGGCCTATAAAGGGAATACTGACCTTATTTCTCAATGTTCTAGTACAAAGGGCAATGCCTCTGAAAAGAGTGTTGATTTACCTCCTTACTTTTCCCCACCTTTTAAAGCTTCAGTGTTTTCACTGATGCTGATGGCATTTACCATGATGGACACAAAAGGACAAAACAATGAATAGGGTTAGATGGAGAAGGCTATGGTAGATACACAATAGGGTCAGCTGGCATCTCATCTATTCCCTTTGCCCAGAAAAGTCTAGTTCTGCACTCCCATCAGGAAAGCTGCAGAATGTGTGATTATCCACAGCTTTGGAGCAGATGTGTGGCTAGTAATTTTCTGGATTTGGTGTCTTCTTTGGAGGACTTTGGTTGATACTGACACATAGTATATGGCTGGCTTTAAATGCATTTCTGAGATATTTGTCCTATCCTAATACCTGGATGAATGAATGAAATGGAATGAATCAGATTTCAGAAACTTGACACTTGAAATTAGACACTACGGTCACCATAGTACTTGTGTAGGAAAGTGTTAACAGGCCTGAGTTGCTCAAACTTGGCAAATTCCCCCAAAAAGGCCTTTTTCAGGGTTGGGCCTTGGCTAGTCCATGGGAGCTGAGCTCTGAACCCTTGAAATGTCTGTCTGGTAAGTGTTTTTTTGTGCTCAAGGCTTTGGGACATGCTGTAGCAGTTTGACCGGAGAGTTTATGTTAACAAAGTGATTAATGGTGAGCACCTGTTTTTGCTATGGGGTTCTGGATATGAGTAGCTGAGCTAGTCGTGCAGGTGGCTAACTATACCCCAGTAAAATTTCTGGATTCAAGGCTAGGGTGAGCTTCCCTGGTTGGCAGTGCTTTAAATGTATTGTTATACATCATTGCCTGGAGAATTAAGTGCGTCCTGGTGTGACTACTAGGAGGCAGCACTTAGAAGCTTGTGCCCAGACTTCTCCCAGACTTTATCTTCCTTCTATGCCTTTTTCTTTTCCTGATTTTATCTATATCCTTTCACTGTAATAAACTCATAACCATGAATATACCAGCTTCTGATTCCTATGATTCCTAGTGAATTATCAAGTCTGAAGGTGGTCTCATAGACCCCTGCCACAGTATTTTTATCCAAAATGTAACATAAATTTTTAGAGAACATGCCCTGGTTTTGTAGTGCCAAAAGTATAGAAATCAGAAAGACTGCTTCATTTCTCAATCAGAAATATTAAATAATAAACATATTAGTGTTTTCCCAGAATGAATTAATGCATCTCTATGTAGTGAAGATGGAAAATATATTATCTTCATGGCGGGCACTAGAATTCCTTTTAGGAGATAGCTCTCTTTATTTAGGAGAAAGTCTTGAAAACTGTTTGGAATACACAAGAAGCTGAGAATGTGAGTATAAAGGCAACTGAGATCCTGACTGTCTGTACAAGAAAATGGAGGTGTGTACTCCTGAGAGAGGGGTGAAAGAGGAAAGAAGAGAAATGAGTGATAGAAACAAGAGGGGGAAGACAAATGCTAGCAAAGTGACATGAACCTGCCACACTCCCTGGAATGAAATGGCCATGGTAAAAATATTCTGATGAGAAGGCTAAAGGAAAATATAAGACCAGGAAAATCTAATACTCAATTGAAAATATTCGCTTTATTAAAATGTCAACCCTTTGTTATAGTCCTCAGATATTCAACAAAGTCTACTCATCAATGAGTGCGGTTTTGGTAAAAATTGAGGAAAAATTTGCCTAGAGTGATATAGTTCAGAATAAAAACACTAGGCAGGACAAGAAAATACATAAACTAATCAAATGGACAGTGAAAGCCTGAGAACATTATTATTCTATTCCTCAATAATTTATAAAAATATCAGATAGAGCTTTTGATTTTCTTTTCTTTTTTTTTTTTTTGTAAAATTTTTGTTAACGTTTATTTATTTTTGAGACAGAGAGAGACAGAGCATGAACAGGGGAGGGTCAGAAAGAGAGGGAGACGCAGAATCTGAAACAGGCTCCAGGCTCTGAGCAGTCAGCACAGAGCCCGACGCAGGGCTCGAACTCATGGACCGCTAGATCGTGACCTGAGCTGAAGTCGGATGCTTAACTGACTGAGCCACCCAGGCGCCCCAGAGAGCTTTTGATTTTCAAGTGGGATGAAATGAGGAGGAGTTTAAATTGATCTTATCTTCTCTTCAAAGGTCAGGTGGAACCTAGGTTATATCTAGGTTACAGCTATATGTTACGAACAAGGAAAGGGTATTGAAGATCACCTTCTTGACAGCCAACTTCCTTGCTTGAATTCACCATATAAGGTGGGTAGTCAGGTTCCCCAGGGAACAGAGTCTGAGACTGAGATTTGCTTGCAGAAGGTTTATTGGGGAGTGCTTTTTGCAACTGCACAGTTGGGGAGAAGACAGGGAAAGCAGGATTGGGCAGAAAGAGGATATGAACAGTGGCCTTAGCCATTTACACAGAATGCTGTAGAGCTAGAATATCCTTAGGACATGTCCTTATTGGAGGCAAGAAATCAGTCATTGGATCCAAACTGCCTCTAGGGAGAGAAAATACCATTGTGCAAACCAGCTTCTTAGCAAAGGGTAATTCCTGGGGGAGGGGCTCATTTGTGAGCCTCAGCAAGAAGCACTCCCTGCAGCAGTGGGCATGAATGCCTCCATCTTGAAGAAGGGGATCTGGGAATCAGAGTTTGGCAAATTTATGAGTCCCTACTGTGTATATGTAACTGCTATTGTTGAGGCTAATGACATTGTTGAGCCATGTTGCCTGTTGTAATGATGCTCATAGCCCAATAGGGGGAGATAGATATATGAAAACATGAAAAACAAATCAATCATAGCAATGGACTATGTGGAAGGCATAGAAGAAAAAGGTGGGATACCACATGACTCAGCAATACCAATATCTACCAAGGGGAAGTGAAACCATATGCCCTTGCAAAGAACTGCATGTTAATGTTCATAGCAGCATTATTCACAGTAGATAAAAAGCTGGATTGGGCTAAATGTCCATCAGCTGGTGGATGGATAAACAAAATCTGGTGTATTCATGTAATGCAAAACTATTCATTATTCAAAGAATGAAGTATTAAAAAGTGCTACAACTTGGATGAATCTCAAGAAAAAATATTATTCTAAGGGTTAAGAAGCCAGTCCTAAAAGAAGACATATTATCTGGTTCCATTTATACAAAATATCCGGAAAAGATGAATCTTATGGAGATAGTAGATTAGTGGTTGCCCAGGGTTGAAGATGGAAATGGGGAGGACTGTAAATGGGCATGCAGTTTCTTTCTTGGGTGATGGAAATGTTCTAAAATTAGATTGTCATGTTTGCATAACTTTGTAAATATACTAAGTCACTGAATTATATACTTCAAACAGGTGATGTCATATCATGTAATTCATTCCTCATTAAAACTGTTAACAAAAAATGATAGCAAATTTCAAAACATAAGGGAGAGGCTCATTTAACTAGACTGAAGTGAGGGGAAAGAGAGAAACTATGGGAGAACTAATGCTATCTGAGAAAAGGTTTTCAGAATAAATATATTTTTCTTCTGTGTAGAAATGCCAGGAAGGGGTATTTCAGGTAGAGAAAATAACATACGCAAAATTACAAAGGAATATGCAGTTCAGGAAATGTTCAGGGTTTATTCTTTTGAGTGTGAAGGGTGGAAGGGATAAAGAACAGCTGGCACATAATCAGTACTTGGAAGCCACTTCATGAAGGATATTTTATCATGGTAAGAAGTCTGAAATTTCTTAAGGTCTTTGCAAAAGCCTGTTTCTATACCTGAATGCCCTTCCTGTGGCTTTGTTTGTTTCTTTTAATGCCTGGCTCTTTCTCATTCTTCAGTCCTTAGGTTAAAAATAACCTTTTCTGTCTTCCCTGGTCACTTTACTTCAAAAGGTTCTACTTTCTGCTCACCGTCTCTCTCCATTAAAAAAAAAACACTATTAATTTTCATTTATTATTCATTTATTGTTGTTTGCAGCTTAAGTCTGTTTGACTCACTGGAATTAGGACACTAAAAACTGGACCTTGACTTTCCCACTCTTTAACTGTGTGACCTTGGAACATCTTAGTTGACTCACTGAGTTTCAGGTCTTTCATCTGTAAAATCTGGTATATTTAACATCTATCTTCTGGTTTTAAGGTAAAGACTAAGTGTTATAATAGATGTAAAAATGCTTTGTAAGTGTTAAATTTCTCTGAAAATTTATTGAATTATTATAACAGCAATGGATAATATATTTAATAATTTATTTAAAGTTAACTCTCCCTGCAAATTTATTAAACTTTTATAATTTAGAATTATAGAATTATAGAATTATAGAATTTATAATTTAGAATTATAAAATTTAGAATTTTATAATTTAGAATAATTTAGAATTATTTATTATTAATAAATAATAACACATTAAAGTATTTAAACTTCAGGGTGTATTTTATGCACATCAGTTATTCTTCTGACTTGCGTCATACTAACATCCTCAGGTGTATAAGGATTTTATGCTTTCATATAAATAGTCCCAGTGAACTATAGTTTAGAAAGGTTTGTGGTTTGCCTCTGTAAACACAAACTTCTCTAAACTATAGTTTAAGTAGGCTCCACGCCCAGTGTGGAGCCCAGCATGGGGCTTGAACTCATAACCCTGAGATCAAAACCTAAGCTGAGGTCAAAAATTGGACACCTAACCGACTGAGCCACCCAGGTGCCCCCCTTCACCTTTTTTTATTCTCTGACTTCATGAATCCAAGAGATTCTCTTAAGGAATAAAAAGAATTCTTCTTTAAAAAATATGTATTTATGTGTTAAAGAACTGGGCAAGGTATGTGAGACAAAAGTGACTCAGATATGGATCCAGTCTTTACGCAGTTTGTAATCTAGAAGGAATGATAAGCTGTAAAAATTAGAATGCAAGTTAGAAAGAAAAATACCATATAAAAGATGTAAATGAAATAGGTGTTTGGAGGAGGGAGAAAGGATCGAGTAGAGTGAACAGGGAGGGTTTAAGTTAAGTGATGATGTTTGAGTAATACTTTGATGATAGATTAGTTTTCCACCAGACAGAGTGGCAGGGATGTGGTTTAGTGGACATTCTAGGCAGTAGAAATAGCATAAACAAACCCAGAGATGTGGACAAAGTATGAGATCTCTGTCCAGATCCATCTGTAGCCAGGTAGCTAGGAAAATGGCAGATAAGAATGAAGATAAATATTAAGTAATAAAAAGAGATCAATGGATTGTTCTGTAAGGAGCCAGCTGATCACTTAGGGATAGCAGTTAAAATGGAGTGCTTCATTCATTTGACAAGCATGTATTGAGTGTCTGAATTATCCCATGTAGAAGCCAAATTGTACTGGTTATATTAATTAATTGCTTTGCATGAGTTCCGTGAGAATCGCACAGCATGAAAAATACACAGATGCTATATGTAAGATTAGACCTTTAAAAATGGGGAAACAAAATGGATAAATGTATCTGCATACACACAGGTACATTATTTAATTGAACAACTCAGAGAAATACAAATATTTGAGAAGACGGAATGTTTGAAAGGCAATTATACTCTCACAGAGTTTCATACCCTTTTTTTGAAAAGCTAACAGCCTTCCTTCCTTCCTTCCTTCCTTCTTTCCTTCCTTTCTTCCTTTCTTTCAATATGGATCAGCATCTGGCCATCTAGCATCTTTCAATAGCAAGAGCAGCCACTTTGAATATTTTGAATTCATTAATAAATAAAGAAAATCGAAGTTTCCATTTGGACACTATTTAAGAATAGTATAGGCTTTTGAAATTACATTGAAAATGGATTCATTTTATAGAATGCTTTTAGCCTTTTTAACTATAGACCTTTCTAAAATTAGTTCAGAAGGAATGTTGTTGATATTTTAAAGTAAATACTATGTTTCTACTTTTTACTAACTTCTGTCCCTTAGGACAAAGTGCTTGTCCTGTCCTTCTGCCTTCTTACTTTCTTATCAGTACATAGCCAAAATAATACTTAGTGCTAAATATTATAAGATATTTTTATAAATTTATACAAACTATTAGCATTCATATTTCACCCTGTGTATTCTTTTCATATCCAAAAAAGGTAAAAAATACAGTTCAGGACATACTGGGTTAAGGGTGATCATGTAACATCTGAACAGAGATGTTTAATAAGCAGTTGAATATTTAGGTCTGATAGAATATTTAGGTCTGATAGGAAAATATTTGAGAATCATTGGTTTTTTAAAAACCAATGGGAGCTATGTGTGTTGGCTGAACTGATGACTGACTAGGAATATATAAGAAAGAATAAAATTCTAAGGATAACATATAGATATAGATGTAAATATACATACATATGTAGAAATGTGTGTCTCTATGTAGATATAACAGAGGAAAATAAGAGGGAGGAGTCAATCAAAGATAATGATGAAATGTTTAGTTTTCAAGTCTCTGCCATGTATATTTCTACACTCATTGCATTAAAACCCATAGCTTTGGTCACCTCTGACACACTGATAACTGGGCTCTGGTGGCCAAAGACATGATTCCCATGTTAGTGTTACAACACAAAAGTTTTAAAAAGTGGCATAAGGAGATAAAGTGACCACATCCAAGTCACATAGGTAAATCCATGTGAAAACATCATTCCATTTTTTCTCTGTTCTTACATCTATCCCTTACACAATATGTTTAGGTTATGAGTTACCTACTCATAACTGGATTATTGTAGCCTTTCATCTGTGACCATTCTCCAGAAAGCTGTTAGATTATTATTTCTAAACAATAGTTTTCATTCTGTAATTTCCTTGCTCAAACACATTCACGTGCTTTCTCATTCTCTATAGAATCAAGTCCAAAATCTCTATCTTGGTATTCATAGCTCCTTAGTATGATCCCAACTAGCATTTGCATGTGTGTGTGTGTGTGTGTGTGTGTGTGTGTGTGTGTGTGTGTGTTTAATGTTTGCTTATTTATTTTGAGACAGAGAGTGCAAGTAGGGGAAGGGTAGAGAGAGAAGGGGAGGGAGAATCTGAAGCAGGCTCTGAGCTGTCAGTGCAGAGCCCGATGCAGGCTCAAACTCAGAAACTGTAAGATCATGACCTGAGCCAAAATCAAGAGTCAGATGCTTAACTGACTGAGCCACCCAGGCACCCCCACCAAGTAGCGTTTGTAACTTTGTTTTTCAATTAACTCAGCAAACGTTAAACACCTATTATTTGTCAAATACTGCTAGACACTAGTTATGAAGAGCTATATAAACCAGTTATATACCTACCCTCACAAATCTTAAAGACATTAGAAAATATAGACATTGAACAAATAATCCTAATGTGATAAGTATTATGAAAGGGGAAATACAAGGTGATGGTGTATCTGTATCCTAAGGATCTAATCTAGAGGGCAGGAAATTCCCTGTCGTCATTTTTAAGGACTACTTAGGAGTAGGAGTTAGCCAGACCACAATGGGGAGAAAGATGACTTGGGGTCTGAGTTCAGACTGACAAAATTTTAGAGAACAAAGGTGAGATTTAGAAAAAGTAGTGGAAGCTGAGGCTTGAGATGAAAGCAGTACTAGAAGTCAGGAGGGCCTCCTAAGCTACATTTAGGGTTTGGAACCTTAAGAGCAATGGAAAATCACTGCAGAGATTTAAGCTTTGCAGGCAGTTGATCATAATTGCATTAAAATGATACTTTGGTTATAATGTGCAAAGCTGGAAGAAAGCTATCTGGAGGCATGGTTGTTAAGGGAATTTTTAAGGAAGCCAGATGTGATTCAATGTTGACCTTTATTATGTTTTTGGAAGTTGATATGGAAAGAAGATAAACATATGAAAAAAGTCTTGAAAGGAGAATTGACAGAACTCTATTGATTATATGCATATTCCTTGAGTATGCTTTGTTTGTTCACATTTTCTTACTTAATCTCATACTCTTTATGCTGGCTAGAGAGAGAGTTCTAGTATGGCTGAGAATATGGACTAAATAATCTAAACTTTTTCCTTCCATTTTTGAGAATTCCCACTTTTATATTTAGAGTCTAGGTTGATCATCTTGATTTATCAGAATATCATGCTATAAGGCTGGGATCAAAAAGTAGATCTACATATACATTGTCAAGCATTTCTCAATTAAAAAATCCACTTTGTAGTTTCAAATGCACCTTAACAAGTCTCGAAAACTTTACAGTCTAATTTCAAGAGACACCAGATTAGAGCATATGCAATCTGCCCCACCCCAGTATTACTGAAACAACACAAAACTGACATTTCAGGGACACCAAGTTAACAGTATTCTCTCTAGGAAAAATGGCTTTCAACAAAGAAGGATGAGTGTATCTCAGACATGATAAATATGTTTTCGCTAAGTGATCTTTCATTTTATTCTTCATGAATTTATTTCATATTATACACTGCCCAGATATTAACATGAAAGATCCATAACCTATGTGTACCATTGATGCATGGAAACTATTAAGGTTTCTCATGAGCACAAGAAATACCATCAGCATCTTTCATTGTGAAAAATTGCATTTCCTTTCTCAGAAGGGTTATATATTAGAGTAGATATGCCTGGCACATCCCTGAATAGGTTAGAGTGTCAGATCAAGTTTAGCAGGTAGTATCCTTGTGCCCACCCAGAATTCTGTGGGATTACACTGGGACATTCAGATTTTCTTTTCATATTTTCCTTGCAGTTCACTGACTTTTCATACAGTAGAAGTAACTATTTAGAATATGAGTGGTCCTGAGTCTTCCTCTGAGAAGTTATCTGCATATTAATATGAATCTCTTTTCAGGAAAAAAATAACCTTGACCTTCTGAATCATACCTGTTGGGAAAGGCTATGGATCATGAATTGCTAACCTATTCATATTAATAAACTGTGTGCTGGCAAAATCATACTCATTTGCATAAGCTGCTTCTCTCTGTAGCCCATGAAATTAACATTGTTTAATGGCTGGAAATAAGATCACCTTTGGCTGTACCAGTCATACTCTCATCTCTAAAGGAAAAGATAAAGGGGTCTTGACTCAATAAGCAGAAAACTGTTTTAAATTACAAGTACTTTCATTAGATAACCGGTGTGAACCCAAGTGACAAAAGCAGTGCCATTTCTAGATAAGTGTAGAATTCTAGGGCAAATGTTAGGATATAAAGCCCTTTTCTACTTAGCTTGACCACCATTTTATTCAATATACATATTTTTTTAGTTGAATGCCTACTTGTGTGGTAGATATCATAATTGTTCCCAGTCCCTGCCTTCAAAGGCCTCACAGTTTATAGTGGGAAAGAAGTACCCAGATTTGTCCTAGGGTCTTGGGAAAATTTGTACAGAGAAGGTGACATTTGCATTGGACTTTGAAGAATGTATAGGAATACTTAGGTTTAGAAGAGCAATGCAGGCAGAAGAATGGATTTTGAAGAAAGAGCAAGAAGTTAAGTGATGCAGGGCTGGCTGCATAATTTTCGGCTCAGTGGCAAAATGAAAATATAGGGCCCTTTGTTAAAAAAAAGCAGGAAAAACTATTTTTAAGTTTCTTAGAGTCTCTCTCTTGACTTGTGGTATTTTTTAATTTAGTGTTATCCTAAGTGAAGAGAAATTAAAATTTTAATATTATCATGAATTTTTCCATTCATCTTTATGTTGTGCAATGCCAGCTTTACATGCAAATATAAGAGCATTTCACTCATGTGAAATCACCGAAATTACACATTTTTTTCAAGAACAAAGAGCATGAACATGCATATATATATTTTGTTCTCACCATAACAATGGAAATGCCACAAAAAACTAACTCAACTGTTTCTTTTTCACATCTTGATATGTGCACATTGTACCTCTACTCTCAAAATTCAGCTTACTGCTGAATGAAAAAGACTGAAAGGCAATTATAGATCTTCCTATCTCTTCCTTCCTTCTATATCATCATGTTCAATAAGTATCAGGTTAATTTAGGGAAGTAACAAAAATAAGGATATGATAGGATTTCTTGGTCATTTGTGTTTTTCAGAATGTCATTGTCTTCTTTTTGCATCTAAAGTAAGTTCTTTTTCAAACACAAAGCATGCACTCTCAAAACTATCAGTGAATCTGTTTAGTTAATTTGAGATGTAACACACATACCTTGTAATTGCTTTGAGAGCTGTTGAACTCCAACACATTGTGGGTTCACTGGAATCCTGTGCACATTGGGGCATCACAAATGCTATGTGTGGATACAGTGGCAAAGAACTGTAGAAACACACAATGTTTGTCTCCTGTGTTCATGTACATGCTCCATTGTTCCATTGGACTTCTAAAACATAAGTTCACAGATAAAATTATCAAGTATTTCAGGAAGGCAACAACAGTACATTAAAACCAAGTGAAGGGCCCTTCTGAGGACAGGACTCTGTGTAACTGCACTTGTTGAATAACCATTAAGTTGGTGTGATATGGTAACTATAGGGTGCATAGCACAGAAAGAGTTTATGTTAGAGATAGGTTTGGGCCCATTTTGTAATTGAACATATATGCAAAGCTATGAATTTTGGAATTGATACTATTTGATATAAGAAACCAAAACAGTTTTATGTATGGTAGTACTATATCGTATTTAGGTTTTACAAAGCTCATGCCAGAGGTGGTATGGAAGATGCATTGGAATGGTAGTAGGGATGATGGGGAACAGAATACCAGTGGCAGAAAGACTGTGGTGGAGATGCAAAGCTGTATATGGATGACAGTTCTGAGAGGGTGGTGAGGAGCAGGGGGAGAATCTTTAAAATTTGGTAATTGAATTTGGGAGATGAGCTAGGGGAGAAGTATATGAACAAAACTGGTTTCTGAAGTAAGCTTAGCACTTAATTTTCAGCCTGCAAATCACACCTTCTGGCTCTAAGTCTCCTAAATTATGATCAGTAAATGTGTAGCATTATATGCATTCCCTTCTTTCAATATCTTGGAAAATTGATGACAATTGCTTAGATTAGCAGATCTCATTTAGCAAGAACTCCCTATACTCTGATCATGTGTTGTAACTCAGCTCATTGGAACCGTTTAAAACGGTGAATCAAAAATATCATTGTGGCTCTGAGCTTATAATAGGTGATAAATATTTTGAACACCAAAGGGCAATGCCCTGTTCATATTCCAAAAGCCAGAAAATATACTACCTATGCAAAGCAACACCTGAAATCCCATGGTTTCATGCAGTTCATTGATAATTAGGGACTCAAGTATAAAGACATTTAAAATAAAGAAAATCCATTTCATGTCCTGAGTTAATGATTAAGAATGGGAAATATGAAAGTTATTGCCCTTCCAGCTGTTAGGATCAGCTCTCTCCTAGTTAGAATGGGTGAGATGTGTTTATCACTCAGATGGTAGTTTACTTCAAAGAAGGTGTTAATTGAAAAGGTGGCATACTCAACTTTTCATTTTACTGGCCAAATGCTTTCCTGAGACTTTTGTTGTTGTTGTTATTTTGAAGCATTCTTTAAAATGTTACCTTTTATTGTAAGGATTTTTTATTAACTTTTCTTGGGGGGGTGTGTGCAATCTCTTACCTCCTTAAAGGATGGTAGTTTTTAAACACTAGCTACATATTGGAATCACCTGAGAAGATGCATCACAATGTACCTTTGCCCCTGAACAATTAAATGAAAATTTCTGGGGAAGAGTCTCAGTCATCTGTATTTTTAAAAAAGCTTCCCAGGTGATTCTGAAGCAAGTTCAGGCCAAAAACAACTATGATGGTTTTCCCTCAGATCCTCAGAGACACAATTTTCATCTTGAAGTATCTAATGAAAATAAAAGAAGGAAAAATGTTTTCAGTCAATTGGAGGTAGTAATAATTCAACCATTAAAGAAAACAAAGGTTTTTGTTTGTTCTGTGGGTTATTTTATTTTCTTATTTTTTTGCAAATAAAATAATTCACAAATGTGTTTCTTCAATAATAGTCAACCTGGTCAAAGAAGAGTAGCAATGCTTGAATACCATGGTTTTATTTAATTTAATTAATTAATTTATTTATTTATTTAAGTTTATTTATTTTAAATTTTTTTTTCAACATTTTTAATTTATTTTTGGGACAGAGAGAGACAGAGCATGAACGGGGGAGGGGCAGAGAGAGAGGGAGACACAGAATCGGAAACAGGCTCCAGGCTCCGAGCCATTAGCCCAGAGCCTGACGCGGGGCTCGAACTCACGGACCACGAGATCGTGACCTGGCTGAAGTCGGACGCTTAACCGACTACGCCACCCAGGCGCCCCAAGTTTATTTATTTTAAAAGAGAGAGAGAAAAAACATGAGTTGGGGAAAGGCAGAGAGAGAGAGAGAGAGGGAGAGAGAGAGAATCTCAAGCAGGCTCTACACTGTCAGTGCAGAGCCCGATGCAGGGCTCAAACCCACAAGCCATGAGATCATAAGCCATCAGATGCTTAACCAAGTGAGCCACCCAGGTGCCCCTCAAATACTATGGTTTTAAAGGGTATTAATCACTCACCTTATAGGTCACTTTCATTGTATTCCTATTAAGTGGTTTTTCCCCTATTGTCTCTGCTTAGAGCCTTATTCAATTGTCTTTGGGAGAGCTAGCTTAGAGGATATAAAAACCATTCTCCAATAGCATGTAATCTCCTTACATTATTATTGAGCTATTTCTGGAATTTTCTCTGTTCAGATTAAATTTCACAAATCTAAGCATGGAAATCACTGTTTTTCATAAAGATTATTATAGCAGTGTAGTAGATATTGCTGAAGTAAAACTATATGGCAAACAACCTCCAAAATCTCAGTAGCTTATATGAACAAATATTTATTTTTCTCACTCATGGACCTGTGAGTCATTTGTAGTTTTGCTGATCTTGGCTGAGTTAAGCTGGGCTTGGCTCTAGGGTGCAGGTCAAGTCTGAAACTGCTTCACATATCTCTTTCTGTGGGTAAATCAGGAGCAGAAAAAAACTGGAGCATGCTCTATTGTACATAGCTCTGGATACCAGTCTTATTGTAAAATTTGCATTTTTATCCTAGAAGGCAAGGATATGGATTAGGAGTAGAAATTACTGGGAACCTAAATTCAGAAAACTTGACCAAATTCCTTAGGAATATGGCTAGAGTACAGAAAATCAAAAGGAATTATTGCTTATTCTGGAAAAGTTGTTTGTCTCTCTATGTCAGTGTTATTCCACTGTCTGTTTTAGGACAGTTCTTCAGTTATGCTTTGGATGAGCTTCTTTTCAGACATCAGAACTCACTGGCTTTCCTTTTGACTAGTCTACCTCATCCTTGCTCTTCTTGCTTTTAAGCCTTTAGGTCTCTTAATCAAATGGTGTTGAGAAAAGTGGACAGTGACATGCAGAAGAATGAAACTGGACCACTTTCTTACACCATACACAAAAATAAACTCAAAATGGATGAAAGACCTAAATGTAAGACAGGAATTCATCAGAATCCTAGAGGAGAACACAGGCAGCAACTTCTTTGATGTTGACTGCAGCAACTTCTTACTGGACATTTCTCCAGAGGCAAAGGAAACAAAAGGAAAAACGAACTATTGGGACCTCGTCAAGATAAAAAACTTCTTCACAGTGAAGGAAATGATCAACAGAACTAAAAGGCATCTGGTGGAATGTGAGAAGATATTTGCAAATGACATGTTGGATAAAGGGTTAGTATCCAAAATCTATAAAGAACTTATTAAACTCAACACCCAAAAAACAATCCAGTGAGGAAATGGGCAGAAGACATGAATAGACACTTTTCCAGTCAAGACACCCTTGTAGTTAACAGACATATGAAAAGCCCCACATTGGGCTCTGTGCTGCCAGTGCGGAGCACCGCCCCCCCCCCCCCCCCCCCCCCCCGCTCCTCCTCTTGTTTGCTGTCTCTCTCTCTCTAAAAATATAACAACAAAAAAAGATGCTCAACAGCACTTATCATCAGGGAAATACAAACCAAAACCACAATGACACACCACTTTACACCTGTCAGAATGGCTATAATTAACAACTTAGGAAACAATAGATGTTGGTAAAGATGTGGAGCAAGGGGAACCCTGTTACAATGTTGGTGAGAATACAAACTGGTACAGCCACTCTGGAAGACAGTATGGAGATTCTTCAAAAAATTAAAAATAGAGCTACCCTACAACCCAGCAATTGTATTACTATGCACTTATCCAAAGGATACAAAAATGCTGGTTTGAAAGGGCACATGCATCCCAATGTTTATAGCAGCACTATCAACAATAGCCAAAGTATGGAAAGAGCCCAAATGTCTATCAACTGATAAATGCATAAAGAAGATGTGGTGTATGTATACAATGGAATACTATCTGGTGATCAAAAAGAATGAAATCTTGCCATTTGCAATAATGTGGATGGAACTAGAATGTATTATGCTAAGCAAAATAAGTCAGAGAAGGACAAATCTATGATTTCACTCATATGTGGAATTTAAGAAACAAAACAGATGAAAATAGGGGAAGGGAAGGAAAAATACGATAAAAACAGAGAGGGAGGCAAACCATAAGAGACTCTTAAATACAGAGAACAAACTGAAGGTTGCTGGAGGGGAAGTGGGTTGGGGTATGGGCTAAATGCGTGATGGGCATTAAGGAGGGCACTTGTTGGGATTAGCACTGGGTGTTATATGTAAGCAATGAATCACTAGATTCTACTCCTGAACCCAATATTACACTATATGTTAACTAACTTGAATTTAAATTAAAAAAAAAAAGAGTTTAGGTGGTGTTCATGGAATACAGATGCTTAGGACACTGCCTGACAGCTTTTGATCTTTTAGAGATAAGATAGCACCGATTTATGGAATCTCTTAATATAATGGATTTAGCATTGGAAGTTATGACGTCTTTCTGAAGGTTTCCATGAAATTATTCGTCTCTGGTTTATAAGTTGTTTAATTTTGTCATCCATAAAAAAAGATAAGTATGCTATTTCATTTATGGCATAGAATATTTTTCCCATGATCATCTTGAAGATTTTGTGCTTGTGGTAGGAGAAATGAGTTTTCTTAAAAATGTCAATTTTATGATACTTCAAAAAGCATATTTCTTGGAGTTTCCATTTTTAGATAGAGTAGAATGTGCCACTTAAACAGAATAGTCTATTTTATGGTGAAAAAAACCTGATGTTGGAGTGAAAAAGCAATAATTCAATATTGCAGCATGACATAACTTAGAGAAGATGGAATAGGACAGTTTGGAGAATTCAAGCTATACCTACAGTCAGTTCTTACTTCATATGCCTCAAACCCAGCTCCAAAACACTGCCAGTTCACTTTCTTTAGAACTGTGCAGCCTTGGGATACTGAGCTCTATCAGTCTTTGTAGGGGGAAACTAGTTTGCAGTGTTTCTCTGGGAGCCCCATAGAGTATAAAGCTTGGGATATTTTCTTGAAAATTACGTTAAAGAAGCTGTGTGATATGATCTTTTCTGCATTGATTTGAAGTCTCTATGTGATCAAGGATATTAGCTGGCAGATTAAGCCCACAAGTTCAGATTTTTTTTCAATAGTGACAGTGGGAGTTGCAAAACTGCAACAGGTGATGAAAAGATTTTCTACTGGTTTGCCTACTCTGCCAGCATAACTTACTTACATATCATTGTATCTGGGATGGTTCTCCATATTACTCAAGAGTCTCCATGCCATGATGGAGAATATAAAATGAATAACTAACCCTACAAATCTGTGAATACTTCATTATTTCCTCTTTTTCTCTTTTTTTCCCTCTAGTCCTTACTTCCTCTCTTCCCCATTTTTCTTCACAACTTTACTTTCTCTCTCATTTACTTCTTGCCTATTTCTAAAATTTGTTTGGTTGTCACTGAACAGCATTTGAAACAATTAGAAATGAAATAAAGTTCCAGGACCCTTCAGAGAGGTAAAGGGAAAGAATACCCATATTGTGGAATGTCTTAACCAGGTTTTCTCATTTCCCATCACAAACTTACATGACAGGTATTCTTTTTTTTTTTTTTTTTTTAATTTTTTTTTTCAACGTTTTTAATTTATTTTTGGGACAGAGAGAGACATAGCATGAACGGGGGAGGGGCAGAGAGAGAGGGAGACACAGAATCGGAAACAGGCTCCAGGCTCTGAGCCATCAGCCCAGAGCCTGACGCGGGGCTCGAACTCACGGACCGCGAGATCGTGACCTGGCTGAAGTTGGATGCTTAACCGACTGCGCCACCCAGGCGCCCCCAGGTATTCTTTTTTTAATATAATTTATTGTCAAATTGGCTTACATACAGCACCCAGTGCTCATCCCAACAAGTTCCCTCTTCAATGCCCATCACCCATTTTCCCCCCTCCCCCACTCCCCCATCAATCCTCAGTTTGTTCTCTGTATTTAACAGTCTCTTATGGTTTGCCTCCCTCCCTCTCTGTAACTATTTTTCCCCCTTCCCTTCCCCCATTGTCTTCTGTTAATTTTCTCAAGATCCACATATGAGTGACAACATATGATATCTTTCTCTGACTGACTTATTTCACTCAGCATAATACCTTCGAGTTCCATCCACGTTGCTGCAAATGGCATGATTTCATTCTTTCTCATTGCCAAGTAATATTCCATTGTATATATAAACCACATCTTTATCCATTCATTAGTTGATGGACTTTTAGGCTCTTCCCTAATTTGGCTATTGTTGAAAGTGCTGCTATAAACATTGGGGTACATGTGTCCCATGCGTTAGCACTCCTGTATCCCTTGGGTAAATTCCTAGTAGTGTTATTGCTGGGTTATAGGGTAGTTCTATTTTTAATTATTTGAGGAACCTCCACACTGTTTTCCAGAGAGGCTGCACCAGTTTGCATTCTCACCAACAGTGCAAGAGTGTTCCCATTTATCCACATCTTCACCAGCATCTATAGTTCCCTGATTTTTTCATTTTAGCCACTCTAACCAGTGTGAGGTGGTATCTCAGTATGGCTTTGATTTGTATTTCCCTGATGATGAGTGACAGTGAGCATCTTTTCATGTGTCTGTTGGCCATCTGGATATCTTCTTTGGAAAAGTGTCTGTTCATGTCTTCTTCCCATTTCTTCATTGGATTATTTGTTTTTGGGGTGTTGAGTTTGGTTAGTTCTTTATAGATTTTGGATACTAACCTTTTATCTGATATGTCAGTTGTGAATATCTTTTCCCATTCCGTCAGTTGCCTTTTAGTTTTGTTGATTGTTTCCTTTGCAGTGCAAAAGATTTTTATCCTGATGAGGTCCCAATAGTTCATTTTTGCTTTTAATTCCCTTGCATTTGGAGATGTGTCAAGCAAGAAACTGCTGTGGCTGAGGTCAAAGAGTTTGTTGCCTGCTTTCTCCTCTAGGGTTTTGATGGTTTCCTGTCTCACATTCAGTTCCTTCATCATTTGAGTTTATTTTGTGTATGGTGTAAGAAAGTGGTCCAGTTTCATTCTTCTGCATGTTGTTGTCCAATTCTCCCAGCATCATTTGCTAAAGAGACTGTCTTTTTTCCATGCTCTTTCTTGTTTTGTCAAAGATTAGTTGGCCATACATTTGTGGGTCCAATTCTGGCTTCTCTATTCTATTCCATTGTTCTATATGTCTGTTTTTGTGCCGGTACCATACTTATTGATGATTATAGCTTTGTAGTAGAGGCTAATGTCTGGGATTGTGATGCCTCCTGCTTTGGTCTTTTTCTTCAATATTACTTTGGCTCTTTGAGGTCTTTTGTGATTCCATACAAATTTTAGGATTGTTTGTTCTAGCTTTAAGAAGAATGCTGGTGCAATTTTGATTGGGATTGCATTGAATGTGTAAATGGCTTTGGGTAGTATTGACATTTTAACAATATTTATTCTTCCAATCCATGAGCACGGAATGGTTTTCCATTTCTTTATATTTTCTTCAATTTCCTTCATAAGCTTTCTATAGTTTTCAGCATACAGATCTTTTACATCTTTGGTTAGGTTTATTCCTAGGTATTTTATGGTTCTTGGTGCAATTGTAAATGCGACCAGTTTCTTTCTCTTTCTGTTGCTTCATTACTAGTGTATAAAAATGCAGCTGATTTCTGTACATTGATTTTGTACCCTGTGACTTTGCTGAATTCATGTATCAGTTCTAGCAGTCTTTTGGTGAAGTTGTTCGGGTTTTCCATCTAGAGTATCATGTCATCTGCAAACAGTGAAAGTTTGACTTCTTTGCCAATTTTGATGCCTTTTATTTCATTTTGTTGTCTGATTGCTGATGCTAGGACTTCTAACACTATTTTAAACAACAGTGGTGAGAGTGGACATCCCTGTTACATGACAGGTATTATTATTGCTTTCATGTTTCCACTTGAAGAAATTGAGGCCAAGGCCCTGAAATTTAAAGACTTAACTCTAGTATTTGTATGTAGGTCTATTTTACATTAAATCTCCTTTTTTCCCCCTCCCTCCACCATGCTGAAACAGAATTGGATGGAAAATTTTCATTCTTTCTTGTGATTTTATCTCCACCTTTTAAATCTACATTTCCCTGTTTCTATTTGATTTTGCTTAATCCTTAAGCTGAGTAGATAGAAAATTAAATTTTATAATTAGTAGAACAACAAGGAGCCCAGATAGGTATAAATTGAGTGAGCTATGGAATATTAGAATATTTTATTTCAGAAGGCAAAAAAGTAGACCATGGATAGATAAATCTTTTCCTAAGATAATTTTAGAGTTAATTGGAGCAGCTTACTGGTGAGTACCTTCCTTGAGAAAAATACTCTATTGAAAATATAGAGATGAAAAGGGTGATTATTAATACAGAGTTTGTCTCTTTAGGGAGAGTCTTCAAATAGGCAAACACATAGGGATATTCTAGTCTACACTACAAACTGAACTAAAATAGATGCTATTGTTGAGATACAGTTGATGGGTAGGGGAAACATAGAAGACAAAGGAAATTCATTTGCATTAGAGTTAATTTGGGTCCATTTGTCAAGAAGGTGGCATTTGAAGTTTTCCTTGAAAGATAAGAAATCTGATGGGAGAAGAAGATGGATATTGGCATCACCAATTGAGAATATAGCATGAAATAGAAAATATGAGAAGTAGTTTTGTTCTGGCTGGAGCATAGTAGGATTCTTGAAGGACATAATAGAAGATAATGACTTGGAAAATGGATTGAGATCAGATTCTGAAGAGCCATATTAAGAATTTGGACTTTAATCAAAAGACAATTAAGATTTATTTTTTTAAGTTGGAATATGACTTCACCTGTGCCAAAATATGTCTGACTCTGCATGAAGGATGTACTAGGAAGAGTCTGTGGGCAAAGAGAAGTGTTTTAAGGCTATTGCAGTAACGTGGGTGAGAGAGGAGAGATTATCTATTAGTTATCTATTACCGTATAACAGATTACCCCTGAACTTATGGTTTGGAACAGCAAACATGTATTTCTCAAAGTTTCTGTGGGTCAAAATCCCAGTATGACTTAACTGAGTGCCTCTAGCTCTTGGTCTTTAATGAAGCTAAAATCAAGCTGTTGGCCCTTGCTGTGGTCATCTCAAGGCTTGACTTGGGGGCTGTCCACTTCCGTACTCATTCACGTGAGTGTTTTCAGGCCTCAGGTCATTGGTGGCTATGGTCTGAAAACATCTATTTCCTAGCCATGAGCTTCCATAGGGAAACTCACAAACAACTAGTAACTTTCTTCAAAACAAACAAATAAGACAGGCTGCCCAAGACAGGAACCATAGTCTTTTTGTAATTTAATCTTGGAAGTGACATCTCATCACTTTTGCCATGTTTTGTTCATTAGAAGCAAATCATCAGATCCAGCACAAATTCAAGAGGAGGACATTATACAAGGACATAACCTTGATTTTGGATTTTTAGCCTCCAGAAGTGTGAGGAATTGAGTTTCTGTTGCTTCAGACACCCAGTCTGTAGTACTTTGTTAACAAACAATACAAAGATGAAGATCTAAACTTTTCAGTTGGAGTGGGGGAATGGAAAGGAAGGGAATGTTGTAAGAAGCATTGTGCTTTGTTCAGGAATTTCAATGTTAGTTCTTAGGGGAAAAATGGCAACTACCAGTTAACAAAAGGAGATTCTTAAATTACTGTTTGTTTGGGCTTGCTTGCTTACTTAATTACTTACTTTGTGTGTGTGTGTGTGTGTGTGTGTGTGTGTGTGTGTGTGTGTGTGTGTGTTTTGTTAGATGGGGGTACAGAACTGATAGAGCATACACAATGTAACTTGATTCTAGCCACACATTCAATAATACCATCTGTCATGGGTTGAGTTCTTCAGAAGCAGATGCTAAAACAAAGATTGAGATGCAAGGGGTTAACACATACAAAAGGAAGACGAAGCAGAACTTGGCAAAGGGAGAAGTCAGACTGTAAACACTTGTCAGAAGCTCTGGAACAAATATTGTCTGTTTCAGTTACATTGGAGATAATTGGACTGAGGTGCATGCATCTTAATAATCTCCTTACTTCCTGACCCATCAATTTCATGCAGGATGTTTGGAAGGCCATGGCCCAAGGCAGGGTGACTCTGTAGCTGAGACAAAAGCTGGAGATGTCTGCAATTTGCTGGTTGTTTGCTCTGAAATTAGGCACAAAGTTTTTTCTTGAGGAGGATCAGGTGACACATACCCAGGTTTACCGAATCTTCCCTGTCATGGGGTGAAATATATGTTATAAGATAGCATGATTACCTGAACTAAAAACGAGGCTGTAAAAAATACATAAAATGTAAAAATGTAAAAAAATTGTCAATTCAAATAATAATATTTAACATTTAAAAAAAGCTGAATATGTGCCATCACAGTGCTATTGCCTATAACATAATTTCTTTTTTAACATTTATTCTTCAATAAAGCTTTATGAGGATATATTATTATTATTTCCATTACACAGATGAAAGCCTTTAATATTTAGACATGTGAAGTTACCGCTTCAAAGTCGTGTCATAGGTGGCAGACCCAGGATAAAATCTAGGTTTCTTGACCCTAGAACCCATGATTAACTAATTTTTTAAATGATTATTTATTTTTGAGAGAGAGAGAGAGAGAGAGAGAGAGAGAGAGAGAGAGAGAACGTGAGCGAGTGAGTACAGGGTGGGGGGGCAGAGAGAGAGGGGACACAGAATCCTAAGCGGTCTCCAGGCTCTGAGCTGTCAGCACAGAGCCAGACACGGGCCTCAAAATCATGGACCGCGAGATCATCTGAGCCAAAGTCGGACGCTTAACTGACTGAACTACCAAGGCACCCCTCCTCATGTTTTAATTATTAATCTCTTTTCCATGTTGCTTGATGGATCATGTCAAACTTAAAACGTTTCTTAAATGATGCATTATAGGGGTGCCTGGGTGGCTCAGGTCATGATCTCATGATCTGTGAGTTCGAGTCCTGCATTAGGCTCTGTGCTGACACCTCAGAGTGTAGAGGCCTTTTCGAATTCTGTGTCTTCTTTGCTCTCTGCCCTTTCCCCACTTATGCTCTCTCTCTCTCTCTCAAAAATAAATATAAACATTAAAAAAAGTAAAAAAAAATAATGCACTATAGGATTTTGTTCATATATCTGTACTCTTGGATGACACTTTTAATGACTGGATGGAGGCATATCAGCAGATAAGCTTTTCATATCTATAGATAATAAAAAGCTGGGAAGGATAAAAAAATACTTTGGACACAAGAACCAAAGGGATTCCTAGAGGGCAATTTTGATCAGAATTATCAAGATGAAATTTAGAAAGGGATACACATTAAATTTCATACTTAGTTTCAACATTTTCCTGTAAAAATTCTGAATGAGGAGAAACCAAGTTGAGAGCATTCATGTGAGAAAAAAGCCTTAGGGGATTTAACTGACTCTAAGGCAACTCAGCAAAAAAAGAAAAGGACTAAGCTTGAATATCAACTAAACCTGAGTTTGGATCCTGGTTTCAGTACTTAAACTTGGCCAGGTACTTTGACTTTTTGAGACTGGGTTTGTTTATTCATCTAAAATGAGAATAATAATAATACCTGCCTTGATTACTTCAGAGATTTTTCAAGAATATTTTGTTAAACACAAGAGGTGCTTGTTGGCTCAGTTGGTAAAGTGTGTGACTCTTGATTTTGGCTCAGGTCATGATCTCACGAGTTCTTGGGTTCAAGCCCCACCTGGGACTCCACACTGGCAGTAAGGAGCCTGCTTGGGATTCTCTCTCTCCCTCACTCTCTGCTCCTTACCTCCCTCAAAATAAATAAATAAACTTTAAGAAAAAAAAACACAAAAAGAGCTTTATAACCTTACAGGGCATAGAAAAGCCAAAGATTTGTCATTATTTTATTATCTCATGTTAGACACATACTAGGTAGGCAATGTTAAGAATGTGTTTACAGCAGGACTGTTCTACAATATACCTTAATTTTCACTGAGTTACATCCTTATCAATCCCTTTCCTATGTGATTTGGGCTCTAGTTATGGTTGAGGGCATGGTTTCAAATAGGTGGACTTGGAAATAATTGCCATACCTGTAATGGCTGTAGTTAGTTAACTTTTTGTGGAAATAAGAGGGAGAGAGCTACAGATTCCAGGAAAACTAAGGGGCAAAAAAAAAAAAAAAGTTACAACAGAATATTATACTCTGAAAGTCTGTGGATAATACTTCAGGTTACTTTCTACCAAAGGCTTTCTGAGTATGAAATATCATTATAATTAATTTTTCTTTTCCCTTTCCAGATTTCCTAAAATCTCTAGCATTATTTTTGGTATTTGATTTCCACAAAAAATTATCTAAATAGAGAAAGAATAAAAACAAAAAGTAGTATTGACTATCAATTTATAATAATTATTGTGCTAGATCATTTACAAATATTTTATCTTACTGTTGTCCTCACTGTGTAGCTACCGAAATGGAGGCTTAGGTTAAATAAATATTTTATAAATAAATAAATAAATAAATAAATAAATAAATCAATTGGTAATTAGTGAAGTTGGATTGGAATCCAGATTTGACTCCCAAAACTACATTGGACATCTTTCTACCCCTGTCATGGAGACTGAAACACTGAACAAAGTATGTCTTTAATTAATCACCCTCTGTCTTAGTGTCACCTCTGCAGCTCTGTGAGGAAAAAAAAAAAAAAAGACAGTTACTCATAGAAGGATTGTCAAAGATAGTGATAATAGTTCTTGTTTTGAGCAATAACCTCTTACATGGAACGAGATAAGGTTTTAATGGTATGTGAACCTTCTTACTCTTATCCTTCTTATAGCTGTGACCTCCATGGGATTCCAGAGACAAGTCAGGCTTAAAACATTCTTAAAAACATTTTATGGAGGCTATGAATCACTCAAATAGGTGGTATAATATCTCAATCTCAGCCTCAAGGAGTCAACTATGATAACATTGACATAAGTTATAGGTCCTCTGGGACCTTCCAAATTGTAACAATATTCATCATGCCCTCTCAGTTCAGTGTCTTACTTATACCATCATGATCCATATTCTAGAACAAAATACCGTGCTCAGTCTGGGGTCAGGGTTTAGATGCAAAGATGGAGGAACTTGCCTGCATGTTCAGCTTGCATTCACAGTTCAGAGGCACAGGGTCTTTTTGGGTGACATGGTAGGGCTTTTTAGATCATGGGCCAATCAGCAAGTCAAACATCCTCACATGGTACTGGACACTACTGACACCCACTGTCTCAGTCAGACAACTACTGTAACAAAATACCATATCCTATTTAAAAATATGGAGTTCTTATTTTCATTATCGTATCTTTGGCCAGGAGTATAGTGATATGGTATTAGAGTTGGAACCCAAAGAGATAAACAGAATATTCTTCTTTGATTGATTCAAAAAAGTCCTCTGAAAGAGAAATTAATCCTGGTACTGAATAGTGTTATTATCCCATGTACCAGAAGCACTCCTGGCATATCATATAAATGAACTCTGGGGATCAAAAACAGAGGAAGAACACAGATCCTCTCTTCTGCTTCGAAGGAATTTGATGATCTCAAATGTGCTGATTGGAATGAACAAACCGATTGAAAGTTATTCTGATTCTAAATTCTTACTTTATACGTCAGCGTAGACTGAGCTCTTGAGCTCATGTTTGAAAAAAAAAACATACACAGCAGAATATATTTGACAGAATGAACCCTTGAAATATGGAAAGCATAAGGTAAATTAGGAATTAACCTTATCAAACCTGAAAATGAGCCAGAATGAGGTTACCTCCATGGCTCATAAGAAGCCTTTGAAATTTTTCCTGTTTTCTGTGTAAGGTAAAGTAATTATTCAGGGAATTTGATTTTGTTTGTTTGTTTGTTTTTTAAATTTCATATATGAGTGATACCATTCAGTGTTTGTCGTTCTCTGGGGGCAATAGGGGGAGATTGGTAAAAGTGTAAAACTTTCAGTTCTGAGGATCTTTTGTGTAATATGGTAACTATAATTGATAGCACTGTATTGTATAGTGGAAATGTAAGAGAATAGAAATTAAATGTTCTCACCAACCCCCTCAAAACAAAACAAAACAAAACAAAACAAAACAAAAGAAACAACAACAACAGAAAGAAAAGCAAAGAAAAAAAAAGGAAAGAAAGGAGAGGGTAGAAAAAAAGAGAGAAAGGGTAAAAAGTGAGGAGATAGATGTATTAATTAACTTGATGTGGGGAGTCCTTTCACAATGCATATGTTTATCAAATCACATTGTACACTTTGAATATCTTACTATTTTATTTATTAAATATACCTCAATAAAACTGAAAACAATAAGAACCCAATCAACTGGAACATTTGAATAATCAATATTTTATATATTTCCTTATAGTCTTCACTTTTGTTGAATTAAAAGATGAGTTATCTGGTTATTTTAAAGTTTCCTTCTATAATTGTACTACTAATAAAGTAAGAATTTCAGAATAAAAAATGAATTAATGACCTAATAATTATCCAAACTCCGCTCTTGATCATAAACTGAGTACCATCATCCTCTTTAGGCAGACCATTCAACATTTAGACTGTTAGAAATGACAACAAATGCTCAAATAAAATGTACCTCCTTAGAATCTTCTCTTTAGTGGACATATTTTGCCTTTTTCCCTCTGGTGTCATAAATCCTGGTCAGGCTTTGGTGTCCACTTGCCTATTGATACTGTTCATTTCAATGTCACCAATGACCTCCACATCACTAACTATAATGGCCAATTGTGTTATTTAGCTAGGGTTGTCACAACAAAGTCCACAGACTGGAGACTTAAAAAACAAATTTATTTTCTCACATTTCTGCAAGCCAGAAGTTTGAGTTCAAAGTATTGGCAGAGTTGGTTTCTCCTGAAGCCTCTCTCCTTGTCTTGTTGGTGGCCATCTTCTTCTGTCTTCACATGGTCTTCCCTCCATGCATGCCTGTGTCCACATATCCTCTTCTAATAAGGACACCAATCAAATTGGGTTAGGGCCCACACTAATGACTTCATTTTAACTTTTTTTTTTTACCTCTTAAAAGACCCTACCTCCAAATATAGTTAGATTTTGAGGTACTGTGTGGGGGACACAATTCAGTTCATAACATAACTTTTTCAAATATTATCTTATTTGATTTTTTAAGAACTTATTTGAATTTTCTATCTCTATCTACCTACCTACCTACCTACCTACCTATCATCTATCTAAGATATCATAGTATCCTAGCCTTTCTTGTATCATGTTCCTTTTTCTTCTTCTAACCTGAACCCTCTTTCTAAACCAATGAGTGTCCCAGGACACCTAATGACACATGATGTCTACACTCACACCTTAGGTGATCTCATCCTGTCCCAGAGATTAAAAACTATCCCTATATGCTGATGGCTCTCCAATGTATTACTCCAAACTGAGACTTTTTCCCTGATACCCATACATCGAAGTCATATATCTAACTGCCTACTTAACTTACTCAGAATTAAATTCCTGACGTAACTCCTACTTCAAATCTGTTCCTTATGCCTCTACCCCCCCCCCAGTTGCTTATGCAAAATTTTGGAGTTATCTTCAACTTAGTTCTTTCTTTTCATGTCTCACATCAGTTCTAACAACAAATTCTGTTCTCTTCATTTTTAAAGCATATCCAGAATGCATCTGCTTCTTGATACCTCTACTGTTACTCCTTACGCAAGCATCTTTCAGCTGGAAAATAGCTGTAGCCTTCTACTTTAACACCTTGCTCCCACTATATACCTCCCTTATTGCCTATTCTCCACATAGAAACCATAGTGATTCTTTTCAAACCTCTTGGATAATATGACTTTCCTTTTTAAACTTTCTAATGGCCTCCTATCCTACAGAATAAAAACCTAAAGTCTTTATCATGGTGTACAGTTCCTCAATTATCTCCCCCTTAACTTTTTCTTTTTTTTATTCCCATACATTTTTTTAATGTGAAATTTATTGTAAAATTGGTTTCCATACCACACCCAGTGCTCTTCCCAACAGGTGCCCTCCTCAATACCCATCACCCTTAACTTTTTCTAATGTAGCTCCACTGTGCTGTTCAAGCTGTTTCTTAACCTCTGAACCTCTGAGCAGTTTCTTGAACATGACAAGAGTACTGCCATGTCAGGGTCTTTCCTTTTGCTCTTTTCTCTGTGTGAAAAGCTTTTAACCTAGTTATCTACATGGTTCCCTTTCTCATTTTATTCATATCTTTGTTCAGAAATCATCTTAATAGACATACACTCCATGACCTCATATTTAAACTAAGGATCTTCATCACTCTTTTTCTTTATACTCTGCTCTATTATTGTTTATAGCTTTTATCACTTTATTTGCATTTGTGTTTATTTGTTTACTGCCTATCACCCTCCCCTAGAATGTCAGCTCTAGGGGTCAGGATATTCATTCATTCATATTCATCTGTTCAGCAGATAATATGTATTGAACAATCTGGAGACCATTATTGAGCACTACTTCTATAAATATGCACTATTCTAGATCTTGTGGATTCATTGGTGAATCAAAGACTGAGTCCATGGTGGCCCTTTATACTTTTTGAAGATCATCTTATACTTTTTGAAGATCATCATCTGCCTGGATTTATGACCCACAGCAATTCTTACACAGGTCCATAAGGGACAGGAAAAAGGATATTAACTCCAGGTCATTTGTAATAGCTGAGAGTTGGAGGAAATCCAGAGACCTACAATATGGAAGAATGGATAGATAAAATATACTGGATGAACATTCTGAAGAACTATTCCACAGTTAGAAATAGTAGATTAGTACACAGAGCAATATTAATAGATTTAAATAACATAGTGCTGAGTAAAAAGAGCAAGCTATTTAATAAAATACCTTTTATATGAATTTGAAATATATGTGCACAAAACACCAATATATTTTTTTCAAGAGGATATAAAAACAAAAAGATATATATTAAATTCATTAGAATGCTGCCAGAAGGGAAGGGAACAAAACTGGAGGATGAGAAAAAACAGTGAAATGAATCAGGGAGTGGATAAGTGAGCAGGTGAGGGGGCCAATGATGCTAATGTGTCATTATTAACTTAAACGACACCCATAGTCTTCTCATTTCCAGGGTAAGTAGGGGTCTTTGAGCAGTTCCTCACATATCATAGTTTTCAGAATCTGTAGCATTCTGGATCATTTCTTCTTAATCATTTTATTCTCTCTCCAGTTTATCTAATATCCAGACAGTTTTTCAGATTTCCTATAGCCATATGTGGCATGATAATTACTAAGATTCAAAATTATGTCCTTGGGAACTGAGATTCTAAATTTGAAAATAAGGATTTCATTCTATTCTGTATTCTGTACTTACTAAGGGGAATGGATACTAAAATATTAATCAAAATATTCAACTAGCTAGATGCTATGAGCTTTCCAGAAGACTGGTATTTTATGGCATGTGGCTTAAGTAAAGTCACAAAGTACACTTAACAATCATGAGCAGCAGTAAAAATGAGTCATACAGTAACCCCGACCACTGAACATTGGTTTCGTACAAGGCAGTGTGGCTAGTGGTTAGGAGCAGAGATTATGATTCAGCCTGCTAGTGTCTGAATTCTCTTTCTTCTACTTGCTGACTATGTGACTGGTATGTTTAGATAACTTCACAAAGCTTCTGTCCCTTTATTTTTAAAAGAGAGATAACAACCTAACATAGTGTTGCTGTAAGGTTTAAGTGAAATAATTCATTTAAGCACTTAGAACAGTGTTTAGTATCCAATGCATACTCAATAAATGTCAGCTTTTTCTGTCCCAGCAAAGAAGCACATTCCTTTATCTAAGGTACATTCAGATTCTGTTACCATGTCAAGTGCTATGTTTCATGCTGAGAGAATAGACCAAGAGCTAGATTTTTAGTTTGATACTCTAATACTCTAGTGGATGGTAAATACATACACAAACTCCTGCTATACAATTTAAGAACTCAGTATCTACAAATTGCTGGGCATAATGGATTACTTCTGTGTGAAAGAGTCACAGAAACTTTTTAGAGGTGGTGGCACTTGGAGATAAGACATTCAACCTTTTATTCAGCAATCATTTGTTAAAAGTCTACTTTGTGACAGAGCTTGTAGTAAAAGGCAAGGAATCCAAAATTAATAAACATAGTTTCTTTACAACATTTCAATTCAGTGATAGAGGTAGACATGTAGAGGTAAACATGTATCATATGTAGTGATGTAAACCATACTATTTTATGGTAAATATTTTGATAAAAGTATGAGTCATGTCATGTCATGTCATGTCATGTCATGTCATGTCATGTCATGTCATGTCACAGCAGGTGTCTCCAGATGTGAGGTAATAGGTTAACTGCTTATGGAACAATGAACAGGAGTATGGCAAATAGAGACAAGTGGGGAGAGACTTCCAGGCTGAAGAAACAATGCCTGAAAAAGAACCATTGAGAAGAGATTTGCACAGGGGCAGATCTACAAAGCATACAAGGCTTGTTTCAGGATCTCTTGTTAAAGAGTGTGCTTCTTCTATTTCTCCATGTGTTTTTCTCTGAGAAGGTAGGAATCAACATAAAAATGGGGTATTGAAGGCATAGAACCCTGCCCCTGTTGGTGGTCCTGGGACTGTGGGTGGGGCTGGCAGGTTGCCTGCACTACTTCTCCTTCTTTCTGGTCTCCAGGAGCAGCCTGCCCCCAGTATGCCTCACTGATCATCTCAACCCTGTTTTAGACCCTAGGAAGAAAGATCTGAATAAGATGCTGCTCTGCACCATGTTTAGCGTCATTGTGATCCCAATTATGGCAACCTGGGCCCCTTATTTCCAGGATCATCATGATAGGACATTATGGGAATTCTAAACTAAACCATGAGAGACACCGAGATTGCATAGAAAGGGCACATGAGTGCTTAGAACAGAAAACTTATGAGGTTGTGACAAAAGTGAAATATCCCAAATAAAAATTTTACTAAATACCATCATAGAAAGCAACCAGAAAAGTCACAGTGAAGAAGTTAAGTTCATACCAAGCATTTGGCTTGGGATGTGGGATATTTATTAATAACGCATAAACTAGATGAGAGGAAAAGAAAGAACATAGATTTAAGAATGTTTCAGAGTTGCAATCAAATCCTGGCCCTGTCAGTTACATGTTGTAGGACTTTGCACAAAGTAGGCATTCAATAATGCTAATTTTCTATCACCTCTCTCATTCTCTCATCCATCTCTTGCTCTCCCTTCTCTCCACTCTTTCCCTATTGTGGGTTCAATTGTTTGAAATAAAACCTCTGCCTTTAAAATTCCCACTCGAAATACAAGGAGTTGTGTACTGTATCTATAAGGAAAGATATCTTAGCAGATATGCTCATAATTTAAAAACAACTGATACCCAAGTAAACAGCACTCATTTGAGAATGTCAGCTGAACAGGTTCACTTTTTAAAATGAATCACCTACACTCAGAGGAGTAATGCAAAAGAGAAAGAGAAGAGAGAGAGGGAGTAAGAGACTAGTGCCAAACAATGTTAAGACAGGCTAAATAATTTCTAATTTTTTTCTTTCAAGATAAAGACAATTAAGAAATACTTTGTCCATATACATATTATAAAGTCATTGGAGGAGCTGTTAAGGATTTTAGGGGATTAAGAAATATGGTGTTTTCCTTTTTTTTTGCAGCAGAATCTTCCTCCCACAGATGATACTTTTTACAAATAGCAAAGTTATCTGTTAAACAAAGTTAACAGAGTTTGTCACATTGATGCTGGGTGGGATTCTGTAAGACCTGCTTTCTGTCTCTCCTAATCCCCCATTTCAGTTGGTCCCTGGGATAACATGGTACTAGTATGAAACTCTAGAGCTCTATGGAAGAGAGTTTTTATTTTTTTATATTTTATTATATTTTTTTAATGAGACAGTTTTTTAATCATAGCTGTAATCCTACTGCCTCATTTAATGAAGGGGAAACTGAGTCACATAATGAGGAGGGGCGGGGGGCAAGTAGCTTGCTCCACGTCCTGGTAGTAGAATGGCAGTGTTGTCTTGACTTCTATTCCAGGGCTTTTGTAGGAGGGGCCTTTTTAAATGTTTACGTTTTGAGCAAATCATCATCTTCTCACTTTATTTTTGCAGTCATTGTTCCATAAAAATAAGAAAAGATTCAAACTGTTTCTCTAACCTCTCTATCTCCAGGCAGAGTCCCAGGAGGTTGAGGGCCTCATGAGAAAATATATAAAGCTTTTCATTTGGAGGGTTGACTAGCTTCCTGCCAAAATCGATTAAGTAGGAGTGGTAGTTGGCCAGGGAGAGGATCTGAATGAGTGGATTCCTTGAGGGCAGCCAAGAAACAGACGTCTCTCACATGGAGATGCAGCATGGTTTCCCACTTGGACAGAAATGCACATCTGGGATCTAGGACCAGATGAGCACACATTTATCTCTGGTGCTTAGATGAGGAAACCACAATAGTGCTTTCTGAAGACCACATAGGAATATATATGGGAGAAAGGCTGAGAGGTTGAGCTCTGTCATGGCCAGAAGGGTGTCAGAAACAATTAGGGGATGTTCAGGAGGGCATTTGCTAGTTTTAGGAGGAGGCAAATCTAATCAATGCCTTTTCTGAGTTAAAGTCTTACTTATTAGGCTTTACTTCAATGGAATATTCAAGTAACTTAAAATTATTTTTATAAACATTTTCTGAGCCCTCACTATATCCAAAAAGTTGTTTGGTGAGCTTTGGAGGATCAAAATAAGTTACTCTCCTCAAGAATTTTATTATCGAAAGGGCATGAAATCACTATCTCTATAAAGAGATATCTGCCCTTCCATATTTATTGCAGCACGAGTCACAAAAGCCAAGGTATGGAAACATGTCTTGTGTCTATAAATGGGTGAATGGATAAAGAAAATGTGCTAAAGAAAAAAAATGTGTGTGTATTTTATTATTATTCAGAATATTATTCAGCCATTAAAAGGAAATCCTGCCATTTGGGACAAAATGGATGGACTTTGAGGGCATTATGCTAATGAAATAAGATGGAGAAAGCCAAATACTCTCTGGTCTTAATTATATATGGACACTAAAAATATTGAACTCATAGAAACAGAGAGTAGAATGGTGGTTAACAGGAGTTGAGAGGTGGGGGAAATGGGGAGATGCTGGCCAAAGGTACAAACTTTCAGTTATCAGAATAAGTTCTGGGGATCTAAGATACAGCATATTGACTATAGATAACAATACTGTATTATATATTTGAAGTTGCTGTGGCAGTAGAGCTTTAATGTTCTCACCTTAACAACAGAATGATAATTATGTTAGGTGAAACATGTATTAAATTAACCTTATTGTGGTAAACATTTTGCAATATATATGTATGTATCAAATCATTACATTGAATACTTAAACATTTTTGTAACATTTAATCATTTTTGAGAGACAGAGAGAGAGCCTGAGTGGGGGAGGGACAGAGAGAAAGGGAGATACAGAATCTGAAGCAGGCTCCAGGCTCTGAGACATCAGCACAGAGCTGGACGTGAGGCTTAAACTTGTGAACCACGAGATCATGACCTGACCCGAAGTCAGACACTTAACCGATTGAGCCACCCAGGCTCCCCTACATTGTATACTTTAAACTTACATAATGTTGTATGTCAAATATATCTCAATAAATATGGAAAAAAAGAATTATAGTAGTGAGAAAACTAGACAGGTATATAACTGGAATAACAGCTTATTCATCTTTTATCTTCATAGTCTAACAAGGTGCTTAGCTTAGTGTATTTATTTACTGAATGCATTTATAGTCCATCTATCTATGAAAAATATTTAAAGCAATTAAAAAATGCTTAGTAAGTACATTCATAGAATAGAAAATCAGGACTGGAGTGGAAAGAATAATTTTCTAATTTTAGTCTGCAAAGGAGAATTGCAATAAATTGGTTCAAGTTTTATGGGCCCACCACTTATTACTTGTGTGAACATTCATTAAGTTATTTAATTTCTATGCTTCAATCTTCTCATCTGTAAATTGGTGATGATAACAGTGTCTACCTTCTGGGTTATTGTGGGGGTTAAGTGACTTAATACATATCAAAGTAATAACTGGTAAATAAACTTTAGATATTTTGCTTTGCTTTTTGGGAAATTTCTTTCATATTATCTTCCTACTGTTTTATGGAGTTTTAAATTACTATTGTATCTTGATGGTACTGTTTAACTTCCAAGGGCTCTTTTTGGTCTGATAAGTGTTTCTTTTGCTTTTTTGAAACTTGCTTAATTAATGCAATTATAATTTCTCTGTATATAGTAAAGGTTTTTTTATTCATAATTCATTTTAGTTTTTTCTACCTGCATAGATTCTGATTCTTTCAGGGTTTTTTAATCCATTCTTTTTCTAGTTATTATCTTTAAATTAGAGTTTTGACTTCCAAAAATGTTTGACTATGACTCTCAATAAAAAGTACTTTTGTATCAGGATCAGATACACATCACATGGAAACACAGAAAACAAACTCATTCACACATCATCCAGGATTACCAATTTATGTAATAGTACTTAACCTTTCTGTGGGAACTATTGTAAATCTATGATTTAAAAACTGGACTGAGGGCTCCAAGTATGCAGTTAGGCATTATTCACTGTGAGGTTCACTAAATTGGCCTAGCTAGCCAATCCAGTTGATGGTACTTCAATGTAAATATTGTTAAGTCTTTCTTCTTAGGCTGAGCATATTCCTAGGGAGTTTGCTACCAATTTCATGTCTGCAGGATCACGGCACTACTGCCAGCATTGGGAGCTGAGGGTTCAACATCCCAATGCATGTTCATTTCCTCTTTCAATGCAATATATCAAACATTACTTCTATCTGGTTAGCCATTACAAAGATTCTGTTGTCACATTTCTAGAAAATAAACCTTCAGGTTTTTGTTTGTTTGTTTGTTTGCTTGTTTTGTTTTTTGCCAGGAGAAGAGAGGAATAGTCACTTTATTTCATATAGTGATGTAAGGGATCTGATTTTTATAATTGATTCCTAAACAGAGTTTCAACCAAACTTCCTAATTTAGCCCCTCTTTACTCCATCGTTTAGATTACTGAAGTTGCCAATTCCTGAGACTTTTGAAAATTTTTGCAGCCCCAAGTTGATTAGGTTCTCACCTCATCCCTGCCAGCCTGTGACTCAGCATTCCCAAATCTCCTAAATTATTTACTCTTCATTCATCTGCTTAAATTCTATCAATAATTTTGTTGCCTATGTTCTCTCCACTTTTTTTTTTACCTATCCTTTGTGTTTATGCCTAGAAAATTATTTATTGTCAGTTCAGTGGAGTTTTTGAAGGGGGAAAGGAAAATGTACATTTAACTCTTCATCTTTACTTGAAAATCCTGGATTCATTTTCCATCTCTATAGTTTCATAGTTATTTGTCTTTGAGCATATGACAATATCAAGAACCTATAAAATAATGAGATAACTTTTTTTAATATATGAAAAGCACCTTGCAGAGTTCCTGGAACCTGAAAGCCAGAAGTGATATTCCAAATATTTAACAAATGTTACTACAAAGACACTGACCACCTATGTTCTCCATGAATTTTGCTTCCTTTATTTCTAGACTGTTAGGGTCTCAGGAGTCAGGTGTCTATTTCATCTTTCTTATTTCTTCCCTTTTATGCACGGTCCAATGTTAGGAGTCAATCAGTACTTGCATAAATCTCACAGATACATTGCTTTTCACCAGTATTTCTTGATAATTCCTATAAATTTCTAGTTAAAAAACATTATAATTAAGCTTGGATTCTATCATTATGATCGTGATTTTTTAAGTGCCAGCCTTCTACCCTACTACCTCATTAAGTAAGGGTAACTCAAGTGGAAAGCAGAGGGCACATTTTGGGATCACTGAGTGTTTTTCTCCTCAACCACAGACTTGAGAGTAAGACTCTTTGTTGGTTGGGACAGATGGAGATCACTCTTTCTCCTGATGAAGTGAAGAGAGTGAATTTGACCAGGAGGGAATGTGGCCATTTCATTGCTTTTCCATAAAGAGTGTAAGCTTGAGTGTATTATGCTAAGCGAAATAAGTCAATCAGAAAAAGACATACCATATGATTTCATATGTGGAATTTAAGAAACAAAATAGATGAAAATAGGGGGAAAGAGAGAGAAGAGAAAACCATAAAACAGACTCTTAACTATAGAGAACAAACTGAGGGTTGCTAGAAGGGAGGTGGGTGAGGCGGCTGGGTTAAATGGGCAATGGGTATTAAGGAGGGCACTTGTTGGGATTACACTGGGTGTTATATATAAGTGATGAATCTCTAAATTCTACTCCTGAAACTAATATTACAAGATAGGTTAACTAACTGGAGTTTAAATAAAAACTTGAAACAAACAAAAAAATAGTATAAGCTTTGAGAAGGTGTTAATGAGAAATAAGAAAAAGAAAGCTATCTTAATCTATGTAATATTCTACACTATAGCTTGAAGCTTTTCCTCACAATCTTTTTCTAGGTAGAGCAGAACACTATATCCCCTTTAAGAGGTACTTTCTGGTCTAGTTATATTTTTCTTTTTCTTCACCACACTCACAGTTGTACAAGTACCTTATGCAATTTTAGTGAATTGTTGCCCGGTGTAGATCAATACCAGTTCCAGTACTGACAATTTCTCAAAGCACATACACCATTAAAGCCACCATGTGAACAATTCCATATAAGCCCTTTTTAAGGCTCTCTTGATACTTAAGTACTCTATAGGGATGGCGTCTGATCGATTTTCTACAGCAAATTGACCCCCTCAGACCTTGGACAAGTGTTAGAGCTTGCATAATAAGGTGAAATGGGAGCCCTTAGGATAAATGGTTATGGGTGAAGGAGAAGGTTCAGAGGTGCTGACCTAAACTGGAATATGCTAACAATCCATCCTCACCAATAGAATGTTAGCATGGAACTTTAATAGTAGTGACAGAGAACCAAAATGCCTGAATTCCTTCTTTTGCTGAAAACTCCAGAGCTTCTAACTCCTATGTTCGTGATATTTTCTCCTCAAGATAGAGAATCCCCTTAGGTATGCTGATCATATTTTTAAAGAAAATGTGAGATTCTTCTTAATTTTCTGTTATAAGAAGACTACATACTCATAAAAAATTGTAAAGCCCAAAAGAAGCAGGGAAAACCCCATCCTACCATATTCCTAACCTATGGAAATAATCATTGTTTATATGTATGTGCTTTTTTGGTCTTCTTCTCAGATATGAATTTTTGAATATTTGAAAAGAATATAGTTGTAATCCTATTGTTTCTAGAATTTAATTGCTCACTTCCCCCCTACTTATCACAAGATAAAAACATTTTAATGCTATTGAAAATTATGGGGCGCCTGGGTGGCTCAGTCTGTTGAGCATCTGACTCTTGATTTCGGCTCAGGTCATGATCTCACAGTTTGTGAGTTCGAGCCCCATGTCGGGCTCTGTGCTGACAGCACGGGTCCTGCTTGGGATTCTCTCCCTCCATCTTTCTCTCTCTCTCTGTCCCTCGGCTTGCTTTCTCTCTCTCTTCCAATCTCAAAATAAATAAACATTAAAAAAAATTATTATTGGGGCGCCTGGGTGGCGCAGTCGGTTAAGCCTCCGACTTCAGCCAGGTCACGATCTCGCGGTCCGTGAGTTCGAGCCCCACGTCAGGCTCTGGGCTGATGGCTCGGAGCCTGGAGCCTGTTTCCGATTCTGTGTCTCCCTCTCTCTCTGCCCCTCCCCCGTTCATGCTTTGTCTCTCTCTGTACCAAAAATAAATAAAAAACGTTGAAAAAAAAAATTAAAAAAAAATTATTATAACTATCATAATTAATTACAGCTCAATATGCTATTGAGCAGATAATTTAATTATCTTTTACTGTAGAATATTTATTTCCAATTGTTTATTTCAAAGTTAGAATATAATAGTGTTTCCTAGTTGTGTGGAAAAAGACTGTTGCCAGCACCTCCCCCAAAATGGATAATTATAAGTTAGAACTTCCTTCTTACTTTATTCCTTAAAAAATTCCATATAGATTAATAATTTAATATAAAAAATAGTATAAAAGGGTTAAAGAATCTTATGGTGAATATTTATATAATCTTGACATAGGAGGGTCTCTCTAAGCAAGAAAGTAAGCCAGAAACCACTAGGGAAATAATTGGTAGATTTAAAGGGAAAATGACAAATAAGACTAACAAAAAAATCTCTTTAGAAATCAATAATAATTTTAAAATTATAAAAATGGCCTACATTTGATGTATAGATGATTCATAAAAATATATGGCAGTCTTGGGATGCCTGGGTGCCTCAGTTGGTTAGGCATCCAACTTTGGCTCAGGTCATGATCTTGCAGTTTGTGAGTTTGAGCCCCGTGTCAGGCTCTGTGCTGACAGCTCAGAGCCTGGAGCCTGCATCAGATCCTGTGTCTCCCTCTCTCTCTGCCCCTTCCCTGCTCATGCTCTGTCTCTCTCTCTCAAAAATGAATAAACATTAAAAAAATTTTAAAAAATATGGCAGGCTTATTTAAAATATTTATACTTGTAATAAAAGATATATAAATTAAAATAGTGTTATATCATTTCTTCTATCATAATTACAAAGTTTAAAATAGTTAGAACACCTTGTGTTGTCATGATCATAGGGAAGCAGGCACTTCCAAACATTGACTGGAATTGTAAATTGGTATAACTTCTTTGGAAGATATTTAGATACTTTGATAATACATATATATCAAAGACCCTAAATATTCAGCACTTTCAAGAAATTCTTGAGCCTTGTCCTCTGGACAGTCCAGTTCAAGAAATTTGGGGAGTAAAGATTTAAGTAAATAGGTACCCATAGATGTGTGTATATAGATATTCATCTCAGTGTTCTATATAATCATGAACAATTGAAAATAACCTAATTGTCCAAAACACTGTGTTGTTAAAAACAGTTTGGTTTGATCATACAATAGAAAACCATGTGGTTCCTAAATGATGTAAATATATATGTAGTGTTATAGGTTTGAGGACAATCATTATCTACTAAATAGAAGAAAATATTACTGAAGAAAATGTATGGTATTCTATTATTTTTTGCATATATTTATGTTTCTGACTACTTGGAGGGAAAATCTAGAAGACAAAGCAAGAAAATGCTTTTAGTGATTATTTCTAGAGAGTGAGATTTTGACTCATGCAAATTTACAAGCTTCCCCCAATATATTTATTTGTCTTATTAGAATCATGTACTTCTTATTCTTAGTCTGTACTTTTTTGAATGATAAAAAATATGTAAGGAATATTTTGATACATAATGAGATCTACATGTCCTTAAGTGAATTCATTATATGTTTCCCTTAGGATAAGTGGCTAGAAGTTTGGAGGTCATTTCAAAGAATGTGAATATTTTTGAAACTCTTGACATATCTTGCAAATTGCCCTGTATCAACGTAACACCAATGGGCATTAACATAAAAGTGCCACTTTGACCATATTCTTACCATCATTGGTAAATGATTACTAGTAGGAGTACATTTTAAAATTTTAAATAGTGTTAATGAGTTGAATATGCACTGAATATTTTTTTCTTTGGGGACATATTTTAAAAACCATAACAAATTTAGGCTAATGAATTTGTGGTAGGCAAATTCACTGATATTGATCATTTTCTTGTCTACCCTTTGCAGTTCGGCTGTGCCCTTTGGAGGATCTCAGACTGTTTTCCTTCTTTATTCCAAAAAATGAGTAAATGTTTAGGTGAAGGGTATTTTACTGAATCCTACTTCTAGAAGATGGTGTTTTCACTGTATTGAGCAAAAGGACGTTAAGATTCTTGACCCTGACCACAATATTCTCTTTTTTTTTTCATTCTTTCCTCTTTGAATCCCTCGTATAGTGGAAGATAAGGAGTCTATCTTGAGAAGGACTTATGTGAGTCACCTATCTGACTTGTCTAGAGTCACCGCTCTAGGCACTGGGACAAATGTTCTCTTCTTCTCTCCCTCCTTTCCTTCCCTCCTCTTTTCTTTTCTTCCCTTGCTCTCCCTTTCTCCATCTCCTCTGTCTTGTACATGCTACTTCTCACTAATTATCTTGCTTTTCCCTGTCCTAGCCTTTCCTCACCATTGCCTTTGGAATTGAGAGGATTAAGTTTGAAGTTAGGCTTACATAGAAAGGAGCTAGGAAATCTACTTGGCCTTATTTGGTTTAAATCACCTAGGTAAAAAACATTTCTCTCTGAGGTCTACATTGGCTTTCCAGGGAACTACATTTGGATTATAAGCCGAAGCTTCAAAATCCGACAGATTTTGCATTTACCTAGTCTTGTTCTCTGGGCTCTATAGTTTACAGACATCTGGGGAGTATTGGGTTATGCTATTCTAGTAGAGAATGTTAGCTGATCACAAAGACCAGTCCTCTCCTATTCTTGAGTAAAAAGTTAGACTATACTTTCTAGCTTATTTAACAGTGAGTTTTGGTCATATGACTGAGTTCCAACCAAAGCAATGCTAGGGGAAACGATTAGTGCCTCTCCCAAGCCATGCCATAGAAACCTTCCTTAAGTGCTTCTACATGAATTTTCTATTTCCAATTTTTGGGAATAGACTCATGGAGACCTTGAAACCCATGAGTTATTGATGTTGTAGCCTCTAAGTTGGATAAGGAATGTTCATCAATACAGAAACACTTTCATGTGTTGTAGGATTTAATACCCAGGTAAGGATCCTGGGTAATGTTGCTTACATTCTACTGAAATGGCTGTTGAAAGTCTGAAGAAGGCAATGGCCTACACTAAGAGGAACAGAAAGACTCAATGGTGAAAAAGAGTATCCAAAGTTTTAGAGAATTGTGCATACTAGAGTAACTATAAATTTGGAAGATCCACCAGCCAACCTAGATGGGAGGGAGAGTCCAGGGTCTACTCCATTTGCTAAAGCAAAAGAATTATGCTTGTGAGAGAGTCACCAGCATCACTGAGAAACTCAGTGGATGTTTTCTGTAGTCCAAGACTGACACCAGGAGAAGGTATCATAGAGAGGCCTGGTGGATGGTGAGAAGGGGATCTCTCTTTGCTTCCCCCAGTTTATCCACATCGCAAAGACAAGAAGCCAGGGGAGGCTACCACCAGTGCTCACATGGCTTCTCTGTATAGGAAGCAGAGTCAGATTCAGAATGAGCAGGGTGTGGATTTGGACTCCAATCTGGAAGATTTCTACTAGGCTCCTGCCCTCCCTGGGGCCAGGGACAGAGAGCAGTGGGGTTGGAGGCACTGGGGGCATCACCTCTGTTGTTCAGTAAATCCGGTGTTGCAGTTGAGTGGGTTTTGAGTGTCAGATATGTTTGTGCACTGGAGGCGATGGTTTAAGCCATTGAATGGGATTTAATCAGTCATTTGTTTTCAAGAAATAATTATTGAACCCTCCCCGTCCCCCCAAAAAGTTGCTTCTGCCACAGCAATTGAGATGATAGGACCTCAAAATAATAGAGATCAGGTAGAGGCATTTAATTGTTAGGCAGAATGAGTACTCTTATCATAATGAGTGGATAGAATGACATAGAAAGTGGCCTGATATGCACAGAGCTGTGGTGATGATTAATAAAACATGGCATCCCTAAGGGCAAATAAATGGGAAGCCAATAAGGGAGATATTCAATTTAATCAAACAAAGAAAATCAGGGATAGGTGATCAGGAAGGTGATGGCAACCTTCCCAGTAGAGGTCACAATCTTTTACATGATTTCCCAACATGAACCTTTTTTTAAAAGCCATAACTTAATGACTGAAGGAGATACTAAATCCCTAGGAAGAAGGATCCTGAAATATCACAGTGAGTGTACACCGTAATGACTTCTTCTATCCTTTCTCAAAGGGGCCTATAGTAATTTACTTAGGTATCCATATCCTGGGGCAAGGGGCAATATCTAGCCATATCAAGAACCATTGAACATAAGGCCCGAGGTGACATTGATACCTAGGGACCCAATGTTATCATGCCTCCATTGCACAAAAGTGGGAGTATGTATATGGTATCCAGGTAAAAAATGGTGTCCTAGTACAAGACCTGTTCACTGTGGATCCACTTTTCTCTGTCCTTGAATGTGCAACTGGAATGGACTTGATAGTTGGTGGGACTCCTGCATTGGTTTTTTGGCCTCTGGGGTAAGAACTATTCCATAGGGGTAATTCAAATGGAAGGCTCTGGAACTCTCTCACTCCAGGAAAGATAATAATAAAGCAAAATAAAAACAACTTCATCCTGTGGAGGAATGGTAGAAATAGTGCCTATTTTAAAATCTTTAAGGTTTGTGAGGATGATGATCCCATTATATTTACCAATTAATTCACCATTCTTGCCATGAAAAAATAGAAAGGTTCTAGAGGATTATAGTGAACTATCATAAATTGAAACAAGTGCTGGTCCCAGTTGCAACTGCTGTGCCTGATGTAGTATCTTTGCAAGAGCAGATTAACACTACCTCAGGGCATAGTATGTGTCCACTGATCTTGCAAATGCATTCTTTTCCATTTCTGTCAAGAAGAAGGAGTGGAAGCAGCTGGCATTCACAGGAGATGAACAATGTGTTACATTTATGATTTTGTCTCAGGCTATGGTGACTCACTGGACCTGTCATAATATAATCCAAAGGACTTGGATTATCTGAACATTCCATAGGATGCTGACTTACTTAGCTGAATCAGTGACATCATATTCATAGGCCAGATAAAAAAGACATGGTAAGTACTTTAAAAGCACTCCTCTATGTGAGAAAAGGGTGAGAAACAAATCTTATGAAGTTTTAGTGTCCTGCAAAGTCAGTGAAGTTTTTAGAGGTTGAGTATTCTGGGGCATGCCAGGAAATCCCCTCTACATTAAAGAATAAATTATTTTACTTTGGACTTTCCCATCAGTAAGAAGGAAGCACACACTTGGTAGATACCTCCATGTTCTGGAAGCACCCATTCCACACATATGGCTTCTGAACCATGTGCCAAGTGATTAGGAATACTACTAGCCATTAACAAGCCCAGAGCAGTAAAGCCCTCTGTTGCTGGTACAGACTACAATGTAGGCATCCCTGGCATTTGGGCCATATATCTTGATAGTTCCTATAGCATTATAGATATCTGTGATAGGGAAAAGATGCCATGTGGAATTTATGGCAAACTGCAGTAGAAAAATAGCAACATAAACTTCCAGTATTCTGAAGCGAGGTCAGACCATCTGCAGCAGTAGATTGCATAGCATTCAATATGCTCATGCCATACTCCTGGGTCCTGATAAAGACAGAGCTATTGACCAGGAGACATTAAGCAACCACGTGAATAGAATTGTGCATCATAAGCAGGTTTCTGCCGTATCCACCAAGTCACATGGTTGGGCAGGTCCAGCCAGGTATAGGGTCACTCTGAGAAATATGATGCAAGGATCCAAGAGTTCTGTTGGGATAGAAGACTAGGAAATAGGGGTCCAGAGCTGGCCCACCCACTAATATAGTAGGACTCTTTCCTAGTCATTCTCCAAGACCTCGTCCTCTAAGAGTTCTCATAAAATGAGCCAGTATGTTGTCTTGCAAATGTTCATGAATTATTGCCAAACTTCTGGTAATCAAATGAGTAGGGTCAATTTCTGCAAGTGCTTTGAGACTCAATATTTTAACAAATTGTACACGTCATAAGACTGAATCTCTGTTAGATTCTATGGCTTTTATCAACACAACAGGGATGATGATACTCAAGACATTGGATACACTTCCCACCTCCAGTATCCTTTGTCTACCTTCTTATTTAATTTCTCTATCACAATTATCAGCTTCTAATTATTATATGTTTTATCTTGTTTATTGTCTTTTCCTCACGCTAGAATGCAAATTCAACAAGACTAGTCATTTTTGTCTGTTCTGTTAACTGCTATATACATTCCTGGCATCCAGGACCATGGTTAGCATATTATGCTGGCTCAATAATTTTGTGTGTGTGTGTGTGTGTGTGTGTGTGTGTGAGTGTGAATGAATGAATGATACATAGGAGTCTAGTGCAGGATCTTATTTCTGTTCTCTTTGGTTAATGGGATACATTAGTATACTGAACTTGGAGTGAAATAGAATGGATACTCCAGTTGTAGTGACTTTATGAAGATGTTGACTATTTCCTGACTATCCATATATATCTTCCCTTGCAATATCAGTAGTCCTGGTTAACCATATACCCAGATCTAAACCATTCATATTAATAAGAGCAAGAACCAAAAGTAGGAAAATGCTGGCTTCTAAAGGTATTCCATTTGGCAAAGGAATGCAGGCACAGAGGCTGTCCTTTGGTATGGGGGCTGCTCTTTGAAGGCTTTGGATGGACAGTCCAGATTTGCTGTACTCTGAGTATAATGAAATTCTCTCTTGGTCTTGCTGTTTCTTCCATTGTGTCTTTATCTTCTTTGAACTAGAATGAAGACTTTGCCACCAGAGTTATAGATACAGTGGATGAACATTCAGGGTAGATAAATGGGAATTTGTAGTTTGGTCAGCATATGAGTATGCCAAAATGACATGTGGATTTAACCCACCAGAAGATATAACGTAGAATGGTAAAAAGGAAATTATTTCTTACGTCCAACAGCATGCCTAAAGGTAAAAAAAAATATTGTGATGGTGAGAGTATAAGTGTCTCAAAGAAGAGGGAGTTAATGTTGCCCCTGTACTCTTGGAATCAGACTTGAATTCAGTGGTTCCTGGGGATTTCAACAGCTACTTCTCATCAACATTCAAATTGAATTCATATCAGCATCAGACTCAGAAAAATTGTATCTGCCAATTTATTCTTATAAATTATCACATTATCTACTTTCTATCTTAGGGAATTTATCACCTAAAGTACTTAACACATGGCAAATCATGCAAAGCAAGAATCAGGGAACCCCGGCCATGGCACAATAGTGGAAGCATATTTAGGTGAGAATTTATAGCTAATACTGCATTCCAGTCCCAAGTGAAAAAATAACAAAATAATTTAAATTCACCCAAGTTCTTGATAACCTCTTCAGTGTACTTATATAAACCTCTGTACTGTTTCATTAGAATATAATCACTTGAAATTCATTTTCTACTGCGGGTTCATTACAAATGATGAAATTATTCCCAAGTACTATCACTAAGAATGAACTAAAATGAATTTTTGAAGCTTCAGCATCTACAATGAATTTTCTTTTCAAATCTGTCAACATTTCAAGTGTTTGTAGCATACTTGAGGGAATCTGTCTAGCACAAAACCCCTGACTTTTGCATCCTTTGAATTCTGGCTAAATGTTCTGAATACCTTGAAGAAAGTGTGTGTGGTATGCTCCAAACTGCATTACATCCCATCCCAATTCCAGCTGCCTTTGATTCTTGAATTACCTAACACCAAAAGCAATAGCTACAACAGTAGCTACTACTACATGGAATGCTATGGATAGTTGGTACTAGAATCCCCATGTTACAGGTGAGGGAATTAAAGCTCAATGATTTTAAATAATTTTATACCAAGTATTATTAGTCAGTAAGTATGATTGGCACATATTCCAAAGCAGATTTGTCCAGCAACAAGGCCCATACTCACCACCATTAGACTGGATTACTTACTGCTTTCCTGGTGACATTTTCTGACATCCATACCATTGTTTAATATTTACCTGGAACTATCTGGAAGGTGTTAAAAAGGTATCCGGTCACTTTTTTGTCTCTTTTTTTTAAGTATTTTTATCCTATGAGCTAAATGATTTTAAAAAGGTAAAATGAAAACATTTATTAAGATATGCTACATACAAAGAAAAACTACGTTCACTTGAGAGATAGTATAGTATATTAGAAAGACTGGGTCTAATGTGTCTTGGGAGGTATACATTTCTAAGTTCCAATTACACGTTTGCCACTTACTGGCTGTGAGCCCCTGGTTGATATTCTGGTCACTTGCTTATTTGCTCTTAGATCAATTCCTTGTGCTTCCCTTGATCTATTCTGTATTGCAAGGGTACTGCCTTCAGCAAACTGCATTTCACATGCTCTTTTGCCAACTGGATTCTAAGTGGGATCAGCTAATGGAGGGCATTGGCAGAACACTGGAAATAAGAGAGAATACAGGTTCTTTCTCTTTGGCTCCCTCTGCTCTAGGCAGTAAATAAATAGTTCCATTTTCTTTATAGTTCCTGTAGCATAGTGGTTCTAGTTTACAATGACCCACCCCAGTACTTTGGCTCTGATAACACCACCTACTCTTTGTCCCATTAGTCGTAGGGCTGCTGGTGGTTTCCTGCTATTCTTGAGCTCTGGGTTTCCTCACTGTTTCCTATGTGCCCTTTCAGCTCCTCCAGCCACTTGGTGAATAGTTCTACATGCTAAATGTCCCCTGTTGAACAACTTAATGTGGGTTCTGTTTTATTAACTAAAGCTGACTGACATAGTATTACCAAATACTCAACTTCACTGAGACTCAGTTTCCTTATTTATAAAATAAGGATGATAATAACTACTTGCAATTCTTACTTAAACTCTCAGTGCCTCAGTTTCATCATCTGTGAAACGTGGAAGAATCCTACTTAACTCAGAAATGAGTAAGCTAATGGGTGCCTGGGTAACTCAGTTGGTTAAGTCTCTGACCAGCCCAGGTCATGATCTTGAGGTTTGTGAGTTCGAGCCCTACATTGGCCTCTGTGCTGACAGTTCAGAGTCTGGAGCCTGCTTCGGATTCTCTCTCTCTCTCTCTCTCTCTCTCTCTCTCTCTCCCTCTGCCTCTCCCAGTTTGTGCTCTTTCTCTCTCAAAATTAAATAAACATTACAAAAATTGAAGAAATGAATAAGCTACTCTAAGAAATAAACCATTCAATTCAGCCACTTATCTTAGTAATTAAGCAGATGTAGGTAATATAGGGCAGAAATGTGGCAGCGGAGTTGGATCTCTAGTTTACACTGTTGCTGTCATTCAAGAGGCTCAAGCTGATGGCAACTTTGGCATCTTCAACACATGGCTTCCAAGATTGCCTTGGGAGTCATTTCCATTGCACTAACCAGAAAATGAAAGGATCATATGTGTGATTCTTATAGGCTGAGACTGGAAGTGGTTCACCTCCAATCACAGTTCACTGATTACAACTCAGTTACACTGCCTCATCTAGTAACCAGGGAGACTGGGGAATTTAGTATTGGTAAGTGTGAAGGAAGTGGTAAGTGATCAGCTAACAACTTCTGCCATAGCCTCATAGGGATTGTATGAGGATTAAACTAGTTAATAATATAGAATATTTAGAACTAGTATTATGTAAGCATAAGGTGTAACTTTTAGTAGTAAATGAGGCAGTGTTTGGAATATCTGGGTGGCTCAGTTGGTTAAAGTGTCTGACTTCAGTTCAGATTATCATCTCATGGTTCATGAGTTTGAGCCCTGCATCAGGCTCTCCGCTGTTAGCACAGAACCTGCTTTGGATCCTCTGTCTCCATCTTTCTCTGCCCTTACCCCGCTCAAGCTCTCCCCGCCCCCCCTCTGAAAATAAATAAATAAATAAATAAATAAATAAATAAATAAGGCAGTGTTTGTAAAGAGTCTAGCAAAGAGTCTTGCATATGTAAAATACTCAAGAAATGTGTTATATCATCACCATGCTCTCATAATCATCATCATCTCAATATAACCATCATCTGAGAATTAATATATGAATATAAAATTTAGTTATACCACTGTTTGGGCAAGACTTTTTCTTTTTAATTCACAGCACAACTGTGAAATAGAAATGTCATTATTTTTATTGATGATAGTAAAGATAATGATAAATTATAAGGTAGCTACGAATTTTAAATGAGTTTGGATATGAAATCGTCTACTGCAATATTTAGTACATGATATATACTAAAAATTATTTAGTCATTTCCTTCTATAGATTCCAAGGATGATAAGAAGTTGAAAGGGACCCAAAGATCAATAAGAATAGTTATTTTCCATAAGGTGGACACAATCTGGAGGGAGACAAGAAATATATCACACAATATTCTAGGTACTCTTGCCTTCATAGAAAATACATTTTAGTAGTGAATCAAATTATAAGTAAACAAAAATATATGTATATATGTGTATGTGTATACTTCAGATAGTAGAAAGTGCTACCAAAAAAAAAAAGCAGAGAGAAGGTATATAGAGTAATGGTGGTAGTGGGGTGAGGTGCTTCCATAGGGTATTTAGCTAAGTTTTCCCTGTAAAAAAGCATTTGAGCAGAGATATGAAGTCTGTGATGGAGTTGGTAAAGAGGAGAAAGGAATGTGAAATGTGGGCTAACATAAGCTTGTGGTCTCAGGATCAAAAGTGGAATATAGGTGTAGTTAGATATCCTGCATTTAATTTTCAGATCACTAGTGTTCATTGTCTGAAAATCTTTCCCATGATTAGAGATGGAAAAAGAGGCCAAATACAGGGAACCACTTTTAAATCCTAAGTCAAAGGCTTGCTCGGTGGTAGGGATCATTTCTGGGATTAGGGACAGAACACAACTGACAGATTCCATCCCAGGTTAGTCCCTTGGCAAGACTCTTCTCAGCTGTTGGGAAGTCCACTGAGGACTGGTGTGGCCACCATAGAAAATCTGAACCACAGGTATCAAAGAAAAAGATGGTATTTGGGGAGTAATGTTCTGGAAACCTGCCTATATATTAAGATGAAAGGACTCATGTCTTGGATCCCCAACATGACCAGTTTCAATAAGAATTTTATATGGGGTAAGAGGACCATGGAGGGGAGTGAATGAAAATGACAATAGAACTTATGTAGTGGTAAAAGTCATGGACCAAAATGGACTGTGTCCTTGTCCCAACTCTATTACTGGTTTACATGGTGATATTCTATTTGTCTGTCTGCAAATACTTCCTGACCCATAGGGCTGGCCTCTGGTAATGTGAAATTCAATTCAGCACATACCTGTTGACTTTATTATGTGCCAGTCAGTGGTATACATCTGGGGATGCAGCAAGGAGATTACATTTCAATGAGGAAGTCAGACAATAAAAAACAAATATGTGAGTAGCATGGATAGTATGTTAGATGGTGGTAAGTATTATGAAGAAAAATAAGTAGGGAATATGGGGAAAGGACCAGAGTTTAAATAAGATGATCAGAGAAGACCTAAATAAAAACAGGAAATATAGGTTAAGACCCTAAGAAAGTGAAGAAGCTAACACTCGGCTTTCTGGGAATAGATCATTACAACAGAGGAAACAGAAAGGACAAGTGTACTGGTGCAGGCATTTACCTGGGGTGTTTATGGAACAACAAGAAAACCAGCTCGTAAGCAAGCAGAGAAGTAATGGAGTAGGATGGGATGGAACAGACCAAGGGAAGGAACGAAATCTGAAGAATTTTGGAAGCCATTATAAATACTTTAGCTTTTAGAATGAAGTGCAAAGCCATATAAATGTTTTGACAAGAGGAATAATATTATCTGACTTATGTTTTAACATGATGCCTATAGTTGCTGTTCATCCACAGAGTGAAATAGGGCAAGGGCAGGAGAAAGGAGACTGGTTATGAGAATATACCTTCTGCTCACTGTTTGTGCACTTAGCCTCTCCTTAATTGTGATATACTTCCTTTACAACCCTATTTCTATTGCTCTTAAGCTTCAAATTCTCTCATGTGCTCTTTCTAATCTCCTAATTTCCTCAGGAAAATGGATAATAAACTTACCTACTTTGAGATATTAGTTATTTATAAGATGTTTTATAAGAAGAGTGTCTAGTTGAAACAAAAGGAATGGCCCTTTAATTGTAAATTTCAGTCATAAATGTGCAGGTATTTTATTTGGATCAGTGGATCTTTTGAAAGTAACTAAAATGACTTTATACAGACACTTAGATACTCTGGATAATCAGGCAAGCCTTAGTTCAATTCTTTTGTAATAGGAGGTAAGTTACACAAACAGGAAAATATAAAGCCAGACTAGCTTATCCTTTCATAGGATAATAGAATATCACATTCATATGCCCAATTCTAATCCAATCACTCACTAAATTATTATAGATTCCATCTCTTTAATCTCTCTCCCCTATTGTCATCCTATTGTTAATATTTCATCTTTGGCTTGAAAATTGACTTCATCTCCTAATTTGTTTCCAGCATTTCAGGCTTAATCTCCATTCTCCTACTCTGTCCAATCTCCAAACCAGAATGATCTTCTGAAAATGCAGATAGTGTCATTTCCCTGTTTAAAACTCTTCAGTTGCTCTCCAGTGCCCTCACTTTAGCACAACCCAGTATTCTTGGTCAGACATACAAAGTCCTTTAGGAACTGGTCTCTCCATTCCTCTTCAACTAATCCCCTAACCATCCCACCTACCCACATTTTCTGCTCCAGCAACATTCCATTCTGTCACTTTCCTCTGGGATTTGGTACTTTCCATCTTATCATCCTGGTAAAAAGTTTTATTTTCTTTACTTCTCTGTTTATCCTCCAAATTCAAACAACAAACTTCTATTCACCCTTCAGAGTTCAGTGTAGATGTCACTTCTGTGGAAAACCTTCCCTAATGCCTATGACTTAATTAGATGCTTCTCCCAAGGGTTTCCACAGCAATCTTCTCTGCCATTTTAATTTTGCAAAGCAAATCTGTTTTCTGTTATTTGATGGTTCATCCTCCTCATTAGATTTTGAGACCTTAAGGGCCAAGACCTTTCTTACGTTTGTGTCTATGATGCTTAAGAGAGTGCTTAATATATAATGGAACCTCCATAAGTGATTGAGTGCATAAGTGAAAGCTATATGTAGAATTTCTTACAAAAGTGCAAAACATGAAACAAGGGAAAATGGTATTATTGGTTTCCTAACAAATGAGTTGCTTGAGAAAAACACAACATTTCTGGTACTCAGATCAAAAGGAAGTTTCTCTCTTGAATCCTCATGGAAAAGCACTAACACTACAATAATAAGCTTAGATCCTATGTAAAGAGAAGCAAATAAATTTGTTAGTATAAATTGGTGCTACTAATTTTTAACTTACTGAAGTTAGAAAACCTGGTCATGATGATATCTTTTGTTCTTTTCTAGTTTTAAGCATTTATTTATTTAAACATTTAATTCTTTTTGAGAGAAGAAGAGAGACAGAGGGCGAGCAGGGAAGGGGCAGAGAGAGAGGGAGACACAGAATCTGAAGCAGGCTGCAGGCTGTGAGCTGTCAGCACAGGGTCTGATGTGGGGCTCAAACTAACAAACCGTGAGATCATGACCTGAGCAAAGTCGGACACTTAACCCACTGAACATGTGTACTTCTCTGATTCCTGAAGACCAGTGAGTACTGATATCTGATATTACTGGTGTTTGGAGCCTCATTTTAAGCACTTTTTAAATGGTGATAATCATTCCAGTGCAGTTCTCTGCAAAAAGTTCACATGTTCATTTGTAGGTGACTTTCTGAAAGACAAATATATGCTAAAAAAATTAAAACATAGAATTTATCTAATTCAACATTAATTTTGTATCAATAATTCTTCATTGTAAAATAGAGGATTATTACATGCAGTTGTATAAACTTGGTAATTTTAAGGAAAGTAAAAGAAATAGTTCATGATTATGAAAATGCAATGCAAAACTCCATATTAAAAATAAGCATAATATTAAGCTGCAATATTTTTTCATGGTCATTATATAATAAAAGTGTTTTTCTTTCAATTAAGTGATACAGTCTTTAGTTCTAAAAAATGAAAATGAAAGTAGTCACTGGCCTCTTTTTATATTTTTAAAAACTTTATTTAAAAATAGCAATCATAGGTCAATTCATTTTTTTTTTCTTTTGTGGGTTAAGAATAGATGATTTCATTATTTCAGGTTCCCATTAAATTTCTAGGTTTAATTAAAATTTTCTTTCAAGCCTTGGGACTTCTTATCCAATGTGATCCCGGAGTGCTTTCACGATCTATTTCTATGCTCTCTGGGCTTTAGAGAGGAATTTTCTGAACTAATGGTGGCTCCCTTCTGAGATCTATGCCTCTGTAATAAAAGACAGTGAACTGAAATTCTACCTCTGGTATTTACCTAAAGAAAATGAAATCACTACTCAACAAGATACTTTGATTCCCATGTTCATTGCAGCATTATTTACAATGGCAAGACATGGAAACCACCTAAGTGTCCATTGATGGGTGAATGGATAACGAAAGTGTGATACATACACATGCATGTACACACACACACACACACACACACACACACACACACACAGGAATATTATTCAGCCGTAAAAAAGGAAATCCAGCCACTTGTGAAGACATAGGTAGCACTTGATGGCATTATGCTAAGTGAAATAAGTCAGGCAGAAAAAGACAAATACTATATGATCTCTCATATGTGAAATCAAAAATAAAAAAAAGAGAAAGAACTCATAGGTACAGAGAATAGGTTATCAAAAATGAGGGTCATTGGGGTTAATGAAATCAGTGAAGGGGTTAAAAGATACAGACTTACATTTATAAGATAAATAATTCACAAGGATATTTATGTTGTGGTGACCATAGATAACAGTATTGTATTGCATATTTGAAAGTTGTAAGAGAGTAGATCTCAAAAGTCCTCATCACAAGAAAAAATTATAACTATTTATAGTGAATCATAATTAAACTATTGTGGTAATAATTTCATAATATATACATATATCAAATCATAATATTATATAACTAAAATTAATACAATATTACATGTCAATTATATCTCAATTAAAAAATAGTTAAAATATTAACTATTTTGAGTCACTCAACAGATATGAATTTTAAGCCCAAATTGTCTTCTAAATTGCTGTATAAATTTGGACAAGGTACATCATGCTTGTAGGCCTATTAAAGGAAGTGTTTGAATTAGATGTTATATGGTTTACATGACTTTATGATTTGTACAAGAAACCTCAATTCTTTCTACAAATCTTCTAGCTGGGCAGGTACTAAACTGGATACCCTTTGCATGTGTACTTCTCTGATTCCTTAAGACCAGTGAGTACTGATATCTGATATTACTGGTGTTTAGATCCCCTTTTAAGGACGAGGCAACTTAGGGTCTCAAGATAAAATAAAAGAGGCTGCACACCTTTCAGCCATCAAACTCTTTACTGCTCAATATCATCCACCATGATGGAAGTTAGGCAATGCCCTTTAAATTGTTATTTAAATCTATATGGATTTGTGGACATGAGATAAGAGGAATATGATGGATTTAATATTTTTCTACTATTTACTCTCATTCTGCCATGAAGTTGCATTATAAGTGCAGAAATTCTAATTAACTGAATATATTGCATCTGTAGCAATAGGTTCAGTGACCTAAAGTATATTATTCTTCAAAAGCTATCAAGTGTGGTATACTTGATGCTGAATTTATTTTCAGCCTGACCTTCTGAAACAAAACTTTCTACATCACATCTCTATTATCAACTCTGGCTTCACTTATTTTGAGAATTTCCTTCTGAAATTAGCACAACAAACTTGGAAGGTTTTAGAATTTAAAGACATGAAGATTTCTGCATCAAGGAAAAAAAAATCCCATTAGGTATTTCATGTTTATCAAAAGCAGATCATGGTGACTAAATTTATTTCCTTATTCCAAAGATTGGTTTGAAGAAGATAATGAATTGTTAGGGATAATAGAATCCACTGAATAATACAGAAAAGCTAATTTAACAATGAAGGAATTGATAGTTGTTTAACCTAGTAAGTTCCTCAGGTGGTAAGACTCCCTAAATCTCGATGCGTATGTATATAATCTACCCCAGTAACACTAACCTTAGAAATTATTGATATGGCAAAATAAAATCAAAGAACATATTCATTATCTTAGAGTGAATTGCCTTATATCTGTGCTCCAGAGACAAGGAGAAGAAAGAAAGAGAAAGGAAGAGTGCCTTTATCAGAAAATCAAAAGCCTTTCCAGAGGTTTTCACATCACTTCCCAGAGGAAACAATCTCTGAGTGTAAGGTGGGAGCATGGGTGAGGAGGGAGGCATCAGGAGACACAGGCACCATTCTCATGCATTAGGACTTACTCTGGACGTGTAGACATTAATTCAGGACTTTTGGGATTCTACTGGTATTAACACTATGCCAGTTTTATAAAATGAATCTGAGCCATTTCTGTGTCCTTAAATGACCTGGGATAATTACTATATCATCGATTAACCTATTCTTTAAATCCTAATTTCAACCCATCTTTCAAGCCCAGTGTTTCTGGTACCATTATTAAGCTATTACAAGAGAATGTTTGGTATAGTGAGTAAAAGAAGGGAGGAAATATTTTAGCTATCTAACCCTGGTAGTCTGGCAAATGCTGGTTGGCTGTGTTTGAGGTTAGAAAGCACAACCTTATCCAGAGAGCTTACATAGAGATTGAAATGGTAGTTGTATATGATATAATATATGGTTGGGCTGGTTGTAGGATGTGTGAGAGAGAAAATAGTCAGGAATTACTTCAAGAATTCTGACCTGAGTAACTAGAATGGAATTAGCAATTGTGATGAGGAGGACTATAGAAGAGACAGTTGTGTTGGGGTGCCTGGGTGGCCCAATTGTTTAAGCATCTGACTCTTGATTTCAGCTCAGATCATGATCTGATGGCCATGAGATGGAGCCCTGCATTGGGCTCTGCACTGAGCACGGGGCCTGCTTGGGATTGATTCTCTCTTTCCCTCTTTCTCTGCCACTCCCCTGCTTGTGCTCTCTCTCTCTTTTTCTCAAAATAAATATTTTTTTTTTGAAAAAGAAGAGACAATGTGTGTTAATGCTAGGTCTCATTAAATGAATTGTACATCTTTCTATGCCCATCCATGGCTTGGGATAGATGCAACACCATTAGGTTTATATCTTCTTTACATTCCCTCCAACTTGGCTTTCAAAACCTGTTCCTGGTGCCATTCATAAAAGATAAACCCCTCTTGGAAGTATAGAAACATGCAAGCCACTGGAAGTAAGAAAAACAACCAAAATACTGTTTTAAATACTTTATATATATACATACACACACACACACACACACACACACACACACACGTGTATATATATATGGTATATATATATACCATGTTTGAAGGTCCCTTAGATAATAGTAATTTCGGTCACTAGAATGCATTCTCCATTTTATATTAAGAAAAAACTTAATGTGTTTAAATATGTGGTTCTCAAGAAAAACATTTCATCTCCAGAAAAACATTCAAGTACAAGTCATGGATGAGGAATTTAAGAATAATGACAAAGCTGCTACTATGAAAATTAAACAAACCTTCCCCCTTAAAGTAAACCTCAGTTTGATTAGTGCTCCAAAAGAACCATGAACTTCTGTAGACATGTATGCATATAAGACAACAGTTTGGTTCTGTGGAAACTAGCTATAAACTGTTCCAGAGATAAAAATATTGGAAGCCTTCAGAGTACATTATTTAGTTAGATTACAGTGTCCATGGAAATTGTGCAGCGTAGTGGTCTTGATCTGATCATCCTACTTTGATTTAGAAGAACTGTGGAGAGAGTAAATTGTCAGCTTGTGCAGGTGGTGATTGTAATGAAGAGCCCAGTGTGGATACCTTACTTAAAATCTTCTGACTACAACAGTGAATGAATAAAAAGTAAAGCAAAACAAAACAAAATTTCCATTAATTTCTCTCTTTAACTAGAACTGTGTAACATGGACACCCTAAGCTACAAAGACCAGGATTGTTGTTTTTTGTTTGTTTTTGTTTTTTTGTTTTGTTTTGTTTTGTTTGGGTAAGTTGGGGACATTTGGGAATATTGATGCTCCATACAGATGATTCTCTCAGCAACAGAGAGGAGAATGAAGACTTTGGTTGGCAACTACTGTTAGTAGTGTTTGCCACATATACCACTTTCTTGCATTACATCAATGAACTTGGTCAACCATTTGTCTTCTTTGCAAAAAAGCAAAGAATTCCAGTAAGTATTTGAGAAGTTGCCCAATAATGACACGTTTCTATATATGATTCACTTTATTGCAATGAGGCAATAAAGATTTGCAAAATTGCAATAGTTGCAATAGGCAGTGGGCTGTGAGAACTTTTTGATATCCTCTTAGAATTACTTTCTTATCCTTAACTTTGATTTTATAAGTTCACTCATTGGGAGTGACTCATGCTGAGCCAACTCAAAGAATCACATATTTAAACACATTAAGTTTTTGGGGCGCCTGGGTGGCGCAGTCGGTTAAGCGTCCGACTTCAGCCAGGTCACGATCTCGCGGTCTGTGAGTTCGAGCCCCGCGTCAGGCTCTGGGTTGATGGCTCGGAGCCTGGAGCCTGTTTCCGATTCTGTGTCTCCCTCTCTCTGCCCCTCCCCCGTTCATGCTCTGTCTCTCTCTGTCCCAAAAATAAATAAAAAACGTTGAAAAAAAAATTAAAAAAAAAATAAAAAATAAAAAATAAACACATTAAGTTTTTTCTTAATATAAAATGGGGAATGCATTCTAGTGACCAAAATTACTATTATCCAAGGGACCTTCAAACATGGTGTGTGTGTGTGTATATATATATATATATATATATATATATATATATACATATATATATATATATACACATATATATATATATATGTATACATATATATATATGTATATATATATATATATATATATATATATAAAATAGAATATATATAAAGTATTTAAAACAGTATTTTGGTTTTGTTAGCCTCTCAATCATGTCTCTTCCCTCTTCCATCCTCACCGAGTCCTAGGATGGCTGGGAAGACAAATTAGAAATAAGATTGTTTACAAATATGAAACCAGATCAAAAGAAAATATTAGAGATGGATGGGATAGGCCATGTGGAGTCCAAAGAATGGTCATTATTCCAGATTACATCAATTTGATGAGCAAAATGCATATTTTCCATGTAATCTCAATCCTCCCTCCCCCTCTTACCACAGTCCTCTCTCTCTTTTCCTGTATTTATCTCTTCCTCTCTTTCCATTTGAAGATAAACTTTGACAAATGATGCTTCCTAGTCTCTGATTTCTAAAAACACATACTAATCAATATCTTAGATCTAGTTACAAAATTTCTTTATGATTGATACTTTCAGGTTTTCATACTTGTTTCTTTTTAAATGGATTCCTTTCTTTTCAGGGGCACTCATTTGTTTCCTTGTCAATCTGGAGAAAACATCCCAACCTGTTGGCAGCACATTTATAATCATATTTTTTTTTTTGGAAAATCTTATATTATTTCCCAGGAGGAGGATTAATACTACCTGCGTTTTCTTTCATTATATTACCTTACATTAGGAAATGACATTTTCTATCCTGTTTTTTGACTCCAGAAATTTTCCTGATTTTGAGCCCTTGTATTCCTTGCTTAAAAAATGTCTATATTCTTTGGAAACAATCTAATTTTTAATCTTAGAAAAGTTGCACTAATGAACTAAAGATTGACATAGTAATTGTTGTTCCAATGGAAAAAAAAAAGAAAACATTTGAGAGGAGGATGGGTCTGAGTTTCTCTTGTTTCATTTCAATAGTAGCAATCAAACTTCTAATTAAAATTAGTCACTCAATTGCTTTGTAAATGATTCTGGTGACTTCATTAATCTGCAATGATGAGCTACCTTTGTAATATTTAATATCCTGATAAAAGAAGCCACATATCAAGCATGAGTCAAATTTCTGTCAGCCCTCTGATATTTCTGGACACTAGGAATCTGTTGCTTCTCTTGTATGATGAGGGAATATTTTCATACATAGTTCATATCCTAAGTATAGTGAACACTAGTCTAACATTGTAAACTCCCAGAGGGCAGACACCAGTGGTAGCTCTAATACATTTCACCTCATTCAAAGGAGCACTAAGAGGAGGTGATGAAGCTGCTCATCAATTGTCTGAGTCACTTGGCTGGAACTCATTGATTTTGAGGGTGAAGAGGCTGCCTTCAGAGGTGCATAAGATCTCCTTAATCTCTGAAGTTGAGAGTTGCCCTATTGTAAGCATATGCCTCTTAAGGACAATTTTCTTGTAGCATTCTCCAGAAGTTGCTTTTCTCATATAACTCTGTTGCTGGTGGATCCTAGCTGTGATCCCATCATGCTCTCCATATTTATTTTTAGTCCCACCCCTTGTGCTACAGACTCAACTATTCCTATACATCACTTACATAATGAAGAGTCAAGGCCAACTTAACATTTTTATTTCAAAATATGCTTGTCCTCCATGGATCCCAATTATCCATGTCAGAAAGTTGAAGATATGTCACTTCCTTTCTTTCTGACCTCCCACATTCAATCAATGACAAAGTCTTAATCCTTCCATCTCTTTAACATTTCTCTGTCCCCTCCTTTATTCATTCTTGACACTGTTTTGATTCAAGCCATCACCATCAAAGATAGATCTCGATGGCTGCCTCTTACAGACCGCCTTCCCCTTCCTAATGGTAATGTAAATCTTGTTCATAAGTATACCCTGCCTCTCTATGGCCTGGGTGATTCAGGGAAAGGTGGTTCAGTTCTCAGCTTCAGGCATAGGTCTGATCAATCCAGTGTCTATAGTCCTTATCCCAGTGATTGGTTGCGAATCTTAGGTTTCCACACTCTGGAACAAAAGATTGGATCAAGAGTACATGATCCATTTTGCCAGTGAAAGTCAAGGGGATGACTTCTGGGGGGATGGGTATTACAGTGATAATATAAAGCCTGGGTCCACTTACTACCATGAAGGAAGCCACTCAGAGGATAAAGCATAGCTAAGATAAGAGAATTAAACTGGATCTGGGGCACTGCATTGTCATATTTGAAGTTCACCTACCTCACTCCTTTTATTAGATGAGCCAATAAGTTTACATATTGATTACCTGAATTTGACCAGGAATTTCTCTCATTTATAACATAGAAATCCTAACTGATACATCTTCTTTTGCCAGAGTTATTGCAATGATCTGGCAACTTATTTCTCTATCTGTGGTATAGACCCCTTCAGTTGAGTATCTACTCTCCTGACAGGGTGATCTTTCAGAAAACCCCACAGATCTATTCATTTGCTTCCTACTTAATCCCCTACCATGGTAACCTATTATCTTCAGAATAAATTAAACCACATTAGCACGACACACAGGATCCCACATTATTGGATTTTTTTCCTGCCTCTTCAGCCTCATATCTCATTTCATTCTGATATGAATTCTATGCACAACTGTTCTCAAATCATTTTTGCTCCTAGAATAGAAAGTCTTTATCACTCAGCTCTGAGCTTCCTTATCTTAGAAATCAGCTAATTCCAGTTTATTCATCAACTACCTACTTTGAAACTACATTGTAGCCAAATATGTGTAATGTGCTGGCAAAACTCCTCCCCTCACTATTTACCTGGTGACATTCTACCAAAAAACCTATCTGCTCCTCAGAAGACTTTGTGCTTTCTCTCTTATTCATATCTCCCTTCCTATGGACACTTACCACACTGTGTTTCAATAGTTTGTTATAATTTTACTGTACTTAGTTCCCCCCTTGAAAGCAAGAGCTATTTCTTATTTCTATATTCCCAATTCCAGCATTGGTGTTATTCATGGATTTAAGTAAGCAGAAAGCCAGGTTGTTAAAATTGTGAGGTACATTAGATATCAGCTAACCCTAAAGTTCAGTGAGGGATGTGACCTACTGCCTTATGAAAAATGGCATCTAATACTTGGTTTCTATGTAATAGAGGTCACAGCAAGTGAAGTGGCATGAGTGAATGGATGCATGTGCAGTCATAATGGATATTCACATCTCAGCCCTGCAGTTCACCGTCAGAGGGAGAAATGGGGCTTGTGTTGCCAACACTTCTGATATTTGTTCAAGAAAACAAGGAAACCTGTGCAGGTCAATAAAGTAGGTGGATCTCATATCTGTAGGATGGATATGCTCATGATCTAATTGTATCCTTGGATTTATTCCAACCTCTTCATTTTAAGGTAAGGACGCAACACCTGGACTAAAGCAGAGTTTCCACTAAGAAATCCCTCAATTCAGTGTATATACTTCTTCTATATGCTTTTGTGGCCCTGTTCCCTTAACTCAATGTTTTAAAACCGTCTTGTCTCCCTCCTCCATTATAGTGCATGTTCTCTAAGTACTGAGAGTACCTTGGTCTTTCATCTTTCACAAGACCAGATACTGAGTAAGTACTTAGTAGATACTTGTTGAATGAACACTGAATAGAAATCATGCTCCTGGAAGACAGCATTTGACTCATAATATCACCGTCACCTCTAACATGTAGATTTGTAGATTTACCTCACAGGAAATTTAATATAGCTATCTGTGTTGAGTCCTTGGAAATTGGAAGTGGGATATATGGGGGCTACTAAAATACTGTGAGAGTATGTAGACCGCAATCTCTACTACCAGGCATAAAGGTGAAGTAGAACAACAGTGTGTTGTTAGGCAAAGGGGAAGGATCATTAGCTATGGAGGGGAGTGTGGAAAGCTTCCTAAACTGAGTGACCAAGGATATGTAGGATTTTGACAGGTAGAGAATTAGTTGTTGGTTTGGGGAGTTATGTATAGTCTCCAGTGAGCCCTGGTCATGCACTGACAGTGTCTTGCTGCTTTCATTTTTGCTTCTATGAACGTTTCTGTATTGATTAGCCCTAATGAAGAGTCCTTCTCCAGGGTCTAGAGTAAGATCCTAAAGCAAAGCATTCGATTCCAGATAGAGCCATTTTCTTTCCATTCTGTGCTTCTGGACTTGGGAGAATTCAGTCAAAACAAATAAACACAAAAACACAAGACAAACAAAAACACCACCAACAAGAAGTCCCAGAGATTCTAGGGACTCTTGCTGATTATCTGTAACCCAAATTCTACTTCCAGGTGAATTCCAGAAAGTCATAAAAGGAGGTTGCTCCTCTCTGTAGGAGCAGATTCTTACCATTGAATGGAGAATTCTGCCCATCCTGAATACCGAGAAAGTGGCTCTAGTTGCACATTTATCAAAAACTCTCCAAATAGTAAGACTGATTGCCATCCTTAGAGAGGTTGTTAAGCCAGCTAGTGTCTTACACAATAACTGGATATCATTATTGTGCACCTATGGTGTGCCAGGTTGCTTTTATTATTATCACTATTTCACCTAACAGGTTTTCAGAATAGGTGTTCTTATTTGCCATTTACAGTTGAAGAAACAAAGACACAGAGAGGCTGAGGGTTTCCTAAGTACCATAGGGCCAGAATATGAAGGAATTGAAAGTTGAGTTCAGCTGTAAATGACTGTTTAAAACTGTAGTTCTTTCTATTTCACCTGGCATAGGGGGCAGTGTATATAAACTCCAGGTCAAAACCTCATGGTTTGAGATCACTCTGTTGTTTATTAAAAGTGAAACTCTGTTCATAACACTTGCTTTCTCTGATCCTAATACCTGAAGTGGAGATAACAATAACCCTTCTCCTGCCTACTTTGCTCTGCTTTGGTTGTGCTCAAATAAGATCATATAGTGTCAGATTAATAGCATAAATATTAATCATTGAGTTCTTTGGGAGAATGGAACTGGTGGGAATCATGAGAATCATTCTTATTTTCTTTTGAAGTTGATGTTTTTACCATAGTCTGGTATAGTGTGATTGATGGGTAAGAGCACAGCCTTCAGAATCAGATATATTTGGGCTCTAATCCTGGCTTTACCTACTTTATGTTAGCTGTGAAAGGCAAAATAATAGCCCTTCAATGTTAACCCCCAGAACCTGGAATATGTTAGCTTACATGACAAAGGGAATGTAAAGTTGCAGATGGAATTATGGTTGCTAATTGACTGATTTTAAAATGGGGAGACCATTCTGTTATCCAGTTAGGACCATAATCATAAGGATTATTTTAAGTGGAAGAAGGCAGAAGAACCAGAGTTGAGAAAAGGATGTAACCATGAATGCAAAGGTCAAAATGATGACGTTTCTGGCTTTGAAGATTAAGGAAGGGGGCCATGAGTCAGAGTATGTAAGCAGCCTCTAAAAGGTAGGAAAATCAAGGAAAAGGGTTCCCAGAGCTTCCAGAAAGAAATGCAGCAGTCCCGTTGACTTCTTGATTTTAGTCCAGTGAAACATGGACTTATCTCCAGAAGTATAAGAAAATAAATTAGTATTGTTTTAAGCTACTAAGTTTCTTACTTATAGCAGCCACAGAAAACCATACACTAGCTCTGTGACCTTGGACAGATCGCCAAACCTCTCTGAGCTTTACCTAGTATGACCTAGTAAATAACCAGTAAAGAGTAGATTTAGTATTATGATTAATATCATATAGACAGTACTACTAGACTAACAATAGATTTAATGTCTTTATCTTGTCTTTATCATAATTAGGATCAACCTTGATTTTCATGTTTATGTGGTGCTATTAACCCTGGGAAGCTCAGGGCAGAGAAATCTGGCTGATTCATTGCAGGCATAGCTGAACACCCCCTGCATGTTGCCACATTAACTGACTGAGGTTTCTGCCTGAAATATCTTGTTGCCTAGTTAAGGGAGTGTTCCCTGCTTTGGAAGCCTAGGCAACTGCATATGTGAAAGTTTCTGGTTTCCTGGGATTGCAAATTAAATGTCAGGGAAAATGGAAATGCTGTAAAAGGATTCCAAGAAACAGTGCAATGAATTAGATAAGGAGAAAGATCCTTTTTTGGCTTGAGAAGCCCTTTCATAGAAGCCATTAATGGATAAGCCTTAGATGATAGCATCCACCTGATCCACAGTTCCTTAAATATCATGACGAAATTGGAAGTCGTGCTGGATATGAGCCATGTACTCCTTCTCTCCTGCATAAGATTCAGGGGTCAGAATAGCCTGAGTTTGTGCCATTGACAAGTTACTTCTCTTTGAGATTCTATTTCCTCTTCTGTACTAAGGCACAAATAGGGTGATAAAAAGCACTATGAAATTTAAATATGATCATGATAACTAATATTTATTGGTTGCATACTATATGGAAGGAAGTATTGTAAGTACATTATATGTTAAATAGCATTTAGTCTTCATAGTAACACTCTGAGATTTTCCAAATTTTCAAATGAGAAAACTGAGACATAGATTCATTTCCCAAGATCATATAGCTGGTAAGTGGTAAAAGCAATTAATCAACATGCTCAAATGCCTTTCTAAGAATTGGTATGTGGCATGGTAATGTTTCAGTAAATGATGTGAGCTGTTAATATATACCTACTCTTCAGTGTAGTGGTTAGGATTAACTAGAAAGTGTTTGGATATTAAAAAAAAATGTAAGTATGTTTTATAAGTGAAATGCTGTTGTTTCTTCCTCTTTCATGTACTCCTAGCTTGCCTGGGTTTTTGCAATGGTCTCCTAACTCTTCTTTCTACAGCATTTCTTCATTGTTCCCTGACTTCACAATGCCATGAAAGTGGTCCTTTAAAAATATGAACCATGGGGCACCTAGGTGGTTCAGTCGGTTAAGCTTACGACTTTGGCTCAGGTCATGATCTTGTGGTCTGTGAGTTCAAGCCCCGCATCGCGCTCTGTGCTGACAGCTCAGAGCCTGGAGCCTGTTTCAGATTCTGTGTGTCCCTGTCTCTCTGACCCTCCCCCGTTCATGTTCTGTCTCTCTGTGTCTCAAAAATAAATAAACATTTATATATATATATATATATATATATATATATATATATATATAAACCAGAGGATGACATTCCCTGACTGAAAGCAAAAATGCAATACATTCAAGACCTATGTACTACATCATAAAAGCCTTCCAACATGATGGAATGCCCACCTTTCCAATCCTATCTGGAACCACTTTCATGTCTATAAACTGAGGCTCTGTTAAAATACTTGCTATTCCCTTGTCATGTCTCATACATCTTTAGCTGGGCACATTTGCACAAGTTATACCCAGAATACCCCTATTCCCTTTTTCTGCCAACTGAACTCACATCCACATTCAAAACTTAGTACCTGGACTGGTACAACACTTTAACGATCATTCTGTTCAGCATGTGAAGTACATGGTCTGCAAGTAACATCTTTGCAAAAAGTAGACATCTCAATTTTTGTTTGGTGTTCTTTGTTTTCTGGGTTATCCAAATTCCCTCACTCTAGTCCTTGTCCCTTGCTTTATACATGTAAGCCTCCCTGGGAATTCCCTATATCATCTTTATCTGTGTGCTTGGTATACAGTTCAGGTTCTCCTGACTCCAGGGTTCAGCTTCCTTCCCTGGATACATCACTGTTCCCCGTATTATGGACTATATCTTGTTAACACCTCTCCAGGATTCCTCTGCCCTCAGGACCTTCCTTTACCAAATTCTGGAGATTAGGACCTAACGTCAAGGATCACCTTCTTTGGATAAGCTTCTTCTGACCTCTCCAAGAAGAACTGTGCTCTCCTAGTTCCTACAGAGCCCGCTCACTATTATGATATCTATCTTATTGGGGTGACTATTATATACCATTTTTTTTAAATAACAGTAGACTTGGGGCGCCTGGGTGGCACAGTCGGTTAAGCGTCCGACTTCAGCCAGGTCACGATCTCGCGGTCCGTGGGTTCGAGCCCCGCGTCAGGCTCTGGGCTGATGGCTCGGAGCCTGGAGCCTGTTTCCGATTCTGTGTCTCCCTCTCTCTCTGCCCCTCCCCCGTTCATGCTCTGTCTCTCTCTGTCCCAAAAATAAATAAAAAATGTTGAAAAAAAAATTTTTTTAAAAATTAAAAAAAAAAAAATAATAAATAAATAAATAAATAAATAAATAAATAACAGTAGACTAGGCCTCTGGAAAGCAGAGGAATAATGTTCTATTTAATCCTGTTCCCGGCCTTGCCACTTAGTTTTAGGTTCTAACCACTTAACCTTCTCTTAACTTCACTTTCCTAAACTAAAAATGGGTTTAATGACTAATATTAACTCATTATTATAACTCTACAGAGTTATGAGGATTAAGGATATTGTATAAAAGGAGTCCCACACAGTGACTGGTACATGGTAAGTATTAATATTAGGTAGCCGATATTGCTATCTCATTCATCGAAAGATGGAACAATTTGTTCAAGTGGAGGTGAAGAAAAGTAAAAGTGTTAACTTTTACCTTCTCCAACCTGTCCAGGGACCACAGGTGACTCAGTATTATCTACAGTATCAACCCTAACTGCTTGGGTAATGGGTGAATGTTCAGGGTTATAAATTTGTCTCTTTGCCATTGCATCTGGGATCTGGTTATCTGGAGTGGGTCCTGCGCACCTATTAATCCATTGATGTTCAGCTTTCTGCAGCCCGTCTTTACAATGGCTGCTCACTCTGCTGTCTGACTGGCTCTCCTGGCAGTCTACCAATCCTGCCTATGTTCTTGCTTGCATTCCAGTTGATACTTGATCTTGACATTGCCAACATTCTTCTATGAGGGCCAGATATAATCCCTTCTGGGTCTTGGCTAAAGTTTCTCCAAAGTCTATGTTTGTTCTGCCCCTTGAACACCATTGATTGAACTACTGCCTAGGGAGAACACAGCCCTACAGCTCCAACCCTGGCTTCCTCCAAACACTCACCTATTGGCACTTCTAAGATTCCAGTATTTCGTATAACTCAGAGTTCACAGGAGTTATGTGAGAGGGGATGACTCATGTTTTTGCAAGGTTAGAAAAACTGATGACAAGTAGCTAGATACTGATGTTCTGTTCCTTCCTTCCCAAGCCAGTTTCTGAATTCTGGTGATGCACTTATTGGCAAAAGTTCTCCCTTTGCTTTAATATGCCCTATTTCTAAGTGCTCAAAGATCATCACTACATCTTAAAAAAAGTAAGTTGTTTGATTACGAACCTCAGATTGTTTGAGTCTTTCAAATGCCTTTAAAAAATTCAGAGAGGAAAATGTGTTTTCTTTGAGACCCAGATACTGATATAGACTATTAATTTGAAAATAACTTATACTAAGTATTATTCATTTATGCCATCCTTAAATCTACCTGGTACCCAAATTGCTATTGTTAAGTGAGGTTTTGTGGCAGACAGATTTCTACAAGAGCCTTTATGTGATGGAAAGGGGTATAACTATAAAAAGCAGAGAATGTTCACTCAGGCCCACCTTTCCTTTTCTTTCTAAAGATATCTTTGAATGAAGCAAAGGGATTCATCTTTTGGAATACCTTTCAATGCATATATTCCCTCTTTCCACAATGCCAAATAGCAAACCTCAAGTCAGGGACCAGGTCTCATCTGTAGAAATTACATTCCTCCTTCATTTGCAAGTCAGTTGAGGATTCAAAGGAAATTTTTTCCTCTAAGCACTGAATTCACAAAAGACCTTAAAAGGTAGCTTCTTGAAAGTTTTTCTAAGTGAATTAAATTGTGAACTGGACTATGTGACTTATCATTGCTTGCACACTTCAGCCTGTGTCCCTCTTGATAAGAACTGAGGGAAACTATGAATCATCAAAAAAAAAAACCAGCAGAATTAAGTAGCTAAGTATAAGGATATAGATGGGTAATAATGTAGTTCACCACAGATTTATAAGACTATGTCAGGGAACTCTCCCTCTGTAGTTCTTCTTACTCATTCTGGGCTTTAGATATTAGTGAACGCTATTTTCTACCTGAAACTTACTTCTTTTTAGGATTTTGAATTCATATTATCATTCCTCACCTTTAAACTAGTTCATCTTCCTTGATGTCCTTGATTTTTTTATAGCAGGGAAATCAGGATTATCTTTACCTTTTCCTTTTCCCATGCTTTATAGTCAGTCAAAAAGTGGCTGCCATGTTTTCATTCGAAATGTTTCTCTACCTCATACCCACCACCATCACTGCAAGACGTGCTCCCAATTATACTGACAGTATTCTAGTTAAGGGGCCAGTAAACAACTGCCCATGGACAATATATAACCTGCTAGCTATTTTGGTTTATATAATTTTATTGGAGAACAGCAATGTTCATTTGTTTATGTATTATCCATGGCTGCCCGGGTGTTACGATGGCAGAGTCAAGTAGTTTCAAAGCCTAAAATATTTACAGAAACTGTTTACTGGCCTCTGTTCTAGTTCATGCTCACAGCATCTCTCATCTGGGTACAAATAGCCTCCAACTGGTTTCCTTGCTATCAGTCACACTAACACCAGCCAGTCCATCATGTTATACCACAATTTATTTCTATCTCAAACCCTAGCAAATTCCTTCTAATCCTTTAAGAATGAGTTTACTTACACCCATTCTTTTACTCTGGCACAAATGTAGGCACTGGAGATGCAATGGTGAATAAGATAAACTAGGTTGTTGCCCTCACAGCTTTTGTTCTTTATCCTAGAAGAACAGATAAGCAATTAAACCAGCAATAACGTAGCAGTGTGTTCTGTGTTACATCAGGTATTCCTATCTAGACAAACTGTCTAGATTCAAATACCAATTCCCTTCCATACCAACTGTGTGACTATGAGAAATTAACCTTTAGCTTCAGTTTTCATATCGCTACTCTGATTTTGGTGATCAAATGAGGTAATCATTATCAGGCACATAACCTTGTGACTGGTACATTCTCAATAATTTTAAATGATAATTACTGGGAAAGTATAGCTCTTTGGGAATATCAAGCAGGAAGTATTAAGCTAGTTTTAAATGTCAGAAATCGGCTTGTATGACTAATATTTATATTGAGATCTCAAGGCAGAGTTAGCAAGAAGAGGAACAGTTTCTGGGAACAGGGAATAGCACGTGTAAAGAATAGGAGGAGGAAATACTCCTAATTCCCTGAATGCTAAATAATTGCTGTCATGTCTGTGCTCCCCAAAATACTTTATACTGCTGATACAGCTGTCATCCCAATATATTAGCTGTATTTTTGAGGGAAAAGCTGTACTTATATTTTTCATCTCTGTATTTCCAGCGCTTAGGAGAGACCTGACATAGAACACAAGTGCTCAAAAAGGATCGTCTAATGGGAAGTAGCATAGCTGAATCAAACAGCATGATCTTTGGGATAATAAAAATCCTATGCTTAATTCTGTTTCTGCAATTAAAGAGGTGGATGACCTTGGATATATTAAATGTCTTTTGTGATCCCCCAACTTAGCTCTGAAGCATGAAAAGGAGTACCTGCTACATAGACTTACAGGGTTTAATTAGAGAGCAGAAGTAAAACTCTGTTTCTGCATATGGTAGGTGTTTGATAAATGATAGTTATTATTGATAATGAGGTTTTTTATTAATTCTGACCCAGGGTTTTAGCACAAATCTTTTTTTTTTTAATGCTTATTTATTTTTGAGAGAGAGAGAGTGAGTGCATGTGTTCACAAGTGGAGGAGGGGTAGAGAGATTGAGAGAGACAGAGAGAGAGAGAGAGAGAGAGAGAGAGAGAGAGAGAGAGAGAGAATCTGAACCAGGCTCCAGGTTCTGAACTGTCAGCACAAAGCCCAACACAGGGCTCAAACTCACAAGCAGCGAGATCATGACCTGAGCTGGAGTCCGATGCTTAACTGACTGAGCCATCCAGGCGCCCCTAGAATAAATCTTTAAAGGTAAAAATTGAACAGCTGAGAGATACCAATGATTTTACAAATATTTAGTCCAAGCAAGCCTAGAAAAATATACAGGTTTTATGCTTGCTTCTTTTCATTTCATTCAACAAATACTTATTCAGTGTCTAGTGTGTGATGGGTACTGGGCAAGATGCCAGGAAATTTGCATTGGATAAGGTATGCCCAGGCCCTGGCCGCTTAGAGCATACAGTCTAAAACAATGTGATTGTCAAGTATATCCAGCATTTTGTCCTAGACCATTTTTTTTGAAAGAATGTAAGTTGGTGAGTAGCTGTGAACATCTATGTAAAAGTTAATGAGCTCTTTCTAAGTGTTTTTAATTGAGGAGCTATTAGATATGGCCAGATGTGACATATTTTATTTAACTGGGCCAGTAAGAGTGAATGTTTGTTTCTTGTTTTTTGGGTTTTTTTTCCTGTTTATATTCCCCAGAGCAGCCCATTCTAATATAGTAATTACTCTCCTCTAACCCATTCCCATCAACTAACATTAATGAAGGCATCTTTCATTCCCATACATAGGTTTCGACTTGTCTTTGCCACCTCCTTCTCACTTTTCTCTACATCTGATAACTTGACCACCAACTAATTAATACATGTTTATCATTTGGCTAATATGTGTTCTGGAAAAGAAGGTAAAGATCAAAGAAAATAGCATATTATAAATTAGATTGATAATGACTACTCTTGATGTTTTACCATGGTCCAGACATTTTATAATATATCTGGTCTTCACAATAAATAATACAAGGTAGGGATTACTAAATTCATTTTGTGAGTAGAAAACTAAGACTCAGAGAGGTTAAGTTATCTGGCCAAACCCATTCATTTTGTAAGATGCCAGTGTAGACCCACCTGACATGAAAGCCCACACACTTGTCAAGGTGCAATACCTTATGTGGGAGGCAGACTAATGCCCCTCCCTCAAATGCCCACATCTTAATTCCCAGAACTTGTAAGTTTAAAAGAGAATTAATTTTTCAGATGAATTATCCTGGAGTGTCTGGGTAACCCCAGTGTGTTCATAAAGTCTTTCAAAGTGGATAAGAATAGGTCAGAATAATGTAATGTGAGAAGGACTCAACCCAGTTTCTTTGACTTTATTGATGGAGAAAGGGGCCACAAGTCAAAGGAATAGAGGCAAACTCTAGACGTTGGAAAAGACAAGGAAACAGATTCCTCTCTACAGCCTCCTGAAAAGAACACAATGCTGGAGGCAACTTGTTTTAACCAGTGAAATCCATGTCTGGTATCTTGTCTATAGATAATATAAGATACTAAGTTTATTTTGTTAAAGCTACTAAACAGGATTACATTATGACAGCAATAGAAGATAAATACCTCTCTAGGCACAAATGATTTGAAAATTTATTCAAGGGAATGATTAAGGGCTACATTTTATCATTCTACTGGAAAGGACTTTAGATCTGAACTCAGAACAAGATACATTTGGTGTCAATTTTGATACATGAATAAGACTTCAGGTAGAAGTAATGAATTGAAACAATGAATTTAAATCAGGGCTTAGAGGGACATCTGGGTGGCTCGGTTGTGTCTGACTCTTGATTTTGGCTCAGTTCATGATCTCACAGTTTGTGGGATTGAGCCCCATGCCAGGCTCTGCTCTGACAGTGTAGAACCTGCTTAGGATTCTCTCTCTCTTCTCTCTCTCTCCCCTCCCCTGCTCGTGCTTGCTAGCTCGCTCTTTCAAAATAAATAAATAAACATAAAAAAATTAAAAAAAATAAATCAGGGCTTATGAAATAGAAAGTGATTGTATATTATGGCTGGGAATTATTCATGACTCAGGAGAAAAGAAAAGGAAGGAGGAAAGAAACAAAAAAAAAAAAGGAAAGCAAAAGGAAGAAAAAACCTTTAGACTGTGCAATATAAAAAGAAAGAGCAGATTTAAGTATTTTAGATTTTTAAAAAATTATTTAGAAGGAAGCAGCCTGAAAACAAAAATAACCAAGCAGGAAGCAGCTTTTATCATTCCTTTCAGTTTTCGATCTTTGCATTAAATTAATCCAATGGGGAAGCTTTTCTTCCCCCTACGCCTTATCTAAGCAATCATTTCAGCTCTTTAAAAAATAAATAATACAAACAGGCTTCATGGAGATCTTGCATTCATTCATGAAAATAATAGACACAGCTGAATTATTTATAAAGCCAATTACTTTTACAAAGACAGTGACTGACAAGTAAAGGTGAAAGAATGCTTTGCTGGAAATTTAATTTCAAAACATATGAAAAAATCTGTGCCAGATCCTAAAATTTAACATAAATGTGCAGTAGATTAATAGAAACACTTAAAAAGAGGATTGTCTTGTGACTTTGAGCAAACTGGGAAGCTGCAGTATCATAATATTGTCTGCATGAGACCTTAAGTGTTTTGTAATTTCCAACAGGAATTTGTTAGCCTAGAAAGTTCAAGCGGGCTCATATCCTTTTCCAGTAATATTGGATCACAACAGGCAAAAACAAATAAATGCTTCTTTTGGTTTAGTTCTGGCCCACATTAGCCAGGTTAACACTAATGTATAGAAAAAGTCAAAGTAATTCATAATGACTTCCTCTTGCTCTTTCTCATCCTCCTTTTCTTTACTAAAAGAAAAAAAAAATCAAAGACTTACTTAATAATTGTTCTCAAAATATACATCTTATGTACATGACCATTCACAGTTTAAATAGTTCCAGATGAGGAGTCGAAGGTAGTAGAGCATTTTCATGTTCAATGAATACATTTTCTTGCCCATACTGGTTCATTTTGGACTTTTGTCTGAAAACCAAGGTAAAGGTATGTGATGATATCCATATTACTCAGAGTTATCTTCCAGGAGAAAAGCTGAGTCCCAAAGGCTAACAGCTAAAAGATCTGGCATAAAGTCATTAAACTCTCAAGGTTTACTGATTTTCCAGAATTGAAAAAAGATATAACTTCTTCTCAGTTGAGACATTCCTTAGGCTGTTTATTCTTTGTTAGAGACAACTCTTCTGAGTTTAAGTATACCTAGCTAGGATAACATTTTGTGGTAAGAGCTTTTGTTTTCATTTTTCCATATAAATTGTAAACTTTGTGTGCTGGTTTTTTTCTTTTAAATCCAATGTTAAACAGCGTGGGGGAAAAGAAGTAACAGTACAAAAACATATTCAGGGAAAAGTCAGTCTCCACCATTCCAGACTACTATCTACCTTCCAATGACAACCACTGTTACCAGCTGCACCTTCCTTCCTTCCTTCCTTCCTTCCTTCCTTCCTTCCTTCCTTCCTTCCTTCCTTCCTTCCTTCCTTCCTTCCTTTCTCTCTCTCTCTCTCTCTCTCTCTCTCTCTCTCTCTCTCTCTCTCCTCTTTCTCCTCCTCCTCCTCCCCCTCCTCTTTAATTTACCAGCTTCTTTTTTTTCCTCAAGTAGTTAACATACAGTGTAGTCTTGGCTTCAGGAGTGATTCATCTCTTACATGTGACACCCAGTGCTCATCCTGAAAAGTGTGCCTAACTTAATGCCCATCACCCATTTAATCCACCCCCATCAAAACTCAGTTTGTTCTCTATATTTAAGAGTCACTTATGGTTTGCCTCCATCTCTGTTTTTATCTTATATTTCCTTCCCTTCCACTATGTTTATCTTTAAGTTTCTCAAATTCCACATATGAGTGAAGTCATATGATATCTTTCTCTGAATAACTTATTTCGCTTAGCATAATACCCTCTAGTTCCATCCATGTTGTTGCAAATGGGAAGATTTCATTCTTTTTCATTGCCAGGTGGTATTCCATTGTGCATAGGTATACCACATGTTCTTCATCCATTCATCAGTTGATGGATGTCTGGGCTCTTTCCATACTTTGGCTATTGTTGATAGTGCTTCTATAAACATTGGGGTGCATGTGCTCCTTCAATTCAGCATTTTTGTATCCTTTGGATAAATTCCTAGTAGTGCAATTGCTGGGTCATTGGGTAGTTCTATTTTCAATTTTTTGAGGAAACTCCACACTGTTTTCCATAGTGGCTGCACCAATGGCTGTACTGAACCCTACCAACAGTGCAGTAGGGTTTCCCTTTCTCCATATCTGCACCAACACCTGTTGTTTCCTGAATTGTTAATTTTAGCCATTCTGACTGGTGTGAGGTGGTATCTCATTGTTGTTTTGATTTGTATTTCTTTGATGATAACTGATGTTGAGCATCTTTTCATGTGTCAGTTGGCCATCAGTATGTCTTCTTTGGAAAGGCATCTCTTCTGCCCATTTCTTCACTGGATTATGGGGGTGTTGAGTTTGGTAAGTTCTCTATAGATTTTGGATACTAATCCTTTATCTAACATGTCATATGTCAACATATCTTCTCCTATTCTGTCAGTTGCCTTTTAGTTTTGTTGATTGTTTCCTTTGCTGTGCAGAAACCTTTTATGTTGATGAGGTCCCAATGGTTCATTTTTGGTTTTGTTTACCCTGTCTCCAGAGACAGGTCAAGTAAGAAGTTTCTGCTAACGAGGTCAAAGAGTTTACTGTTTTCTTCTATAGGATTTTGATAATTTCCTGTCTCACATTTACGTCTTTCATCCATTTTGAATTTATTTTTGTGTATGGTGTAAGAAAGTGGTATAGTTTCATTCTTCTGCATGTTGCTGTCCAGTTCTCCCAGCACCTTTGCTAAGAGACTGTCGTTTTTCCATTGGATACTCTTTCCTGCTTTGTTGAAGATTCATTGACTATATATTTGTGGGTCCATTCCGCGTTCTTTATTCTATTCCATTAATCTATGTGTCTGTTTTTGTGTCAATGCTATACTGTTTTGATGATTACAGGTTTGTAATACAGCTTGAAATCTGGAATTGTGATGCCTCCAGCTTTAGTTTTCTTTTTCAACATTACTTTGGCTATCTGGGGTCTTTTCTGGTTCCATACAAATTTTAGGATTGTTTGTTCTAGCTCTGTGAAGATTGCTGGTGCTATTTTGATACAGATTGCAGTGAATGTGTAGATTGCTTTGGTTAGTATCGACATTTTAACAATATTTGTTCTTCCAATCCATGAGCATGTAATGTTTTTCCATTTCTTTGTGTCTTCTTCAATTTCTTTCATAAGCTTTCTATAGTTTTCAGTGTACAGATCTTTCACCTCTTTGGTTTGGTTTATTCCTAGGTATTTTGTGGTTCTTGGTGCAATTGTAAATGGGATTAATTTATTGATATCTCTTTCTGTTTCTTCATTATTGGTGTATGGAAATACAACAGATTTATGTACATTGATCTTATATCCTGACTGCTGGATTCCGGTATCAACTCTAGCAGTTTTTTGGTGCAAAGAGTGAAAGTTTGACTTCTTCTTTGCCAATTTGAATGCCTTTTATTTCATTCTGTTGTCTGATTGCTGAGGCTAGGACTTCTAACACTAAGTTAAACAACAGTGGTGAGAGTGAACATCCCTGTCATGTTCCTGATCTCAGGGGAAAGCTCTCAGTTTTTCCTCATTGAGGATGATATTAACTGTGGGCCTTTCATATATGGCTTTCATGATGTTAAGGTATGTTCTTTCTATCCCGAGTTTTTTGAAGGTTTTTATTAAGAAAGGATACTGTATTTTGTCAGATGGTTTCTCTACATCTATTGAAAGGATCATATGGTTCTTATCCTTTCTTCTATTTATGTGATGTATCATGTTGATTGATTTGCAAATATTGAACCAGCCCTGCAGCCCAGGAATGAATCCCACTAGATTATGGTGAATAATTCTTTTAATGTACTGTTGAATTTGATTTGCTAATATCTTGTTGAGAATTTTGTATCACAGTTCATTATGGATATTTGCCTATAATTCTCCATTTTAGTGGGGTCTTTGTTTAGTTTTGGAATTAAGGTAATGCTGGCTTCATACAATGAATCTGGAAGCTTTCCTTCCATTTCTGTTTTTTGGAACAGTTTGAACAGAATATGTATTTACTCTGCTTTAAAAGTCTGGTAGAATTTCCCTGGGAAGCCCTCTGGCCCAGGAGTCTTATTGTTGGGAAGTTTTTGATAGCCAATTCAATTTCTTCACTAGTTATATGTCTGTTCAAATTTTCTATTTCTTCCTATTTGAGTTTTGGTAGTGTGTGAGTGTCTAAGAATTTGTCCATTTCTTCCAGATTGTCCAGTTTGTTTGGATATAATTTTTCATAGTATTCTCTAATAATTGTATTTCTATGGTGTTGGTTGTGATCTCTCCTCTTTCATTTGTGATTTTATCTATTTGGGTCTTCTGTCTTTTCTTTTTGATAAGTCTGCTTAGGGTTTTATCAATTTTATTTATTTTTTACAAAATAGCTCTTAGATTCATTGATCTTTTTTTTGTTTTTTTTTTAAATTCTGTATCTTTTATTTCTACTCTAATTTTTATTATGTCCCTTCTTCTGCTGGCTTTGGGCTTTATTTGCTGCTACTTTTCTAGCTCCTTTAGGTCTAAGGTTAGGTTGTGTATTTGAGACCTTTCTTGCTTCTTGAGATAGGCCTGAATTGCAATGTATTTTCCTCTTAAGACTGCCATTGCTGCATCCCAAAGGGTTTGGACTATTGTGTTTTCATTTTCATTTGCTTCCATGTGGCTTTTAGTTTCTTCTTTAGTTTTCTTGTTGATTCATTCATTCTTTAGTTGGAAGTTCTTTAATATCCATGTATTTGGGGACTTTCCAAATTTTTTTCTTGTGGTTGATTTCAGGTTTCATAGCATTGTGATCTGAAAATATGCATGGTATGATCTCAATTCTTTCATAGTTACTGAGGGCTGTTTTGTGACCCAGTATGTGATTTATTTTTGAGAATAATTCCAGGTGCACTTGAGAAGAATGCATATTCTGCTGCTTTAGGATGTAAAGTTCTGACTATGTATGTTAAGTGTATCTGGTCCACTGTGTCATTCAGGCCATTGTTTCCTTACTGATTTTCTGCTTAGATGATCTGTACATTGCTGTAAATGGAGCATTAAAGTCATCTATAATTATTGTATTATTATCAATAAGTTTGTTTATGTTGGTAATTGATTTATACATTTGGGTTCTTTCACATTGGGGGCATAAATATTTATAATTGTTAGCTTTTCTTGATGGAGAGACCCTTTAATTATGATATAATGCCCTTCTTCATCTCTTGTTACAGTCTGGTTTAAAATGTGGTTTGTCTGATATAAGTATGGTTACTCTGGCTTTCTTTTGATGTCCATTAGCATGAAAGATGGCTCTCCATCCCCTCACTTTCCATCTGCACATGTCCTCAGTTCTAAAATGAGTCTCTTATAGGCAGCATATAGATGGATCTTGTTTTTTTATCCATCCTAATACTCTATGTCTTTTGATTGGAGCCTTTAGTCCATTTACATTTAGAGTGATTGTTGAAAGATATGAATTTAGTGCCATTGTTTTACCTGTAGACTTAGTGTTTGTGGTGATGTCTCTGGTCCTTTGTAGTCTTGCTGAATTCCACTCTTAGACACCTTCTTAGGATCTCTTGTAGGGCTGGGTTAGTGGTCATGAACTCCTTTAGTCTTCGTTTGGGAAAGCCTTTATTTCTCCTTCTATTTTGAATGGCAGACTTGCTGTATAAAGGATTCTTGGCTGCATATTTTTTTTATGCTCAGTACTTTGAATATTTCTTGCTGCTCCCTTCTGGCTTACCGAGTTTTAGTGCACAGGTCTGCTACTATCCTATGTGTCTCACCTTGTGGTTAAGGCCCATTTGTCCCTAGCTGCTTTCAGAATTCTCTCTTTATCTTTGCATTTTGCCAGTTTCACTGTGATATGTTGTGGTGTTGACCCGTTTTGTTGATTTTGAAGGGAGTTCTCTGCCTCTTGGGCTTGGATGCCTGTTTCCTTCCCCAGATCAGGGAGGTTCTTACCTAGAATTTGTTCACATAAACTTTCTACCCCTTTTTATTGCTATTCTTCTTTTGTAACTCCCATGATATAGATATTGTTTCATTTCATGGAATCACTTAGCTCTCTAATTCTCCCCTCAGAATCTAGTAATCTCCTTCCTTCTTTTTTCAGCTTCATCATTTCCCATAATTTTACCTTCTATTTCACCTCTGCTTCTTCCATCCTTGCTGTCAGTGTATCTAGTTTATTTTGTATCTCATTTATAGTATTTCTTAATTCATTGTAACTAGTTCTTAGGTCTTTGATCTCTGTAGCAATGGATTCTCTGCTGTCTTCTGTGCTTTTTTTTCAAGACCAGCTACTAATCTTATGACTGTTATTCTAAATTCTTGTTCAGATATATTATTTATATCTGTTTTGAGCAATTCTCTGGCTCTGATTTCTATCTGAATTTTCTTTTGGGGAAAATTCTTCTGTTTTGTCATTTTGTCTAGGTTTCTGCCACTTATGTGTTTTAATAGCTTGTTATATGTTCTGCATCTGCAAATTCTACTGTATTAAAGAGGGGTCATACACTCTCCAGGGCTTGGCACTTCAGGAAGTGTTTTAGGTGTATGTTGGATGCATTCTGTTGTTGCATTTTGGCTGCTCTGTCCTACTGGTCTGTCCTATGTAAAACTCCTCCTTGCTTGTAGTGGTGGAGTATTTGGACCTTCAACCAGACATGCTTTCATTTGTTTATTGAAGTAACTCTGGGGAAAAAAAGAAAAAGGGGGAGGGGAGCCTAATCCCATAAAAAGAGAAATGAAAGGGGAGAAAGGAAGACCAAACAGAGAATCAAAAAACTATAAGGCTAAATCCAGTGAAAGAGAAATGAAAATAAAGGAGAGATAGGAAAGGTGAAAAATGAAAAAATGAAAAATGAGTGAAAAATGCCTAATTAAACCAACAAATTATGTGTATGTAGGAATTGACCAAAAACAAATCAGAAATTACGAGCTTGATTCCAAAAAAAAAAAAAAAAAGAGGGTAGAAAGAAAAATGAAAATAAAAGGAAAAAAAAAACACAAAGAAACAAACAAACAGAAAAACATTTGTCTGTTGGTGCCTGCAACCAAGTGACTGTTGGTTTGGAGGAGAGGCCAGCTGCCTCGGGTCAGTCAGACTTGTTCTAGGTACTAAGCATTTGCCAGGCATGGAGGGGTGGGGTTTGGTGTAAGCCTCCACAAGGGCCCACCGTGTTGGTCTCTAAAGTCCCACCATGTTGGTGATGGGGTGAAAAATGGCAACAGCCCAATCTCTTGAGAGCTCTCTGGACCGGGTATCTCAAACCACACTATTCAGGCAGCCCTCACAGAATAGTGAGGACAGTTAGTTTGCCCTACTCCACAGTTCTCCCATGCCTTCTAACCTTCTAAGTGCTTGGCTGGGATTCAAAACCTGGTGTCTTAAAGGACCCTGCACCACAAGGACCTGGTTCTGGGGTAGTGCCACTCCACCTTGCTGATAAGAGGCCTTTGGCTGGCATCTTCAGGGTCTTTTTTCCTTGGGAAGGCAATAAACCATCTTCCCAAAGTACTCGAGGAGGTGGGGTGGGGGGACTGTTCTATCCCAGTGCACCCTTGAAATTGGTACCTTGCCCCAGGGCCAGATCCTTTCTCTCCAGGAGCACCCACATGGCTCCCAGCTTGGCTCTGGAGATAATCACGCACTTTTGGAACCTCCAAGTTTCAGCTCCTAAGACTGTTTGCAAAATAGACAGTGGCATTTTCAATATTTCTCATCCCTCAGTCTGTGGTACAGAGAGGTTTTCATCCTGTGCTAACTCAATACTGAAACCTTCTCTCTTTCTCTCTCTTTTGTCTCTGCACAGAAAGGGTTCCTTCCCCCACCTTAATGCCTATGCTGTTTTATCTCCCCCAATTCACATACATTCACCTTGATCCTGCCAAGCTGTGTCCCTCCAACTGTGGAGATCCTTCTGCCACTCCCCAGATTCATTTCCTGGATGTTCCAAGTGATATGACCTCAGTTTAGCTGTGTCTGAGGGACAAGGAAAATGTCGGTCCCCCTACTTCTCCGCCATCTTAACTCCCTATATTACCAGTGTCTTAATCAGCCTCCTAGAAGTAGTGTATTTATACATGAACCACATATCCATATCTTTTACACATTATTTTACAATGGGAAGTATTTTGCACCTTGATTTTCTCATTTAGCAATGCACTTCAGGGATAGTTTGATACCGGCATGTATAGATTTTTACCTCACTATTGTCAACAGGGGCAAATTATACCATTAAATAGATGTATCATAATCTACTTAACTGACCTCTTATTGATGGATTTTTTTTATTATCTCCAGGCTTTTACCATCACAGATAGTTCTGCAGTGAGTGAATATACTTGAGCACATGTTTCTGTACATATGTGAGTGTATCTGTATAAAATATTCCTAGAAGTAGATTAGCATGACTAAGGGCAACGTGTGTTTAAATTTTCAATTAAGATTTTTTATTGTACTTGGAGGAGAATATACCAATTCACATTTACACCAATGGTATCTGTGAGTCTTGTTTCATCATAGTCTCTCTAACATGGTATCAATCTTGCTGATCTTGCTAATGTAACAGAAGTAGAATGGAGACTCATTGTTTTAATATGTATTTAATACATTTGATACATTTGTTTAATACATATTGAAAATACTTTTAAATAAATATATTTTATAGCAGAAACAATTATGAGAGATTGTTCCAGGTATTCCGGATATCTATTCCTATAAGCAAGCTATCCCAAAACTTAGTAGCTTAAAATATTTTATTCCTATATTATCTCTTGATTCTATGGGTTAAAAATTCTGACAGAATGTGATGGGGACAGCCTGTCTTTGTTCCATGGTATCTAGGGTCTCAACTGGGTTGAATCTAATGTCTGGGGACTAGAATAATGAGTTGCCAGGGATTGCTCTCTTTTTCTCTTTTCTCTCAACTTTCTTCTCTCTTCGTTCTCTCTGCATATTTCTCTCTCTCTCTCTCTCTCTCTCTCTCCCTCCCTCTCTCCCTTTCTCCCTCTCTTTTCCTCTTTCTCTCTCTGTGTCTGTCTCTCTTTTCCACTCTCAGCACACAAAATGCTCTCCATTTGGCTAGCTTGTGCTTTCATACAAGGCTGAAAAAAAAAAAGCTACTGGTTAAGAATTCTTTCAGCTGTGCTTCACAGAGTACCATTTTTTGAAGACCTACATTATTTAAATCCCTATAATTGTGTTAACTTCAAGATTTGTGAAACATTTTATTTATTGTATAAGGTCTTAAAATATGATTATCTAACATAGAAGACTATGATCATTCATGAATGGAATCCTTTGTTATCCACTGATGTTGTAATGAATTGGAATAACTGTATTTTTCTAGTGTCTACTGGTTCTTTCCTTTCCCTAACCTCTAAACAACTATTAATAATAAATAAATTCATTTTTTTATGAAATTCAAGCCACAGTTTATACCAAACTTGAATTAAAAATAGGAATTTTTTTCAGTAGGCTAATAATTTATTTCCCAAAAAATCCATTTTTATGTCTTCATTGGATTTGTGGTCTGATAGTATCACAGTAGTCAAATATCTACACAAAATACAAATACGAATTCTGCTGAGTGCTATGAAATCTATAATATGAGATGTTTGTATGATTTCTTGGATTAGGGGAAGGATTTCTTATGGAAGTGAAATTTGAAATGAGATCAGAAAAAAGAATTAAGTAGGATAAAAAGCTCCAATATAAGGAATGGGGATATAGGGAGAGGGTGGAATGGGGAGAGAGAAAAGCAATAGGTAGAGCATGTATTTCAGGAAAAGACCAGAAAATTGACAAATTCCTTGGCATGGGAGGGAATGTGATGGCTCAGGGACCAGAAACAAAGCCATATGGCTACAGAACAGAGAACTAGGAAAGAAGGTGCAAAATGAGGCTGAATCACAACCTTTCTTATAGGCCATATTAAGAATTTGATTCTTTATTCTGAGATAAGTGGGCAATAAATAACTTGAAAATATCTCCAACTGCAGGCTCTATGTTCATTGCTGTGTTTACTTCGAGCCCCCAGACTTTCTGTCAATTAAGCAGGAGACTGGAAAGGGGGAGAGAGAGACATTATCCCGGGAGCCTGGACCCTAGACCGAATCTGGGGAGCTGAGAAAGGTTATCTAGGGGTTTGAAAGAAAATATTTTAGTTTTGGAAGGTTTCACTTTCAAATGGCGAATTTATTAGGAGTTAGTGCAGGAAAGAGAACTAGTTGTACTCTTTTTCTGGAAGAAAGATTTAACGTAAGAAATTAGGTGCTTATAAGATAATTGTAAGAGTTTAGAGAAGTAGAAGTCAGGAGTTCTGCCACTAGATTATTGATTTCAAGATCCAACTTCTGTAGTTGCAAATCAGACATCAGGATGCTACTGCTGCTATGATCACAGTCACTACTGCCTCACACCATGTAGCTATGATTAGACACTGGAGCAAGAAGAGCAGCTGCCTCAAGCACTGACATCTGTTGAAACTTGAGAAAAATGGCCCCCACCTCCTTTTCGTCTCCTAAATTTTAAATGAATGAATCCTATTGATAGAAATCAAACCACATACATATCCCTATTTGCAAGAGAGCTGGGCTGAGTTGTTTTCAGGCTGATAGTTGCTGTAGTATATAAAAAGCAGTGGTGGGGGTGTCTGGGTGCCTAGTCAGTTGAGCATCTGACTTTGGCTCAGGTCATGATCTCACAGTTTGTGGGTTCAAGCCCCATATTGGGCTCTGTGCTGACAGCTCAGAGCCTGGAGCTTGCTTCAGATGCTCTTTCTCTCTCTGCCCCTCTCCCACCCATGTCTGTCTCTCTCTCTCAAAAATAAATAAAAATTAAAATAAATTAAATAAATAAAAAGCAGTGGGAATGGATGCTGAGAGCCAATAGATAATATCCAGTACACTAACCAAACGTAACTTGCCTGAAAAAAAAAAAAAAATTGACAAGCCAGGAAGGAGAAATGAAGACTGAGACATAGCAAATTCTCAGTGGTTACCAGCAGAAAATGATGGCTGTGATCTGAGGAGATAAAAATTCAAAATGCCTGATATTGTGTTGCCCATTAAGTAAATGCTTCTTGGATGGTTCCCCCAAAAGACAATGCCTTGTTTTCTTAATGTATTTGTGAAGAATTTGAAAAACATTATGGAGAGTAAATACGGAGGTCAAAATGTTTCATTCCCAGTTCACTAAAAAGTGAACTCTTATGTGTAGGATTTTTTTTAAAGTTTATTTATTTTGAGAGAAACAGAGGCAGTGCAAGTTGGGGAGGGGACAAGAGAGGGAGAAAAAGGATCCCAAGCAGGCTCCGAGTTGCCAGCGCAGAGCCTGACATGGGGCTCAAACTCACCAAACCCCAAGATCATGACTTGAGCCTAAACCAAGAGTTGGTTGCTTAACTGACTGAGCTACCCAGGTGTCCCTATGTGTAGGATTTTTAACAAGTGAAAGTGCATTGTGTATGGCAGTTCTTTCAATTACAACCCGAACTTTGATTCATTATTGTCCTAAAAGGAGTGTATCTAATTCCCTTACTTGGTTTTAAGACACAGTGTAAATTGCCTGCAACTGGATATGTCATAGTGGAGAAAAATGTAATTATCATTAGAAAATGTGTGTTTTGGGACACCTGAGTGGCTCAGTTGGTTAAGCATCTGACTTTGGGTCTGGTCATGATCTCATGGTTTCCTGAGTTTGAGGCCCACAAGGGGCACTCTGCTGTCAGCACAGAGCCCGCTTTGAATCCTCTGTCCCCCTCTCTCCCTGCCCCTCCTCTGCTCATGCAGATTCTCTCTCAAAAATAAATAAACATTTAAAAAAATTAAAAAGGGGCACCTGGGTGGCTCAGTTGGTAAGCGTCCGACTCTTTATCTTGGCTCAGGTCATGATCTCACGGGTTCGTGAGTTCGAACCCCACATGGGGCTACACGTTGTCAGTGCGGAGCCTGCTTGGGATTTTCTCCCTCTCTCTCTCTGTCCCTCCCCTGCTCTCTTTCTCTCTCAGAGTGAATAAATAAACTTAAAAAAAAATCTATGTTCCAGTTCATGCCACTTCCTTGGAAAAGTTACAACCTCTTGGTATTTCAGTTTCCCCATATGTAAATTAGGAGCTCTAGATTTAAAAATTTCCCAGTGCCTTGTGCTCTAAAATGCTAGTTGTATGCAGGCATGGTCACTGATGCTAAAAAAGATGGTATGTCAAATGACTTAGACACTCTTCCATTTAGTTTGAAGTCTAGAGATTACTTAGAGACTTTGATCTGGTCTTCTCTTGTTGCTTTAAAGAAAATAAGCATTTATGGGGCTGCTTTTCTCTCCACATCTCACTCTACATAATTCTTTTCATTCTTGAGGTAAAAAGCAATCAACACAATGTATCTATTTCTCCAGAAGAAAGTTTGCAGTCCTAGACACATCCCTTTAAATCACCCTGTGTGACCTTCCACGATGAGCAGAATGTCCAACAATTCCACATCCATAGAACAGTCTGTATAAGATCTGTCCCTGGAAGTTTGCAAATACCATGGAACAGCTGAGGGATAGGTTCTCATTTAAGACAGTGCAACCTTTTTGACCTACAGAGGACTCCATCCTCATCCATCCATTCAACTCTCTCAGAAGCCTCTTGTGCTGCTGGCTAATAAGCAAACTTTTCTCTGAGATGTGAGGCTTCTTATTTGAAAAACCAATTTTATAAACAATAAAATTTCACAATTTTTGGTTCTTACCAATTGCAATTGCTTGAGATTGATGCTACGTTTTCATGGGCTGCTTTTTGAAATATGAAAAACAAAAGCTTCCCAGGCTTTGCTGGAGGTGCCAGCTGTGGCACTGCTATGAGAACTTGTATAATGCTGTGTTGTTCCATAAAAGAAAGTAAAATTTTGAATATGTATTGGGTATTTTTCCCTTCCAGCTGCAGAGTTATCTTATTTTTTTTCCTAATGCAAAGATATTTTACTTATGCTGATGCTTCTTCTATCCTTATTTGGCTATTGGAACAATTTATTGAATGCCATCTTTCTAGAAAGATCTTAGTCTCTCCAGAATTAACATGCTGAGTCAGAAGTGCCCCATAAATCCACCAAGCAAAAGCATCAACACACCTGACTACATCAAGTTTACCCTGTAAGGGGAAGTTATGGTCCCAGAATGCCTACCAATATTCTTGATCTCTTCATAGAAACTAATTGGATATCTTATTTTTCTGCTTGATATAGCATTATTGAAGTTAAGAAGCACAGTGGTATCCAGGACTTAGAAGGACTAAAGAGAGACTGCTACAGTTAAAGAAGTAAAACTGACAGGAGTAAAACAGTGATCTCAGAAACCTTAGGGACTAAGAGAATTTCCTGTAGCAATATATGAAAGGATGCATGCTTTCACTCCATGTCATTCCTTCTACCTCTTCCAAACCCTTATTTGACTCAGTACTTCTACATTATCCTGATTAAACTCTGTTTTTAAACGTCTCAAGTTGTATGGCATTACTATTCCTACTTTTAAAAGTTTCAAAAATAACTTACTAGGAGAGTGAAGGAGAACCTGAAAGAGTCTTACAGACCGATGAGTACATCGGTCTTACAGACTGAAAGTACTCTGTAGAGATTGTTTATTCATTGAAACCATGCTCCATGTCATGTACTATACTAGAAAGTGGGATACAAAATAAAGTCTGCCCCCATGAACCTTACCCTGTAGAGGGCAAGTGGACAATCCATTTACAGTAGAATGAAACAAGTGCTAAATTGGAGGGATATACCAAGTGTTCGAGCAGTGAGGAATAGTCACCTTAAAGAATAAATAACAAGTGACATTTGTGTTGAATATTCAAAGAAGTAGTGGTGGTTTGTCAAGATCTCAAAATCATAACAAAGAAAAGATGTAATGGAGCCTAGGGTAGAGAATTCTTCTCAGGGGAACAGCATACACAGAACTATGGAGAAACACATCCTTAGAAAACTATTACTGATTTAGCATGGTGGATATCCAGTTGAAGAGATGAGTGGTAGTTTTTAGATGCTCTCTAGAATGAAATTCAACATATGCCTGAACAGTAGAATTTTCCCCATTGCTTCAATAGCTATACTGATTCTTTACTCAATAAGGGCTTGCCCTTTCTTCTTCCACTTGTTCTCCTTACTAAGTCAGTGATACAATCATTAGGTTCCTAGAACTCCTCATGTCTAACTTTGATTTTCAAGTAAATCTTTAAAACCTTAGTTTATTAACTGGTTTATTAAGGTGGAGACAGAAATGAGAGGTGCTTTTTAGGGAAAGACAACACAGGTAATTGTGACAGGCTATATGGAGAGAGGCCCAGGGGGTGGGGTGGGGTGGGTATTGAGAAAGAATAACCCAAGCACAACTAGAAGTGACTCTTCATGGGGAATATGGAAGTACTCTTGAGTTGCCTAAAATGAGTATAGAAACTAATGGGAAAACAAACTGAGATCTCCTCTTCATAATGGATGGTGATACTCTACAGCTGGAGCTATAGAGACACAATAGGAAAAGTATGTGAGGATTGAACATCTACAGATTCATGGAATAAAGCAAAAGTTCATGCCTTCATGGAATCAGGGACAGCAGGAAATGGCGGGGCGGGGGGGAGGGCGGAATAGGGACAGAGTAATGGATAAAGCTTAGGTAGAGGTTGAAGCTCAGGAAGAGATAAAGGTTGGAAAATGTACAAAGTTGGTTAAGTCTTCTGGGATAAAGTGAGGAATTAGAAGAAATATCAGGGATGTCTGTTGACCTCCTATCTTGGTAATAATATAGCTGTTGTAATGAGTTCATATCAAAATTGCTGCCTCCAAACATTGCAGTGGAATGTTCTTTGAGGTAAGAACATTTGCCTCAGTGGTGAGGCAGGGGAAGGTGTTGGGATCAGAGAGGGTTTTCTACCTAGAATCAAAATTCAGTACATGTTTTTTGTGGGAAGGGGATATATCAGTTACCCCAGGAAAAATATTCTCAGAAATCTGGTAAAGGAAAGAATTTAGTGTTTGTACTGGAGCCCTGGGAAACTACATCTCAAACTTAACAGTCAGAAAATCATAAGTATTTTCATGTTAGGCGATTCAAGTTAGGTGATGATCTGGGGATCATCAGAAATTCTCAACATCTGAATGCAGTATATATAGTAAGCATTGATAAATGTGCTTTGCAGAAGTTCTACTAATTATACTTTTTAATATAAATGTATGTTAAGTGTGCTTACCTAATATTTCAGATATTCTCAGGAGTTCTGGCAAACGATGAGGAAGAATGCCATTCTCATTTTTTTTTTCATGAAAATACTTGCATAGAGAATTCATAAAGAATTTTATTGTTATAATTCATATATAATTTTAGCTCCATTGTGAACAAGTATACCATATTGATATGGTTGTGAGCAGACAAGCATTTTGCATAAGTAGGAAATCATGCAATAAGAAAACTTATGTTTAATTCTAAGAGATTGAGTAGAGTTCAAAGGTAATAGGTCAGTAATGGGGGATCTGAAGAGTAGTTAGAGCAATGGGTTACAAGGGGATAACATGGCAATCAAAGTTCAGGGCAGAACTGCTTATAATCCAGCAGGGCAAGGAAATATCTGAAGTTAAGAGAAGGAAGCCAGGTCAGAAATCTGAAAGCAGTTGGCATGTTGGTTAGCACATTTAAGATTCAAAGATAATAAAATTGAAACCATAATACCAAGTTATTATAGAGAAGAACAGGACATGAAGAAGGATGGGCTTTGATGCATTCGTACGAATGTGCTATTATGATTCTAAGCTTGATTTTAATGCCTCTGAGAGCAATTGAGATGTGTCACAGAGGTTTATACTCAAAACTATCCATTCCTTTATGTGGCCTTCTTGAAGGCTTCTTGTCCATTCAACAAAGAGAACTAACCTTAGACACATTTTCCATGGATATTCCTTCAGGTATTTCCATGGGCAACATGGAAGCATGACAAAAGAACTCTTGGTCATAAGGCCATAGATGACCAGTCAAATGGCTTGGGGCATGGAGAGGAACTACGGAGAATGGGCATCTTGATTCTTACTGCAATCTGTCAATGACAGATGTGCACAGATGAACTGAGAATTTCCATTTACAATTTCATAGAGAACATAATGTGCAGCAATTCACATTTTATCTATTTTTGAAATGTTATTGCATCACATAGTCATAAGAAGGACAAATATTTTAAATGTAGTAAACAGTAAAAGCATGACAGTCTCTTGAAGACATTTACCAGTCTCAGCAATAACTCTTAAACATTAGCACTGAAAACGGCTGGCCAGAAATACTTCATCACCTGGAGGAGGATTTTAAGTTGGGCACCTCCACTGGCACTTTGCTTTGATTAGGGCTCCTGCCAATAGATTTGATCAATGTTCTGCTTGCCTAGTGGAACCTCCTAAATTCTCATTTACAGCTGTCACTTTTCAGGGACTTGCAAACTCTCAGATCATTTAAGTGGCATGTCACGTGACTTAGATTTGACAGACAATCACTTACTAAAAATATCTGTCCCGATCAGTGCTGATGTTCTAAAGGGATATTTTCAGCTTCTTCTCTCTCCCTCTCTGTGATGACACTGTACCCAGTGAGTTGAAAGCAGCAGAAGAAATAGCATTATTAAAGGCAGCAGGTTATCACAGTGCACAGCCTGCATTTGGGGATTTGGGTCAGAAGCAGGAACCCATGCAGTTCTGTGAAGGTCTAATCTCTGTTGATCCTTATAGCCCATGGATCTGTCACTGCACACTCCTATGCTTCTCATAGTCATATGTCTTCTCTCCAAATGGCCTTTAATTAGAAGTGTTGCTTGGTTGGATAAGTTTGATCTGACTTTGTTTGAGGCCATTATAATCTCTCCTGGTTCATGCTCAATTGCTGTGTCAGAGATTGGGGTCTTGCATGATTTCTCAAATTGACAAGTAGTAATGGTTATGGGCTGGGAAAGCTAGATACATTGTGAGAAATGGATCTAAAAAAAAATCACAAGGTTGATCTATGGTCTACTCAACTTCTATGTTGCATATGTCAAGAGTTTTTAAACAAATTAATATTCAGCAAAGTAGAAACCTGCCTTTTAAACTGCATTCTTTTGTGAATTTTATTTACATAAGTTATACACTCTGGGAATTTTAACTACAATTAATATTGGGATTTATCCCTTCCAATGTATGTCTTTATTCCTGAGGTGGTTGTTGTATAAATGTTCTTGACATTTCTGTTGAAAAATACCTCTTTCCAAACTGAGTATCACCTCCATAAAGATTCCTCACATGGATAGAAATAAGTTATTTCCCCCTATGTCATATTTTCAAAGGTTCTTTATTTTACTTCAAATCTAGATGCCCAAGTTTGTGCTGTTTAAACATTTCACCCTCATTATGTGCATAATGTTGTTTTACCAAATATTTTATTGTTATTAAACACAATGAAAATGTAATTTTTTCTTTCTGCCTGTGACTTCTCTAGTACTTAATTTTTTTTAATGTTTATTTTTGAGATAGAGAGAGAGAGCGTGATAGCACAGCAGGGGAGGGGCAGAGAGGAGAGAGAGGGAGATACAGAATCTGAAGCAGGCTCCAGGCTCTGGGCTATTAGCACAGATCCCAACGCAGGGCTTGAACCCACGAACTGTGAGATCATGACCTGAGCAGAAGTTGGATGCTTAAGTACTGAGCCACTCAAGAGTCCTAACCAGTACTTTAGAATTAGATTGAATGATGACCTCCATCAGTAATCCAGAGCCCACAGGCTACCAGATTTCTGAGCTAGTTGAGGCAGAGACTGAGCAAATATAATTAGTGGTATCAGTTTCACAATATGATTAGTTTTGGATTGAAGGTTTCTTGTTATTAACCCACTCTGATAGATTACATCTAAGGAAGGCCTATGAATAATTTTTTGAGTTAAAGAATCCTACTTGCACTGCCTGTCTTCTGGCTAATGTCATAGGAATGCACTTTTATTTATTTATGTATTTTTTTTGAGATTTGAATGTAATATTATTTTTTTATTTTTTATTTATTTTTCAATATATGAAATTTATTGTCAAGTTGGTTTCCATACAACACCCAGTGCTCATCCCAAAAGGTGCCCTCCTCAATACCCATCACCCACCCTCCCCTCCCTCCCACCCCCCATCAACCCTCAGTTTGTTCTCAGGTTTTAAGAGTCTCATATGCTTTGGCTCTCTCCCACTCTAACCTCTTTTTTTTTTTCCTTCCCCTCCCCCATGGGTTTCTGTTAAGTGTCTCAGGATCCACATAAGAGTGAAACCATATGGTATCTGTCTTTCTCTATATGGCTTATTTCACTTAGCATCACACTCTCCAGTTCCATCCACGTTGCTACAAAGGGCCATATTTCATTCTTTCTCATTGCCACGTAGTATTCCATTGTGTATATAAACCACAATTTCTTTATCCATTCATCAGTTGATGGACATTTAGGCTCTTTCCATAATTTGGCTATTGTTGAGAGTGCTGCTATAAACATTGGGGTACAAGTGCCCCTATGCATCAGTACTCCTGTATCCCTTGGGTCAATTCCTAGCAGTGCTATTGCTGGGTCATAGGGTAGGTCTATTTTTAATTTTCTGAGGAACCTCCACACTGCTTTCCAGAGCGGCTGCACCAATTTGCATTCCCACCAACAGTGCAAGAGGGTTCCCGTTTCTCCACATCCTCTCCAGCATCTATTGTCTCCTGATTTCTTCATTTTGGCCACTCCGACTGGCGTGAGGTGATATCTGAGTGTGGTTTTGATTTGTATTTCCCTGATAAGGAGCGACGTTGAACATCTTTTCATGTGCCTGTTGACCATCCGGATGTCTTCTTTAGAGAAGTGTCTATCCATGTTTTCTGCCCATTTCTTCACTGGGTTATTTGTTTTTTGGGTGTGGAGTTTGGTGAGCTCTTTATAGATTTTGGATACTAGCCCTTTGTCCGATATGTCATTTGCAAGTATCTTTTCCCATTCCGTTGGTTGCCTTTTAGTTTTGTTGGTTGTTTCCTTTGCTGTGCAGAAGCTTTTTATCTTCATAAGGTCCCAGTAATTCATTTTTGCTTTTAATTCCCTTGCCTTTGGGGATGTGTCGAGTAAGAGATTGCTACGGCTGAGGTCAGAGAGGTCTTTTCCTGCTTTCTCCTCTAGGGTTTTGATGGTTTCCTGTCTCACATTCAGGTCCTTTATCCATTTTGAGTTTATTTTTGTGAATGGTGTGAGAAAGTGGTCTAGTTTCAACCTTCTGCATGTTGCTGTCCAGTTCTCCCAGCACCATTTGTTAAAGAGACTGTCTTTTTTCCATTGGATGTTCTTTCCTGCTTTGTCAAAGATGAGTTGGCCATACGTTTGTGGGCCTAGTTCTGGGGTTTCTATTCTATTCCATTGGTCTATGTGTCTGTTTTTGTGCCAATACCATGCTGTCTTGATGATGACAGCTTTGTAGTAGAGGCTAAAGTCTGGGATTGTGATGCCTCCTGCTTCGGTCTTCTTCTTCAAAATTACTTTAGCTATTCGGGGCCTTTTGTGGTTCCATATAAATTTTAGGATTGCTTGTTCTAGTTTTGAGAAGCATGCTGGTGCAATTTTGATTGGGATTGCATTGAATGTGTAGATAGCTTTGGGTAGTATTGACATTTTGACAATATTTATTCTTCCAATCCATGAGCACGGAATGGTTTTCCATTTCTTTATATCTTCTTCAATTACCTTCATAAGCTTTCTATAGTTTTCAGCATACAGATCTTTTACATCTTTGGTTAGATTTATTCCTAGGTATTTTATGCTTCTTGATGCAATTGTGAATGGGATCAGTTTCTTTATTTGCCTTTCTGTTGCTTCATTGTTAGTGTATAAGAATGCATCTGATTTCTGTACATTGATTTTGTATCCTGCAACTTTGCTGAATTCATGTATCAGTTCTAGCAGACTTTTGGTGGAGTCTATCGGATTTTCCATGTATAGTATCATGTCATCTGCAAAAAGTGAAAGCTTTCATGTCATCTGCAAAAAGTCAAAGCTTCATCATTTCAAGCTTGAAATTGAAGTCACTTGCCAATTTTGATGTCTTTGATTTCCTTTTGTTGTCTGATCGCTGATGCTAGCACTTCCAACACTATATTAAACAACAGCAGTGAGAGTGGGCATCCCTGTCGTGTTCCTGATCTCAGGGAAAAAGCTCTCAGTTTTTCCCCATTGAGGATGATGTTAGCTGTGGGCTTTTCATAAATGGCTTTTATGATGTTTAAGTATGTTCCTTCTATCCCGACTTTCTCGAGGGTTTTTATTAAGAAACGTTGCTGAATTTTGTCAAAGGCCTTTTCTGCATCGAGTGACAGGATCATATGGTTCTTATCTTTTCTTTTATTAATGTGATGTATCACGTTGATTGATTTGCGAATGTTGAACGAGCCCTGCATCCCAGGAATGAATCCCACTTGATCATGGTGAATAATTCTTTTTATATGCTGTTGAATTCGATTTGCTAGTATCTTATTGAGAATTTTTGCATCCATATTCATCAGGGATATTGGCCTGTAGTTCTCTTTTTTTACTGGGTCTCTGTCTGGTTTAGGGATCAAAGTAATACTGGCTTCATAGAATGAGTCTGGAAGTTTTCCTTCCCTTTCTATTTCTTGGAATAGCTTGAGAAGGATAGGTATTATCTCTGCTTTAAACGTCTGGTGGAACTCCCCTGGGAAGCCATCTGGTCCTGGACTCTTATTTGTTGGGAGATTTTTGATAACCAATTCAATTTCTTCGCTGGTTATGGGTCTGTTCAAGCTTTCTATTTCCTCCTGATTGAGTTTTGGAAGCGTGTGGGTGTTCAGGAATTTGTCCCTTTCTTCCAGGTTGTCCAATTTGTTGGCATATAATTTTTCATAGTAAGGAATGTACTTTTAAATTGGATTCCTTGCCCAGCATTCCACATGAACTAGAACACTTCCTTGAAATCATGTCTTCTCATGGGAACTCTGACCTTTGTGTGGCTCCTGTCTGCTCCCTCCCCTCAGGATCTGTATTTTGCTCTTGATGACTCTATGACTAGTTGGAGTATTTTCACAAATGTTTGAAAGTTCCCGCAGTATCCTCTCCTGGAATTAAGTTCCCCTAACTCTCTTCAGAAGTTGCAACCACACTTAGGTTTGTAAAGCTGCTCTTCTCCCTGGCCAGCCTCACAGCCTATTTTCTCCAGCTCTTCCAATAATCTGTAGTGACTGAGGCTGTATTCAATCCTAGAGTCCACTAACTAGTTGGGCTAAAAAACTTCATACTTAAGCTCTCTCTCATTGTAATCCATTACTGGTAACACCAAAATTCTTAAAGGATTCGGGAGAAAGGAAAGGGTAATTTGGTGCCATTCTAGAAAGGCTGTTTAAATTTTTTTTCTGCAGAGCTGTATTAAAATCACAATATATCTTTTTGTTGTTGTTTCTGGTTTTCAAAGTTTTTAATTTTTATCTAAGTAATGTGTGTATGTTGTTAAGATATGTTACTACTTCAAGGCTTATAATGGAAAATCAGGAATTTCTTTCTTCAATTTTCCTTTCACCTGATTCTCACTCTACAGGGACAATTCCTTTAAGTGCATTTAGCTATGTCTTCTGGTATATAATAACATATTTTAAAAATATGTGTATATTATCATTTCTTTTATTTTTTGGTATTTTTTTAAAGTTTGTTTATGGGGGGGGTGTGAGGGGAAGAGAGAGAGAGAGAGAGAGAGAGAGAGAGAGAGAGAGAGAGAGAATCCAAAGCAGGCTCTGCACTGTCAGCACACAGCCTGACATGGGACTTGAACTCATGAATTGTGAGATCATGACCTGAGGCAAAATTAAGAGTCAGATGCTTAATTGACTGAGACACCCAGATGTCCCTTATTTTTCAGTTTTTGAAATTAGCTTAATTTGGAATTTATGGAAGATAAGACTTATAATTCTCACTCCCCTCCTGTTGCCATATATATACCCATGCAAGTTTCCTTCAGCTCATACTCTGAATATATCTATATTACCATTTAGATTGGATAAAAATTTAGTATTTATGTTATTCTGACTATTGACTCTGTTCATAGCTCTGCTATGGGGTATACTATGATTATGTTTTTCTTCTCCAACTTTTAATTTTTCATGTGATGAATTATCCTATTTTCTGTTTGCTCAGTTTTCTGTTTATATATTACTAATTCATCTGTAAACAACACAGCAGTGACACTCTTCTCAATATTAAATTTTTTTTAATGTTTTATTTTATTTTTGAGAGAGAGAGAGAGAGAGTGAGAGAGCAGGAGGGGGGTAGAGAGAGAGGGAGACACAGAGTCTGAAGCAGGCTCCAGGCTCTGAGCTGTCAGCACAGAGCCCGACGCGGGGCTGGAACTCACAAACCGTGATACCATGACCCGAGCCAAAGTCCGACGCTTAACAGACTGAGCCACCCAGGTGCCCCACACTTTTCTCAATATTATCTAAATGGTTGAGTAATCTATTGTTTTTTTCTTTTCTTTTTTCTTTTCATGGTGATATCTCCCCAGGATCTCTCTCTTCTCTTCTTTCAGTTTGGATCATATGCAATCTGGGTTTGCTGCATAGCTGTCACCCTGAGATTTCCTTTCACCTTCCTTCTAAGAGTACCCTAATTGATCTCCTGATCCAGGATCTTACATTTTTATCTTTATTGGTTTAATTCATTTATTTTGGTAAAACATATCTATAGCAGAGAGATGAAAAGATTGCCACCATGATCCCCATATCCTGGTATTTATACCTCTGTCTGGGAGGTACCTGGTGACTTGCTTCTAAGCAATAGAATATGGCAAGCATGAGGGAGTTATCAGTTCCATGATTATATTACATAAGATTATAATGCTGGTCTTGCTAGAAGGCTCTCTCCCTTACTGGAATTAAAAACAAAGCAAATCAACAACAACAACAACAAGTACAAGCTGTCATACTGAATAGGGAGGGCCACATGAAAAGGAACTGAAGACACTTTTGGCCGACAGTCTGCAAGAAACTAGGATCCTTAGTCTGGCATCCTGAAAATAACTGAATGCTGCTGACAAATAGGTGAGCTTGGAGGGAATTCTTTCCCTAACTAGACCCCCAGATGAGAGTCTTGGCCATAATCTTGATTATAACCTTGAGGAGGGCATAGCTAAGTCATACCCCCAGATTCCTGCCCCACAGAACATGTGAGATAATAGTTGTATGTAGTTTTAAGACACAAAATTTGTGATAATAAATTGCACAACAATAGAAAATGAATATTGCACCAAGTTTGGTAATATTATTATATAGCAAAAGCTAACCAATTCATTTTCTTTCAATAGTTCCCTGAGAAAGGGTGCATATTTTGCCTATGTGAATGTGCCTTTCTTCTACCCTCACTCTTGATTGATAAGTTTGTTCTGTATGGAATTACAGATTGGAAATCATTTTTTTATCCAGAATTCTGGAAACGACATGGTCTTCTAATCCATAATGCTGCTATTTGGAAATCGTATGGTTTACAATTTTTTAACTCATGTATCTGACCCCTATTATTTTTCCTTTCCACAATTGTATAGGATCTTTGTGTTATGTCAAATGTTTTAAAAGACTGTTGATATGCATTGTGGCAGTCCCTGCCAACTTGAAAACAGGTATCCATTGATTTGGGGAAATTGTTTGAGATTTTTAATGTTAATTTCATCTGATTTCCCCCCTGTTTTGTTTGTTTCTTTTGAGGGGGGATCTTTTAGTAACCAAGCCCCTGCATTGATCTTCAGATTTCTTATTTTTTCTCCATTTTCCAAGACGTTTAAATTTTTTTTTTTTTTATTTCTTAGGACATTTTTCCAACTTTACCTGCCAACCCATCTGTGAAATGCTCTACTTCATACTTTTAATTCCCAAGTATTCTTGATTTTTTTCACATCATTTTTTCATATCTTAAGACCTGTGGCTTCTGTTGTTGAAGTTTGTTTTTTGTTTTGGGTTTGTTTTTTGTTTTTTTTGTTTTGTTTTGTTTTGTTTTTTGCACTGTCTCTACTATAGCTAAGTTACTTGTTTGTTTGTTTAGGTCTCTGTCTTTCATGTTAGAGGCATTCCTAAAATGTCTGGTACTATTTGGCTGTCTACTCAAATGTGACAGTGAAGTACTAAAAGAATAAAATCTGTGGATAGTAGGGGGTATGTGCTTATATTCTGGTATATTTCACTGTAGGGGTGATATGTTTCTCCAAAATCAGTATCTGCAGCTTTGCTCTTTTTCTCTTGGACTATTTTGTTTTCCAAGATAGAAATCCTATAATCTTGTATTTGGGGTGATAAGCCTATATGACAATATTCAGAGGACTAAATGGAGGAGACTGATACGACTGTTCACATCAGTATGATTTCTTACCATTGGCTTCAGCTGTACCTACTGTTCCCAAGTCCAGAACCTTTCTAGGCCAATTGTTACAGAATGATAGTTCAGTCTTCTGCTAGAATAAAGATGAGGTAGTTGGCTCCTCAGTATGTTTTCTACTTACACTCTGGTAATATGTATGGAAATAAATTTGGATAAGTCAAAAGGATAACTATAGGATACCATGTTTTCATTTGAATGTCATTCAAGTTCCTCTTCTTCCCAACAGGTGTGCAATGACACATTAATTTTCTGTGAATGGGTTATAGGTATGTCAGCTACCCAATCACCTCAGCCCTTGGAGAGCCACTAGGCCTCCAGCCATCAGCAATAGAATCCACTTACCCTTGCACAGCATACACACATGACCATTTTTCATATATGTCATGGCATGAAAAACATTGGAAAGTACGATTCTCTACAATCTCACCCAACCTATATTTCTAATCTTGCCTCTCAAAACTTCCCAAAATATACCTCTCTTTTTTAGTCAATATAGTAAAACCTTGGATTGCAAGCAACTTGTTCTATGAGTGTTCCACAAGATGGGCAAACATTTCTAATAAATTTTAACTTGATAGATGAGTGATGTCTTGCAATATGAGTAGTACATGATGCCAAATGTTACATGATCACAAATGAGCCAATGGTTCTCTCTCTCTCTCTCTCTCTTGCTGTGGGATTGTGAGTGATTGTCTCCCATGCTGTCAGGCCATGATGTTTGGCAGAAATCGTGATTTTTCAGAATGTAGGAAGGTGCCCACAACTGGCACTAGTGTATTTTTTGTCACTTCAAAGCATCTATGGACAGTCCTTTGCTTTTCCATACAAGAGTAAGCTTAAGAATGCTTTGGTTCATTCTAGGTTGGGGTGCCTGCAGATATAGACCCTTTCCTCTGCTGCCTTATTACCAGTTACATTAAATACAATATATGACAAGAGTTTATTAATACTGTACTGTAGTCAACATCCATGAGAGCATATACAATGGTCCCCATGCAGAAAAAGATTCCGTTGGGCCAACAGATAGCAGTGATTCCGTTAGTAATAGTGAAAGTCATCTTACATAATAACCCTCCTCTCTCTTGACTCCCTCACACCAACCACAAAGATTTTCAAAGGTAAGGGCAAGTTAATTTATTTTTGTTTATATTTTGTATTTTCTTTATTATTTTGTATTATACTACAGTATCATAATAACTTTTATGTGGATATTTTTGCATTGTGGAACGAATCATCTGAGTTTCCATTATTTCTTATGAAGAATTCTGCTTTAATATAAAAATGCTTTGGTTTACAAGCATGTTTCTGGAACGAATTATGCTTGCAAACCAAGGATTTTACTGTGCCTGGAATTCCCCCATTGCCATACTTTTCCCTCTCCTCTCTTTTGTTTACTCATCTGATCTTCTCACCTGTATATCCCTCTTACTAACATTTAAATATAAATTCAGCCATTATATAAATTTTCTTGGATCAGTTTAGCTATATATGATGTTTCTTTGAATTCTCATAACATTAATTGTCCATAATACTCATTTTCCTTTTCCTTGATTTGTTTTACATTGTGCTTATTTACATATAAGTTCTGCCTAGCTAGATTATGAGTTTACTTGAGGATCAAGTCTCCAAGTCTTACTGCTTATTCACTGTGTTGACCTCTTTGCTATATCATTTACTCAATAATATTCTTTGGAATGGATGAATGCATCACTCAGTCAATTAATACAGCTAGTTTAGCATTACACTCTTGACAACTTTTGTTGCTAAACTTTAAAGTCAAATCTTTTTACAAACTGAAGTGAACTTTTTATTGGAGCATGCTTATGGGAAGCATTTCTTCCATTTTGATGGAATGGTAGTGTGCTGTATGGATGGATATGGGGTATGATTTTTCTCTTGTGAAACTTTTATCAGCAGCACAGTGTTTTTTTATCAACATATTCTGTCAACTGGGTTTATGACTTTTTTTTTAGAAGCTCTTTGTTCCCTTCAAAATGATATGTAAGAAAATGAAAACCATAGAGTTAAGCAGAGCGTAAATCAGTGCGATGCAGAATTTCACCTTTTGTCCTTAATCGGTTAAATTTGCATGTATAATGCACTTTGAAAATAACAACCTGCTTATATTTTCCTCTGAAGCTAGCTAGCTAGAGGGGTTGTTGTTGTTATTGTCCGCAAGAAATACCTTTATTAGCTTTTTCCCCAAACCTTGTCCATTCAAACATCTTTATTTGCTTTGTTTCTTAGTTTACAGAGTGCTGCATTTTCACTTTTACTCCATAGTTCTCTGTACAACTTCTCTTGTTTTCCCATTTTCTAACATCAGTCTTCATCTGGTTCTGGTGTTTGACTTGCAATGTGATAAGGCAGAGGTATAATTTTTATACTCCCTGTCTGACTGGGTATTATTTATTAAAGTAACGTAAAGTCTTTAAACAAGTGGGGCTTATGGTTAAAATCCCGGAGTTTAGATTGTAATTGTACCAGTATTCATCTAGTAACCTCTGGTAAATTATTTCTTCTCTCTGGGCTTTTTCCTTCATATAGAAAGTAAATGGCCTAGACCAAACCGTATTTCATATTATAATCCTTGATGATTTAAGATAGCAAGAGGATACCTCCATGGCCAGGCAGGGCAAGCTACCCACAAACATACACAAAATAGTGGTTCTAGCTATAGCTAGGGTGGGGAAAATCCGGCTTGACAGTAGAATGGAAGCACATTATCACATTCCATACTCACATCCCTAATGTACAGAAGCATAAAGGAGTTACCACTGAGAAGAAAAGTCATTTAAATTTGTGGTGAGATATCACTTTTGAGTTTGGCAATAGAACTCAAAAGAACATCAGGGGAAGACCTTAAGTCTTTTCATTCATGTATTTCAGTTCCTAATATGGTATCTGTATTACACTAATGCTCATTAAATAGTTTTTGAATGAATGAGTCCTTAAATGGAGTTTACATTTTGTGAGCTAAAACTTATTCCTGACTAAGAAAAAAAATTGACTAATTTTTGCTCTTTGTTGCATCTATACTTTCATCTGAGACAATAGAAGTATTGTTGATATAAATAACTTTTAGCCACTTAATATGCTATAAGCCACAAGGGATATAACTCTGAAGCCAAATTGCATACATGCATAAATTTCACTGAAAGATGTTTCAACTCAAGGACATAATTTCCTTCTATTCTTTGGATATACAAAGATGTAGATGAAGCACCAAAATAGCCCCTTATATTAAAAAAATCATTCTTTTAGGCCTAACTAAAGCCCTGTCTTTCTGAAAAAGATTTTCTTGGCAAAGCTGAATTAGATTTACAAAAGCCAAGTAGATTTCCTTTCATCCTTCCATCCCTCCGTCCTTTCCTTGCTTTCATCCTTCCTTTTACGTATATTTGTTATGTACTTATCCACAAGATGCCAGGCATTATGGCAGGTGCTAGATATTAAATCATATACTTGAGACAGACTGTTTTCTGCCCTTGAGGAACTTAGCTTCTATGGGGGGGAGGGGCTCAGGCAAGTTACATGTGGGTCAGACTCAACTCTGATAGACAAGCATGTAGGTAGATCATTACACGAACTAGAGTTGTGCTCCAGGGAGAACAGCTTCCTGACTGTCAGAGAGTGTTTGTGGACACTGAGAAAGATGTTAATTATTTCATTTACATAGGTGCCCAAATACCTGAGAGAACAGGAATCTGGCCAGCAATTGGGTTCAGGTATGTGTGTGTGTGTGTGTGTGTGTGTGTGTGTGTGTATAAAATATGAGATAATGGTGAGGGAAACTCACATTAGAAAAAAATACCCATTAAACAGTGCCTTCCCTATTCCTGCCCCCCATGCCTTCTCCCTGCTAGAACCCCTGAAGAGCAATGCCTGGAGGCAGCTGAGTGAAGCTAATGGTCTTCTGAAACTCTCTTATTCAGTGTCCAGATGTTCTGTGAAGGAGAGAGCAGTAGTATGAGACCAGTACCATATCACTAACTGCCTGAAGAATCTGGTTTCCAGAAGCAGAGATCTGCTGCATTCTAGCAAGGGAGGAGAACACCAGAAGCCAGCAATCCAGACAAGGCCCATAGAAAGACCAGCACTAGCCATTTATTAGAAGTAAGACATGAGGAACCATGGAAGCAGTAGTCATCAGAGGAGAAGGGCCACAAAATCACTCATTGAAAACCTGATTGTAGAGGATCACATCTTTCCCCATGCTCAGATATTCCTTATGGGGATAATTAGGGAGAGAGATTATAGAAAAGGTGACACTTCCTACTAGTCAAAAAATTGAGGTCTAGACCATTGCCTTGTGCTCATTTTGTACCAACTCCAAGGGAACCTAACAAGGTACTAGCCATGGGGTGTCCCATGGGCGAGACTTCTAATAGGTAACTTGCGCTTTTTTGCCCTAATGTTCTTTACTTGCTATGCTCCTTCTTCACCGCCCAGATATTCTCACTCCAGCATCTCAGACATCTGGTAGTTATGTTACTCTAGTATTTCTTCAAACTACTTATCCTAAAGAGTCATATACCCAGCCCAATTCCAATCATCTCATATTCAAATATGCTTTTTCTTTTCCCCAAAGAAAGTTCCATTTCTTTAATACAACAGATATTGCTCAAGTGTATGGATTAAGCTGAAGCAATTATGATAACTCATGTAAACTTGAAATCATTCATACTCAGTGATTGAATGTTTATTTTGTTCCAAGTACTATCATAGATATAATGTATAAGACACAGATTTTACCATAATAACTTTATAAACTAGTCTAGGTAATGCAGCATCTTTAGTGAGAACTATGAAATTAGGCAGAATGGATTAAATATCCAGTTTGTGGTATAATAGAATTCAGAACAGGAAGAAATCACTTTGGACTTGGAATAATGAGACTACATGAAAGTGGTAACCTCATCCCACAGACACACCTAGCTATCAGCCACATCAGTAGAAATAACCCAGAAAATGACTGAAGACTGTCAGAACAGACTTTCCACAGTAAGTCATAAAGAGGAGGCCACATTGAAAACAGGAGGGGTGCAGATGCAGCCAGGAATCAAACTCCTGGTGAAGACTAACCACAAACAGGAGGGACACCACAAGCATGGAGAAGGGAGAGGAGCAGATCCCACACCAGACACCCAGACTTAGAGGGTGAGAAGATAAGTCCCTATAACATTTGGCTTTGAAAACAAGTGGGGATTAACTTTGCAAGTTTTAACTTTAGGTACTTTAAAAATCAGTTTATAGCAGCACTATCCACAATAGCCAAAGTATAGAAAGAGCCCAAATATCCATTGACAGACGAATGGGTAAAGAAGATGTGGTATATTTATATAATGGAATATTACTCGGCAATCAAAAACAATGAATTCTTGCCATTTGCAACTACGTGGATGGAACTAGAGGGTATTATGCTAAGCAAAATTAGTCAGAGAAAGACAAATATCATATAACTTTACTCATATGTGGAATTTAAGATATAAAACAGATGAACATAAGGGAAGGGAAACAAAAATAATATAAAAACAGGGAGGGGCACAAAACATAAGAGACTGTTAAGTATAGAGAACAAACAGAGGGTTGCTGGAGGGGTTGTGGGTAGGGGGGATGGGCTAAATTGGTAAGGGGCATTAAGGAAGACACTTGTTGGGATGAGCACTGGGTATTATACATAGGGGAAAAATCACAAATCCTGAAATCATTATTGCACTATATGCTAACTAACTTGGATGTAAATTTAAAAATAAATAAATTAATTAATCAAATTTAAATTTAAATTAAAAAATTAAAAAAAAATCAGTTGGCTTGGCTCTGGGAGAGCCAGAGGGTAATAGGAAACAGCCTCCCCACTTAAAGATCTAGCATAATAAAACAAGCCTGCTGAGATATAGCAGAGAAGCAGCAGTTTGAAAGCCCCTGGGGTATATGTGAAGGAGATTTATTTACCAATCTTAGAATGTGTTCTGAAGGGGCAGGGATCTTTAGGAGACTTCTCTAAGAACAAAAGTACAAGTGGGTGCCATTTCTTTCCTACCATTCCCTAGCCTAGAAAGCCAGACCCTTGATGGAACTAGCACCAACATACTCCATGGATCTGGCTAACACCATGTGCCTTGCAACCTGTCCTGCCTGCTTGTTCTCCTGCCATGTGACCCATTCAACTCTCCCCATTCCACAAGAGTCCCTCCAAAGCAGCTCCTGCTGGTCACATTTTGCAAGCAGCCCCTGCAGGGACTGCTACCATTCTAAAGTGACTCCTGCCCTGGGGAGAGGGGAAGGTAACCACACACATCAGTTTGACTGTAGTCCCAGCAGACAGACTGGGGACAGACATCTAATTTGTCTTCTGGCCCCACACACCAACAAAAATCTTTTATGGGCAGCATAAGGAGAGAGCCCTACAGTGCAAGGTCACTGCAGCCCCAGCAGATAGATTAGGAGCAAGCATCTGGTCTGACTCCTGTTGCTGTCCACCATCAAAAGCTTCTCAGGGGATAAGGCAGGGAGAGAACCCTGAAGGTTGGTGCTACAGCAGCCCCAATGGCTGGACTGGGAGTAGGCATTTGGTTTGACTGCTGACACTGCCCAACTGCAAGCCCACAGAAACCCCACAGTGGATACAGGACTATGCCCCAAATGAAAGAACAGTACAAGACCAAAGCAAAAGAGCTAAATTAAGTGGAGATAAGTAATTTCCTGATAGAGAATTCAAAAATAATGGACATACTGGACTTGAAAAAAGAATGGATGATCTCAATGAAACTTTCAACAAAAAGTTAGAAAATATGAAGAAGAACCAATCAGAGTTTAAGAACTCAGTAACTGAATTAAAAAAAATACACTAGAGGGAATCAATAGCAGATTAGAGGATGCAGAAGAATGAATCAGCAAGGTGGAAGACAAAATAATGGAAATCAACCAAGCTAAACAGCAAAAAGGAAAAAATAATAATAAAAAATGAAGATAGGTTAAGGGAACTCAATGACATCATCAAGTGTAATAATATTTGCATTATTATATTGGGATTCCAGAAGGAGAAGAGAGACAAAGGGGAGAAGAAAATTTATTTGAAGAAATAATAGCTGAAAATTTCTTAAGCTGGGAAAGGAAATAGACATCCATATATAGGAGGTACAGGAGGCTCCCAACAAAATCAATCCAAGCAGGTCCACAACAAGACACATAATAATTAAAATGGCAAAGGTAGTGATAAAGAGAACACTTTAAAAGCAGCAAGAGAAAAGAAAACAGTTATATGCAAGGGAAACCCCATAAGGCTATTAGCTGATTTTCCAGCAGAAATTTTGCAGAAATTTCTAGAAGGGAGTGGCACGATATATTCAAATACTGAAAGGAAAAAAAAAATAAAACAAAAAACCCCCAAAACCTCTGCAATCAAGAATATTCTACCCAGCAAAGCTACCATTCAGAATAGAAGAAGAGATGGAGTTTTCCAGGATAAGGATAAGAGTTTTCCAGGATATGAGTTAAAGGATTTCATCACCACTAAACCAGCATTATAAGAAACATGAAAGGGCATTTTCTGAGTGGAAGGAAAGTTATGAAAGGGAAAAAATTTGTAGGTAAATATAAACATAAGAAAAGTAGATTACTTATTAAGCCATTATTGAGGTTAAAGCACAGAAACAGTAAAATCAATTATATATATAAAATCAGTCAAGGGATTCACAAATTAAAAGGATGTAAGATATGACATATACATAAAACATGATGGTGAGGGAGTAAAAATTTAGTGCTTTCAGAATGGGTTCAATCTTAAGTGATCATCAACTTAATATAGACTGTTATATGTGTAAGATATTATGTATGAACTTAATTGCAACCACAAATCAAAAACCTGTAATGGATATGCTTGGGTTCCTTTATATTTATTTTTTTTCATATCACTAAAGAAAGTCATCAACCCACAAGGTAAGAGAGCAGCAGATAAGAAAGGAACAGAGAACTACAGAAACAACTGTAAACAAAAAAGTAACAAAATGCCAACAAATACATACCTATCAGTAATTACTTTGAATAGTAATTGGACTAAATGATCTAATCAAAAGACACAGTGTGCTGAATGATTTAAAAAGCAAGACCTATCTATGTGCTGCCTACAAGAGACTCATTTCAGACTTAAACATACATGCAGATTGAAAATTAAGGGAGTCTGTGGGAGTACAACCTTGAATGTGTGCAATCTTATCTGAAAGTGAAGGGATGGGTGTTGATATAAATTATTTATAGATTTTGGATACTAATCCTTTATAAAAGATTTCTTAAAAATTAAAAAATAATAGAACTACACTACAACCCAGCAATTGCTCTGGTAGATATTTACCCAAATGATGCAAAAATAATAATTTGAAGGGGCACATGCACTCCAATATTTATAGCAGCAGTATCAACAATTGCCAAATTATGGAAAGAGCCCAAATGTCAATCAACTGATGAATGGGTAAAGAAGATGTGGTATGTGTACACACACACACACACACACACACACACACACACACTGGAATATTACTCAGCCATGAAAAAGAATGAAATCTTGCCATTTGCAATGACATAGATGGAGCTAGCGTATATTATACTAAGCAAAATAAGGCATAGAGACAAATGCTGTATGATTTCAATCATATGTGGAATTTAAGAAACAAAACAAATGAATATATGAGAAGGAAAGAAAAAGAAAGAGGGAAGCAAGCCATAAGAGTCTCTTTTAACTATAGAGAACAAACTGAGGGTTGATGGAGGGAGGTGGGCATGGGATGGGCTAAATGGGTGATGGGTATTAAGGAGGGCTCTTGTGATGAGCACTGGGTATTATATGTAAGCGATGAATCACTAAATTTTACTCATGAAACTAATATTAACCTATATGTTAACTAACTAGAATTTAATTAAAAACTTGAAACAAAACAAAAAAGAAAGTGAAGGGATGGAAAATATTTACCATGCAAATGGGAACAAAAATAAACCTGGAGTAGCAATACTTACTTCAGACAAAATAGACTTTAAAACAAAGACTACAGCAAGAGACAAAGGACACTACATAATGCAAAAGGGAAAAATCTAGTAAGAGGATAAAATAATTGTAAATATTTATGCACCCAATATGAAAGCATCTTAATAAAATAAAATAAATAGAAAATAAATAAAGCAACTACTAGTAGATATAAAGGAAGGAGTTGACAGTAATACAATAATAGTAGGGGAGTTTAACACCCCACTTACATCAATGGATAGATTATCCAGATAGAAAATCAACAAAGAAACAGTGGTTTTGAATGACACATTGGGCCAAATGGACCTAACAAATATTCAAAATATTTCATTCCAGAACAGCAGAATATACATTCTTTTTGAGTGAACATGGAACTTCCTCTAGATACATCACAAGTTAGTCCACAAAATTAATCTCAACAAATTCAAAAAGATTGAAATCATATCATGCATCTTTTCTGACCACAATGGTATGAAACTAGAAATCAGTCACAAGAAAAATTCTGGAAAGAACACAAATACATGGAGGCTAAATAACATGCTACTAAACAACGAATGTGTCAACCAGTAAATCAAAGAGGAAATAAAAAACATAAATGGAGACAAATGAAAATGAAAACACAGTGGCTCAGATAAAATCTTTGTGATAAATCAAAAGCTGTTCTAAGAGGGAAGATTATAGCAGTACAGGTCTACCTTAAGCAAAAAATATATCAAAGAACATAACGTGACACCTGAAGAAGTGAGGGGAAAAAAAACAAGGTACAAAGCCAGCAGAAGGAAGGAAATTATAATTAAGATTAGAACAGATAAAAGAAATACAGTTAAAAAAAATAGACCAGATCAATGAAACCAGGAGCTGATTCTTGGAAAAGATAAACAAAATTGATAGACCTTTAGCCAGACTTATCAAAACAAAAGAGGAGAGAGGACTCATATAAATAAAATCAGAAGTGAAGGAAGACAATTAACAAAGGATACCACAGAAATACAAATGATGATAAGAGGATATTATGGAAAAGTATATGCCAACAATTTGGACAACCTAGAAGAAATGGATAAATTCCTAGAAACATATAACCTTCCAAAACTGAATCAGGAAGAAATAGAAAATTTGAACAGACTGATCACTAGCAATGAAATTGAATCAATAATAATAATAATAATAATAATAATAATAAACCTCCCACCAAACAGGTCCAGGATAAGATGGCTTCACAGGTTAATTCTACCAAACATTTAAAGAAGAGTTGACATCTATCTTCTCAAACTAGTCCAACAAATAGAAGGGGAATAAACGCTTCCAAAATCATCCCACAAGGCCAGCATTACTCTGATACCAAACCCAGATAAAGACACTACAAAAAACTCATACCAATATCTCTGATGAATATAGATGTAAAAAATCCTCAAAGAAGCATTAGCAAACCAAATATAACAATACACTGAGAAAATCATTAACCACAATCAAGTAGGATTTATTCCAGGGATGCATAGGTGGTTCAATATTTGCAAATCACTCAATGTAATACATCATGTTAACAATAGAAGTTATAAAAACCATATGATCATCTCCAATAGATGCCAGAAAAGCATGTAACAAAGTACAACATCCATTCATGATAAAAACTCAACAAAGTAGGTTCAGAGGGGAACATACTTCAATATAATAAAGGCCATATGTTAAAAACCCACAGCTAACATTATACTCAATGTTTAAGAACTGAGAGCTTTTCCCCTAAGATAAGAAACAAGTGAAGGATGTCCACTCTTACTACTTTCATTCAACATAACACTGGAAGCCTTAGACACAGCAATCAGACAAGAAAAATAAAAAAGCATCCCAATTTATAAGGAAGAAGTTAAACTGTTATTATTTGTGGATGACATGATATAGAGAACCCTAAAGACTCCACCAAAAAACTGTAGCACTGATAAATTCAGTAAAATTGCAGAATAAAAAACATACAGAAATCTGTTACATTTGTATACACTAAAAATGAAGTAGAGAGAGAAATTAAGAAAACAGTCCCATTTACAATTGCACCAAAAATAGTAAGATACCTAGAAATAAATCTAACCAAAGATGAAAGACCTGTATTCTGAAAACTATAAAACATCAATGAAGGAAATTGAAACAACATAAACAAATGAAGGATATTCCATGCTCACATATTGGAAGAACCAATACTGCTATAATGTCCATACTATTCAAAGCAATCTACAGATTTAATGCAACCCCTATCAAAATACCAATAGCATTTTTCACAGAACTAGAACAATCCTGAAATTTGTATGGAACCACAAAAGACCCAAAATAGCAACACAATCTTGGGGATGGTGGTGGCGGGGAGCTTCAGGGATCACAATCTCAAATTTCAAGATATACCACAAAGCAGCAGTAATCAAAATAGTATGATACTGGCACAAAAATAGACACATAGATCGCTAGAACCGAATAGAAAGGCCAGAAATAAATGCACAATTATGTGGCTAATTAATCTTCAACATGGGAGGTAAGAACTTGCAATGGAAAAAAGAGAATTTCTTCAATAAATGGTGCTGGAAAAACTGAATAGCTACATACAAAAGAATGCAACTGGACCACTTTCTTGCACCACACACAAAAATAAACCAAAATGGATTAATGATCTAAGTGTGAGAACTGTAACCTTAAAATTCTAGAAGAAAACCTAGGCAGTAACACTTTCCTAGGTATGTCTCCTTAGCAAGGGAAAGAAAAGTGATATTAAACTATTAGAACTACACCAAAATAAAAAGTTTTTGCACAGTAAAGGAAACAACCAACAAAACAAAAAGACAACTTACTGAATGTGAGAAGATATTTGTAAATGATGTAACTGATAAAGGTTTAATATCTAGATTATATAAAGAACGTTTATAACTTAACATCGAAGAACCCACAAATAACCCAATCAAAAAATAAGTGGAGGACCTGAATAGCCATTTTTCCAAAGAAAACATACAGATAGCCAACAGATACATAGAAAGATACTCAACATCAGTAATCATCAGGGAAATGCAAATTAAAACCACAGGGAGACAGACTTTACATCTGTCATAATGGCTAAAATAATAATAAAAAAAACAACAAAGATTAACAAGTGTTGGCAAGGATGTGGAGAAAAAGAAACCCTCCTGCACTGTTAGGAATGCAAACTGATGCAGCCACTGTGGAAAACAATGTGGAGGTCCCTCAAAAAATTAAAAATAGACTTATCATATGATCCAGTAATTCCACTATTGGGTATTTACCCCAAGAAAATGAAAACACTAATTCAAAAAGGTATATGCACCCCTAGTTTTATTGCAGAATTATTTACAATAGCCAGGATATGGAATCAATCCAAGTGTCCATTTCCATTGATAGATGAATGGCTAAATAAATTGTGGTAAATATAATGGAATATTTTTCAGCCATAAAAAAAAAAAATGAGATCTTGCCATTTGCAAGAACATGGATGGACCTAGAGGGTATAATGGTAACTGAAATAAGTCAGAGAAAGACAAATACCATATGATTTCACTCATATGTGGAGTGTAAGGAACAAATGAACAAAGAAAAAAAAGACAAACATACTCTTAAATGCAGAGAACAAATTGGTGGTTGCCAAGAGGAGGTAGGTACGGAGATGGATGAAGTACATGAAGGGGATCAAGTCCTGAGATGAGTACTGAGAAATGTAAAGAATTGTTGAATCATTATATTGTACACCTGAAACTAATATAACATGATATGTTTATTATACTTGAATTAAAAAAAAAGAAATAGGTATAGGAAAATGTTTACATTGGTGGGGGTGAAGTCATTCCAGTAAGGGAGTTCTTTTACTCTTCCCAAGATTACTTGGATTTTTAAAATGAATGTCTTTTAATCAAATTTCTCTCTAATGGGTGAAATTTCTCCCAATAAGAAAGGAAATGAGAAAGGAACTGTCACTTATAGGGTTCCTATTCTTTACTAGGAGCTATGCTAGGCTCTTTGCCTATGTTATGTTATTTAAATGTATAGCTCTATAGACTTACCATTATCATCTGCTTTATAGATGAGGATATTGAGGCTTAAAAGTTGAATAAACATGCCAAATGTTCCAAATTTGTGTTAGAATGCAGATTCAGATCTACCTGGTTATAGTACTGGACTCATCTTTGCCCAACTATTTTAGAGTGTATAATATGAAGCATTATTTAAAACTAAGGGGAAGGAAAGAAATTAAGGCATAGAAAGAGTTCTGTGGTCAAATGACTGGAGAACTACTTTAAAGTTAAGCAGATACCATTACTGTAAGCATTCTTGGAGTCTTATTGTTAATAGCATTAAGAATCTCCAAGACGAGATACTCCAAGACTGTATTATTTCCCTATTTAGACACAAGAACTGGATTTTTGTGGATCACTTATTGATGTACATTCATCAAATATATATTGGAGAGTGCTGCATTATAGCCAGGAATACAGAGCAGAGTTTCAGGTGAGATGGGGGAGATGGGAGGTAGCTATTTAGAACCTGGGAACCTCCCTTGTTCTACTTGAAGCACAGCATGTAGGCAATCACTTTCTCTAGCTTCCAGTCAGGTCAGCCTTGGCTGAACACCTCTGAGGAGCTCAATCAATACTCATAGAATTGAATTGAATTAAAGAATGCAGCACATCCTCTCATTTCACCAGAGGTGCCACCAACAGCAGAACTATTTAGAGAGAGTAGGTGTGTGACTGACTGCCCTGCCAACTGCTTTGATTTGGTTGCTCTCGAGGCAGCAGAAGGTCATGTTGTAAGGGTCTTCTCTGCACAATCCAGTAGTAAATTTCAGTTTCACTTCCTACTCAGGATCATCTCTTCTCCTTATACTCAGCCCCAAATTGTGACTTAAAGCTTTATGGTGTGTTTTCTTAGTGTTTCAAAGAGAGGCTAGTTTGTGGCACTCTTTTCATTAAACATTTATATGGTTCACTTTGAATACAAAATATTATACTTCAAGCTCACCCAGAAATAATTGCAATATCTTAGTCTTTATTCAAGCTACAAAGCCTATAGCATTTTTGTGTGTGTGGGGGAAACCTCCAGAAATTTGAGTCCACGTACTCTCCTGAATTATCAAGTGGAGAGAAAATAGGATTTTAAGAACAAGGAGAAGATTTTGTTTTTTATCCAGTTGTCCTTTCAGTTTTGAAGAAGTGGTGAATGCGCACACACACACACACACACACACACACACACACACATATATAGGCATGCATGTATCTATACACACATATTTATACATATATACATATTTATATACTTATTTATAGAATATGGCAGGGAAGACTAATGATATCTCCATTTTTTAATATTTATTTATTTTGAGAGAGAGAGAGAGAGAGAGAGAGAGAGAGAGAAAGAGAAAGAGAAAGTGAGCCAGGGATGGGCAGAGAATCCCAAGCAGGCTCTGCACTGACAGTGTGATGCTGGGCTTAAACTCATGAAGAGTGAGGACATGACCTGAGCCAAAACTGAGAATCAGACACTCAACCAACTGAGCCACCCAGGTGCCCCTGACATCCATTTAAATGTAACTTTTAGCCTATTAGAGTTTTTTCAATATCTGTCTTACTAGCTTTCATTGTTACTACAATCCTGTAAAGGGAAAATGTCAATTACTGATTGACCTCCATGTGACAGAGGTAGAAACAGACCTGAGAGGTTGGTGACTTTTAATGGCCACAAAGCTATTCAATTTATTTGAATGTATGTCCTGAGCAACTGATATGTGCTGAACACTATACTAGAACCTGGGAATATGAGGATGAAGATAAATAAGATACTGTCTCTATTCCCAAAGATCTAGCAGTCCATGGAGAAAGACCAATATGGAAATGGCAAATTGGAATCTGTGGTGATAAGCACAATGACAAATTCTGCTTACAGTGCTGAAAGAGCATCTGCTTTCTTAGTGAGATATGATAGACATGTGTTAAGAATGATTCAGATCATTGGTTCTTAAACTTTAGTGTACACCCAAATCACCACAGAATGATGGGTCCTTCCCCCAGAGCTGGTGACTCCTCTGGTGTAAGATAGAGCCTGTGAATTTGCTTTTCAACATATGGTGCTGATGTTGCTGATATGGGGACCACACTTTGAGAGCCATTGATTTAGGGACTGGTTGATGTGCAGCCATGGTAGTGTGGCAAAAGTTGGATTCATCGTTAAAAGTACAGGGAAAGGGTATCAAATTTCAGAATTTTGAAAGGAGGTTGTCAGATTGCTTTAAGAATCCAGTTACATGGGAAATTATAAATTTTTAATGGGCTAGATTAATACCCCTGCAATGTTACTGCTAAGGCTTGAGAGCATGAGAAGGGGAATAGGAAAACAGAGAGTATAGATGAATCCTTGCTCAAGACTGTCCTAGGGGTGGAAAAATTATAGATGTTGATGACTGTGTTTCTTAACATATTGTCTTCTTTGTGTTGGAAGAAATGAAGACAGGTTGGGGCAATAGGCTTACCACAGTTGTTTTCATACTGTGAAATGATGGGAATAATTGTTAAAGCTAAATATTTATTGAGGTGTCTTGAGGGGAAGAGGCAGGCTTTGTGCCTTCCTCTTTGCTTCAGAATAGCTATGTTTTTGTTTTATGTTGTATCCATTGGGATTCCATGCAGTAATTTATTTTCACAGAAGGTCCTACAGCCAAATGGAATTTGGCTGCAATTGAACTAAAATAAAAGGAAGAGGTCAAGGATTTGGGAGTCTTGACGGGTTTTGCTGAAATGGGGGTTCTTTGTAGTTCCCATCACAGCTTATGCTCCTTCTGGCTGCCAAGGTGAATTTTTGTGTGTGTGTGTGTAGCAATGATTCTGTTTCCGATAATGTTTTCATGGAGAAAACCCAAATGAGAGATAAACACAGCTGTCTGCTTGTGAAAAGGTTATACACAATTACTCCCAAAGGCCTTGAGAAGGCAAGAAATGCGTATCTCTTTTAACTAGATACCGTGTCCAGGGGTCATTTGTTTATTAGGAACATGGGGTAATTAGTAAATTCACTGGCCCATTTGGCATTTGCCTTATTGATCCCCTGATATTTTATAAATGTTTTCATTCATGTGATGCTATTTGCTCTCCTTATATAACCCATTCTGATGTGTTTATGGAGAAAGTGGGAAAAGAGATAGTTTTATAGAAGATATTTATACATTAATGCACCCATAAAAACAAGGATGAAGAGGAGCAAGCTAAAAGGCATGTCATAATTTAAGCCACTGTTTACAAAATGTCTAGATACCAATTTATATAAAATGCTTGTTAGAAATAAATATCTAGATTTGAAACTACCAAATCAAAATTTTCAGTGGAGTACTTTGAATCTGTATTTTTAACAAGTTTTCAGGTTATTTGTATACAATAAACTCATTGGGTATATAAAAACCATAGCTTTAGGCCACCAAGGCACCTATTTGTGGCCCTATTTGATGCATTTAACCAGGGCCAGTCTATGATGCAAGAAGCTATGTCTAACCTGTGGGGCAGCCTAACCTTACTGCCCACCACTCCTTCACCACTATCATTTTTATTTGCCTCTTTGGGTCTTACCTCCCCAATATAATGTGTTCAAAATAAGTAGTCTGTAGTGATCCTCTGGGGAATAAGCAGCAAAAACTGAAACATATATAGGTTACAGAACTACCCTCAGGGAAAAATACAAACCAATTCCAGGCTTGTAATGTTTCCTAATTCTTAAGTATTTAAGAATGAGTTTCAGCATTTTGGTACCACTGAAATAATGCAGTTGCTACAGCATATGCAGAAAATATGGGAAGAGAGAAACTGATTTAACTATATTATCTTTTTAGATTCTTAAAACAGTTCTGCATTATAGCATTGTTACCCCTTATATAGAGATGGGAGAACTCACCATAAATAGGTACCTCATTGTCATGGCTAATAAGTGACAATGTCAGGACTCAACCTAGATTTTTTTGGTTCTAAAGCCTATTTTTTTTTTTTTACTATATCATGTAACACTTGTGCAGCTTATCATATTTCCTACTACCATTAACATTGATGAATGCCAAGATGCATTCTGAGGAAATAACTGTGTATCTCGGATTGTTTGACTAAGACTTCTGGGAAGGAGGGTGATTGTGTACATGGAAGTTATGGTGCACAGAGGATGATAACATGAACTCTAGACTCAGCCTTATGTTTTAAAGACCACCAGTAACCATTTGTGTGACCTTAGACAGTTAGTTTTAGGATCACTAAGCCTCATTTTCCTTACCAGTAAAATGGGCATAATTTTTTACATCTGCTCAGAGAGTTGTTATAAGCGTTGCATGTTATATATAAAGTTCTCAGCACAGGAACTGGAGAGTAGTAAGTATTAAATATATTGAATAGGTTGGAGTCTTTATCATGCCCACGTGGTCACACAGGCCAATTTGTACCAAGAACATTTCGTTTATAGATCATATTGTGGTTTCTTTTTATTAAAGTATTTTTTTTTCTGAAACTAGAGCTTGCCCCATCATATTACTGAAATCGGTTTTTATTTCAATGTAATCTGCTTTTATATAATTTAATGATTCTTAATAAGTATGTTTTTTAAGTTTATTAATTTATTTGGAGATAGAAAGAGTGTGTGCTTGAGCAGGGGAGGGGCAGAGAGAGAGAGAGATGGAGAAAGAATCCTGAGGAGGCTTCTCACTATCAGTGCAGAGCCCGATGCGGGGCTCAAACCTGTGAACCGTGAGATCATGATCTGAGCCAAAATCAAGATTTGGATGCTTAACCAACTGAGCCACCCAGGTACCCAAGATAAATAGGATTTTTTAAATATATAATAAAAAATAGTTTGGCTTTATGCCATCAAGAAAACGGGATTTTGTAATGGGAAAGGCTTGAATTTTGAATCCATACATGTCTCTACTATCATTCTCTGGTTGTGTGAACTTTGGCAGTTTCTCTAAGACTCCATTTCCATATGTAAAATGAAGACAGTGATATCTATGTCAAATGGGTATTGTGAGGATTAAATATTCAGAGGATCTATTAACACGTAAAATACCTGGCAGTTAGTAAAATTATGATTTAAGAATGTTTTCAGCAGCAAGTAACAGAAAACCAACATATATACACAGTGACACAGAAACAAATAGGGTTCTATTTTTTTTCTAGTAACAATATACCAAAGAAAGATAATTGCTGAGGTTGAATGAGCTGCTCAGTAATGATGGCATAAACTCAGACTCCCATTTCTTTCTATCAGCCTTAAACATCATCTTTCGTCCTCTAAAGTTGTTACTTCATGATCACAAAATGACTTCTGTACCTCTGACTTCAGTTTCAAGAAGAAGAGAAGAAAAAATTTAAAAGTCTTCTCTTCAGGAGACTTAGTCTTTGTATTCAGAAATAGAAATCCTCTGCTACCAAAGTATCCTTTTATAGATCATTGGCCAGAACTGGGTCACATCTTCCCCTTATACCAATCAATGGCCAAGGGTAATTACCAGGATTTGTCACCTGGGCTAGACAAAGGAGGGGTCTACCCTTTATGAGATAAAGAGATCTCTGCCTGATTCCTGAAACAATGGTGTTGTATCAGTCAAGGAAAAGGAAATGGGGGTGGGGCAAAAGAGAGGTTGGGTGAGCCTTGGAAAGTATCTACTTCAGTAGGCATTCAACAGAAGCTAATTTTACTCTCCCCTTACCTAATAAAAATGAATAAACTTACAAATAAAAAAAATTATGGTCAGTTTACAACTTTTGATATTTAGTTCATGAAAATATGACCTCTGAATCCAAATATGCTATAGGATCTAGAAAGTTGCCTTAAAATAGCTGGATTTTCAAGAAATAATCTTAATAATTTGGCTCAGAATTTTTTTAGCATTGATTCCAAAGAAAACTGATTTCAATCTAAATATTGGAGGAGATTAATAGCAACTGTTGGGCCACTTTCAAAGAATGCTGGTCTTGGCTAAAGACTTAGGTAATAGAACTATCTGGGAAGGTAAGGTTTGCATTGGACCTTTTCCCAGAATTGCATTAGTCAGGCACAGTAAATGGAGGAAGGGAGAGCTGGAGACATAGCAGTGTCAAGGACTGCCTCTTCTCATGTGGGAAAGTTTGACTCAAAACCATTTCATTATAGGTATATCCCAAGACAAAATATGACTCCTACTTACATTTCCAGGCCCCAAAACTTACTACTCTCTACTCTTCTACCTCTCCTTCACCACAGATCCTTGCCTCCCGTGACACCCCAACCAGGCTCGGTCTCCTGTCACAAATTGAGTGCCAGTACATTCCTTTGTAACACCTACAACACTTGTAAATATGTGATTGGTTACTTGTGTAATTATGATTTACTGTCTCTCACCCAGTAGACTATAAGCTCCTTGAGGTGCTATATCCTCAGCACCAATATATGTTTGGTAAATGGTAAGCAATCCATAAATATTTATTTTGAACATGTATATTTAGAATGTCCCAATTAAGAAAATTATTTGAAACCAAATATATTGACAGACTGGGGAGGAGGGAGTGAATTTTCACTTCATAATATAATTTCCAAGAGGAGATATTTAAACATGGAGCTTCTTTCAGGCATTTAAAGTAGGATATGATTTAGCAGAATTTGATTTGCATTGCTCTTCAGGAATGAACACACACACACACACACACACACACACACACACACACACACACACACCTCTACCCCTATTACAAAGCCATATGCTACAAACACACCCTCTCAATTCTTCATTTCCAGGCATGATCCAAAGCCAACTATGAAAAAAGAAGTTAAAAAGAAGGGTGGGGGAAAAACATGCCAGTTCTAGATCTAGAATTCTAGCCCAGTGATTAGCAAGATAGAATAATGATGAGAAAGATCAAATGCCTCCTAGGAAAATTAGGATAGGAATATGTGGCGCTAAAATGATCATCTCCCACCCTTTCTTCTAACAGTGGGTTTGATTTTGAGTCTGTTCTGGTGTACCAGTCTATGCCATAGAAGGCTAGGATGGTTATTCCTCTCTGAACAAGCCAAGTGGGTTGCTGGTCAGGTATATTAGTTGTGGAGGTAGTGGGGTGGTGGTGGCAGTGATGGAATATCAAAACCTGAGTAATAATGATAATGGCTACTCCCAGTCCCTGAATATTCATTGTGTACTACACATTGTACTGTGCACTGACTTGGATCACTTCTTTAAAACTCTGAACTCCTACCTGCCATTTAGTTACTTTACAACTTTCAGAAATTCATTCGATCTCTTATCATTCTGCAAGTGAAACAAATGATGCCTGTTTTCATTTCCTCACAAAATAAAGCTCAAAGTAGATGATTGATGTGAATACACTCTGTCACTTGTAAAGCACTATAGAAGTATAAGACATTTAACCATGCCTTATATTTTTATTTACTTACATATTTCACATATAGTTATATACACCATATCTATTTATATATTTTATATTTTGACTTCTATTTGTATTTATTCTGTTTAACCAGATCTATGCTCAGGATATGATGGTAGCTGAAAGGCCATCTAGTTAATCAAACTTTGAGATTAGGGAAAGTCTTCTTGGGAAAAGAGAGTCCAAAGTTGCCTCTTAAAGGATGAAGAGGAGATGGCCCAAGTGGAAGTCCAGGGTATACCAGAGAGAGGCAATAGGATGAACAAAACTAGAAAGGTATACAACAGTATCCAACAGTTGGCACTAGGAAGTAAAAGCAGTTTAGAATTACTAGATATAGTTTTGAGTCAGTGTCAAACAGTGAAGCTGGAGAATTACACAAGAGCCAGGTTATCTAGGGCATCCCATGCCCTACTAATGTGTTTGATCTATATTTATGGAGAACAAATGAACTGCTTTAAGCAGAGGGATGGCATGGCCATATTTGTATTTTAAAAGGATCCATCTGGAGCTAGCATGAAGGATAGTTTTGAGGGGAACAAAACTGGAAAAGGAAAGTTAACTTAGGAGGCCAAAATAGTAAATCTAGCCTGATGACAAGGCCTCAACTGTAGTAACGGTAATTAGGATGGAGAATACAGAACAGATTCCCTAAATATATGTAGATCAGGGAAAAGTTTCACATTGGCAGATTCTGGTTACTGATTAACTTTGGCAATAAAGAAGAAAAAAATAAAAGAAAGTCCATAGTGAATCCAAGATCCATAAATGTTTTTCTGGATACATGGACAGATGGATGGAAGGGTAGATGGATAATTTAGGTAGGTATATGCTGAGATTGATTTGGTTCTAGACCTCATGAAGTACCAGAGATTTGATTTTGTTTTTACACTTATAAGTCTGTTTACTCATCCAAATTATTCAGTTATTCAAACACCAAAATCCCATGAATCCTATCATGTACCAAACACTGTGCAGGGTTCTCTTGGGGTAAAAAATGAATAATACTGTCCACTCCCTTCAATAAATTTATATTCTTGATAGAGAAACAAGGCTTATAAAACACAAGGCAGCCTGGGGGCAAAGGATGTGTGTGGGGATGAGTGGTTCAAATCTTCAGATATGAAAGAGATGGAATGGGGTGTCATGGATGGCTTTATGTTGCATGTGCAACTTTGTGGGGCCTGGAAGGAAAAGGACAACACAGGTCAGAAGAGTGGGGAAGGAATTAATAGCAGGGAGACTGGAAAGAATTAAGGATGAGGGAACTGGCAGAGCTGTATTTGAGGATTGTAAATAGGCTACTGTGTCTGGAGAAGCTTTTCTTCTTTTCTAGTCACATATGGGATATGCCAGCTGGTCCAGCCTTTGCATGGTCCTCTTTGCTGGGTCATAGCAGATCTCTGCAGGGATCTTAGGGATCTTCTAAATGTTTTAGCTGTCAAGTGACTCACCCTTCGAATCGAACATTGAACCCTAATATATAAAATAGATAACAGGTGAACTGAGCTTGCTGAAGGTGAGGGACTGGCCCTTGTTCAACCAACTACCTCAGAGATGACTCCTAAGACAGTTGAGAAAAACTCTGGTGTTCTAAAGCTTTCACAGTTTGGAAACCATTGACTTAGTTCAATCTCTATTTTAGAGATCAGAAAACCCAGAGAAAGTATTAGTCGTGCTTACAGCCACACACACTAAATATCTCCTAAATCAGTGGAGTTAAGCTGGGACAAGGTTGAACTGGGATAGTTTCTACATTCTTGGGTAAAACATATGCACCTTGTTAAATCAGGCTTTCTGGGTTTTGACCCTTTTTTTGACATTTTTAAGTTGCTATTGCCTAGGTAGATCAAAAGAATCTGCAAAATCCCCACCTGGTTTCTAATGAAGGTAGTCAGAAGCTACTCAGCAGGGTTCCTGTTTGTAAACAATGGCCAGAGAGAGGGAATCTTAGCTTTTGGCAGTGGGCACAGTTATAATGTGCCTTGTACTGCCTTAAAGAAGAGCTAATTTCCTCTGTTCTGTGTTCTGAGGAAAATATCCCTACTTTTGACAGATGTTGTAATTCAACAATTAGCAGTGACTATGACATGCAAATATTACCAGTTGCTAAAGCCTCACTTAGTATCCAAATGGGAGACAGAGTATTTTTATACCCGGCAGCCTTGGGTTGTGTAGCTCGAGGCACACTCTTGCCCAGTATTTCTCTGGCTTATGTGTTTCACCACTAACTGTAATTTATTTTTAAATATTCTAAAAATGTGCTCATCGCCACAGCTTCTGGGTGGTGGGAGGAGAAAAGAAAAGCATGGGCTGCTGTTTGAAATGGCATTCACTAAAGAGCTTCCTTACCAGCCCTTGGTACCATTATACCATGGGAAAGTCTGGCAACCTTTGTTAAGGGCAGCTTTGTTAAGAGTGCCCCAAAAGGGACATTTTTTTGCCCCAGCAGATGACTCTTTTCGTTGCCACTCAGGTGTTCTGAGTAAAATTAAGACAGAAGATTTACTTGGTTTTAGCGCTCCCAGCTACTTTCTCTGGATTCCTCCCTCCCCTAATTAGTAATAACATACATCCTGCATACCAGATACTTTCCACATCTCCATCTTTCCCTTAACAATGTCTATTTTCAGAAAAATTCATTCTCAGTGTTTTGAAATAACTACAGAGCCTCAGGATTAGAAAATCATTGATAGCTATGATTTCCAAATCTTTTGGACTTGCTCTGTTTTAGTAAAATAAATGTACACATATGTATATTTCTACACATATACAAATATAGAAATGAGCAGGTGCTTGCAATATAAGGGTACTCATAAAATATATGTGAAGTCAGGAAAATATTAATAAATATAGTGGATACAAATAGTCTTCTTAATAATTTCAAGATTTTGGTCAACTTGTCAAATCTGATTTGAATGTCAGTCTTCACTTTTTGAATACTTCTTACCAAGAATAGGAGAAATCTTATTTGTACCATTTTCTTGTAGTTAAATATTACGTAAGTCATTTGTATTATCTTCATATGCAGTTCTTCAATGGGAATCATTATAAGCCACAAGTGCATTTTGTGTTAGCTTATTTAATATCAGATGATCTACTCTGAAAATCTACTTTGTGTAAATGATAATATGTGCCAATATTCCAAAAGCAATCCCCAAGTGCAAGTGCCACTGGAGATTTCATCTGTGAAGTCCTATTCTTCCAACAGGTACTTCTTTCATTGACAGACTCCAGACGAGAGGCTGATCTGAATCAGGGTATTAAATATTAGTATTTTTTCTCATTCTTTTTACATTAAATAAATAAAATCTCTCATATTCATTTCTCATTCCTTAGTTGTTCATTTTGAACATTATACTTCAGAGACTGCAGATGGGCCGTGGTTGGTGGGTCCCTCTGTTCTCTCTAGAAGAAGTCATCTATATATCTGGATTGCCTGAATGGTCTGCATTGGTGTGAGTCCTTGGAAGAGTATGTGCATTATAGGGGTAAATGCTCAATGATCAGAAACCTGGTTTCTAGGAGTTAAGGATTATACACATTCCAATTCAAGTTCTTCAAATCCACATTTGCAGGTGAAATGAAGCTCAGGAATTTATAGCTAGCCTGACTGTGAACTGATCTGATGTCATAGATGCTACATTCTAAAGATCAGAAAGACTCTCTTTCCACTTGGTCCCCAGTTCCCTTGCAACAGTCTGCTCACTCTATCGCTAATGGTGTAATTCCCTTACCACTTCCTGGCAGTTGGGTTGTCTGCTGTTTTCTCCTGCTCACCATTCAAACAGCCATCATACTTTTTACGTAGGGCATCTCTTGCTTTACGCATCCAATTCCTTTCCAATTCTATTATACAGTGTCTCTCATATTTCTCTGTCTTCACTCTTAACACCCTATCTCTTACTTGAATTGGTGGAACAGGCCCCCCATCAACATCTATGCCTCCTATTTCCCCTCACTCAAGTCTCTTCTCCATACCACTGCCACTTCCAGATGTGCCTCTTCTTGGTTTAGGTTTCCAATGGTTCCTCCATTCCCTATCTATTAATTAAATCAGTAATTCAGGATGGCATTCATGTTTACTGTATGTGCCCAACCTGCTTTCTCTGGCTTCTTGCATTTCTCTGAAATTCTTTATTTCTCAGAGAAGTGAATCTTTTTTGCTATTTGATTAACAAACTACACATTATCCCACCTTCATGCCGTTGTTACTAGTTTCCTCTGCCTCAAAGATAACCCTCACCTTCATGCTTTAATCCATTCATTCAACTGCTACTTTTAAATACTGAGTTTTTCAAAACCTCTTACCTATAATATCTACCTTTTTTTCCAAGCCCATATCAAATTTAACCTCTTCCAGTAAGCCTTTCTTGCCTTCCCAAAGCAATGTGATTTCTATGTCTTGTAAACGTTCTTAGTATTTTATTTGTGCTTTTCTTATGACACTATTTTTGGTTTGTTTTATCTAATACTTTGTCTTATTGATTAACAAGTACCTAAATGTGTGCCACATACTGTGATAGATCATGTAATTGTATCTAATATTCCTTATTATCCTTGCTAGATCCCTAATCTTAACACCATTTTAAAGATTAGGAAAAAGAAGCTGAGGAAAGTTACTTGCCCAAGTCCAAATTACTAATGAGTTTTGGAGTCAGGAATCACATCAAGCCTATTCTCTTTCCTGTTTATATAATGCCCTGATTGTGATCATCATTATACTTCTTTATCCCCACAGATTTCTTGAAGACAAGGGCTGTGTCTTATTTACCTCAGTGCTAGCTACATCATACTTATTAAATGCTGATTCATTTTCACTCATTTGAACTATGGCTGAGGGATCTTGAGGAAGGGAAGTCAAATAAGTTGGTAGTCTCAGCATACTTTAGAATTGGCTAACCTTGCTAGTATGGAACTTTTTACACAAAAGGGCCTGAATAACTCAGTCAGCCTCAGGCCATATAGGTCTTAATTTTCTAGCTTTCTAGAAGTTGCTGCTGTGTAACTCCTGGCTGCCACACAATCTGTTGTAGCTTTAAATATTCACTATGTTAATGCTGATTACTGAATAAAGTGGCAATTAAGTTTTCATGGCATAATTTCTATGTTTCACTAGAACAGTACTAATAGTACACTGTGTCTGTCCCTTCAAAGAACCCACCTGTTTTTTTGAGGAGGGAGCAGCAGGCCGGTGCTGTGGGCTGCTCAGTCAAGTGCTAGTGTTAGTTAAGGAATTCAATCATTGCATCAAGAGCTACAGAAAATCCGAACTACAGGAGAGGTAAAAGATGTGTACCTTCCTTCAACTCTGCCCTGACTGGACTTAAATTTGTCTTAGACTCAAAGGACTTTCTGTTCTTTGCCACTTTTTAATTCTGGTGTTTCAAAAGGCACCTGGAACAATATTTTCATAAGCTTGCTCCCTTCTTACAAAAAGCAAGACCATAGGCTTCTAAAATTTTACCTGTGCCCTAGGAATTTCTCTCTGTGCCATGTCTGTCTCACTACAGTTATAGTCTCAACTTCCATTTCCTGCTGCAGTTTCTCAACCTTTAGCCTAGTTTCTGATCTCTGCTCTATCCCTTTGGACCAGAACCTTCCTTCAGACTAAACTTTAATTTATTCAGCCTACTACTATTATTCAGGAAACTGATTTCTGTTCTTCTTTTTTGTTCTGGCTTTAGGTCCCACAGCCAAGGGCCATCCCTAGCTCTTGAATCCCAGCTCAGTTTATAATCCTAAATAGACCTTGCTAGCAAGCTGAATGGTAGGCAGGCTGGGACAGAGTTAAAAATGGGGATAGGAAGGACTGTAGCTGGAAGGGACTGGTGTATCTCTAGAGCTGACTTGTGGAGAGGAAAACCATCAACCAAAATTTTATGTCCATAGGAGCCTAGGGGAAGAAGCCAGCATCAAGGCCCAAGATAGTTCTATCTGATGGGCAAGGCACAGAGATTAGAGTCCTAGTTAGTGACAGTATGTAAAGTCAGACTGGTGACAACTTTGTCATTGTGAGTAGTTTGCATAATTTGTAGAAGACTACCCTAGTCAAAGTTGAGTTAGGCATAATGAAAAGGAGTTTGAGCTTTGGAATTAAAAGGACTTAAATTCTATTTCCTGCTAATCCCTGACTAGCTCTGTGATTTTGGGCAACTTAATCTCTGTGAGCCTTGGTTTCCTCACACAGAAATAGATGACAAAAGAAGATTATTATAAGATTTAAATATGGTAATAAATAGCAAATACCTCATACAGGAACTGAGAGTTCATATTAGATGGCAGGGTTGAGACACCAGGAAATAAAAGGAGAAGATACAGGCAGGTAGTAGACAGCAGATTGTGGGTCTCAGCAGTGGAAATGAAATGCAAATCAAGAAGCAAGATCAGAAGATCAGGAATACAGGTGGGACACAATGAGCCAGAGCCAGGGGAAGACAGTGTCAGGGCTCCCTGGTACACTTGACTCAGACAAGACAAATTTTAGACCTCACTTACTGGTAGGTCAGAGGCTGCTAATATTCTGTCTGCCTTCAGCTTTGGTCCAGGAATTGGGCAGGGGGTCATTGGAGCCTCTGGATGAGCAGGCAAGATCATTGCAGGGCAAGCCAACCTCTCAAGTAGATGATGAGAGCAGCTGCCTGAGAAATAATGGGAAAGGCACTGCTAGCAGTTCTGCCTACCTTACCTCTGCCAGGAGCTGGTGCAGCCACCTGGAATCCTGTCCCAGGAGCCAGGAACACAGGTTGCAATGGCACTGTACTTGGCTCTCATGATAGAGGCCCCAATTAAGGCAGACCATTACTGGTGTTCAACAAATAGCTCGGAACAGAGTAGAGTCATCCTTCAAAGGAGGAAGCAGATTACAAGTCAGATACTGAGATACGCCCACTGACAAGGCCTGGATGGCTCCTTCTCTGTTGCTTCTTCTGGTTCTTGACTAATTTCTCTGTGGTTGGCCTTCTGTGCTATTATGATAGCCATGATATATGTATGTTGATATACATGTTCTACAAATATGTGTGTTGATATCATAGCCAATGCATATGTGTATATGTGTATGTGTCTGTGTGCTCATATACATATATGAATAAAATAAGAATGAGTATTGGAAAATGAATAGATAGAGTAATAAAGTTGCCTAAGTATTTTAAAGGCCCCATAATTTCAATATTTATTTACATATTAATTATAGTTTCTATAAGCATCCCTATCCCAAACTTTAAACTCCATAAGTGCAGGGAGAATTCCCAGAGTTTGTCTAGCACAGAATAAGTCCCTACGTTCATTAATTGAATGAATCACCTGTATTTCAGTCCCTGTGTGAAACACCATAGTATATTATTTCTCATTTTTGTCAGAACCTTATGAAGTATCGTTGACCTAAATAATACAAATTTTGTTATAAATGACAAAACTGAGATATAAAGAAAGTCCATACAACATTTCTAAGTGGCAAAGTTGGGAAATAACCTTTCTTCTAGCTCATGTATCATATATCATAAATATATCATATTATATAATATGTCTAGATTTGTGATTCAATAACATGATTGATCATCACTATTGCTCTAAAGTATGAGAAAGAACACATTAGGAATCCTGGGGTCAAATGTGGAGTATAAAGTATCAGACAGGGGAGAAATAGGGATCTACCATTTCCAGAGTGACATAATTAACATTAACACTCTTCCTAGTATAGTATTTCCAGATTTAGCAAATCAAAAATCCCAGGTAAATTTGAATTTCAGATAAGCAACAAATACTTTTTTTTGTTATGAGTATATCTCAAAAATTGCATGGGACGTACTTATACTAAAAACTGTTGTTTATCTGAAATTTAAACTTAACAGGGCATCCTGTGTTTTATCTGACAACCCTATTCTGGTTTGATCTATAGGATAGTTTCAAGAGACAATGGTTAAAGATAATGGAAATGGAGTTCTGGTTGAAGAGGTAACTTACAGGTGGAACAAATTTGTATGACTGTCCTTTCAGTCACTCAACAAATATTTTTGGGCAGTTGTCCCATGCAAGACACTATGAAGAAGGGAGAAATGTCTGGGTCCTAGTTTATCCTCCTTCAGTGCTTAGAGCCCAATAGAAGAGCAGAGGAATGTATATAGGTTACAGCAATATTAGGCTGTGAGAGGTATGTGACTCATTGCTGGAGAGAGTTAGTATGGCCTTAATGCAGGGAAGGCTTCTCGGGGAAAAATTTACTCCAGTTAGGCATGACCCAGTGTCATTTTTCTGCTGCCACTTCACAGTCTCAGCTGCACACTCCTGCTGAACTGCTATCTCCCCAAATGCAAATGCAAGTCTGTATATATCCCTGCTCTTGCTTAAAATCCTTAATGTTCCCCATAACCTTTGAAATGATACCAAACCCTTCTGCTTGGGATAAAACTCAGTCTGATAGAGATCCTGTGTATTGTCCTAGCCTCATCTCCATTCTGCCTTGGCTATAAAGAAAAGTCCTGCTGGATCAGTCACACTCTGCTTGTCTTCGTGCCTTCCCCTCAAGCCGCTCATTCCCTGCTATGGCTTTGACTTTGCCTTACATGCTTAATTCCTACTCTCTTACTCATGGTTACTAGGTATGAAGCATCTTCTTTCTATCTATCTATCTATCTATCTATCTATCTATCTATCTATCTATCTATCATCATCTATCTGAACAACTCTTTACCATACACTTAAATTAATCCTCTAAGACTCTGTTGCTGAACCACACCTCTCCCTGCCTGCAGCCTTGTGAGCTATTAGCTTTCCTTTATCAGAGCTCCTATAAGCATGTGTGACCATTGACCATTTCCAGTCTGTCTTTACTACAAAGTGTGTTCTTTGAACATAAAGGTAGCATATTATTTTTGTCTGTATCTTCAGGATTTAACACTGTTACAGGCATGTAGAAATGACTCAGATATTTGTTATGTGGGATGAATAAATATTTTAAGGAGAATAGAAGCTCTTTGTAATAATGTTACTACTAATATCAATACCTATCATTTACTGAGCCAGATCTGTGTTAAGCATTTTATATTCATGCCTTCATTTGATATTCTCAGTGATTACATGAGGAAAGAATGTTTATAATCTCCATTTCACAGATGGGGAAACAGAGGTTAGACATGTAGGTAACTTGCCCAAGCTATTGGTGGAGCTGGCATTCAAACCCAGGAGTGACTGATGGCAGGGCTTATGGTCTGAACCACTACCTGCCTCTCAAATGCCTAAGACTATCATCACCTTCCCTAACAGTATCTTACTCTTTCCCTCATGGATTAAACTCACTTGTCACATCTGACCGCTCAAGAAAACCCAGCTGGGTCAAAGAAACCATCTCTGTTGGGAGAATCAGGGCTTATGCAAATATCCAGACTATGAGGAAGGCCTGCGGTTTTCCTTTGTGCCCTGTTTGTAATAAATAAGCCACGGCAGCATGCTTAGGTCATTAAGAGATGATAGATGGAACCAGCCAAGCCATTGCTCTGCACTTGGCAAAATGGAACTGCTGATTCTCCATTTGTGGAGTAGGGTGGTGAAGGGATTCCATAGTCTTTACGTTCTTTAAGAAGATGATTGCCTATGGGAGGGGAAATAGGATGTAGGAAATGCCTCCAAAGGGATTTATTGGGAATGTCATTACCACAGAATGCAAATGAGTGGCTGTCTAGTACTGGACCTGATGGGAAAGTGGTGCTGGAGATCTGAATACAAGTTTCTGCACTGCTGGGACCTCAGTGTCCTCCTCCATAAAGTGGGATGAGGGGTGTCACATTACATCAGGACTTCCCAGTGTATCCTGATGTATAGTAATTCTGTGGGGTTATTAGAAGGCATCATATGGTGAAAATTAGTTCATATTTTTTAGGAAAGGGAAATGTCTGTTTACACAAGGTTTGTTGTTAGTGTTTTTTGCTGCAGGACTTCTCAGGGCCTTTATATTTTAATGTAAATTACTAATCTTCCAGAAGTCTCATGCTCTGTTGAATTTCCATTTCACAAAACCATGTTTTTGTTTTTTTTTTTTATTTTTTTTAATTTTTTTCAATATATGAAGTTTATTGTCAAATTGGTTTCCATACAACACCCAGTGCTCATCCCAAAAGGTGCCCTCCTCAATACCCATCACCCACCCTCCCCTCCCTCCCACCCCCCATCAACCCTCAGTTTGTTCTCAGTTTTTAAGAGTCTTATTCTTTGGCGGTCTTCCACTCTAACCTCTTTTTTTTTTCCTTCCCCTCCCCCATGGGTTTCTGTTAAGTGTCTCAGGATCCACATAAGAGTGAAACCATATGGTAACTGTCTTTCTCAGTATGGCTTCTTTCACTTAGCATAACACTCTCCAGTTCCATCCACGTTGCTACAAAGGGCCATATTTCATTCTTTCTCATTGCCATGTAGTACTCCATTGTGTACATAAACCACAATTTTTTTATCCATTCATCAGTTGATGGACATTTAGGCTCTTTCCATAACTTGGCTATTGTTGAGAGTGCTGCTATAAACATTGGGGTACAAGTGCCCCTATGCATCAGCACTCCTGTATCCCTTGGGTAAATTCCTAGCAGTGCTATTGCTGGGTCATAGGGTAGGTCTATTTTTAATTTTCTGAGGAACCTCCACACTGTTTTCCAGAGTGGCTGCACCAGTTTGCATTCCCACCAAGAGTGCAAGAGGGTTCCCGTTTCTCCACATCCTCTCCAGCATCTATAGTCTGATTTGTTCATTTTGGCCACTCTGACTGGCGTGAGGTGATATCTGAGTGTGGTTTTGATTTGTATTTCCCTGATGAGGAGCGACGTTGAGCATCTTTTCATGTGCCTGTTGGCCATCCAGATGTCTTCTTTAGAGAAGTGTCTATTCATGTCTTCTGCCCATTTCTTCACTGGGTTATTTGTTTTTTGGGTGTGGAGTTTGGTGAGCTCTTTATAGATTTTGGACACTAGCTCTTTGTCCGATATGTCATTTGCAAATATCTTTTCCCATTCCGTTGGTTGCCTTTTAGTTTTGTTGGTTGTTTCCTTTGCTGTGCAGAAGCTTTTTATCTTCATAAGGTCCCAGTAATTCATTTTTGCTTTTAATTCCCTTGCCTTTGGGATGTGTCAAGTAAGAAATTGCTACGGCTGAGGTCAGAGAGGTCTTTTCCTGCTTTCTCCTCTAGGGTTTTGACGGTTTCCTGTCTCACATTCAGGTCCTTTATCCATTTTGAGTTTATTTTTGTGAATGGTGTGAGAAAGTGGTCTAGTTTCAACCTTCTGCATGTTGCTGTCCAGTTCTCCCAGCACCATTTGTTAAAGAGACTGTCTTTTTTTCCATTGGATGTTCTTTCCTGCTTTGTCAAAGATGAGTTGGCCATACGTTTGTGGGTCTAGTTCTGGGGTTTCTATTCTATTCCATTGGTCTATGTGTCTGTTTTTGTGCCAATACCATGCTGTCTTGATGATGACAGCTTTGTAGTAGAGGCTAAAGTCTGGGATTGTGATGCCTCCTGCTTTGATCTTCTTCTTCAAAATTACTTTGGCTATTTGGGGCCTTTTGTGGTTTCATATGAATTTGAGGATTGCTTGTTCTAGCTTCGAGAAGCATGCTGCTGCAATTTTGATTGGGATTGCATTGAATGTGTAGATAGCTTTGGGTAGTATTGACATTTTGACAATATTTATTCTTCCAATCCATGAGCACGGAATGTTTTTCCATTTCTTTATATCTTCTTCAATTTCCTTCATAAGCTTTCTCTAGTTTTCAGCATACAGATCTTTTACATCTTTGGTTAGATTTATTCCTAGGTATTTTATGCTTCTTGGTGTAATTGTGAATGGGATCAGTTTCTTTATTTGTCTTTCTGTTGCTACATTATTAGTGTATAAGAATGCAACTGATTTCTGTACATTGATTTTGTATCCTGCAACTATGCTAAATTCATGTATCAGTTCTAGCAGACTTCTGGTAGAGTCTATTGGATTTTCCATGTATAATATCATGTCATCTGCAAAAAGTGAAAGCTTAAGTTCATCTTTGCCAATTTTGATGCCTTTGATTTCCTTTTGTTGTCTGATTGCTGATGCTAGACCTTCCAACGCTATGTTAAACAACAGCCGTGAGAGTGGACATCCCTGTCGTGTTCCTGATCTCAGGGAAAAAGCTCAGTTTTTCCCCACTGAGGATGATGTTAGCTGTGGGCTTTTCATAAATGGCTTTTATGATCTTTAGGTATGTTCCTTCTATCCCGACTTTCTTGAGGGTTTTCATTAAGAAAGGGTGCTGAATTTTGTCAAAGGCCTTTTCTGCATCGATTGACCAGGATCATATGGTTCTTATCGTTTCTTTTATTAATGTGATGTATCACATTGATTGATTTGCGAATGTTGAACTAGCCCTGCATCCCAGGAATGAATCCCACTTGATCATGGTGAATAATTCTTTTTATATGCTGTTGAATTCAATTTGCTAGTATCTTATTGAAAATTTTTGCATCCATATTCATCAGGGATATTGGCCTGTAGTTCTCTTTTTTTACTGGGTCTCTGTCTGGTTTAGGAATGAAAGTAATACTGGCTTCATAGAATGAGTCTGGAAGTTTTCCTTCCCTTTCTATTTTTTGGAATAGTTTGAGAAGGATAGGTATTATCTCTGCTTTAAACGTCTGGTAGAACTCCCCTGGGAAGCCATCTGGTCCTGGACTCTTATTTGTTGGGAGATTTTGGATGACTGATTCAATTTCTTCGCTGGTTATGGGTGTATTCAAGCTTTCTATTTCCTCCTGATTGAGTTTTGGAAGAGTGTGGGTGTTTAGGAATTTGTCCATTTCTTCCAGGTGGTCCAGTTTGTTGCCATATAATTTTTCATAGTATTCCCTGATATTTGCTTGTATCTCTGAGGGATTGGTTGTAATAATTCCATTTTCATTCATGATTTTATCTATTTGGGTCATCTCCCTTTTCTTTTTGAGAAGCCTGGCTAGAGGTTTGTCAATTTTGTTTATTTTTTCAAAAAACCAACTCTTGGTTTCATTGATCTGCTCTACAGTTTTTTTAGATTCTATATTGTTTATTTCTGCTCTGATCTTTATTATTTCTCTTCTTCTGCTGGGTTTAGGGTGTCTTTGCTGTTCTGCTTCTATTTCCTTTAGGTGTGCTGTTAGATTTTGTATTTGGGATTTTTCTTGTTTCTTGAGATAGGCCTGGATTGCAATGTATTTTCCTCTCAGGACTGCCTTCGCTTCATCCCAAAGCGTTTGGATTGTTGTATTTTCATTTTCGTTTGTTTCCATATATTTTTTAATTTCATCTCTAATTACCTGGTTGACCCATTCATTCTTTAGTAGGGTGTTCTTTAACCTCCATGCTTTTGGAGGTTTTCCAGACTTTTTCCTGTGGTTGATTTCAAGCTTCATAGTGTTGTGGTCTGAAAGTATGCATGGTATGATTTCAATTCTTGTATACTTATGAAGGGCTGTTTTGTGACCCAGTATGTGATCTATCTTGGAGAATGTTCCATGTGCACTCGAGAAGAAAGTATATTCTGTTGCTTTGGGATGCAGAGTTGTAAATAGATCTGTCAAGTCCATCTGATCCAATGTATCATTCAGGGCCTTTGTTTCTTTATTGACCGTGTGTCTAAATGATCTATCCATTTCTGTAAGTGGGGTGTTAAATCCCCTGCAATTACCACATTCTTATCAATAAGGTTGCTTATGTTTGTGAGCAATTGTTTTATATATTTGGGGGCTCCCGTATTTGGCGCATAGGCATTTATAATTGTTAGCTCTTCCTGATGGATAGACCCTGTGATTATTATATAATGCCCTTCTTCATCTCTTGTTACAGCCTTTAATTTAAAGTCTAGTTTTTCTGATATAAGTATGGCTACTCCAGCTTTCTTTTGACTTTCTGACTTTTTGGCAGTGGCAGGATAAATAGTTCTCCATCCCCTCACTCTGAATCTGAAGGTGTCCTCAGGTCTAAAATGAATCTCTTGTACACAGCAAATAGATGGGTCTTGTTTTTTTTATCCATTCTGATACCCTATGTCTTTTGGTTGGCGCATTTAGTCCATTTACATTCAGTGTTATTATAGAAAGATATGGGTTTAGAGTCATTGTGATGTCCGTAGGTTTCATGCTTGTAGCGATGTCTCTGGTACTTTGTCTCACAGGATCCCCCTTAGGATCTCTTGTAGGGCTGGTTTAGTGGTGACGATTTCCTTCAGTTTTTGTTTGGGAAGACCTTTATCTCCACTTCTATTCTAAATGACAGACTTGCTGGATAAAGGATTCTCGGCTGCATATTTTTTTTTCTGTTCATCACATTGAAGATCTCCTGCCGTTCCTTTCTGGCCTGCCAAGTTTCAGTAGAGGGATGGATCACGAGTCTTATAGGTCTCACTTTATATGTTAGAGCACGTTTATCTCTAGCTGCTTTCAGAATTTTCTCTTTATCCTTGTATTTTGCCAGTTTCACTATGATATGTCGTGCAGAAGATCGATTCAAGCTACATCTGAAGGGAGTTCTCTGTGCCTCTTGGATTTCAATGCGTTTTTCCTTCCCCAGATCTGGGAAGTTCTCACCTATTATTTCTTCAAGTTCACCTTCAGCACCTTTCCCTCTCTCTTCCTCCTCTGGGATACCAATTATGCATATATTATTTCTCTTTTGTGCATCACTTAGTTCTCTAATTTTCCCCTCATACTCCTGGATTTTTTTTCTCTCTTTTTCTCAGCTTCTTCTTTTTCCATAATTTTATCTTCTAGTTCACCTATTCTCTCCTCTGTCTCTTCAATCCAAGCCGTAGTTGTCTCCATTTTATTTTGCAGCTCGTTGATAGCATTTTTTAGCTCCTCCTGGCTGTTCCTTAGTCCCTTGATCTCTGTAGCAAGAGATTCTCTGCTGTCCTTTATACTGTTTCCAAGCCCAGCAATTAATTTTATGACTATTATTCTAAATTCACTTTCTGTTGTATTGTTTAAATCATTTTTGATCAGTTCATTAGCTGTTGTTATTTCCTGGACATTTTTCTGAGGGAAATTCTTCTGTTTGGCCATTTTGGATAGTCCCTGGAGTGGTGCAGGACTGCGGGGCACTTCCCCTGTGCTGTCTTGAATAACTTGCATTGGTGGGCGGGGCCGCAGTCAGACCTGATGTCTGCCCTCAGCCCACAGCTGGGGCCACAGTCAGACTGGTGTATGCCTTCTCTTCCCCTCTCCTAGGGGCGGGATTCACTGTGGGGTGGCGTGGCCCGTCTGGACTACTCGCACACTGCCAGGCTTGTGGTGCTGGGGATCTGGCATATTAGCTGGGGTGGATCGGCAAGGTGCACAGGGGCGGGAGGGGCAGGCTCAGCTCGCTTTTCCTTCAGAGATCCCCTTTGGGAGGGGCCCTGAGGCACCAGGAGGGAGTCAGACCCGCTGGAGGGATGGATCCACAGAAGCACAGCGTTGGGTGTTTGCACGGTGCAAGCAAGTTCCCTGGCAGGAACTGGTTCCTTTTGGGATTTTGTCTGGGGGGTGGGCGAGGGAGATGGCGCTGGCGAGCGCCTTTTTTCCCTGCCAAGCTGAGCTCTGTGGTCTGGGGCTCAACAACTGTCCCTCCCGTTGTCCTCCAGCCCTCCCGTTCTCCGAGCAGAGCTGTTAGCTTATAACCTTCCAGATGTCAAGTCCCACTTGCTGTTGGAACACACTCAGTCCGGCCCCTTTGCTTTTGCAAGCCAGACTCGGGGGCTCTGCTTGGCCATGGGGCATCCCCTCCGCCCCGGCTCCCTCACACCAGTCCCTGGAGCACTCACCGCCTCTCCACCCTTCCTACCCTCTTCCATGGACCTCTCATCTGCGCTTGGCTTTGGAGACTCCATTCTGCTAGTCTTCTGGCGGTTTTCTGGGTTATTTAGGCAGGTGTAGGTGGAATCTAAGTGATCAGCAGGACGCGCGGTGAGCCCAGCATCCTCCTACGCCGCCATCTTCCCAGGATCTCACCACGAAACCACAGTTTTGAAGACTTTATTATAGCGTAGGATTTCCCAGGACCAAGCTCTGGGGAATCCTTTACTAGATGGTAGTGGGGGGTTATTTTTCTGAAAGAGAGCCGGACTGCTGCTTTCACTTGCTAGGAAGCATCTGGGGTTGGATGCCAGATCTGATTTATCTTCTGGTAGGGAAGAGGACACACACAAATGTACTTTTTTGGTTTAAAAGGTCTTTCCCCATCTCTGTCCTCAAACCTTACTTAGTGCCTAAAATTCTGTCAGCAATAAACTGAGCTTTGCAATGTGCTTTTAAAGATAGAATTTATTCCTACATTGAATATTAACATGGTACCACACATTTAACATATATTTAAAATAAATGATCTAATTTAATTTTCACAAGACCCCCACAATAATGGTTGTGCATATTGTATAGTAGATGACATTCACAGCTCTGCCTGAAATATACATATAATTATTTCCATTTAACAGATAATTAAACTGAAGTCCAGGGAGCATAAGTATTAGAATAGCTAGTAAGCATCAGAACCAGGATACAAGGCTAAGTCTCTTTTCCATTTTAGTACCAAGGCAAATTTCAATTCTTTCCCATTTGTATTTCTTTTGTTTGTTTGTTTTTGTTTTTAAATCAGGCAACCTAGATTAGTGGTAATATATGAATGAAAGCCTTGGTACTAATTCCAGACTTAGCTTTAGCACCTTTTTAATCAGATGAAGAACAAGCAAAGTTACTAAAATTTATGAAAATTTGCATCAGTTATTCATTTCTGCATAATAAACCACCCCAAAACTTAAAAGGTTAGAGCACAGACTTTTTGATTTGCTCATAGTACTTTTGTTGGTCTCACTTGGGACCAGTCACATGCAGCAGTTATAGTTCAACTGGGACTGGAAGGTCTAGCACAACCTTGTTTTCATATGTGGTCATTCTTTCTGGCTTGCAATAGGATTCCCTGTATCCAACAGGCAAATATGGGATTTTTCACATGGTGGTGGTGGCACCGTGTCTCTTTGAGAATTAGGCTTAGGAACTTCCACACCATTAGTTTCCCCATGTTCTGCCACTCAAAGCAAGTCATAAAAGTAGCCTAGATACAAAAGGCAGGAAATGGGCCCTTGTTCTTGGTGGAAGAAGCAACAAAGTCACACTGCACAGTGGCCTGTGGACAGGGATTATTGCACCCATCTTTGCAGATACTTGGCCACCATTTTGGCAAATAATTTTTAGAACACCTGCCTAGGTAATGCCCTATTTTCTGAGAACCTATCTCCCTGTTAATGGGGATCACTCATAAGAGCTGATTAGACAAGGGGTAGACCCTTAACCAAGAAGGAGTCGATCCATTATGAAGTTGAGTCAACCAGATTCTTTTCCTAAGAATTTAAAATTGTGAAGCAAAGATACTAGTTAATGAGTCAGTGGTGCTGGAATCAAAAACTATTCCGTATAGCCATTTCTCCTCCACATTGATGGAGAAAAAAGATATGCCATTCATTCATTCATTCAAAAATATGTGCAGCATACCCTATCACATGTTTGGCACTGTTACAGACATTGGGTCCATTCTATTGAGTGAAAACAGTGAAAGCATATCCACATGAATGAGGAAATAACCTCCACGTGTTTCTAAATAGAGGATCTGGTTCCAGAAACTAGAGATGCCTGTCTATACATCCTGCTCTTGTCTGCTCCAAGTTGCCTCTAGAACTGTGTAATTAGTCTTTATTTTCCTTAAGCTGGTAGAAATGGGTTCTGTTACTTTGCATCTAAATGAATCTAGATTTCGTATTCTATTCAGAGAAGCTGCCAGTTACTTTCTGTGTTCAGAGAGAATATAACATTGGAACAAATTGTCTACTGTTCTGGGACTTTTAAGAATTAGTACCTGGGTGACATGGTCATTTGAGTTGAGTGACAACAATACCTCAAGATGTCAGACAGATTCTTCTTTATTTTTATATAACAAAACACTTCTAAGTATTGTACATTTTTGCTCACTGAGCAAGAAATGACTTAGAAGAGAGAGTAAGCTTCTGATAATAATTATGTAGCCAGTTTTCCACTGATTATTTTTTGAATGCCTACTGTGTGCCAGGTACACATTCTAGGCTCATAAGCATCAATCAGCCTAATTGATGAAGGTCCCTGTTCTTACAGAGCTTACGGGTTAGCACATTGTTCCTAGTTAATGAAAAGTGAGAAAAACATAGAGATCGTTTTTAACTCTTTTGGTCTCTTTAGAAATAGATATTTCCTAAAATAGATATTGTTTAGAATAGATATTTTCTTAGTGAGAAATCCAATGGCTAATAATATATCTAGCTTTAAAATAAACATTATAGAGTAAACAAGTACAATGGAAAATGAAAAAATACAAATATTAAAAAGAATACAGTATTGTTGATATAATTGTTTTTGTGAAATATTTCACTGACTTTCCCTCTTCCAAGATTGAATCTATACTTCTGACCTGGTGAAGTGTTGAGCTGCATGCTGCATTGGGATAAAACTGGCAAAGTTAGGATTAATATATACCATCTCAGGATTTGGAGCATTGTAACTCATGTACTATGTAAATGTTAGAGCTTAATTTCATTCTTATTAGTCCTGGGCAGTATTTGTTTCTCTTCTCACAATTATCACAGTTATTACAGGTTTAAATTAGTTGCTTCTTCTATCCTGCCCATAAATTTGCTAAAAATCGTCTATTTCACTTTTTAAAGTATTTATATTTTTAATGTTTATTTTTGAGAGAAAGAGAGAGACAGTGTACGAATGGGAAAAAAGCAGAGAGAGAGGGAGACAGAATCTGAAGCAGGCTACAGGCTCTGTCAGCATAGAGCCCGACACGGGGCTCGTACCCACGAGCCGTGAGTTCATGACCTGAGCCAAGTCAAACACTTAACTGATTAGTCCACCCAGGCTACCCTAAAAGTATTTTTTGAAATGAAGAATTTTAAATATTTTGGGTTATTTTTTTTATATGGAAGTTGTTTTTAACTTTTAAAAAACATGGCTTCTTTTACAATAGTCAAAATGTTTCTTCTCAGATGACTGGATTTGATTCTTGATTCTGGGAGTTCAAACATTAATATCTTTTCTAAATATTGTATGTAGGTTCACATAAGAATATTTACTAAATTCATTGTCATAACAACCTTTCCAGGATATTACAGACATTTCTGCAACAAAGGATGTGAAAGAGAGAGAGAAACATAGATACACACACACACACACACACATAAATATGTGTATATTTATATTTGAGATATATATATACACATATATGTGCATGTGCATGCATATATGTAGGTATATATATATACACCTATGTATATATGTGTGTGTGTATGTATATATACACACATACATATATATATATATATATATATATATATATATATATTTATATTTGGTCTCTGATGTTCTTGCTGTATTTGTAGTCTGAGAAATTTTCCTCCTCGTGGACCCCTTAAAGGCTTAATCAAAACAGTTGTGTTTGCACTTGGTACTATCCCTTTTGCTCAGCCCACAGAAACATATGTGTACAATTAGCCCTATCTATCAGAAGACTTTATGCAGAGGAAGATATCGTGTACTAATCATTCAGAAGAAGAGAGGTAATACAGCTTTGGACCTAAGAATGTAGTTTTCAAAATAAATAGATGGGTTCAGATCCAAGTTTGGCTACTTACTGACCACATGACCTTTGACAAACTGCTTATCTCGGAGTCTCGAGTTTTCTACCTATTATGTGGCCACTTGAATAACATCTAGTTTAAAAGTTTATTGTAAGAAATAAATAAAATAAAGCAAGTAAAGCACAAGGCACAGAGTAAGACACTGTTGCTGCTAGTGTCAGATGATAGGACAGTAATGGGGGAAGGGGATATGAGTGAGTAGAACATAGACTTGTGGAACTTAAAGCAGGAAAGAACCTTATTAATCAGCTCTTCCAAGTTATTTTTTGTCAAATGAGTAACAAAGGCCCAAAAAGGTTAAAGGGCTCACCTAGACTCACCAAGCAAGGTGGTAGTGCTAAAACTCATATACTGATCTACAGTCAGAGGTAAGATGCTTTTCAACTGGTCTGTTCTTTTATTTTTCCTTCTCATAATAAGAAGGATGTATCTGTGATCATTATATTAGATTACCTGAGTGACTTTGGCAGTAACTTCAATCCAGGGAGCTACCTGAAATTCTACCACTTAAATGTGGCTTTTTCAAGAAGAAACTTTTGTATCATTAGGATAAAAGGGAGTGCAGTGCTTAAAGAACAGACTCTATCCCTGACTCTATTAACTCTATTTGTATGCTTTCAAAAAGAAATTCTCTTGGGCAGATAAGAAGTTAGTACACTCTAAGGTAATACATAAATTTCCATGCTCAATAGTCAGGACTTGAGCAGGCTTGTCTGTGATGCAGCCCACACCATCCAGAGCTTTCCTCCAGCCTCTTAGCTCTTGTGCATTACTCATGGTTCTGAAAAACAGAGCAGGGCAGAACTTATTGCTCAGGGTACAAATTCATCTTCTGAGGAGGCTGTTCTGAATAGAAATCTACCCCCTTCTATCCTACGATATACCTCCCTCTCAAGATGTCTTATGGAATCCGAGGAGGTTGGGGGACAGTGAAGGAAAGAGCAGTTAGCACTGCATTGTGTGGGCACCTGAGACTCCCTGCTGGACCGGCATACTGAGTTCTCTGTGCTGAGCATCTGTACCTTATAAATAGATCCTTTAAAAAAAATATGTCTATAACTTTCTTATGTGATGTTCTCATGAAAATATGTAGAAAGACAGAGACATAAAAAATTCATCTTAGTTTGGGATAACAGCTCAGAAATGCCATAGCAATCAGCTGGTTAGTGTTACAGGCATGTCCTCCCATTATCTCTGATGGTGAAATGTTTGTTTAATCTGTTCTAGATTGCTAAGTCAAAGTGTTTTCAGGGGAAGGTCAAACAGAAAAAATCGTAATTTTGTAAGGTAAAAGTTAATTGCATATAATTAAGTTAGACATCACCCATAATTTATTAGAATTTATTTTTTAATTAAAAGTCTTTATTATATATGCCTGCTGAAGGAAATGGCAGAAGGCTATTTTACTATGGTTCAAATAGCTAGGGAATGATTTTAGCCTCTGGGCCCCAAGTTTGTAGTCTGGCTTCCTCGAAGAGGATGAGACTCAATCTTTTGCTTCTGATGTTCTGGGAATGCATATATTTTGCCTTAATACTTATTTTAGGAATATTAATGAGTTTTAAGTTGCAGAGGCCAAATTATGCTGTTTAATATTAATCATAATATTCTAACTGAATTGAAATATGATGGAGCAGAAAATATTTAAATTTGAGCCCTGATCTCTACCCACATTGACTAACATCATCTCCTTAAACAGAACAGCTATGAATGGCCCTACGTGGATTTGTTGTTGTTTCTGCTCAGATTCCTTTTTTCTTTTTTTAATTCCTCTGTTCCCCTAATCGCTTAGAATACCTTACCTGAGGTATCTTTGTTTATGGCCAGTTACAGGCCTTTGTGAATTAGATTGCTGTCTGGGAAAGGGATGTAAAATGAAATAAAGTTCATATAACTTGGTATATTTAAATCTCAAGCCTGGATATTCTTGTTGGAGCTGTGGTTCATGGAGTAACTAAGGAGACAAAGCACTCCCACCCCCTCTGGATAAGTATCAGCAACCTCTTCTCCAATCTGTTTTGTTATATACGTTGCCATGGTGTTAGAAGGCAGTGGCCTAGATAAAACATTGCAATACTGGGGCTCTTAGGAAAGCTTTGTGAAATCACCTCTCAGTCAGGCTTAGATTAGCAGGGGTCCGTGTCTAATTTCCAAGATCTGATGCATGCAATGCCAATGTTATCAATAGGCAATTAACAAAATTTCTAAAATGTCCTAAATGATCCCTGCTGTCTTTTACATTTCTAAAGGTCCCAAATGTGCCTTGATTACAATACAATCTCTCTCTCTCTCTCTCTCTCTCTCTCTCTCTCTCTCTCTCTCTCTCTTTCTCTCTCTCTCTCGTCTCTGTATCTCTCCCTTCTCCCTCTCTCACATTTCTCTCTCTCTTATACATATTTATCGAGTACCACATATAGTACTGTGCTATAGGAGAATGGTTCCTGGTAACACAACCCTGCAACACATGTGTTATTTTCCTTTTCTTGTACATATTACACTTGAAAGTTAGTTTGAGTACCATGATCAGAGTACACTGTCAGAGGGTTTGGCAAAGCCAGGTTTCAAGCCAAGTTCTATTTGACTTTCACATCCGCTTGCATTTTTCACTGTACCTGACTACCCAGAGGTCTAAAGTGGTCTGGTGATGCCTCCCAAAGCTTGACTAGGAGCTGACTTGTTAATAATTTGTAGATCCCAGGATCTTTATTGGCAAGGAAGTTGATAGTAAAATCTAAAGAAAACAAATGCCTAAGATGATGATGGAATCCTATAAGAATCAGAAAAAACCGAAGATCAAATAATTTTATATATCTATGTAAAATATTTAATATAACTATAACTGTAACAACTATAACTATAACTATATATATATTCCATTAATCCAATAAACATTTTTAGTACTAGAGTGTCTTGGTCACAACCTGTCACTTAATTTTAAGTCTTAAAGACATTATTCCCTTCTAAGTCCCATCTAAATTTTGAAGATGGTATTTCAGAAAGTTCAGACATGTATTATAAAACATTTAAAAAGCAATAAAATAGTTTGCTGGAGCGAAACCTTTTCAAAAACATTTGGCAAAAGTGATGAGATTGGAAGACCATCTTCTCTCTAGCATGTGGAACAAGAAAAAAAAATCATAGTTTCACATTATATATGATTGCTGTTTTCGTATTGAAGGAGATGTAGAGGGTAGGACTGGTATTTGTTGATCCCCTTAGGAGCCTAGGATTTTGTTATGCATATTCATACATGATCTCATTCAATGTTTACATTCTACAGATGAGAAATCAAAGGGGAAAACAGATATTCTCAGGTGAATAATTGGCAGCTTTTTGAAAGTAACTCATTGGATTTTCATCCTAATCTGTACTGGTCTACATCACTAATCTCTTGTACTCCCCACATGTAGAAATATGCTACTGTTTGCACTTTTTGTCTTATCTAAAAACTGAGCTCAAGTATCACTTCTTCTAGGAAGCCTTCCAAGACTAGTCTAGCCCACATGGATTTATCTTTCTCTCTCTTCAGAATTCCTATAGGGCTAGTTTTCAGAATTACAAATGTAGTTCACCTCACATTGCCTTAACTTTCTCACAAATTTAGTTCATTTCACATTGCCTTAAGTTTTTCTCTGTTTCATTAGAGTATGTCTCACCTCTCTGTCTAAGCTGGAATTGTCTGAGCTCTTTGAGAAGCAGTTCTACCTAGTGTTCCTTTTTTACTCCCTATTGAAGCTAAAAGCAGCTACTCCCAAACATACTCCTCCAATGTTTTTGAACACAGATGAGCCATGTTCCCAGAGTACCCAAGAAGAACTGGACATTGTCGTTGGATAACCATGTGTCTTTGGGACAGTCTCCTAATTTTCTTCCTGGGTTTCCAGTGCTCACTTCTAAAAGCAGGTTGCTTAATTAATCCAACTTCATGGCAAAACTTCTCAATTTTATGAGTTGCAAGAGATGCCTGTCAAAAATTTCATATTCTTGTTGCCTTAACCCTATTTTTATGACCTACCAGGACAAAAAGGGGAGCTAGGAATCTGAATTTTTAGCCATTTCCCTGGGTGATCCTATGCAAGTGGTTTGGGGACCACACTTCAGTGTTCGCTGTTGAAAAGAAATGGTTACTAAAGTGGACAAGATTGGAATAACCTAGGATGCATGAAAATAACATAGATTTCCAACTCTCACCCCAGACTGATGGAATAAGAATCTTTGGAATAGACAGGAGATGGGACTTGAATCTGTATTTCTAAAAATTTCTGCAGGTGATTTTGAAATAACCATCTTTTTATTATTTTTTTCCTACTACAAAAGTCTTATTATTTCATTTGATGCTAAAGTTTGGGAAAAGGCTACAAGGTGGTTAAAAAGCTGCCTAGTGGCTGCAGAGAGAGGCTCAAGCAGAAGCTCTGACACCAGGGGAATGCAGAGGGACCCCTCAAAGGCTGCTGAGCTCCAGAGGCTTCTAGACATGCTTGGAGGTGGGCCTTTCAAAGAGATACTTACCCAGCCCAGCCTGGGAATTGGCCAGCCTGCGGAAGTTAGTCAGGTAGATAAGTTTCACCTGCTCTCTAGGAGCTAGGTGGAATGACTGGGAAATGGCTCTCTAGGAAGTCACAGAGATAGGAGTCTGTGCAGATCCAGAAAGGCCTGGTTCAGGTTCTTCTCCAAGGCCGTGGCAGCTTCCATGGCATCCATAGTTTTATCCCACTCATCTGGGTGCAACTTCTGCATGCTCTGAGGAGATTGTGTCTTCAAGACACTCTGGGCACCCTCCACAGTCAATCCTCATCATCAAAATAGAAGCCCAGTGAGAAGTAATTGTAGGAGGCCCATGGATGCATGCTGAATAGGCAGTTCACAGTGGCCTCCACACTGATGAAATAATTCTGACAAATTTAGGAGCTCATAGTTTGTTAGAAACGAGAAGCTAATAACAACAACCAAAATATGGTTTTAGCTGGCCCTTAAGGTTGCAACTGAATAGGAGTTTGGAGGGTGGTCAGAGGCTGGAAGAAGGGGAGTCCCCAGGTGTGTTTGCTCTAAATAGTGTTGATTTAAGAGACAGATTCGTGGGATCCCCAGGCATACTCTGAAATAACTAGTCTTCTTGCCAACCTTCAGGAAGTTATTTTAGCTGTTTTCCCATCCTGCTTCATTAGCATCAGATTCTTGGTTCTACATCTGCAATTTTGACACCTTCTGCCAGGCCTCTGACTATATCCTATCACTCTCTCTCTCTCTCTCTCTCTCTCTCTCTCTCTCTCTCTCTAAGGGTTGAGAAAATGCCTAAAGCTACACTGCCATTTTGGAAAAAAAAATTTCTCCTAGGAGACAAGCACATTTCAAGTACCATCCTGAGCTAAATTCTTGATTTCAGCAATAAATCTCTTTAAAAATTATGAAGAAAAATGGCTTAGTGAAACTACTGAAAATTTCATAAAATTTATCCTACATGACTAAGCTGTTGCAGCCTTTTGTATCCAGTTTAACCCACATGGAAGATGTTAAATCACCATATTAAAAACACAATCCAGCAGTTAAATAGCATGGCAGTTACCATGGAAATGTGCCAAACACAGGTGGGTTGACAGTGTGTGTAGGGGGGTATTATGGAGGGGGATAGATTATAGGTTACTTGAGAACTGCTCTGTCCCATTTTTGTATTTAAATTATACAGTCAACCAATTTAAAGAGAGGCAGCTGGGCTTTTCAAAGTGTGGTCTTCTATCACTCTACCTGGTCAGACAGTTGGCAGGAGTTGTTTAATTATTTAATTGCTATAAATGCAACCAACTGTACCCTTTTGGTAGAAACATGGTTATTTCTTCCTTCAATTAGAATTCCTGATTTTTCATACATAGTTTCTTTGGATGTAATAACAACCACAATACCAACTATAATTTGTAGTTGTAAAATCCAAATACATTCCATTTCTGCAAGGCCCTAGGTGAATGGAGCCCTGCCTACCTCTTTGATGTCACCTTGTACTAACAGTTCCCTGTTTACCCTGTTCTAGCTACACTGGATTGCCTGTTCCTCAGATATTCCAACTTTGTTTTTTCACATGAAGGATTGTTATAGGCTGAATTATATTCCTCTCAACATTCATGTATTGAAGCCCTAATCCCCCAGTGCCTGAGTACGTGATTGCATTTGGAGATAGGGTCTTTAATGAGGTAATTAAGTTAAAATGAAGCCATTAGGGTGGGCCTTAACCCAATATGACTGGTGTCCTTATAAGAAGAGGATACTAGAACACAGACACAGAGGGAAGACTATATGAAGACACAGGGAGTCAATCCTATCTGTAAGCCAAGGAGAGAGGTCTCAGAAGAAACAAAACTTGCCAACACCTTGATTTTGGACTTCTGGCTGCCAGAATTGTAAGAAAATTAGTTTTTGTTGTTTAAGCCACCTGATCCCTGGTCCTTTGTTATGGAAGCCCTAGCAACTAATACATGGATGTTTATACTTCCCTCTTTGTGCATGAAATGGACTTCTCCCAGATCTTCCAAGGGCTAAATATTTCTTTGACATTCAAATCTCATCTCAAAGATCACCTCCTCAGAGACACCATGACTATCCTAAATTTTGCCCTGCCCCAATAACTAACTGAAGTGAAAACTGGAGAGGAGGATGGGACTAAATTTTCAATCAAGATTGTGTTAGTTCAAATAACACAGTCCTAAGCCGATTAACCCATGCCATTGCCCTAGTTACAGGAATTTGTTCATTGGCAGGGTGCACAGCATAGGATTTTTGTTCAATGATTATGGGAAGTGACTGCCAGGGAAGCCTATCTGGTACTCCTGGCAGCCATTTTGTGAACAATAAGAACTGCCTGAAGATGAGGCAGACATACAAAGGAAAGCCGACAGACAGAGAGAAGAATGATAGACAAAGCCAGGTCTTTGAGTAACCATGCTTAATTCTTACTCTATCATCAGGCTTTAAGTTACCAATAAAGCTCCTTTATTATCTAAGCCAATTTTATTTGAGTTTCCTGTTCCTTGCAATGGAAAGCATACTAAAGGATGCACTTACTATTCCATTATTATATTTTAGATTCTCTGCTCTCTCTCTCTCTCTCTCTCTCTCTCTCTATATATATATATATATATATATATATATATATAGCATATATAACCCATATATGTATATATATAGTGGAATTTGTCCTATACACTTATTATTCTGCTACAATCAGGCTCTGTGAAAGCAGATACCCTGCCTCGTTCTCTTTATTTGCAACATGTAGAACAACCTGTCACATATCTGATGCACACAAAATATTTATGTGATAAATAGTATCATATTAAGTATGTCAGATACTATTGCCAAGTGCTTTATGTGTATTATGAGTTTCCTTCCCCACCCACTAGAATGTGAGCTTTATGAAAATGGAGACTTGTTTTATTCATTGTTGTATGGACCTAAAACAATATAGAGGACTCAGTTAATACTTGCCTTGGAATGAATGAATTGTAATGCCATTCTTATTCTTATTTCACAGATGAGTAGGGAGCTTTATATAAAAGGGAGAAAAAAGCCTAGTCTTTTGGACTCCAGGCCCATAATACTGTAATGCCTCATGATGAGATAGCTTACAGATTAAAACAACTATAAAAGTGAGATTAAAATTGTCAAAGAAGACTTTCTACCCAAACACAGTTAGATTCATTACTCATACTAGTTTAGTCAACTTCTAGTGGCACATTTGTAAGTCTGCATCATAATTACTCATGGAGATTATTAAAAATAATAATAATGTCTGGTTTTGATTTGTATTTCCCTGATGATGAGTGATGTTGATACGACCTCACACCTGTAAGAATGGCTAAAATTAACAACTCAGGAAACGACAGATGTTGGCGAGGACGTAGAAAAAAGGGAACACTTTTGCACTGTTGGTAGAATGCAAACTGGTGTAGCCAGTCTGGAGAACAGTATGGAGGTTCCTCAAAAAATTAAAAATAGAGCTACCCTACAACCCAAAAATTATACTACTAGGTATTTATCCAAAGGGTACAAAAATGCTGATTTGAAGGGCCATATGCACCCCAATGTTTATAGCAGCATTATCAACAATAGCCAAATTATGGAAAGAGCCCAAATGTCCATTGACTAATGAATGGATAAAGAAGATGGGGTATATGATATATATATATATACTATATATATATATATATATATATATATATATATATATATATATAGTAGAATATTACTTGGTGATCAGAAGGAATGAAATCTTGCCATTTGCAACAACAGAGTTGGAACTAGAATGTATTATGAGAAGTGAAATAAGTCAGAGAAAGACAAATACCATATGATTTCACTCATATGTGGAGTTTAAGAAACACAACACATGAACATAGGAGAAGAGAAGGAAAAATAAGATAAAAACAGGGAGGCAAACCATAAGAGACTCTTAAAACTAGAGAACAAAATGAGCGTTGCTGGAGGGTAGGTAGTTGGGGGGGATGTGCTAAATGGGTGATGGGTACTGAGGAGGGCACTTGTTGGGATGAGCACTAGGTGTTATATGTAAGTGATGAATCACTAAATTCTACTCCCGAAACCAATATTACACTATATGTTAATTAACTTTGATTTAAATAAAATTTTAAAAAATCAATAAAAATCAATAAAAAATCAATAAAATCAATAAAATAAATCAATAAAAAATCAATAGATGTAACAGTGGGAAAGTAAATATCTGCAGGGATTAAATTTATTTGAACATCAAGTAGTAAAAAATAAAGTGCTGAAAATACCATAAGTCTTTAATTCCTTGGTAAAAGTTTTTTGTCAATATTTTAGTTTGTCCAAAGAGATATGGAGCCCAGGTAAAGGTAGTTTTAAAAGCATAATAGGTTATTCTAATGCACAAGTGTTGAGAATCACTGTTGAATTATAAAATGGCTTATTCTGCTAGTGAGACAATTGTGCTATCTGAAAAGTGCTAGAGGGGCCAAGGAAGAAGCTTCCTCAGTCACCTTTGCATCAGCAATGGCTAGTCCATTCAGTAATAGCAATACCACTGCTATTACAATTCCAAATAATGATAATGAAATCTAATCTCTCTGAACCAGGCACCATACTAAGTTATACATATTCTCCTGTTTAATTTTCTAAGCAATCTGTGGTGGTGATATCAAAATGATCTTTTGCATTTTTAGATGAGGAAACAGAGGATCAGCCAGGCTAACATTTTTGCCCTGGGTCCCACACTAAATGTGTGAAGCAGATTGTCTTCTTATTCTAACTCTCATCTTAACCTCTATGTAGTATTCCTTCTTGGAGATCCTCAATTAATGCTTTTGGAAGGCAACAATTGACAGTAAGGCAAGAAGAAAGGTAGAAAGATGCAAGAAGAAGAAAGGATGAAGGGAAGGAACAAGGAATGAGGGAGAAGGAACAGGAGAAGGAGGTGAGGGAATACTGATGCTATGAAAGTAGAAAAACAAGTAAACTCTGAACTCAGACCTGCCTTTTCCTCAAAGGATACAGTGATGTATCTTAGGTCTCTGTTATCTTTGGGTTTCCTGGCTTCTAGAACTTGCTGGAACACCACCTCTTCCTCTCTCCCTAAGGAGGAATGCCAATATGGAAGGGTCAAGTTCAAATACATTATTAGGGAATGGTGGTTGGGGAATATTTGGTGTGCTGAGCAAAGAGACTAAAACTCAGTTTTCTGTGGGGAAATTCTTTTTTTTTGGGGGGGGGGTCTCTTATCAGTTTTTCTCTTGCCTTCTCTGAGTTTAACATGGGGAAATGATGAAATATTACCTTCCTGCAATACACCTAATAGAAAAAAGTGGCTGAGCTGGCACTAAACCATTATGGTCAAGTTTGGGGGAAAAGGAGGAGGATTTGGCCAGCTGCCCTAGGTTTTAGGGAGAAAATTTCTGTTTTTGGATTTATCTTTCACTGTCTGTTCTCACCACTGACTGAAGTAGTAATATTTAGAGGACCAAGATTAGAGTGTTGGCCTGGAGTAAAGTGCCAATGAGGCCGTAATCTTGCTTTTGATCTGGGCCTCCTAGATCTGCCCACTGTAAGCTGAATTTGTCCCCATTCTTGTACCTGTTACAGCTCACCAATGCAGGAGTTCCCATTTGGGGTCAGGGACCAGTGTCCCACAGGATAGTAAAATGTGCACATGTGCTTGGAATATCCCTTCTACATATCTGATTTTAGAATCTACATTAGCAACATACAGCTAGTCACAAAATTCACAAATCTTGGGCCCTCATCAAATGTCACAGAGTCCCCTCCCACCTCAAGCTAACAATAAGGAGAGTTCTACCTAATCTTGTGAGTACCTAGCACCAATGACTCCCAAAGTTTCTTGGGGCTCAGAAACACTTGGGAGACAGCAGCTTTCTATGCAGAACTTTACCTGCTTCAATCAGGAAAGCTTTCCTAAGCCCCAAGTCTTTCACTCTGTGAAAAAATGATGCTAGTGTTTAACCTTAATGAGAAACCAGAGCAAGAAAGAATTATGTATGAAAGCATAGCCTTCAGAATCAGACATACCTAGATTTTATTCATGGTAAGTTATTTAACATTAGGTGCAGATAAGAGTTACCTAACATCTGCAAATCTCATTTCCCTATCTCTGTTGGTCTTCACAATAACCTCATAGGGATTTGATGATTAAATGCCAACAGTCCATATACTAAGATGCAGTTATTCATTAGAAGTTTTTGTGAAGTCACACACCAACCCAAGAATTAGGTCTGAGGGTTTTGATTTTAAGTCGCACTCCCCCCATCAAATCCTGTAACTTTGGCCTCAAAGGGCTCAACGTGTTTTATGTTGAGTTCTCCAGGAAGTAGACTCTGAGATGTAGGTTAGTGTATGATATGTTTGGATGGGAGAATCCTTGGGCCCAATCCCTGAGAAGGGGAAGGAAGGAAAGAGGATTGAGCAAAGGGAGGGGTCAAGCTGCAAAGCAGACTGAGAAGCTTCAGCTGACACCACAAGAAGCTCTAGACTAGAGTGGTGGTCAGAACTGTCCTGCACTGGGCAAAAATGACTAGGTTTTTATATCTGTCTCAACGATCATTGGATGCGGCTGTCCCTGGGAGTACTTGACCTTGGGCAAGGTGTCTTTCTGCATCCAAGGCAATCTTTGAAGGGACTGGCAGCTGGAGTGTGTCTGCTGGGAGCACTCTCCACAGCTTAGCAACAAGTGCTCTTTGAAGAGGGATTTGGGTGGACCATCCTCATGTTCATTATACCATATCCCTACCATACTGATGCATAATGATAGCTATCTCTTGGTTTCCTGTGTGCCAAGCAATGCTCTGCATATATCCATCTCCTCCCTCCGTTCTGTCTCTCCCTATCATCTAAACTGAGGGAAAAATTAATTGAGTGAATTACTCAAGATCAGCCACCTGGTAAGTAATAGAGTATCTTTTGAAATAAGATAGACTAGCTACAGTGCTCACACTAACACTCTTAAACACTGCTGTAATCTATCTATCAGTGACCTGAGTCTCCAAAGAGATCTGCTTGTCCTGTCAGCCACAGCTGTATATTTCTAGTAGAGTGGTTATCACATGTGGTGTCCAGATAGCAACATCAGCATCTGAAGATTTGGTAGATATGCAAATACGCTGGCCTCACCTAGATCCAGAATCAGAAACTCTGGGAGTAGGGTCCATAATCTGTGTTTTTACACAGATTTAGAATATTTAGAATATTCTCAAGCTTGAGAACCATTGCAGGTACAATACCCCCAAAAAGGACTTACCATCTCTCCTAATAGCTTTTCTGTTCCGTCTTCCTTTCAGCTACCTAAGTGGCATGTCCCTCTGCCATGCAATTTTGTCCTTTCCCGGTCATTGATTTCCAGCTGTGAGTACCTTCCCCTGCTAGTTTTTATATTTGAAATGGAGGGTTCCCCATTGTATGATTTTGCTGTCTTCCTCTCTCAGCCTTAAGGGTAGTGCTTGGTTGATTTTATTTTTTATAGTTTGATGTTATCTCTAGGCAACGTTTGTAACTCAAACCAAGTATGTTATTTGTTGGCAAGGCAAATAACCCATTCAAATCTTAGCCCCATGGCTCACCACCAGGATGCCCTTGACCAAGTTCAAATTCATCTTTATATTTCAATGTTGTTATCTGCAAAAATGAGAGTAAAAATACTTGTTTCACGGGGTTGCTCTGCATATTTATTTAGATCATTTATTTAGATAACTACCTAGGTTCTGACACATAGAATATGTTCCAAAAGGGATTTGTCTAAAACTTATGTGGATGCCCTTTTTCTTTACCCTCTCAGGTATCTTTGAAAGACCAGCTGGACTAAGAATCAGTAGCCCATAGATAAATGGTATCTTCATGCAATGTAGAGTGTCCTACTCATCCATTTTTCTTACTCTCCCCAAGAAAAGCATTTGTTGAAATATTTCACATTTTTTTCTAAAAATTTCCTATGAGAGTGCCTGAAATATATAGGTACTCCAGTGGATTGGGTGAATTTCAATCTGTATATTTTTGTTCACACAAACACACATACACCCTAAGCTGTTGTAACAAATCTTTACATAATCATACTATGAGTCTAATAACAACCCTATAAGATAAATACAGACTCCTTTATTTTAATGATGATAAACTCATTAATAGTGGTTAACTATCTTGTCAGATATCACATACAGTTAATAAGGGGAAAAAACCACAATGTAGCTCAGAATATTATTTTAGTCTTGTTTTCATTATAAATGCCTCCCTCAAAGAATTTTGATTTGAAGTTAAATTAATTCTTTTAACTGAGAAAGATGTTTAGGTGTTGCTGATAGATAAAGGCAGTATCCAGATAATGACTTTCACCATTTCTAATCAGAGCATTATGAAAGTTTTCTCTGTGGATTGCAGTTGAGAATCCTGCAGAGAAAAATTTATGTGATCGACAGGGTCCAAGAAGGCTATAAAGTGGAAGAAGCTGAGAAGTTATTAAAATACCAAGGGATTATTACTTAAACCTAAACTAAGGAACCTATGAATGGAGAGAAGGATGAATTAATGTCTCCTGGAAATGAGTGAGGAGTGAGGCCCAGTAATATCCTGGGAAGAGCTAATTGTGGAATAGTACCCAAATAGGAGCCACAAGTTTTCTAGAGGTTGACATTGAAGACCCAGCCAGACTCCACAGGGGTCTTGATCCACTGAAGTTCTGGCTGAGCTACTATATTCTAGAAGTCAATTCAAATAGGAAAGATTATAGTAGCGGTTATCAACACTGGCTGCACATTATGATCATCTGTGGAGATTTAAAAAAATTCTAATGCCCAAGCCACACCTAGATAAATTAAGTCAGAATCCTTAGGGGTGGGACCCAACCACTAGTATTTTTTGAAGCTCTCCATAGGATGATACTATATAGCTAAGGTAAAAAGCCACTATTCTGGAAGTTAAAATGTTTTCTTCTCTCTTTCTCTTTTGTTCCTTTGTATAGCTTATCTTCATTCCTCTCTCCCTTCTTCTCATTCTTCTTTTCATTCTTTTAAAAAAATATGCCTGAGGAACATATTATTACATATTATTCCCATATTATTACATGGGAAGCCATGTGATACATAAATAGGATGTGATTTATGTCCCCGTATTACTTTCATGCATCATTCTAACAAATGAATGCAAATGCATTTGTTTATTGGCTAATAGTTCTGTATTTCAGAAGTCTGATACAGTGTGAATGGGTTCCCTGCTCAGGATATCACAGGACTGAAAATGAAAGTGTTGGACATTCTGATTACTTATCTGGAGGCCCAGGAATACATCCACTTTCAAGCTCATTCAGGTTGTTGGCTGATTTTAGTTCCTTGGGCTTGTAGAACTGATTTCTCAGCTTCCTTGCTTGTTATCAGTTAGGGGCTCTGCTCAGTACTTAGAGGCCTCTCCTATTTCTCTCCTGGTGCCCTCCATCTTCAAGCTGGCAATGGTGCATTGAATCCTTCCCATGCTTTGAATCTATGATTTCACCTGGAGTAAACTTTTAGCTTTAAAATGATTCATATGATTTGGTCAGGACCGCTTAGATGATTTCCCTAGCTTAAAGTCAGTTGATTTGGGACCTTAATTACATTTGTGAAACTCCTTTCATAGCAACACCTAGGTTAGCATTTGATTGAATAACTGGGAGAAGGTTTGTGTACACATAGGACAGGAATCTTGAAAGCTATCTTAGAATTCTACCAAAGTCCACAGGGAGTTTACATGTAAGGAAGTAGTCTTAGAACCCCACATAACACAATAGAGGATGACAACAGATACAGGGAATAGAAGTGGTACTTGTGAATAATCGTAAGAGTATATGACTCCAGGGGATACACGCAGAGGGCCAGAGCTGGCTTCCTATACAAGGTCATACTTGAGCCCATTCACATACTTGATAAATTATTTATTGAACCCCAACTTGTATGTCAGGCTGTGAACGAGTTTTGAGAGATGAATAGTTAATTTTCCAGGTGAACAGGAGAATGAATTTACTATCCTCAATGGAGACACCATATGAAAAAGCATGGGTCTAACAAGTAATAAAGAAGGTGGTATTTAATGGATGAGATGCTGTTCAATCCTGCTAGAACATAAAATGAATATGTGGGGGAAGTGCCTGGAGATAAAGCCAGAGTGAGCCAAGGACCTAACTTACGAGAACCAATGGAGATTTTTCCTGACTTTGTTGAGGTATGTTTAAAGTACCATAAAAGTGCAATAAAGTTCACGTGTATAAAGTGAACAATTTGATGAATTTTGACCTATCAATACACCAGTGAAACCATTACCACAATCAAGAAAGCAAATATATTCTATTAGGGCAAGAGAAAACTACTGGAGTAATAGAAAATGTTTGATAGAAAATGTAAGTAATCTGTCTCTTACCCACTCTGTCCCAGGCAACCACTGATTTGCTTTCTATAGCTTACACTAGTTTCCATTTTCTAGAATGTGATACAAATAGATCCATATAGTATGTACCCATTTGTACTTGGCTTCTTTCACTCAACATAATGGTTTTGAGGTTCATCTGTTTGTTGCAAGTTTCTGTAAGTCATTCATTTTTATTGCTGAGTACTATTCCATGGCAGTATATAAATATATCACAGTTATTTATTTACCTTTGATAGATATTTGTGCTATTTCCAGTTTTTGGCTACTTAATAAATACATCATTTAAATTTATTTTATAAATTATTTAATAAAGCTGCTATGAACATTCATGTATTAGTCTAGATAGACATGTTTTTATTTCTAAGTCAATACATAGTGATAGAATATGTGTCATAACTTTTTATCTTTTAATTGTTTTAATTTTAACTTTTTAACTCTTTTAAATTGAAGTATAGTTGACACACAGTGTTATAAGTGTTCTTGATGTGTTCTGAATATAAGTTCCTTCTTTTATATATGTGTTGTCAGTATTTCACTAGTGTGTGGCTTATGGTTTCACCTTCTTTATGATGTTTTGAAGTGCAAAAGTCTAGTTTTTTTTGTTTTTTTTTTCTTTTTGGTTTGTACTATTTGTGTTATATCTGACAAACCTTTGTCTATTCCAAAATCACAAAGACCGTCTACCCTGTTTTCTTTTAGAAGTTATATTATTTTCGGTTTTGCATTTAGGACTATGATCCATTTTGAGTTACTTTTTTTGTGCATGGTATAAGACAAGGGTCAATTTTTTTAATTATTATCTTTATTATTTTTCTAAATTTACATCCAAATTATTTAACATATAGTGCACTAATGATTTCAGGAATAGAATTCAGTGATTCATCACTTACATATAACACCCAGTGCTCATCCCAACAAATGTCCTCCTTAATGTCCCTCGCCCATTTAACCTACCCCTCATCAACACCCCTCTCCAGCAGCCCTCAGTTTGTTCTCTGTATTTAAGAGTCTCTTATGATTTGTCTCCCTCCCTATTTTTATATTATTTTTGCTTCCCTTTCTTTATGTTCATCTGTTTTGTATCTTAAATTCCCCATCTGAGTGAAGTCATATGGTATTCATCTTTCTCTGATTTATTTCGCTTATCACAGCATACTTTAGTTCCATCCACATTCTTGTAAATGGCAAGATTTCATTCTTTTTTGATTGCCAAGTAATATTCCATTGGATATATGTACCACATCTTCTTTATCATCCATTCATCAATGGACATTTGGGCTCTTTCCATACTTTGGCTATTGTCAATAGTGCCGCTATAAACATTGGGGTGCATGTGCCGATAAGGGTTAATTAAAAAAATATTTATATCTAGTTTATTTAGGATGATTTCTTGAAGACTTTTTATTTCTCATTAAATTGTTTTGGTAACTGTTGAAAAATCAATTAAGCAAATAAATGTGGGCCACAGAAGAGTTTTAAGGAGAAATATTATGTTCCATACACTTAAAAATCACTTTTTTCATTAATTCTTTCCATAAATATTTCTGAAAATTTTGCAATATGTCAAAGCATACCACAGGTAGAGTCTCACCTGCATTTCTGTCTTCAAAACTAGAACAGAGTCTAACCCACACCAGATCCTTGGAAGTGTTTGTTTAACAAAAAGGAAAGACAAAATAAGATACAGTCTTTACCTTCAGGTTTCTAAGAGTCTATAGTAGGAAGAAAGATCTTTGGTGGGAGTGGGTGAAGCTACAGGCAAAGAGATGATTGAAAGCAAATAGAGACCTCTAGGTAAAGAGAATATGGGAAGGCATTGAGCTAGGGTAGTGATAGTGAAAAGTGACAATGAATTCAAGAAATACAGAGAATGGTAACTGATAAGAAGAAGTTTAAGATGTTTCCCAGATTTGCAGCTTAGAATATACAAAGGCTGGGGTGCCTGAGTGCCTCAGTTGGTTGGAGCATCTGACTTCAGATTAGGTCATGATGTCACGACTCGTGACTTCAAGCCCCACATCAGGCTCTGTGCTAACAGCTCAGAGCCTGGAGCCTGCCTCAGATTCTGTGTCTCCCTCTCTCTCTCTGCCCTTCCCATGTTCGTGCTCTGTCTTTTTCTTTCAGAAAATAAATAAACATTAAAAAATTAAAAAAATAAAATACAAAGAATGGAGTAGGTTTAGTAGGGTCAGAAGCAGGGATCCATACATCTGTCTGAGTGCCCTTGGACAGAAAAGGGAGTACAACCTATCTCCCACCTTCAAAGAGTTTATTTCCCTCGTAAAGGATGGAGACCAGTGCATAGAGAAGATGAAACATGTGCAAAGAAAGGGGTCAGTGAGAGATGATGGGAAAGTAAAGAGGAGACTGTGTGGAAGAAGTGGTATTTAAATAAGACCTCAGAGGAAGATGAAGATTTACATTGTTTGAAATGATTGGAGAACATTCAGGCAAAGGGAACAGTGTGGGTTAAAGCAGAAGGGTGTGCCTGTAAGTGGCATGTTTACAGGTCAGTGAGTGGTATATTATGGGTACATTGCAGGGCAATGTGGGTTTAGTGGAATTTGAGGCTGAAAGAAAGGTTAAGGCCAAATGATGTGTGATATTTTCAGGTACCTGGTTATAAAACACCTATTGTTTGTCAGGTCCTATGTTAGACTCATGTGACAGATGAGCAAGATTTGGTCTCTGTCTCTGAAAAATTCATTCTTTAGTGAATTCAAAAACCCAATAAATAATGTTAAAGAAGCTAAAATATGCAATAAGGACCTATCGAAAATGGAAGGCACAAAGTAAGGAGTAACTTACTCTGCATTTATAAATCAGGGTATCTTCACTCAAGAATATCTTAAAGGGCCAGGAAGATTTCTGGAGGGCATGGGGTGGAGCTTTCCAAAAAAGGCTTTCCAAATAGAGGCAGCAGCATGAGAAGTGTGGAAGCAAGTGTGCTCATGTTTTGTGCATCTCTCTTATTCCTTTCATCATTGCTCCTAGCTAAAGAAAATCACAATCCTAAAATCTGAGGTTGGGGCCAGTCCAGTCTCAACTGGGTTAATTTAATCTACCAAGGACCATAGAGTCCTTATTGCAGTGTCAGGTGCTGGCCAGTCTTTAATGATGAAGCCTACTTTATTTCTCTTTTTATTTATTTTTTGTGTAAATCTGCCTCAGAAATCTTAGATGAAAGAGTGAATTTCAAGGTAAGATTCAGGGTCTCCTGCATTCCCATAAAAACTTCATTCACCCCTAATTATTTGGAGCGCAGGATTTAGTTCTGCTCCAGGCAGACAAGCTTTTGATTGGAAATGCTAAATTTCCAGAGGTTTCTACAAAGTTATTTGTTGTTTTCTTGGCTCAGTGGGCTCTTCTTATCGCCTGTCTCACAGCTCTGCAGTGTCTTGCATTCTGATAGTAAGAAGCCTTAGGGGGGACAATGCAGGTGTTTGGAATTTCAAGTGATTCAGCATCACTGGGGACATGACGTACTAGAAATGACAATCTCTCCATTTCCACCTGCCAGAAACTCGGGGTCCAATAGCAGCCTCTCCAGTTCATGAATATGATGAATAGCTTTGTGCACACCAGGCTATTATCTTAGAGTAATTCAGGCTGAGAAGATACTTTCTAAATAAAAGCTTGAGTTTCAACTCAGAAAGCACTTTGAGTGTATTGGAATCTTTATGTATATAATTTGTTTCATCGGGTTCTCTCATTTTCATTTGAGGCTGAGGAATTGTCCTGATTGCACAGTTAGTGGTGGTACAAAGAGTCATTGCCAGAGGTTGGGTTTCTTGGGAAACAGATGCTAAGGTGAAGTGTATTTGTCAGCTTAGGCTGCCATAACAAAATACCATAGATTGAGTGGCTTAAGCAACAGAAATTTATTTTTTCACAATTCTGGAGGCTGGAAGTCTGAGATCAGAGTGCCAACATGGTCAGGTTGTTGTGAGGGCTCTCTCCCTCACTTGCTTATGTCCATCTTCTTCTCAATGTGTGTTCATGTGACCATTCCTCTGTGAGTACACATGGAAACAGAAAAGAGATTTCACTCTTTCTCTTCTTATAGGCCACTAATTGTATTAGATTAGGACCCCACTTTTATGCCTTCATATAACTTTAAATACCTCCTAAAAGCCCTCTCTTCAGATACAGTCACATTGAGAATTAGGGCTTAAATGTATGTATATTTTGGGCAGGGGGTGGACACAATTCAGTCCACAGCAGAGAGATATCCTACAGGAGGTTATGAGGGAGTACTTGGGTTAACTACTTCTGAAATGGAAGACAAAAAAAAACAGCATTTAATAGAGGGAGAAGTTGGGCTGTGAAGCAGTCTCATCTAAGATGCCAGTTCATCCTACAAGGAACTCTAAAGCTGGGGAAGGCCTTACAGAGTTTTCCCAAGTTGAGGCCTTTCTATTGCCGTGTCAGCCAGTCATTGGATGTGGATTGCCTCTAGTGAGAATTTTCTTATTGTCTCCTTGTCGATCTGTATATATTTTGAGGATGTATGGATAGATTCCTAGGCCGTTGCCTTTATTCTCGGAATGTGGAAAGCCTTTTTTATATTCTTGCCATAGATCGTGGTGTTGATGGCTCATTCCTGAAGATAACTAGCTAACTAGCTAACTAACTAACTAACTAACTAACTAACTAACTAACTAACTAACAGGGAGAATCCAGATAAAAGGATTGTGCTTCTGATCAGTCAGGAATAAAATACTCAAAATCTCCTTGTTATGGGTGAAAATGCAGAGGATAGCAGCATCAAAAATATACATCACCTTGGGTAGCTCTGTTTCTAACAAACCTATGCATCAGTCTTTATTTTCCTAAAGTCTAGACTGGCTGGCTCAGTTAGCTAAGTTGACAATTTCAGTTCTTTACCTCTCTTCTAGAAAATATTTACTATTTCTTAATCTTCATGCATGTAACTATTACAAACTGTTTGGGCTTTAGCATTCCCTAATCTCACAAAATTAAGTCTTTCCATTTTGATCTTCTTAGCCTGCTGCATTATGTCCTTTATAGCAATCCCTACATGTATAATTACCCAGTTAATGATTAATTCCCTGTTAGAGTGTTAATCACATGATAGTGGGGAACTGTACTTATCTTATTCACCATTGTATCATTACCATCCAGTACACTTGGAACAGTGTTCAAATATTATTTGCTGAACAAATAAATGCATGATTCAATGATGTTAACAAGGCAAAAGTATTTGGAGGTCATTTCGTACCTATGATTTCTGTCAACATGTTAACATGGATCACTTTTTTATATTACTTTTTAATAAGTCATTTAAAAAAATAATTATCCAGATTGTACATTGACATACTTTTTCCTCAGGTCATCACTTTTGGTAAAAGCATTTCAAGATCTTGCTGACATACCTCAACAGCAATCAGTAATCTGTAATCATGAAAAAGTCTGTGATTTTAATTTGTCACCCATGGCCCCTGACAACATGTTAGGAGTTTCTTACAGGGAGATACACACATCTATTCATATCCTTTACTAAAGGGACAGTCCTTTATCATGGAGACTTTTCCTCTTTGAAGCAATATGGAGGGTATTCTGATACTTTCATGCACATTCTTTCATTTGATATTCATAACATTTACATGGAATAGGCAAATAAGACATTTTCTTTCCATTTTATTGATTAAAAAATCAAGACAGAGAAATTTAGGAATTTATTTGGGATCGAAAACCTAATAAATAAAACCTGGGTCTTCTGATTCCAAGTTATTTTCATTTTCTATAGAAATTATCATCTCTGTAGAATTATTTTATAATTTGAATTATTTTCTAGTATAATTATAGAAATAGTTTTCTATATAATTAGAATTATTTTTACTTCCTATGGTTTCTTTCTAATGACTAAATTGATGGATGTGTAAAGAGTCTGAATAGGAAATTCATAAGGTTAAAAAATATACTGTGGCAAGCTTTCCTTTCCCTGATAAGAGACCAATTAGAGACATCAGAGAGAAAACATGATCCTAGTGTGAACTTTATTCAAGACATCTGAAAAGGTCTTCTTACTCAGAGAGGAAACTGGTTGTTTTCCAGCACTATTGTCAAAATATTGGCTGATTATTATCTTTCTGGAAAGTAAATTGCTTAAAAGCCATCAAAGGGTGCTCATGTTGAGCCCCATCAGTAAGCAAGAAAGCAGAGAACATTACCATGCTTACTTAGTAAAGGCACAATCACTCTGGGAAGGAAGACAACACTGAGAATTTAATTCTGGCTGTACTTCTGTGTGTATACCACAGATAATACTGCCCCTAGTCTCAAGTTCTTCTAGACAGATTAAATACCAATGGGTCTGTCTGTTATATTTGTTTTTAAGGGTAAGTGAAGAGCCTGACTTTTAGTAAAATTACAATTAGTAGAAAAACTAATTGTATAGGGGCACCTGGGTGGCTCAGTTGGTTGGGCATCTGACTTCAGCTAAGGTCATAGTCTCCCAGTTTGTGAGTTCAAGCCCCGCATCAGGCTCTGTGTTGACAGCTCAGAGCCTGGAGCCTGCTTCAGATTCTGGGTCTCCCTTGCTCTCTGCCCCTCCCCTGCTCATGCTCTGTCTCTCTCTGTCTCTCAAAAATAAATAAATGTTGAGAAAAAAAAAAACTAATTGTATAGAAGCCAAGGGCTGAGAATTAGCAATCAGGGTATGAAGGTTTCTAAAATGTGTGTGTGTGTGTGTGTGTGTGTGTGTGTGTGTGTGTGCGCGCGCGCGCGCGCGCGTTAATGTTTGGAAATGAATGACCTAAAAACAAGGCTTGATATTTACTAAATTTTTAGGACATTCCAAATCTATAAGTGATAGATTCAAAAAATTATGTTGGAAAAATAAAACCATTCAAGAGTAGCAAAATTGGGACACCTGGGTGGCTTAGTTGGTTAGGTGTCCGACTTCAGCTCAGGTCATGATCTCATGGTTGGTGGGTTCGAGCCCCGCAATGGGCTCTGTGCTGACAGCTCAGAGCCTGGAGCCTGCTGTGGATTCTGTGTCTCCCTCTCTCTCTGTCCCTCCCCCACTCATGCTCTGTTTCTCTCTCTCTTAAAAAATAAATAAACATAAAAAATAAAAAAGAAAGAATAGCAAAATAAAATTCCTTTAATAATAGAGAACCATATATATCCAATATTCAAACCAGCTATAAAAGCTAACTAATTAAAGACAAAATAATCATTTTATATACATTGAGCAATTAAAGAAATCACATCAATGGGTGCAAAAAGCAAGTGGTCCTGTTTAAAAGCATAAATAATATAAAATTTATAGAGATATGTCTTAATTTTCGTTGTACTTTAATCAATCAAATATTTTATCAGTTTTGTTTTTGTGATCAGTACCTGCTCAGAATAGCCCTTCCCCTGCTCCATAAAATTTGTAACCTAAATTTGCACACTCAATACTATTCATACTGAGCCAATCCTGATGAAAGCCTGTATAATATAAAAATTCAGGTAGATGCAATAAATTAAATATGTATGTTGTAAACTTTAAGGCAAGCTCTAAACACTAAAAAAGCATATCTGATAGAAGTGAAGATAAATAGAATTTTAGAAAATAATCAAATTGAAAGCAGGTAGTAAAAGAAAAAAATAAAAAGAGTAGATGGAATAAATAGGAAACATGCAATAAGGTAGTAGATTTAAATCTAAAACTATAAATAATTACAGTAAAAATAAAAGGTCCAATAATTTTAATTAAAAGATAGAGGTTATCAGATGGCATATAGTATGGTCATGTTTTTTTTATTCTACCCATGAAAAAATTCACTACAAATATAAAGATGTTGATAAATCAAAAGTAATAGGACAAAAAAGCTACGCAAACACTAACTAAAAGAAAAATAGAATGATTATATTATCAGACAATGTAGATTTCAATACAAAGAATAGCATCAGAGATAAAAGGAGACATTACCTAATGATAAATGGGGTTAATCCCCCTAAAAGACATAAGAATACTAAATGAGTATAGACCTAACAGTTGAGCTTTAAAATGTAGAAACGGAATGTAGCCAAAAGAATAGGCAAATCCACAATCTTAATTAAGAGACTTTAATATTCCTCTCTTAGTGATCTACAGAACAAATAGAAAATCAGTGAGGCCTATACAATTTAATAAACTAACTTGACTTAATTGACATTTAAAAAACAGACTTCATCCCCAAAAGTGGAATATACATTTATATTATTTCTGTGCCTCCTATAGACAGATCTCAAGATAAGATTTGGCATCCAAGAGATTCACTGCATCTAAGGAAAAAAAAAAATAGAAAGGATCCAGAAGAGATAGGAGAGGCATCAAACTGTCCTGAAAATCTGACTTTTGTGTGAGAATTAAGGAAAGAGAGTTGGACAGGCAATCTCAGTTTGCAGAACACTTTGAAGAAAGTTTCAGGAAGGCCAACTGGCCTGTCAGTTGGCCAAACCACCTGCCAAGAGAGTTCTAAATCTGGAACTCTCATCATGGACCTGCCTTAGTATTCCCACCATGTTTTGTCCTTCCATAAGAACATCTCACAGGTAGAATGACAGCATGAACAATGCAGTGGTAACTTCAGTGAATAGCAACTAAGGCCATTGAACAATTATACTTCCCCTTTAGGAGATCTGAATAGCACATCTTCATTGATGCCAAATACATGCCTTATGCTTATTTCACACAGCTTTGAATGAAAGATCCTCCATGGTTCCTATGGACCTCTTTGTGAGGTCAAACAGAAAAGTAAGGCTAATGGGATGAACTATACAGCACATGGTGTTGGAGAATTCCAAATAAAGCTTATAGTTTAATCATTAGTATTATACCTATGTTGATGTTTTAGTTTTGATAAATGCATCTGTGATAGGGTGATATAAGAAATACGTATTTGGTCTTTTTTTCTGGTACCTCGCACAGAGCTCCTATAGCCTTTCTAATTTTCTAAGTGATAGGTATGAAAGAAACACCATTTATATTATGTACATACACACACATATTCAATCCCTTCCAACCATACCTGATTCGTGCTAATTAGGTGTCTCTTAGCGGATGCCTAAAGAACATCAGGATGGGAGCTGGTTGCCCCAGGAACCAACCATGTGATTAGAGGGTTGAAATTTTCAGCTCTAACCCTGACTTCCAGGGAGGGGAGAGGTGCTTGAGATTGAGTCACTCGCCAATGGCCAATGTTTAATCAGTCACACCTACATAATGGAATTCCATGAAAAACAATAGGATTTGAAGACTTTTCAGGTCAGTGAACTGCATCCTTGCACTGAGAGGGTGTTGCATCCTAAATGCCACAAGATAGAAATTCCTGCTTAGAATCCTCTGGACTTCACCTATGTACTTTTTCATCTGGCTATTCATTAGTATACTTTATAATTTCCTTTATAATAAACAAGTAATAGTAAGTAAAGCATTTCCCTGATTTTTATGAGCCATTACAGAAAATGATCAAATCTGAGGAGGAATCATGGTAACCCCAATTTGTTGAGTCAGATAGAATAGGTAATCTGGGAACCCATTACTTGTGATTCGTATTTGAAGTTGGTGGCAGTCTGTGGACTGAATGCTTAACCTGTGGTGTCTGTGCTAACTCCAGGTAGTGTCAGAATTGAATTAATTATAGGGCATCCAACTGATGTCTTCAGAGAACTGGAGAATTGCTTAGTGTGGAAAATTTGGTGTCATAAGTTTCTGTGGATAAAAAACAGAACATGATAGCTATAGTACCATGATTATATGGTTAACCTTGGGGAAGATGGGTGTATGATACATGGGAATTGTCTGTTTTGTTTTTGCAACTTTTCTGTAAGTCTCAAATTATTTAAAAAGAAGAAGAAGAAGAAGAAGAAGAAGAAGAAGAAGAAGAAGAAGAAGAAGAAGAAGAAGAAGAAGAAAATTAATGACATTATTTCCTCTAACTGATCAGTTTCCCTGCCAATGTGGTAAATCTTCTTGCTTTCTTGTCCAAAGTATCGTAGTGGTAGCCATAGGTTGTAGTGATTAAACTCTTCTTGAGTCTCTTTTGTGAACACTTTGTAGAGAAAGAAAGGGAGAGACAGAGGGAGGGGAGATCCAAATTACAAATATCACACATAAAAAAGTTGGCATTATCATAGATCCTGCAAACATTGAAATTATAATATGGAAATATTTTGAGTAACTTTATGTCAATACATTTTACAATGTAAATGAAATGGACAAATTCTTTGGAGGACAAACTACCAAGATTCACACAAAAAGAAATAGATATACTAAATTATTAACATAATGCTGTCATCACATTGAAGAGTTCTCTTTAATTCCTAGTTTGCTGACAATCTGTATTATAAATGGATGTTGGATTTTTTTCAACTGTTTTTTTTTTTTGGCATCTATTCAAATGATCATATGGTTGTTTAATAAATATACCTATTTTCCTCATTGTTATAACCCATTCTGTCTCATACATTTAGATATAGATACTAGATTTACACAGTATGTACTTCAAAAATGATAGCTATTATTATCAATTTAGTATTAACATTGAGATCTGGTTACTTATTTCTTGCCCATATTGATTACAACCCTTTTAGGTTTGGAAGAGATGCCAAAAAGGGATAATATAGCCTAAAATATTTTTTATTGTTTTTGATAATGTCTCCTCTACCAATTTCCTGGTGTTATTTATTTTTGGGTGAGCTTGAAACAACCACCTTAGAAATACCAAGATTAACTTTACACTTTTTCCTTATAGGCTAAAATCACTCTTTTTCTTTTTTTCTTAATATTTATTTATTTTGAGAGAGAGAGAGAGAGAGAGCACAAGTGAGCAGGGATGGGCCAAGAGAGAATCCCAGGCAGGCTCCATGTCTAGCCCAATTCAGGGTTCCAGCTCACAACCACTGAGATCATGACTGCGAGATTAGGACTTGAGCCAAAATCAAGAGGCAGATGCTCAACCAACTGAGCCATCCAGGCACCCCAGCGTAAAGTCACTCTTTTATAGCAAATAACTTTACCTTCTCTCTCTCTCTTGATTCCCACCCTGGCCTCTTTTCAGAGATAGAGATGCTTTTCAAATGGAAAGCACATTGGTAGTTTTAACATGGGGGAAATAAAAGTAAAAGAGTAGGAGGATTTTTTAAAATAGCAGCTTTTAACAGATACTTTTAAATGTTGATCTACTTCACTAAACTGAAGTTCATGAGGCCAAGATAATGTTTTATGTTTATATTTTATTCTTGTTTGTTTGTTTCCAGATGCTCTACTAAGGCTTGGCACAAGGGTGCCTCATTAAATATTGAATGAATAAGTGAACAAATAAATATTTTATCTTAGGGCATTATGTTATGTTGACCCATTTGTTCATTCTTTGTAGGGGCAGGTTTTCTTCTCTGAAGAAACTAGAGTATATTTCAACATTTATTTGATGTCACAAACAATAGCCAGTGATAAAGTAAACCACAAATAAATCCTGGTAAAATTTAGAGATAGAGATTTTTAAATGGGAAAGCAGCAGGTGATTTATTTAACAAGCACATGTTTGGGAGAAAACATAATAGAAGTTAACTTTTTTTGTTTTTTTCTTGAGAGTAGCATCTAGAAACTTATGTGGACACACTGGCAGACAGTCAGTTGTCTAATAACTGTTATTTCTGCTGCCAGGTTAGGGAAAGAAACAATCTGGGAATCCCAAGTTTCTTGTTACCTTGGCAACCACAGGTAGAGCACAAAAGTGATGAGATTGACTCACTAAATCCCTTTCTAAATCCTCTAGAAGATTTAACTTTGTTAGCTTATCAAGTCTATCTCTGGAACTCTTGCTCCTCTAAAAGACTTACCAAAAACCCTTTGATTGAGATTCAAAATGATTTCTCTGTATCACTGATGAACTTTTATTAAGCCTGATCTTTTGAACACTCATCAAACTAAAGTTTGAGCTTCTTTTGCAACAGTAAATCACAGATTCCAAACCAGGTTTTAGATATTTATGTTTCATAGATGTGATCCACCAAAGTAGAAAGTTTTTAAAGGAGATTTTAGCCAAAGAGAGGCTCGCCTGGCTTTGGTGTTTATATTCAGTACTTACCGAATACATTAAGGCACATGTGTCTGTTGTTGAGTAACAAGCAAGCAAATATAACAGGCTATTAAGTTTTCCTGTGAACTCACCATATTTATTAATATTCAGATGTCCCTTCTAAATCTCACTCTTCAAATTGTGCAGCCATTGAGCAAATGGATCATAGTTTCTTACTTGGGATGAAAATCATGTAGTGTTCAGCCCCTCGAACATTGCTGCACATTGATAAATAAAAATCACTGTCACAACATAATGAGACCACCAAATATTGTTCATCTTAATTTAAACTTAATAACAACTGAAATGAATACTACCGTCTTCCTTGTGTAGATGAGAAAAGGAAAACACAGATTATCCAAGTGATTTTGCCCAAGATGACATAAGTAGAGAAGCTAGAATTTAATACACATTTACTGAGATTTCTGTTACGTGATATTATTTCCTCCTTTATGAAAATAAGATTTTAACTTGGCTGAGATGGTGGTATGTACAAGGAATGGCACAGAAGACTTAAAAAATAAGTAGGTGTCAGGTGATAAAAAGTAAATTTTTGAGTATTTTAAATAGGTTGAACTCTATCCTATAAATTTTAAGGAAACATTGAAAACCATTGAGCAGGAGAGGAATACAATTAAATTTGTATTTTGCAATGGTGACCCTGGAATCATTAAGGAAAAGAGATTTAGGTATCAGAAGACAATAGAAAGGTCAGTTAGGATGTTACTTCTGTTGAAGTGGTCCACACAACTTGCAATTACAAATGAAATAAATGGGTGGGACATGAGTAGAGGAAGAGGCACCCACTAATCACGCAGACACTGGACTAGATGCTTTGTGAGTGTTATCTTTAATCATTAAAAAATCCCTATTATGCACTACTGTTTTTATGACCTACAGAAATTATATAGTATGTTTTATTTCTCATAGTCAGCAAATGGCATAACCAGGATTTAAATTAAGGTTCATGTGGTTCCAAATATCTTGATTTTTTTATCAACATAATTCAAGTACAATGGGATGGAGAGGAAGAAACATTTACAGGTCCTAGTTAAGAAACAAAACCTATCATATATGTAATTAGAATAAGGAGTGAAAGAAGAATCCAGAATGTTTCTTAGTTTTATGGCTTGAATGCCTGGATGAATTATTGTAATGAGTATTGAAATGAGTAATTGGGGATGAAAAGCAAATTTGGTGTAAAGATAAACATTTCTATTGCGGTTCTTAAAACTGTACTTTAGAATTACCTGAGATGCTCTTAAAATCAGTTTTAATTGCCCATTTTTTCCCACTAAATGTAAACATCATGAGGGCAAGGATCAATCTCCTGAATATACAATTACATATAATAGCATAGTGTTTGGCATATAATAAATGCTTAAATAAATAAATAAAATTCCTAAGTTATCAAGCACTCTGTAGCCCATAATACTTGTCTTAGGTTTAATCAGTCAGGGTTTGCAAAAGAAAACAGAAGGCTTATGCAACTGTTGGAAGTTCTGGAGGAATGAATGAATTAGAATCATTGCTGTTTTCTCAGGAAATTCAGAAAAGAATTGCAGAGATGTAATAATCTCAACTCACTGCAAAGTCTAAGTGGGGTATTTTAAGGACAGGTGGATGCTGCTAGCAAAATTCCACATCTGCCATCTCTCGAATCCATGTGTCTGTCCATTGCTGCTACTGAAAAAAAAAAAAAAATAGATTCTCCTTTTCCTGCACCTTGCAAATATCTAATAAATTTCTCAGGATTATCCAAGAAATGTGGCTTCTAGGCTTTTAGCCACTATTGAAAAAGGGATAACTTTGAAAGGTGGGTGTGACTTTATCATCAAATGATTATATCATCAAATGATATCTGGTAGATAGATAAGTCATCTGCTTTATCCTCAGGCTTTTCAGAGGTGGAAGACAACTTCCTCACTACTGTTTCTGCCTTCTCCTTCTCGAACATGCAAAATTTATGGGCCATTTTTCCTTTTCTCCACTGTATGCCTCACAAATACACATATTTTCATGCACACTTGTTCAAAATAAATAACAATATACTGATAGATTAATTCTTTCCATTACATTAATATCTTCTGATGGATTCCAAATAAGTGCTGTTGTCACAGATTATATTCTTAAAAGGAAAGGTATGATGGCTTCACTGGCTTGGAATATGTTATTCACAAATTGTACTCATTAGTAATAAAACCACGTTTTTAGAATCACTGAAGAGTAAAAAAACTGAAGGAACCCAGATATTTGTCCAGTCTCTCAACGTACAAAACTCTTTCATAACATCTCCAGACACTTCTAACTACCAGGATCTTATTTTATGGTAAAGTAGTCTTTTCCTTTTTTTTTTTTTTTTTTTTTTTTTTTTGTCTCATGGATCAAATATTTAATCATTCCATGTATAGAATTTGTTTCCTTGTAATACATAGCTAATTAAATATCCTTTATCAAATACATAGCATGAAGTCACAATCCTACCAACCTTTACTCAGGTGATTACTTCTTTTTCCTATAAATTCAAGGTTTAATCTCTAAAACATCGCTGTGTTTATTTCAGTTACATAATCTTTTCTGTTTCAACTGTATCATCTAACACACAAGCCAAATTTCTCATCTGTAGGTAATATTCTATGTATTAATTTAAAACACTGTTAAAATATGGAGAAAACATAATTAGAACAGGATTATTGAGTAAATCATTACAACCCTTTCTTCAGTTGGACCCCAATTACTTATTTAATATGTTTAAGTTTAATTAGCTACAAACCCACCTGACCAGAGCAACATAGTATACATATCTCAATTTTGTTCAGAAGACATTATCAAATATCTTATAGAAGTGAATTCCTTAAAAATGTTTATTGAAATATGATTGGCCTACACTGAAATACACAGATATTAGGTGTTACTGTTCAATGAGTTTGTACAAATGCAACCATCCAGGTAACCTATACCCCTATCAGGATATAGATGTTATCATCACCCAGAAAATTTCCTTTATATTCTATTCCAATCAAATCATATTCTTCCCTCTCCTAAAGCAACCAATATTCTGATTTATTTCACCATAACTTAGTTTTGCCTGCTCTGCAACTTCACATAAAAACAATAAAGCAGATGTATACTTCTGTGTATGGCTCTTTTTCCTCTGAAAAGTCTTGGAGATTCAGCTACATTATTGCATATTTTAAGTAGCTGATATTATTTTTGATTATTTTTTAATTTTATTAGACATTTTTTAACATTTACTTATTTTTGAGAGACAGAGAGAGCATTAGTGGGAGAGAGGCAGAGAGAGAGGGAGACACAGAATCCCAAGCAGGTTCCAGGCTCTGAGTTGTCAGCCCAGAGCCTGCTGCGGGGCTCGAACCCACGAACCATGAGATCATGACCTGAGCTGAACTTGGACGCTTAACTGACTGAGCCACCCCGGTACCCCAGTAGTTGATATTGTTAAATGGTAGCTAATATATCATTGTATAACTACATTATAAGTTTGTTTATTCATTGTCTTGTAGATAGTTGTGTGGATTGTTTACAACTTTGTCTATTATGAATGAACCTGCTATGAGCATTCTTACACAAGTGATTTTGTTGATACATGTATTCATTTCTCTTGGATAAATACTTAGGAATAGAATTTCTGAGTCATAGTGTAGTTGCATGTAATTTTTCCCAAAATGATTGTGCTGCTTTATATTTACATCAATAATGTTTGAGATACCTGGGTCCCATAGATCCTCATATTTCATGTTTTCAGTCTTTTATATATACACATAAAAGTCATATATATATATATATATATATATATATATATATATATATATTTAATTTATTTATTTATTTTCCTTATTTAATTGTTTGAGTATAGCTGCCACACAATGCTACATTTGTTTCAGGTGTTCAACATAGTGATTCTACAAGTTTATATGTTATACTGTGCTTACCACAAGTGTAGCTACCATCTGTCACCTTATAACACTATTACAATATCATTGATGATATTCCTTTTGTGGTGCCTTTTATTCCTGTGGCTTATTCATTCCACAACTGGTAGCTTGTATATCCCACTCTCTTTCACACAGTTTGCTCATACCCTTACACCTCTCCCCTCTGGCAAGCATTAGTTTGTTCTCTGTATTTATAGGTCTAATTCTGCTTTGTTTGTTTATTATTATTATTATTTATTATTATTATTTAGATTCCACATATGAGTGAAATCATAAGGTATTTGTCTTTCTCTGTGTAACTTATATCTCTTAGCACAATATCCTTTGGGACCATCCATGTTGTTGCAAAAGGCATAATCTCATTTTTCGTGGCTGTGGAATGTTTCTTTCTATCTGTCTGCCTATCTGTCTATCTGTCTACCTAGATATCACCTCTTCCTTATCCATTCATGTACCAATGGACATTTAAGTTGACTTTTGTAAATAATGCTGCAATAAACATAGAGGTGCATATATCTTTTAAAATTAGTGTTTTTGGTTTTTTTAGGTAAATGCCTAGAAGTGGAGTTATTGGATCATATGATATTTCTATTTTTAATATTTGGAAGAACTTCCATACTGTTCTCTAAGATGACTGCACTAAAATTTACATTCCCACCAACAGTGTATGAGGTTTCCTTTTTCTCCATATTCTTTCCAACACTTGTTACTTCTTGTTATTTCTTGTGCTTTTACCCATTCTGACAGGTATAAAATGATATCTTATTGTGGTTTTGATTTGTATTTTCCTGATGATTAGTGATATTGAGCATATTTTCATGTGTCTGTTGGCCATCTTTATGTCTTTCTTTGGAAAAATGTCTATTCAGGTCCTCTGCTCATTTTTAATCAGATTTTTTATTTAGTTTTTATGTTTTTTATTATTTTTTTAATTATAATCCCAATGTAGTTAACAAATAGTCCTAGGTTAGTTTCCAGTGTATATTATAGTGATCCAGCAGTTCCATACATTACTCATTGCTCATCAAGACAAGTGCACTCCTAATCCCTTTCATTTATTTCACCCCTTCCCCCACCCACCTCCTTTCTGGTAACCATTGGTTTGTTATCTATAGTTAAGAGTCTGTTTTTGGCTTCTCTCTCTCTCTCCCTGTCTCTCATTTTTTCCTTTGCTCATTTGTTTTGTTTCTTAGATTCTACATATGAGTGAGATCACAGGGTATTTGCATTTCTCTGACTTATTTCACTTAATGCCTACCATCAAGGTTCATCCATATTGTTGCAAATGGCAATATTTCATTCTTTTTATGGGTGAATAATATTGCTTTGAATATATATACCACATCTTCTTTATCCATTCATCTATTGATGGACACTTGGGCTGCGTCCATAGTCTGGCTATTGTAAGTAATGCTGCAATAAACATAGGGGTTCGTGGATCCCTTTGATTTAGGTTATTTATTTATTTATTTAGTAAATACCCCATAGTGTGATTCCTGGGTCATAGGGTAGTTCTATTTTTAATTTTCTGAGAAATATCCATATTGTTTTCCACAATGGCTGTACCAATTTAGCATCCAATACTATTATCTAATATATGCTCCATACTCAAATTTTTGTAATTATACCAATATTATCCTTTATAGAAGTATTTTTTACCAGTACAAGATCCATTACAAGATGAAGCACTATATTAAATTGTCAGTCTTTAATCTCCTTTAATCTGGTAAATATGTTCAGCCTCCTTTTGTTTTATAACATTGACATTTTTGAAGAATAGAGGCCCAATGTTTTTTAGAATGTCTCTCAATTTTGGCTTGTCTGATGTCTTCTCAGGCATTTTTCCTTGTCATCATTTTGTGGTTTCATTTCTATTTTGGCTTTGCCTAAAATCCCAAGCTAAGTAGTTCTATGTAGTTCAGGTTCAGCTCTAATTGGCCAGTACACTAAGTCCTGTACAGCTATCATTTGCTAAAAGCTGTACCTGCATCCTTCCCTGTATGTAAACAATATTTACCTGAACAGTGTAGCAAATGTTAGTGACCTACTGAAGTTAAAATCCTGTATATCTACTAAGCGTGAGGCTTAATTCTACATATTCAGGCTCTTTGAGTTTAAAACTATCTGCATAATTATAAATAATCATCTCCTTACCACCATATAAACTGCTACTAACAGGCAAAATTAAAAAAAAAAACAGCAAGTAGGTGGATTATGCTTGCTAATGTGCCACAGAAGTCTAAGGTCACCAAGTTAAGAGCTCTAATCTTTCTGTGTTACCCATATTTGCAAATTTAATCAATTATACCTATTTCTCAAGGATCCCAGCCCACATATAAACAGTACCTATCTGGTGAGGTCTCAATATGTGGTTGCTACACTGAATTAGATTGCACTGGATTAGATTGATGTTTGAGAGTTTGGGCCTAAAACAAGATGTCCTTTTGCAGAGAAAGAACATAATTGTCTTCCAATGTGGTAAAAATTTACCTCCCCTTTTCAAATAGATAATTCACCTACATAGAAAAAGTAAAATTTTATATTTCAGCAAGACTTAACCACAAGTTCAGCTAACCAAAAAATTGAACATCCTTAAGTGATAGGCTGAGCACTCCTTAAATGATAGGCTGAATCTCAAGGGCACACATCAGACCCTGAAATTTGACATCCGTAAAAAAGAATAGCAGGCATAGAGAGTACAGATGTGTTGTTGTTGCTGTTAACAGAAAAGACCCTGAAGCATTGGAAAAGAGAAATGGAAATAATGAACAAATCAACCCAGAGAACAGGTGCTGACATGTGGCTTCATATCAGATGGAACACTTCCTTCACTTGTGTGACAAGGAAATTGAGGACAGAACACCCAGTAACACTTCACAAAAACAGAATCTCAAAAACGGAACACAGAGAGGCATAAAATGATAGATGAAGAGACTGTAAAAGGTAGCCTGATCAAATGATTTGGAAACTATTGTGGTTGAAGGCTGTGTAGTGCTTTACTCCTGGCCTCTGTTGTTGGCCTCTGGTGACTTCACCTCAGCTAGCTTTTGCACTGAATGAATGTTGTAATGTAGAGTTCTTTTTGGTAGACTAAAAAGGATCTTTCAGTTTAAATGTGGTTTTGAAGAGGTCTGGATTTCTAACCATGAAAAAAGGGAAAAACTAGGACCAGGAAACCCATTTTAGCATCATAAGGCAGCATTTTCTGATCCACAGAATTTTCCAGAAAGGATATTAGCCAGCAGTTCTCAAAGTTTGATCTAGGTGTTTCTGGAAGTTCCTGAGACCCTTTAAGGAAGACTTTAACTTCAGTTTTCTAAAATGTTATTTGCTTTTTTTTTCACTCTTATTGTCTTGTAAGCAAATGGTGGAATTTTCCAGAGTCTACTTGAAGTGTGATGACATTCTTACTTTGATAGCTAATGGGATGTGTACTTATGTATTTAGGATTTTCTAATGTAGTAGATTTAGGGTATAAATATATACTTTTTCAGAGATTAACTTAGTTTATTCTCCGTGATTTTACTTTGCTATCACTGGCTATCTACAGTTATATGTTCCAAAATCTCACTAGCCCTATGTTCATCTAAAATATCATTATTCCTAAATTCCAGAGTAAACTATAATATTTTATCAGAATTAAAAAGGTAAATTTTAGAATTACAAAATAATGTTTTTTATTTAGTTTATTACATTGGTTAGAGAGCTTATAGAAGATAAAATTACTCTTATAGCAGTGGCACCAAGCTCTCTTAGTAATTTTTCACTATAATACACTTAAAGTTTTTAAAAATGTCAATTTCATTTAACAATGTTTTTAATGACACAGTAAAAACTTACCAGCTTTATTAAATATTTGCCTTTGAGTAATATTGTAAATGACAAAATAGGAAGTACATATAAAGCAATTCTGTATCCTGAAGTACAATGGTTGCCTCAAGGAAAGGCACTTGTGTACTTGTTTGAGTAATGAGCTAACTGCCTTTATTTATTTATTTATTTATTTATTTATTTATTTATTTATTTATTTATTTATTTTTAAGGGAATGGCAGACAGACCAATTATGGTTATTTAGGTATAGGTATTTGGCAGGCATTTTCTCAAAAATGAAAAATGTGAGCCTGTCACTTTAAGGAAAACAACTTCCAGTATTTGTTGCCAATGATAAAAATTTGATCTTTGTAGTAAAAAATAGAACTTTGGCAAATTTCTGTTTACCAGTGTGAGTTTGATAGCTTTATAATACTTAAAAAACTTTACTGCTGAGCTCAGTAATATTAACAAATGTGATCTATTGATGGTATTATATAATGAAATGTGTTCACATATAGAAGATATAAATAAATCACGGAACTGATATTTCCTAAATGATCCATGCATGATGTTACAAAATTACATGTGAGTAAAAGATTGATTCAGACTACAGAGAGGCTAATGGAATTTAATGCAACAGAATTCACTGACACGGCTTCAGATTTCTCACTGTAATTAACTGAAAAAACTACGACTTGTAGTAGCAAATAAGAATATTTATAATTATCTAAAAATGTTATCAAAATATTGCTACTTCAAACTCAGGTCTTTGTGGGGCTGGATTTTCTTCATCTGCTCCAACTAAAACCACATATTGTAATTGATTGGATGCCAAAGCCAGTGTGAAAATCCAACTTTTATTAAGTTAGCAAAATTTACTAAGTCAAAGAATTCTGCAAAAAATTTATATAATACCATTTTTTTCACTAATTTCTTGTTTTGTTTTATTTTGGAAAGTTTATTATTGATGTGATTAAGTAATGGTTTATTTTTATTTTTTATTTATTTTTTTAATCTTTATTTTTGAGAGAGAGAGCATACATGTGTGGGAAGAGTAGAGAGAGAGGGAGACAGAGTTTCTGAAGCGGGCTCTGTGCTGACAGCAGAGAGCCTAATGCGGGGCTCAGACTCATAAACCATGAGATCATGGCCTGAGCGGAAGTCAGATGCTTAAATGACTGAGCCACCCAGGTGCCCCTTTATTATTTTAAATTGAATTAATATTTACTATTAACCTCCAATATAGTAAATGTCGGTAGATATTACCAAAATAAAAGCATGTTAGGCTCCTCAATAATTTTTATAGTATAAAGGGATAATGAGACCCAAACGTTGAGAAGAGCTAACATGAGCTATTTTTCATTAAGATAATAACAAAATTATTAGGTAATTTTAATGGTTAGGTTTAATTGTTCTAGGTATCAGTGTATGAGGGGGAAAAAAAATAACATACATTTAACATGCAGTAAAGAAAATATATTGAAAGACATCTGACTTTATTCTTGTACCACCGATATGAATTACATATTACTATATAAAATTTGAGTTCCTTAAATATGCCAAGTGCTTTATGTACATAATTTATAATTTTTACAAAATCTCTGTAAAGTATCCCCACTTTTTAAAAAAAATTTTTTTTTAACGTTTATTTATTTTTGAGACAGAGAGAGACAGAGCATGAACGGGGGAGGGTCAGAGAGAGGTAGACACAGAATCCGAAACAAGCTCCAGGCTCCGAGCCATCAGCACAGAGCCCGATGCGGGGCTCGAACCCATGGACAGTGAGATCGTGACCTGAGCCTAAGTCGGACGCTTAGCCGACTGAGCCACCCAGGCGCCCCTCTTTTTTTTTTTTTTCAATATATGAAGTTTATTGTCAAATTGGTTTCCATACAACACCCAGTGCTCATCCCAAAAGGTGCCCTCCTCAATACCCATCACCCACCCTCCCTTCCCTCCCACCCCCCATCAACCCTCACTTTGTTCTCAGTTTTTAAGAGTCTCTTATGCTTAGGCTCCCTCCCACTCTAACCTCTTTATTTTTTTTTTTCCTTCCCCTCCCATGGGTTTCTGTTAAGTTTCTCAGGATCCACATAAGAGTGAAACCATATGGTATCTGTCTTTCTCTGTATGGCTTATTTCACTTAGCATCACACTCTCCAGTTCCATCCACGTTGCTACAAAGGGCCATATTTTGTTCTTTCTCATTGCCATGTAGTATTCCATTGTGTATATAAACCACAATTTCTTTATCCATTCATCAGTTGATGGACATTTAGGCTCTTTCCACAATTTGGCTATTGTTGAGAGTACTGCTATAAACATTGGGGTACAAGTGCCCCTATGCATCAGCATTCCTGTATCCCTTGGGTAAATTCCTAGCAGTGCTATTGCTGGGTCATAGGGTAGGTCTATTTTTAATTTTCTGAGGAACCTCCACACTGTTTTCCAGAGTGGCTGCACCAATTTGCATTCCCACCAACAGTGCAAGAGGGTTCCCGTTTCTCCACATCCTCTCCAGCATCTATTGTCTCCTGATTTGTTCATTTTGGCCACTCTGACTGGCGTGAGGTTATATCTGAGTGTGGTTTTGATTTGTATTTCCCTGATGAGGAGCGACGTTGAACATCTTTTTCATGTGCCTGTTGGCCATCCGGATGTCTTCTTTAGAGAAGTGTCTATTCATGTTTTCTGCCCATTTCTTCACTGGGTTATTTGTTTTTCGGGTGTGGAGTTTGGTGAGCTCTTTATAGATTTTGGATACTAGCCCTTTGTCCGAGATGTCATTTGCAAGTATCTTTTCCCATTCCGTTGGTTGCCTTTTAGTTTTGTTGGTTGTTTCCTTTGCTGTGCAGAAGCTTTTTATCTTCATAAGGTCCCAGTAATTCATTTTTACTTTTACTTCCCTTGCCTTTGGGGATGTGCCGAGTAAGAGATTGCTACGGCTGAGGTCAGAGAGGTCTTTTCCTGCTTTCTCCTCTAGGGTTTTGATGGTTTCCTGTCTCACATTCAGGTCCTTTATCCATTTTGAGTTTATTTTTGTGAATGGTGTGAGAAAGTGGTCTAGTTTCAACCTTCTGCATGTTGCTGTCCAGTTCTCCCAGCACCATTTGTTAAAGAGACTGTCTTTTTTCCATTGGATATTCTTTCCTGCTTTGTCAAAGATTATTTGGCCATACTGTTGTGGGTCTAGTTCTGGGGTTTCTATTCTATTCCATTGGTCTATGTGTCTGTTTTTGTGCCAATACCATGCTGTCTTGATGATGACAGCTTTGTAGTAGAGGCTAAAGTCTGGGATTGTGATGCCTCCTGCTTTGGTCTTCTTCTTCAAAATTACTTTGGCTATTTGGGGCCTTTTGTGTTTCCATATGAATTTTAGGATTGCTTGTTCTAGCTTCGAGAAGCATGCTGGTGCAATTTTGATTGGGATTGCATTGAATGTGTAGATAGCTTTGGGTAGTATTGACATTTTGACAATATTTATTCTTCCAATCCATGAGCAGGGAATGTCTTTCCATTTCTTTATATCTTCTTCAATTACCTTCATAAGCTTTCTATAGTTTTCAGCATAGAGATCTTTTACATCTTTGGTTAGATTTATTCCTAGGTATTTTATGCTTCTTGATGCAATTGTGAATGGGATCAGTTTCTTTATTTGTCTTTCTGTTGCTTCATTGTTAGTGTATAAGAATGCAACTGATTTCTGTACATTGATTTTGTATCCTGCAACTTTGCTGAATTCATGTATCAGTTCTAGCAGACTTTTGGTGGAGTCTATCGAATTTTCCATGTATAATATCATGTCATCTGCAAAAAGCCAAAGCTTGACTTCATCTTTGCCAATTTTGATGCCTTTGATTTCCTTTTGTTGTCTGATTGCTGATGCTAGAACTTCCAACACTATGTTAAACAGCAGTGGTGAGAGTGGACATCCCTGTCGTGTTCCTGATTTCAGGGAAAAAGCTGTCAGTTTTTCCCCATTGAGGATGATGTTAGCTGTGGGCTTTTCATAAATGGCTTTTATGATGTGTAAGTATGTTCCTTCTATCCCGACTTTCTCAAGGGTTTTTATTAAGAAAGGGTGCTGGATTTTGTCAAAGGCCTTTCTGCATCGATTGACAGGATCATATGGTTCTTATCTTTTCTTTTATTAATGTGATGTATCACATTGATTGATTTGCGAATGTTGAACCAGCCCTGCATCCCAGGAATGAATCCAACTTGATCATGGTGAATAATTCTTTTTATATGCTGTTGAATTTGATTTGCTAGTATCTTGTTGAGAATTTCTGCATCTATATTCATCAGGGATATTGGCCTCTAGTTCTCTTTTTTTTACTGGGTCTCTGTCTGGTTTAGGAATCAAAGTAATACTGGCTTCATAGAATGAGTCTGGAAGTTTTCCTTCCCTTTCTATTTCTTGGAATAGCTTGAGAAGGATAGGTATTATCTCTGCTTTAAACGTCTGGTAGAACTCCCCTGGGAAGCCATCTGGTCCTGGACTCTTATTTGTTGGGAGATTTTTGATAACCGATTCAATTTCTTCGCTGGTTATGGGTCTGTTCAAGCTTTCTATTTCCTCCTGATTGAGTTTTGGAAGAGTGTGGGTGTTTAGGAATTTGTCCATTCCTTCCAGGTTGTCCAATTTGTTGGCATATAATTTTTCATAGTATTCCCTGATAATTGTTTGTATCTCTGAGGGATTGGTTGTAATAGTTCCATTTTCATTCATGATTTTATCTATTTGGGTCATCTCCCTTTTCTTTTTGAGAAGCCTGGCTAGAGGTTTGTCAATTTTGTTTATTTTTTCAAAAAACCAACTCTTGGTTTCGTTGATCTGCTCTACAGTTTTTTTAGATTCTATATTGTTTATTTCTGCTCTGATCTTTATGATTTCTCTTCTTCTGCTGGGTTTAGGCTGCCTTTGCTGTTCTGCTTCTATTTCCTTTAGGTGTGCTGTTAGATTTTGTATTTGGGATTTTTCTTGTTTCTTGAGATAGGCCTGGATTGCAATGTATTTTCCTCTCAGGACTGCCTTCGCTGCGTCCCAAAGCGTCTGGATTGTTGTATTTTCATTTTCGTTTGTTTCCATATATTTTTAAATTTCTTCTCTAATTGCCTGGTTGACCCACTCATTCGTTAGTAGCGTGTTCTTTAACCTCCATGCTTTTAGAGATTTTCCAGACTTTTTCCTGTGGTTGATTTCAAGCTTCATGGCATTGTAGTCTGAAAGTATGCATGGTATAATTTCAATTCTTGTGAACTTATGAAGGGCTGTTTTGTGACCCAGTATATGATCTATCTTGGAGAATGTTCCATGTGCACTCGAGAAGAAAGTATATTCTGTTGCTTTAGGATGCAGAGTTGTAAATAGATCTGTCAAGTCCATCTGATCCAATGTGTCATTCAGGACCCTTGTTTCTTTATTGACCGTGTGTCTATATGATCTATCCATTTCTGTAAGTGGAGTGTTAAAGTCCCCTGCAATGACCACATTGTTATCAATAAGGTTGCTTATGTTTGTGAGTAATTGTTTTATATATTTGGGGGCTCTGGTATTCGGTGCATAGACATTTATAATTGTTAGTTCTTCCTGATGTATAGACCCTGTAATTATTATATAATGCCCTTCTTCATCTTTTGTTACAGCCTTTAATTTAAAGTCTAGTTTGTCTGATAGAAGTATGGCTACTCCAGCTTTCTTTTGGCTTCCAGTAGCATGATAAATAGTTCTCCATCCCCTCACTCTCAATCTAAAGGTGTCCTCAGATCTAAAATGAGTCTCTTGTAGACAGCAAATAGATGGGTCTTGTTTTTTTATCCATTCTGATACCCTATGTCTTTTGGTTGGCGCATTTAATCCATTTACATTCAGTGCTATTATAGAAAGATACGGGTTTAGAGTCATTGTCATGTCTGTATATTTTATGCTTGTAGTGATGTCTCTGGTACTTTGTCTCACAGGATCCCCCTTAGGATCTCTTGTAGGGCTGGTTTAGTGGTGACAAATTCCTTCAGTTTTTGTTTGTTTGGGAAGACCTTTATCTCTCCTTCTATTCTAAATGACAGACTTGCTGGATAAAGGATTCTCGGCTGCATATTTTTTCTGTTTAGCACACTGAAGATCTCGTGCCAATCCTTTCTGGCCTGCCAAGTTTCAAAAGAGAGATCAGTCTCGAGTCTTATAGCTCTCCCTTTATAAGTGAGGGCACGTTTATCCCTTGCTGCTTTCAGAATTTTCTCTTTATCCTTGTATTTTGCCAGTTTGACTATGATATGTCGTGCAGAAGATCGATTCAAGTTACGTCTGAAGGGAGTTCTCTGTGCCTCTTGGATTTCAATGCCTTTTTCCTTCCCCAGTTCAGGGAAGTTCTCAGCTATTATTTCTTCAAGTACACCTTCAGCACCTTTCCCTCTCTCTTCCTCCTCTGGGATACCAATTATGCGTATATTATTTCTTTTTAGTGTGTCACTTAGTTCTCTAATTTTCCCCTCATACTCCTGGATTTTTTTATCTCTCTTTTTCTCAGCTTCCTCTTTTTCCATAACTTTATCTTCTAGTTCATCTATTCTCTCCTCTGCCTCTTCAATCCGAGCCATCTTTTCCATTTTGTTTTGCATTTTGTTTAAAGCACTTTTCAGCTCCTCCTGACTGTTCCTTAGTCCCTTCATCTATGTAGCAAGAGATTCTCTGCTGTCCTCTATACTGTTTTCAAGCCCAGCAATTAATTTTTTGACTATTATTCTAAATTCACTTTCTGTTATATTATTTATATCCTTTTTGATCAGTTCATTAGCTGTTGTTATTTCCTGGAGATTCTTCTGAGGGGAATTCTTCCGTTTGGTCATTTTGGATAGTCCCTGGAGTGGTGAGGACCTGCAGGGCACTTGCCCTGTGCTGTGGTGTGTAACTGGAGTTGGTGGGCGGGGCCGCAGTCCGACCTGATGTCTGCCCCCAGCCCACAGCTGGGGCCACAGTCAGACTGGTGTGTGCCTTCTCTTCCCCTCTCCTAGGTGCGGGATTCACTGTGGGGTGGCGAGGCCCATCTGGACTACTCGCACACTGCCAGGCTTGTGGTGCTGGGGATCTGGCGTATTAGCTGGGGTGGGTAGGCAAGGTGCATGGGGGCAGGAGGGGCAGGCTTAGCTCGCTTCTCCTTAGGTGATCCACTTCAGGAGGGGCCCTGTGGCAGCGGGAGGGAGTCAGACTCGCTGCTGGAGGGGTGGCTCCGCAGAAGCACAGCGTTGGGTGTTTGTGCGGAGCAAGCAAGTTCCTTGGCAGGGACTGGTTCCCTTTGGGATTTTGGCTAGGGGATGGGCGAGGGAGATGGCGCTAGTGAGCGCCTTTGTTCCCCGCCAAACTGAGCTCTTTCTTCCCGGGGCTCAGCAACTCTCCCTCTCTCTGTCCTCCAGGCTTCCTGCTTTCCGAGCAGAGCTGTTAACTTATGACCTCCCAGATGCTAAGCAAGTCCCGCTTGCTGTCGGAACACACTCCGTCTGGCCTCTCCACTTTTGGGAGCCAGACTCGGGGTCTCTGCTTGGCCAGCGGGCCGCCCCTCCTCCAGGGCTCCCTCCTGCCAGTCTGTATAGTGCGCACCGCCTCTCCGCCCTTCCTACCCTCTTCCGTGTGCCTCTCGTCTGCGCTTGGCTCCGGAGACTCTGTTCTGCTAGTTTCTGGTGGTTTTCTGGGTTAGTTAGGCCAGTGTTGGTGGAATCTAAGTGATCAGCAGGATGCGCAGTGAGCCCAGCGTCCTCATAAGCCGCCATCTTCTGGTTCCTCCTCAAGTATCCCCATTTCAAAGATGAGGAAGTCGAGATCTAATGCAGTAAAGTGATATGCTCATGAGTACATGGCTACTTATTGACAAATCAAACAGGTCTGTCAGTTTCTAAAGTGCAGATTGCTTCCAATATATAAAACTTGTACCTTATGGGAAATGCTTAAGTGGAAGTTTGATGACCCATTAGGGGAGATGCTATGTAAAATTTTTATGAGCGCACCTGGGTAGTTCAGTCTGTTGAGTGACTCTTGATTTCACCTCAGGTCATGATTCCAGGGTCATGGGATGCAGCCCCACATCAGGCTTTGCACTGACATGGAGCCTGCTTAAGATTCTTTCTCTCCCTCTGCCCCTCTCCTGTGCTTACCCTCTCTTTCTCTCTATAAAAATAAAATAAAATAAAATAAAATAAAATAAAATAAAATAAAATAAAATAAATTATTTATGTATTAAAGATTATTGGACTAATTAGCATTTAGGTATTATTCCAAACCAGAGATGTTATGACTCAAAGATCCACATTCTGTTAATATGGTGGTTAACTCAGGAAAGAGTTGCAGTTTGAGTCCAAGGCTAGTCTGCTGGAAAACTAGGAGAGCCAATGTTGCTGATAAAAGTCTAAAAGTAGCCTGCTGGAGAATTTTTTCTTGGTCAGGAGAGGTCAGTTTTTTGTTCTATTCAGGCTTTTGACTGATTAGATGAAGCCCAACCACATTATGGAGAGCAATCTGCTTTACTTTAAGTTTACCAATTTAAATATAAATCTCATCCAAAACACTGTCACAGAAACATTCAGAATAATGTTTGACCAAACATCTGGGCAAGATGGCCCAACAAAACTGACACAAAATTAACCATCACAGCTAGATTGGGTTTCATTAAATTTCTCTATTTTTTTTTCCTGATTTTCATTTTATTGATTTATTTTCTTTTCCTTATTATTTTTTTTCCTTCTTTTTGTTACAGATTTTATTTTTCTGGTTTCTTAAGGTAAAAGGGCAACTATTGATTTTAAATCTTTCTTCTTTTATATTACTAACAGTTAAAATCATACATTTCCCTCTAAGAATTATTTGTATCCTATAAATTTTGATGTTATATTTTCATTTTCCTTCAATTCAAAATATGTTCTTATTTCTCTTGAAAATTCCTCTTGGCCTTAATGTAATTTCCAAGTATTTAAGGATTTTGTTCATATCTTTCTCTGGTTAATTAGTAGTTTGATTCCATTATGGCCAGAGAACAAACTTTGTATGACCTCAATTCTTTAAATTATTAAGATTTCTTTTATGACCCAGGATATGGCCTATCTTGATGATTGTCCCTCGTGCATTTGGAGGGAATGTGGATTCCACCATCATTATATAAAAAGTTCTGTAAATGTCAATAAGATCTAGTTGGTTGTTAGTGTTTCCCTTGTCAACTGTATCCATGCTAATTTTCTACCTACTTGTTTTATTAATTAGTGAAGGGGAATGTTGAAGTGTCACTATAATTATGAATTGGTCTATGTATCCTTTCAGTTCTATAAATTTTGCTTCATTTATTTTGAATCTCTTTTGAGGTACATATACATTTAGAGTTAGATCCTGTTGGTGAACTAATGCTTTTATAATTGTGTGACACCTTTCTTTATTTTAGTAATTCTTACATCTGCTGAGATATAATTTTTTGATATTACTGTAGCTCCACCAAGTTTCTTTAGATTTGGTTTTTTAATTTTTTTTCTTAAATTTTATTTTTGAGAGAGAGAGAAAGAGAGAGCAAGAGAACATGAGCAGGGGAAGGTCAGAGAGAGATGGAGAGAGAGAAACTCAGAGGGAGAATTCTGTCAGTGCAGAGCCTGATGTGGGGCTCGGTGCCACTAACCGTGAGATCATGACCTGAGCTAAAATCAAGAGTTGGACACTTAACCAACTAAGCCACCCAGGCACCCCTTGATTATTCTTTAAAAATTTTTTTTAATGTTTATTTATTTTTGGGAGACAGAGTGACAGAGTGGGGGAGGGGCAGAGAGAGAGAGGGAGACACAGAATCTGAAGCAGGCTCCAGGCTCTGAACCATCAGCAGAACCCAACACGGGGCTCGAACCTATGAAGCACAGGATCATGACCTGGGCCAAAGTTGGATGCTCAATTGACTGAGCCACCCAGGTGCCCCTTGATTAGTTTTTTAATGAGAGATTTGTTTTCTTTTCTTGTTGTTTTCATTTTAGCTTACCTACATCATTATATTTAAAGTGGCTTTCTTGAAAAGTTTTGCATTCATGTTCATCAGGGATATTGACCTGTAATTCTCCTTTTTTAGTCGGGCCCTTGTCTGCTTTTGGAATCAAGGTAATGCTGGCGTCGTAGAATGAGTTTGGAAGTTTTCCTTCCATTTCTATTTTTTGGGACAGTTTGAGAAGAATAGGTATTAACGCTTCTTTAAATGTCTGGTAGAATTCTCCTGGGAAGCCATCTGGCCCAGAACTCTTGTTTGTTGGGAGATTTTTGATTGCTAATTCAATTTTTGTGCTGGTTATGGGTCTGTTCAAATTTTCTATATCTTACTGTTTCAGTTTTGGTAGTTTGTGAGTTTCTAGGAATTTGTCCATATCTTCCAGATTGCCCAGTTTTTAGGCATTTAATTTTTCAGAGTATACTCTTAGAAGTTTGTATTTGTGTGGTGTTGTTTGTGATATCTCCTCTTTCATTCATTATTTTATCTTTTTGAGTCCTTTCTCTTTTCTTTTTGATAAGTCTGGCTAGAGAGTTATAAATTTTGCTAATTATTTCAAAGAGTGAGCTCTTGGGGCACATCTGGGTGGCTCAGTCAGTTAAGCATCCGACTTTCACTCAAGTCATGATCTTATGGTTTGTGGGTTTGAGCCCCATATTGGGCTCTGTGCTGATAGCTCAGAGCCTGGAGACTGCTTCCAATTCTGTCCCTCTCTCTCTCTCCCTCCCCCACTTGCAGTCTGTCTCTCTCTCTCTCAAAAATAAATAAACATTAAATTTTTTTTTCAAAGAGCCAGCATTAGTTTTGTTTCTTTGTTCTGTTTTTGTTATTGTTTGTTTGTTTCTATATCATTTATTTCTGCTCTAATCTTTATTATTTCCCTTCTTCTGCTGGCTTTGGGCTTTATTTTCTATTCCATTTCTAGCTCCTTTAGCTGTAAGGTTAGGTTGTGTATTTGGGACCTTTCTTGATTCCTGAGATAAGCCTGAATTGCAATATACTTCCCTCTTAGTACTGTCTTTGCTGCATCCCAAAGGTTTTGGACTGTTGTGTTTTTATTTTCATTTTCTTCCATGTATCTTTTTATTTCTTCTTTAATTTTGTTGTTAAACCATTAATTCTTTAGTAGGATTTTCTTTAACCTCCATGTATTTGAGGGCTTTCCATTTTTTTTTCTTCTGGTTGACTTCAATTTTCATAGCGTTGTGATCTGAAAATAAGCATGATATGGTCGCAAACTTTTGTACTGGTTGAGGCCTGATTTGTGACCCAGTATGTGATCTATTCTGGAGAATATTCCATGTGCACTCGAGAAGAATGTCTATTCTGCTGCTTGAAATGTTCTGAATATATCTGTTAAGTCCATGTGGTACAATGTGTCACTCAGAGCCATTATTTCCTTGTCAATTTTCTGCTTACGTGATCTGTCCATTGTTATAAGTGGTATGTTAAAATCCTCTACTATTATTGTCTTATTATCAATGAGTTTGTTTATGTTTGTGATTAATTGATTTATATATTTGAGTTCTTCTAAGTTGGGAGCATAAATATTTATAATTGTTAGCTCTTCTTGGTGAACACACTCCTTAATTATGATACAATGCCCTTCTTTATCTCTTGTTACAGTCTTTGTTTTTAAAATCTAGTTTGTCTGATACAAGTATGGCTATTTCCTTTTGACCTCTATTAGCATGATAGATGGTTCTCCATCCCCTCACTTTCAATATACAGGTGTCTTTAGGTCTAAAATGAGTCTCTTGTAGGCAGCATATAGATGGATCTTGTTTTTTTTCTTTTTTTTTCTATTCTGATACCCTATGTCTTTTGATTGGAGCATTTAGTCCATTTATATTCAGAGTGATTATTGAAATATATGAATTTAGTTCCAATATATTGACTGTAGATTTGGTGTTTCTGATGATATTCTCTGGTCCTTTCTAATCTTTGTTTGTTTGGTCTTTTTTTTTTTCCTCCACTCAAAGATTATCCCTTAAAATTTCTCGCAGGGTTGGTTTAATAGTCATGATTCCTTTAGTTTTGTTTGTTGGGGATATGCTTTATCTCTCGTATTCTGAATGAGAGCCTTGCTGGATAAAGAATTCTTGGCTACATATTTTTCTTATTCAGCACATTGGATATTTCATGCCACTCCATTCTGGCCTACCATGTTTCTGTGCACAGATCTATTGCAAACCTGATCAGTCTTCCCTTATAGATTAAGGACTAGCAAATAAAATTCAGCAGTATATTAAAAGAATTGTTCACCATGATGAAGCAGAATTTATTCCTGGTCTGCAGACTGGTTCAATATTTGCAAATCAGTCAATGTGATACATCACATTAATAAAAGAAAGGATAAGAACCATATGATCCTCTCAATTGATGCAGAAAAAGCATTTGACAAAATACAGCATTCATTGTTGATAAAAACCCTCAACATACCTCAACATCATAAAGGCCATATATGAAAGACTGACTGCTAATTCATCCTCAATGGGGAAAAACTGAGAGCCTTTTACCTGTGGTCAGGGCCAAGATAAGGATGTCCACTGTCACCATTTCTATGTAACAGAGTACTAGAAGTCAGCCTGAGCAATCAGACAACAAAAGGAAATAAAAGTCATCCAAACTGGCAAGGAAAAGTCAAACTTTCACTATTTGCAGATGGCATGATATTCTATGTAGAAAACCCAAAAAGACTCCACCAAAAATTGCTAGAACTAATGCATGAATTCAACAAAGTCACAGGATATAAAGTCAACATGTAGAAATCTGTTGGATTTCTATACACCAATAATGAAGCAGCAGAGAAAAAATCAAGGAATCGATCCATTTGCAATTGCACCCAAACCAATAAGATACCTAGGAATAAACCCAACTAAAGAAGTAAAAGATCTGTACTCAGAAAACAATAGAATACTTACAAAAGAAATTGAAGAGGACACAAAGAAATGTGTCCTCTTTGTTTTTATGCATCTGAAAATGTCTTCATTTCACACTCAATCCTAAAGGATATTTTCTTTTGACATAGAATTAAGGGTTGACATTTTCTTTCAGCACTTGACAGATGTTTTATTGTCTTTTGCCTTCCATGATTTCAGATGAGGAATGCACTGTCATTTGAGTTGGTATTCCCCTATATGTTATTTTTCTTTGGTGGATTTCAAGATGTTTTCTTTGCCTTTGGTATTCACCAGTTTAATAATCATTATGTTTAAGTGTGAACTTCCTAGAATTTACTCTTTAAGGGTTTTTTAAAATTGTCTTTAATCTCTAAGATTATTTCAGCCATTATTTCTTCAAATATTTTTGAAATATTCATTTTCCTAATGGAACTTCAATAATATAAATATTAGACTTTTTTTATTGTCTCACAGGTCACTGTCAAATTAATGTTTCAGAGTATCATGGTATCCCTGTAGGTTACATGACAACATAAAGCTTTATAAACAAGTAAACCAGAACTGGGACCTTGTAGATCAAAATATGGAAATACGCTTGAGAAAAATGAAGAAAATATTACTAGTGGCATGAAAATCCTAAAACAGCACTGCGAGAGTAAAATTTATTATACTTGTCTATAAACCATACTTCTATTTAAACAATATGTGTCTGTATAAACATACTATACTGTAGATCATAAGATCAGTTACAACAGGGGTGAAGATCTTGGCCCCACAAAACTGGGAGATAAGAAAATATTTCCTTGGCATCTGATGCTTACTTTCTCTCTTTATCTGCCACTTGGCCGACAAGTCTCTGTCTTGTCTGCTTCTATGCCTACAAAGGATTCAAGACACTTCTTTCTCTCTGGCTGCTCATGGATTTTGGGTAGCATGCTGAAGAGTTCCCACACAATTGTCTGTGAAGAATTCAATGTAACACTCTTTTCAGGAGTGTCTCTTTTAAAAAGAGAATATTAATTAGAGTCTCTTGACTCACAGATGTGAAATAATTTAGGGTAGAGGCAAGCCTTTCTTCTCTTTCATTTAAAAAATGTGGGTTAAAACCTAGTCTTCCCAAGTACAAAGAGCTGAGCCATTGATGTTAATAATCACTAGCCCCCCTTCAAAAATGCTTTTAAATCCATGCAGAATTTTTATGTGCTCAGAAGAGAATACAATTTAATATATGTATATATGTATATATGTGTGTGTGTGTGTGTGTGTATATATATATAATATTTTCTTTAGGAATGTTTAGCTCTAATAACTCTATCATCTATCTATCTACCTATATATCTATCTATTTATCTGTATCTCTAATAACAAAAGCAGAAGTGTAGAGAGTAGTGCAATAGATTTATCTAAACATAGGTATGAAAGCAATGGTGATATTCCTCACTATCATGTGTGCACCAAACTGAGGGCTAATTTAGGAGAGTGTGGTTCTTTGATTCCAGCTTACAAAGAACACATCCATGTGTATATGAATATTCTTGGCTCAAAGAAATATATAATTTAGTTGTTTGAGACAAGCTACTTCAATCTTTTGTTTCCTTGTCTGGAAATGAATCTTTGTTCTCTACAGAGCATCTTATTACTATTTCAGAATGGAAAGAAAGAAGATTCATCTTCAAAGAAATCTTGGTTGTTTTCAAGTTCTTCTGTGAATTTAGGTTTAAATTACTCCTTAAAAATCCTACTGGGTACCTATGATGTGACAATTATTGCATTAGATACTTAACACTTGTACTTCATTTAATAATTTAAACAATCTGTGATATTGATGTTATCATTTCTCCCCCTCTTTTTTTTAAATAAATATGGAAGCTTAAGGGAAGTTAAATGATGTATCCAAGTAATAGAGCAGGTAAGAGGAAGAGGAATTATATGAAACTGATCCTTTGACTCTGAGTCATGTACTTTTTCTCATTACCTTTTATTATCTTTCTACTATAGAGTAAAATAAAGAAGAGTATATTATGTTTTCTTTTTAAAAACTTGTGTCTTATTTCATTTTAAAAGTAGAATATGATGCATGCATTCCTAAAGAGATTTTATACCCCCACATATATGTGTGTGAATGTATACATGTACATATGGAAAAAGAGAAGAGGGGAAAATGAAATAAAACAAACTGATAATGATAATGTATAATGAACTGAGAAATTGGAATAACCCAAATCTATGTACCTGAAGTATAAAGAAAAAGAGAGAGAAAGAGAGAGGAAAGAAAGAAAGAAAGAAAGAAAGAAAGAAAGAAAGAAAGAGACTATCCTGCAAGAGAAATTAGGAAACCTCAAAACTGTTACTATTTTGTTTTTATTTTGTGTGAACAACACACAACGTTTCATTAGTTTCAGGTGTACAACATAGTGATTCAACTTCTCTATATGTTATGCTATGCTTACCATGAGTGTAGCTATCATCTGTCACCATACAACAGTAGTACAGTATGATTACCTATATTCCCTATTCTATGCCTTTTATTCTTATGATTTATTCATTCTATAACTAGAAGCCTGTACCTGCCACTCTGCTTTGCCCATTTTGCCCATCTCTCCATCCCCACCCCTCTGGTAACCATCAGTTTGTTCTCTGTATTTGTAGGTCTGATTGTACTTTTTGTTCTTTTTTTTTTTTTGTAAAGTACAAACGAAACTTACATTGAATATATTGTTTACGCTAATACATCATTAGTAAAAATTATCCAAATATTTAACATCATCATTTATACTTTATACTTTTAATTTCCTATGACATTAAGGGTTTTTTTTTTGAGAATACAATTTTTAATGTTACATAAGGACAGGCTTTAATTTATTTAAACTTTCTACAGCAATGTTTGGGAACAGGTTGATTTCAATTCTTGACCTTACAAATAATTATTTTCTAGGAATATTGGTACATACATTTTTATCAGAATCTCTCTATTTTTGTAGTGTACATTCTGAGCACTAGAATAAGTAGGTCGAAGAGTAGGAATATTTTAAGACATCTGGAAAGGTTGTGTCTCCTTTCAGTAACTAACATCAATAATATATTAGAGTGGTTTTCTTAATATACTTTTTTTTTTCTTAATGCACTTTCTAAAACTGAGTATTATTATTTTTAAGTTCAATAATTTATGACTAAAATATGGTATTTCATTGCTTTATTCTTTGGTTTCTTTAATTACTAGTAAATTTGAAATATACCTTCATATGATTATTGGTTGTCTGTACAGAAAAATACACGTTTACATTGGAGAGGGAAGATGGCTGCGTAGGACACTGGGCTTACCGCGCGTCCTGCTGATCACTTAGATTCCACCTACACCTGCCTAAATAACCCAGAAAACCACCAGAGCATTAGCAGAATGGAGTCTCCGGAGCCAGGCGCAGACAAGAGGCCCACGGAAGAGGGTAGGAAGGGCTGCGAGGCAGTGTGCGCTCCATGGACTGGTGGGAGGGAGCAGGGGTGGAGGGGCGGCTCGCCGGCCAAGCAGAGTCCCTGAGTCTGGCAGGCAAAAGCCGAGAGGCCTGATGGACTATGTTCCCACAGCAAGCGCGACTTAGCTTCTGGGAGGTCATAAGTTAACAGCTCTGCTCAGAAAGCAGGAAGGCTGGAGGACAAAGGGAGGAAGAGCTGCTGAGCCCAGGGAAGAAAGGGCTCAGTTTGGTGGGGAACAAAGTTGCTCGCTAGCCCCATCTTCCTCACCCATCCCCCAGCCAAAATCCCAAAGAGAACCAGTTCCTGCCAGGGAACTTGCTTGCTCCGCACAAACACCCAACTCTGTGCTTCCGTGGAGCCAAACCTCTGGCAGCGGATCTGACTCCCTCCCCCTGCCACAGGGCCCCTCCTGAAGTGGATCACCTAAGGAGAAGCGAGCCAAGCCTGCCCCTCCTGCCCCCGTGCACCTTGCCTACCCACCCATTTAATACGCCAGATCCCCAGCACCGCAAGCCTGGCAATGTGCAAGTAGCCCAGACGGGCCACACCACCCCACAGTGAATCCTGCCCCTAGGAGAGGGGAAGAGAAGGCACACACCAGTCTGACTGTGGCCCCAGCTGTTGGCTGGGAGCAGACATCAGGTCAGACTGCGGCCCCGCCCACCAACTCCTGTTATACACCACAGCACAGGGCAAGTGCCCTACAGGTCCTCACCACTCCAGGGACTATCCAAAATGACCAAACGGAAGAATTCCCCTCAGAAGAATCTCCAGGAAATAACAACAGCTAATGAACTGATCAAAAAGGATATAAATAATATAACAGAAAGTGAATTTAGAATAATAGTCAAAAAATTAATTGCTGGGCTTGAAAACAGTATAGAGGACAGCAGAGAATCTCTTGCCACAGAGATCAAGGGACTAAGGAACAGTCACGAGGAGCTGAAAAGTGCTTTAAATGAAATGCAAAACAAAATGGAAACGACGACAGCTCAGATTGAAGAGGCAGAGGAGAGAATAGGTGAACTAGAAGATAAAGTTATGGAAAAAGAGGAAGCTGAGAGAAAGAGAGATAAAAAGTCCAGGAGTATGAGGGAAAAAATAGAGAACTAAGTGACACACTAAAAAGAAATAATATACGCATAATTGGTATCCCAGAGGAGGAAGAGAGAGGGAAAGGTGCTGTAGGTGTACTTGAAGAAATAATAGCTGAGAACTTCCCTGAACTGGGGAAGGAAAAAGGCATTGAAATCCAAGAGGCACAGAGAACTCCCTTCAGACGTAACTTGAATCGATCTTCTGCACGACATATCATAGTCAAACTGGCAAAATACAAGGATAAAGAGAAAATTCTGAAAGCAGCAAGGGATAAACGTGCCCTCATATATAAAGGGAGACCTATAAGACTCGTGACGGATCTCTCTTTTGAAACTTGGCAGGCCAGAAAGGATTGGCACGAGATCTTCAGTGTCCTAAACAGAAAAAATATGCAGCCGAGAATCCTTTATCCAGCAAGTCTGTCATTTAGAATAGAAGGAGAGATAAAGGTCTTCCCAAACAAACAAAAACTGAAGGAATTCGTCACCACTAAACCAGCCCTACAAGAGATCCTAAGGGGGACCCTGTGAGACAAAGTACCAGAGACATCGCTACAAGCATAAAACATACAGACATGACAATGACTCTAAACCCGTATCTTTCTATAATAGCACTGAATGTAAATGGATTAAATGCGCCAACCAAAAGACATAGGGTATCAGAATGGATAAAAAAACAAGACCCATCTATTTGCTGTCTACAAGAGACTCATTTTAGATCTGAGGACACCTTTAGATTGAGAGTGAGGGGATGGAGAACTATTTATCATGCTACTGGAAGCCAAAAGAAAGCTGGAGTAGCCATACTTCTATCAGACAAACTAGACTTTAAATTAAAGGCTGTAACAAAAGATGAAGAAGGGCATTATATAATAATTACAGGGTCTATACATCAGGAAGAACTAACAATTATAAATGTCTATGCACCGAATACCGGAGCCCCCAAATATATAAAACAATTACTCATAAACATAAGCAACCTTACTGACAAGAATGTGGTCATTGCAGGGGACTTTAACACCCCACTTACAGAAATGGATAGATCATCTAGACACATGGTCAATAAAGAAACAAGGGCCCTGAATGATACATTGGATCAGATGGACTTGACAGATCTATTTACAACTCTGCATCCCAAAGTAACAGAATATACTTTCTTCTCGAGTGCACATGGAACATTCTCCAAGATAGATCATATACTGGGTCACAAAACAGCCCTTCATAAGTTCACAAGAATTGAAATTATACCATGCATACTTTCAGACCACAATGCCATGAAGCTTGAAATCAACCACAGGAAAAAGTCTGGAAAATCTCTAAAAGCATGGAGATTAAAGAACACGCTACTAACGAATGAGTGGGTCAACCAGGCAATTAGAGAAGAAATTAAAAAATATATGGAAACAAACGAAAATGAAAATACAACAATCCAGACGCTTTGGGACGCAGCGAAGGCAGTCCTGAGAGGAAAATACATTGCAATCCAGGCCTATCTCAAGAAACAAGAAAAATCCCAAATACAAAATCTAACAGCACACCTAAAGGAAATAGAAGCAGAACAGCAAAGGCAGCCTAAACCCAGCAGAAGAAGAGAAATCATA